>NC_136923.1:37987671-38587671 GCF_949752795.1 Hyperoodon ampullatus
CACAGGGTAGAACTCAACGACCTCAACAGCTTCAGTTCTGAGGAGCATGGCTCAGTCTCATGGGATGGCTGACAGCTGGTGGCAGAAGGGAGGGTGTGGCAGTGATTGGGTAGACAGACACTCAGCTGTCCACTTAAGGGAGGAAAGAATTCTGACTCTGGTGAACACCAGGTGGATTCCACCAGAAGGCCTCCTCAGAGAGCCTGGGCCACCCTAAGGACAGGACAGGCCTATTCTCATGTAGGCTTTCCTCAAGTTGCAGCATGAGCTTCCTGGTCCTCAGCACTGAGCCTCCCTCTCCCGAAAAGGAGAAGTTCCATCTCCATAAAAAGCCACCAAACCTCACGGAATAAGAAGCTTGGAGGTGGGTCTGGGCAGCTTCCCCAAAGGGGCTCTGACAGCCCAAGATCTCATGTGCACATCTAGACCCCGGAAGAACTGTGGGACTGCAAAAGTTTACCCACAAGGGCCCAAAGGATCTTGCAGGTAGCAACGATATGGGGGAAGAAAGCTGGCAAGGCTGCAATGGTGTACAAAGGGTACCTGCCTGAGCCCCTCCGTGTGAACCAGAAATCATCAAGCTCGCCCTATAGCCTGCTGTTGGTGACCACTGAGACCAGTGAACTTGTGCCATACAGCATAAGTGTGTTGGGGTTAGTGGAAAATCTAAGATGCACAGACCTATCCTAGGAGAAGAGGGGCAATCCCCACTGTGTCCTGGCCATTTCTCTCTCTCTCTGTTATGGGCCACCACTGGCCTGAGGTCCCCTGTGCACAGCCCACAGCCTCGAGGGCAGGCTTGCTTGGTCTGGGAGTCACTGCCTAGCAAAGAGAGACACATGTAAGTGAGAAGTGGAATTCTCATGGGACTCAAGATCCCGATGACAAGAGAATGGTGACAAGTATGCACAGTTCCTTCCCTGGAGGATCCAGGTAGAGACTTAGGGAGTTATTACTCTGGCCTATGTGTTCCCCCTAGGCAAATGTCTAGTTTGCTATGCACTGAGCACTGGCTTTGTGGCTTAAATGGGCTTGCTCTGGGCTCAGCCTTTGTTCTGAGACAACCCTCTTTCCTTCCCACACCTGGGGGGTGGGCATATCCAGCTTCTTGCTGCAGCTTGGTCTGAAGCCTGAAGCTCTTCTGGGTCCGGCTGGCGTTAAGGTCCTGGTCTGGCCACCAGCACCCACTTGAGCTCTGAGCCCATCTGTGCTCTTGGCTAGATCTGAGATTGCTCCACAACTCAGGTAAAGAGAAGCCACTGTGGATTCTGGCCCTCAAGGCCAGAAGGGCATTCTGTTTTGGGGCACAGGTGCAGGGGTCCAGGTAAGCCGCATGTTTTGGGGATGTGCAACCTTGAGGCTAGGAAGGCATCTTCAGCCAGAATCTCCATGCCCTTTGTGGTTGAGTACCCGGTGCCGATGCCTACCAGGCACTGAGGTCATGGACCCCGTGCGTGGTCTCCTTAAAGAGGACAGAGAGGCATATCCTCCATGATGAGCAGGGGAGGAACAATGACGGTGGGAACAGCAGACAGTACTTGGTGAAGAGGTGCAATGATGACATGACAACAGCTTTGGAGGGACGTGTTCTGATGGGACAGCAGGTTGTATTGCTGGGGACTAAGTGTGCCCTAAAGTCCAACAGATGGAGGAGAGGGGAGGGGAACCTACAGGGAGCGGGCTGACATGGGGCCGGTTCTGTGTGGCAGGTAGGCTTAGCATAGTCCCCACACAGGTACTGTTCTATGTTAAATGAACTCAGGTCTCCATGTTTGGGCTGGGTCATATGGGTCGAAGTCTGGTTCTTCCTTCAGCTTGCTGGAGCAGAACATAGGGTAAAACTCCACTATCTATAAACAGCCTCTGATCTAACTATTGCCTAGTCTCATGGTATAGTTGTTGGACTTGCAATGTGTAAAAAATGGACTCACAGCAGCTGCAGGCCAGAGCGGCTATAGGAAGAACTGAAGTCCCTTGGACAGGACTGTCTCTGGGAAACTCACTTTGCCATGGCCTGTCCTTCCCATTATTCTTGGGGGCATGCTTAGCCACAGGCCTGTTCTGAGCAAAAAGGAGAGGTCCCTGTGGGCCCAAGTTGAGAGGGACCAAAGGGGCCACAGGGCCTGCTAAATTCTGGGGCTGGTTGGGAGGAGCCCTGGGGAGTGGCTGCCCACCGTTTGCATATGGCAGCCCTTTTCATAAAGGTGGGCTCGGCAGGTGGCAGCTGGGGCTTCTCAGAGGGTGGGCCCTGGGGAGGGAGAGATACAAACAAACAGGATCCAAACCTTAGCATCAAGCCAGACGTGGGTTAAATAGTGAACACAGGAACTGGTCAGGACTCTGGACAGATAGACTGGCCTGCGCATTAGAGTGTGGCTCAGCCTTGGCCAACTGGTGCTCAGGGACAAGAGTCAGACGCTCAGGAGGGGGATAAACATGGGAGGAGGCCACCTGGGAAAGGGAATTATACCTTTTTCAGCCACAGACAGATTGGGATCACTGCAGGGTTTGCAGGCTCCAACCACTTGCTGGAACAGGGCCCGCTGGAAGTTTGGCAGCTGAGGGAAGGAGAAAAACATCAAAGAGTGAAAACAACCAGTTACACCTTGGGGGCAGTGTTGTGGGCCACAGGAGCCAGGATATTCCAGGATCAGATGGAAAAATCAAAGGAGTGGTACAGCTCATGCTTGAGATGTGTTGAGAACATCAGGCCAGCGGGAAAACTATCCACGCTCTCTGGCTCTAAGTCCTGCCATGTGCCATGTTTGAGGGTCCACCCTCCAGTGTCTCCCTGGGCTCCAGGTTGTCCTGTACATGGCCAAGAAAAAGGACACAGACACCCGAGGGTATCTAACTGTATCCTTCTGTCCTGCCAAGGAGACCCACTGGTAGAAAGGATTTAGGGACCCCTTTCACCCCTGAGCACTGACAGGTTTAGTCTCCTGGAGATGCCCACATGCACAGGCCCATGTGAGCACTGAAGGTAGGGAAAGGGAGGCACTCAAGCCCAAAGTCACAGACAGGACCTACTGTTCTGATGGGCAGCTGCCAGGCAGACCTGCTCCTTCCACCTGGGAGGGCTGACCAGGCACAGGGAGGTACTGCTGGCAAAGTCCTGGCACTCTGGGACTAGGTAACAGTTGTTTGGAGGTGACTTTCATGGACCCTGACAGGAGGACAGGGCAGACTGGACAGGAGGGTAAGGAGCTAATCCCTGCAGCTTCTTGTTCAAGGGCCCCATATAGGATATTTGGAGAGCTGTGCAAATGGTGTGGAGAGTAGTCCCAGCGGGTAGAGAGGCGCTTCAGGTGGATGGATGGATGGATGGATGGATGAAAGAGGCAGAGTTTGCCCCAGTGAGGATGTCCTTCACACACACAGGGAAGAAGGCCATTTTCTAGACCCACGTCCACCACTGCCTTCTTGGGACAGAAAAGAACCAGTTTTCTCTGCCAGACTGTTTATAGATGAGGAGTCCAGGAGGCTGGCCAGAAGGATAGAGAGCCACACAAACAATGGTGGTTCCAACCCTGCCACCACTCTACCCACAGCTGTACTCCATCTGGACTGCTGGTCCTCACATTCACTGCAGTTCCCATCTAGGAGCCCAGCAGCCTTCTGAGGGTCTTATGGCAGAATGAGGGAGGGACGAAGGACAGTGCAGAAAGCCTAGCAAGTGCAACGAGGGAAGCCCAGGCCAACACACTCGCAGCAAAGGGCAGTCAGTAGGCTGGCTCCATTACCTGTCCGTTCTCCAGGATGGCTGCTGGATACATGGCACTGCTGGGGCGATCCCGGTGTGTGGGCAGCAGCAACATCATTTCCCGGGCATGGCGGTACTTATCTGGCAGAGAGGGAGAGCCTGTAACCAAGTGAGAACAATCACGCACAGATGACGAGCCACAGATGGAGGGCCCAGGGGGCAGGCATCCTTGGGGCCAAGGAACCAGGGTGGGTGTCCCCTTGCAGTTGGGGTGAGGATGAACTCAGCAAACACAGGAGGAATGAAGCAGAGCCTGGTGGTTAGATGGCGGTGGGGGCTGCACCTGGCATCCCAGCCAAGGCACACATACTACAGCCTGGGGCAATGCAGACTCCCTGACAGCGCCCTCACCATGCTCAGAGGCAGATCATGAGGAGAGCTGGGGACTGGAGCTGGGGTCCTAGGGGCCCTCTGCATCCAGCACTCTTGGGAGATGGGTGTGGCCTGGATGCTGAGCTCTCTCAGGGGGCCCAGGCACGGGCCCAGGCCAGCTTGCAATGGAGCCATCACACAGAAACAGACACACTCAGATAACACAGCAGCACAGTTCTTACTTGACACACTGTTTCTACACACTTACCTTCTCCAGACACCACTGGCCCTGTTCCCAGCTGGCTCCCTACCACCTTTTCCCAGATTCCAAGCCTCCAGTGCCTGGCCTCTGCCTTCCTGGCCATCCTACTACAGACCCAGCCAGACTGGCTGGGGGCCCAGGGCCCTGCACACAGGGGGCTCTCCAGGGTTTCTAAGACTTGCCCTTCATTGAATTCGGGAGTCATGGAGCTAGTCTGGGACTTGTGGGTCTTTAACCCAGGCTCTTGAGTTGACTTGGTTCATACCCTTCTCTTGTGAGACCTCCTCTGGCCTGAGGGGCTGTTATGGAGACCAGATGTGGTGTGGCTTAGTCCCCATTGATGCAGGCCACAGCTATGGGCCCAGGAACCTGTCAACCAATGGTTCTCAAGGGGACCTTCCACAGAAGTAGTGAGAGTAAACTTGCGGGCTTCCCTTGGGAAGATATAATTAGAAGGTCCTCCAAACGTCCATCACTCATCGTGCCAAACGCCAGCATGTCCATGTCCAATTAGTGGGGTCTTCTGGACCCTTCGTGGGAGGGTCACCTGGACCCCAGTGCCCCTTACTTGCCCACTGGCAGCTCGGCAGCCTCTGGCTGGTTCAAGTGGTTGAAACCCCTCTCTGTGGTGTTTTCTTAGTGAGGCTCCATCTGAGAGGTGAACCTGCAGCTCAGGAGGCTGTGTGTCCCTGAAAACCAGGGTCTCTGGACCTTCCTGTGAGTGTGCCGTCCAGGCACTGTCAGGGTACAACTAAAAAAGGTCTTCTGCAGCCAGGCGTTCTTGAGATATGCCTCTTGTACTCATTTTAGTCCAAGGAGATGAGGCTTAAATATGTTGAAGAAGTCAGTATATTAAAAACAAGTAAGGCAATTATTATTTAAGTAAACTTTTTCCACAGCTGGTCTGAGTGATACTGTTTATAGAACCCCAGGGCTGGCTCTAAGACCTAGTTTTAAAAATATCCTTCATTGATAAGGGAATAAGTAAAGTATGCTTTTTTAAAAAACTAGGCCTGAATTGCTACTATTTGGTGATTTTTTCCACTTACATCAATATTTTCTTTTAGAACTTATGCTCTGAGGCAACCTCAAAAAGACGGCTGTGTAAAGAAAAAAGGAAAAGGGCTCCTAATCCCACTGGTTTCTATAGTGCCTTTCCAGCAAGAAACTCTGAATGCTCCCTGGGTCCTGCTGGCCACATCTCTGGACAGGGGTACCCCCAACTTGGCGTGCACAGAGACACAGCCCCTTTATACCAACTCAGTTACATCAAACTCGTATCTAATATCCATCCCGCACCAGGCATGTGGTTGGAACATGGTGTACCGCCTTGCTCAGCTTGGCCATGGTCCCTCACCTCACAGAGCTCACAGTCTGGCTCACCAGGCCAACCCCAGATCTGCGCACTCAATATCCTGATACATGTTGCAGGGCTAGGATGGAGGGACAGCAGCCTGCAGGCCCCAGGGGCTATGCTGAGGATTTGTATCCATGTTATGGAGGCCCCTCTGGTGCGAAAACTAAAGAGTGCTCTGTGCTACCACTGGATTTTCTAACTATCATCTTACTTCCTGCCCACTGTTGTCTTCCCTGGGCAGCCAGTACCATGGTAGGAGAGAGTGATGGCTACTTTTCATGAAAACATTTAAACACCACAAGGGCTTTTGTGTCACAGGACTTTTGAACTACTTCAGGTGTAGTTTGGTAAACCCCAGGGGGGCTAAGTCCCAGCATGACTGAGTAATTCAAGGAGAATCAATCAAAATCTCCATGTTTCCTAGCCCCACTCAGCCTTTTAACCACCAGGGGGCGCTGCCGACGTACAAGAGTTTAGACTGCCTTGCAGGCCATTCAACTTGAAGGTTTCCAAAGCAACAAGAACCACAGCAGAGTGTCAATGGTCACGGCAAGGAAGGCTATTGGTGACATGACCACTCCTGGGAGTGGGGAAAGTGACTCCAATGCAAAGGACTCTCCAGAACACTCTCCATGAAAGCCTTCCCCTCATCCGTAACATCAGACATGAACCCCCGAGTGGGCCATTCTGTTTCTTCCGTGACGCCAGTGCATCTACTACTTCACCTCCCACGTTTATCTAAAAATATCAGTCTTCCTCTATAACACCAGGTCAAAGTCTGTATCTTCTCTCACATGTGGGCCTGACACATGTTGGGCCCATGGCTTTCTCCAGATGGGCCTACACACGGATTGCATGGATGTTGTAGCCTAGAAGTGACTTCCTGCTCTTTCTTAATAGCCTCTGCTCTTATCACGATTCCCCACTTTGGGCCCAGTTCTGTTTAACCATTCTGTTCACTTTTATACTTCATATCTACTCCAGAAAGGGAGGGAGCTCCTATCAGCCTTTCACTATATGATATTCTAGAGTTTGACCATCATGATAGCTTACCTCCAGAGATGGCGACCATCAATGCCTTCCCTCCCAAAACACACATGCCACGGCTCACATCATGAGGTGCAGTCTTATTCCACACCCTGGTATTTGGGTTGGCCTTAGTGACTTGATTAACCAACAGAATGTGGCAAAAAGGATGTTCTGGGACTTCCAAGGCTGGGTAATAAGAAGTCTTGCAGCTTTTGCCTGGGTGTCTTGGAATGCTTGCTCTGGGGAAAATCGGTTGCATGCTGTGAGAAGCTCAAGCTACAGAGAGAGGTCATACGTAGGGACTCCGGTTGACAGCCCCAGCTGAGCTCCCGGCTGACAGGTACTATCACCTGCCAGCCACGTGAGCGAGCCATCTTGGATGTCCAGCCTAGTTGAGTCTTGAGATGATTCCAGCCCCCGGTGACATCTGACTGCAAGCTCATGAGAGACTGCAACTGAGAATTGCTCAGTGAGCCCTGTTAACCCACAGAATCACGCAAGATGATAATAAATTGTGGTTTTAAGACACTAAGTTTTGGTGGGTGGTTTATTATGCAGCAATTGATAACCAAGCCATTTGAAATAAAAAGGGATCACTTCCAAACAGGGAGAACATAACTTCTCTCTATTCAACTCTGATGGTGTAAGAGCAACGCAGACTTCTCACTGAGCACTCGTAAAAGCTTGATGAGGGAATAGATTAGTATATGGTTAGCTGGAAGGACAAACGTGGTACCAGAAAGCCTGTGAGGTCCCTGATGGCGTCTTTGTCCTCTTCAGGGCACCGAGTACCAGGCACTGCCTAGAGGAAGTGTCTGAGCAATGTCAGAGTGGAAGTGAGTTAAAATGTCCATCCTTTGCTGCCTCTGTTTTTATCAATAATCATGGTTCAGAGATCTGACTTCAGCAAGAATACCCAGCTAAAGACTTAGATATGGCTGAGTATATCTTAGAGAGTGTTCAGGTTAGGAAAAAAACCACACAACAGATTAGATTACAAAATCTGTTTCTGCAGCTCTATTCAGGAGCATTACCTTAAGACACTGCAAATGCTAACCTCCACTACAGAAGTCATGGCTGACTTCTCAGGGTTTCCTTCCTTTTTATTCCCCAAAACATCTTTTGATGTACCTTCTTTATAACACAAATCACTGTTGCTTCTCTATGTTTGCAGCCCTCACATACTGACAAATCTTCAACATGCACCCATTTGTTGGATCATTTTTCTTCTTCAACACTAGAAATACCTGCTTCCAAATGCTGGCTCCCCTTTTTTGAGTGCCTTGGTCCATGTTAGGGAGGCGATCATGGAAGTGGAATGGGCATCAGACTGAGGGCTGGCAAGTGTAAAGACTCAAACTCCAAAATCAACTTGGCCAAAAACTGGTTGGATGGCCTTAAGCCCCTGGACCTATTTCCTCCACGGGGAATGAGGGGCTGGGCTGGATGCTTCAGGTGAAAGTCTGTAACTGTGCCTGTTGCAGCCTTACCCCCCTTCTGCTGTCTGCTGAGGCTTTTCCCAGTTGGCCACTGCATCTCTCTCTCCATCACTGCTACTGTGGGCCTTTCAGGTTTGTGTGCTATGAAAGAAAAGGTGTTTTTTTTTTCCCTCAATGACCCTCTATGTCATACATTTGTGCTATTTCTGTTTATCTTCATAATAATGAGAAGAACAAAGAGACTCCACCCCTCTGAAGCCTGGAAGCAACAGCCAGTGACTAGCTGGTAAGCTCACCACTCTCTTCTGCTACTATTCTGCACAGCCAACCCTGGGAAGTGCTAGATTTTAGTCACCATAGCTAATTTCCATTCCACTGTGAATGTTTCTATCTAAAAGGACAGAGAATCAAATTTTACTGCAGGAACTAGAATCAGAATATGAAAAAGATGCTGGCTCAGAACAATATTTATTCAACTGAACAAGAAATCAAGCAATAATTGGCAAAGTTAATAGCTTTTTACAGAGCCATCTCTCCTGATTAAGACTTTCCCAACTGAACAAAGATTTTTTGGCTGTTGTTACCATTTATAATAATATTTTCCAGGGTTAATTTTAGTCTTCAAATTTAATTTTCATACTTTTTCATCATGTTTGATTACTCAAGACAAAACTCACTTTTGCCTTAACTTTGAGCTTTATTCTTGCAAACACTTCAATGGAAAAGAACTGAGCTTTCCCCTAGGCTGTGTGTCCTCTTACTGAGGTGGAGATGCGATGGCTAAGCTACCTCGGTGGCAGCATAGCTGCAACCACTGCTCCGAGCAGGGTCTGAAGCCAGCCAGAGAAAAAGATTTGGTGGTAGGACCCCTCGAGTCCTTGGTACTAAAAGCGCAGGTGAGCATTCTCTAAGTCACAGGGCCGCTTTCAAAGACATAGCCACAGATGAGAGGAGGACAAGTGGGGCCCATGAGGCTCTCTCCTCTCCCTTCTGCAAGCAGCGCCCTGCCATCCTTACCTCGGGCACTGGAAGGGGCAGAGGTAATCATCTGGGATGGTGCTGAGTGAGTGGAACTCAGGCTGGAGGAAGAAGGGCTTGCCTGGGACGAGGACAGAACAGAGACGTTGGTGACTGAGCCCTGGTACCTGGGGTTGGGATACGCGAGCTGCAAAGGGAGAAAAATTAGCAGGATAGAGGTCTGAATGGCCAGGACTGTAGACTGGCCCACAGTTGGCTTCTTCATGCCATGAAGTGAGGTGCCCAGACCCAGTGTCTGATACTGTACCCTTGCCCTGATGGAGGCCAGGCTGATGGCCAGCACTAAGGGTCACCTATTAACCCCAAAGGAGCAGGGCTGTTGGGTAGACTCTAGTGATGGTGCCCATGGAGGAAGCAGGACTTAGCCATCAGGAATGCCAGGCAGAAAGGCAATCTGTCAGAGGAGATTTCCCATGGAATCTCTAAGAGCAGCCAGGACTAAAGCTAGATTTCCTTCTTGGGAAAGAAGGCCTGGGAAGTGCAACATGGGATGGTGTGGAGGGAAGGCAGTTTTGTTAGCTCTGGGTGTTCTGAATTCAGGAACAAGAGAACTAGGCAGGGATGCCAGTCCTCAGGCCAGCAGAGAGGTGAATCCTCTAGGTATGGTGCCCTGGCCCATTCTCCTTGGACAGTTCTTGTACCTGCATGTGATGGTACAGGTCCTCAGGAGCCTCGCCCATGGAGCTGTCACCCAACATCACCACGTTTCCAGCTTCGCTAGATGTGTGTGAGGAGAGAGAGGATGATGAATGGCGGCCGGTCCCCATCAAGTTCATGGGGCTGTGAACAAGAGTGGGAGATAGGGAGGAGTCAGGTCTGGAGCTGAGACACTTTGCTAGGTGGTGGGGGGAGAGTCATGGGTGTGTATAAAACAGTCATCCCTAAGCCTTAGCCATCACTGGTTTGGATGGTTCCATAGCCCATGCTCATACCCATCTGAGGCCTGGAACATTCCTGAACCCCACTAGGGGCCCCTAGTCTGGGAGGGCCAACGGTAGCTTGGCATAGTCTCGACCTAGAGTTAAATGATTTATGGCCACTCAGTCTGATGACATCAGCAGTGTCGCAGGAGGAATGAGAGATATGCTGAATCAGGTCACGGATCCCAGGTCCTCCTTGCTATGGGGTGTCTATCTGAGCCAGTGCCCACACCCAGATCAGATCTGCTCCTAGGTCAGGGTGTCTTCCTAGTTTGGGGAAGCTATCAAAATAGCTGGCTGTGAACCATCTGTTGGCCTCCTTCCATCTCTGTGGCCACAGGCTTGCCAACAGTTCTCTTCTATCAGTTCCAGGCAGCCCCCCATTCATTCATTCCTTCTCATTTGCTGAGTACCCCTCTGTACTAACTTGCTGCTCACATTGGAAAACAAAGCGAAGTGAGGGCTCCTCTCCAGGGTCATCCCCTGGCCTGGGCTTCCTGCCCTGGGCTTCCTGCCCTGGAGACTTGAAGTCTCCCCAGTGGAGCCCTGGCGACAAGGACTCCTGAGTGCAGAGCAGGGACACCTTGATGTTCACATCACCATGTTGTCCTCTTCCTTAAAACCAACTGGTGATCCTCATTCCCCCTGGGATCAAGTCCAAAGGCCTGAATGAACCGAGCCCATCCAGAGCTGGTCCTGGCCCTCTTCCATGCCCTGGAATCCTTCACTCCAGCCACTTGGCTCTACCTGTAGTGCTGACCAGACTGGCTTGCTCATATCTTGAGGTGTCTGCACATGTTAGTGACTTTGCCTGGATCTTGCTCTATCACTTTCCTAACACCAACTCTTTTCTGCCCAGCAAACTTCTACTTACCCTTCAAGACTTACCCCAAATGCCCCCTCCTCCATGTTCCCACAATACCATGTATACTCCTCTGTCACCCAGGATGACTGGATGCAGAGTGTAGATCCTGTAGCAGGAGCTGTGTGTTTGCTGTGCACATGGGTAAGAGGGCATGTGCGTACACACAAGCACTATTTTGGACTTCCTCGCTCTGATCTTTGACATTCAGACTTACCTTTGTGGAGGGGACCCTCCTCAGCCCTAAAGCCATACCTGTGCCGGTGGGTCATCTTGATGTTCTCTGGGCTCATGGGGCTATGGGATGCTAGGACATTTCCCCGTGGGGTGCTGGTGCCTGAACATGCAGGACTTAGCTTGTCCAAACCCGGAAACTCCTGTTGAGAAATGAATGCCCCTTCATAATAAATAATTAAGAATAAATAAGTAATTAAGAGGTGAGAGGGAAGAACAGGCTGGTGGCAGGAATGTGAAAGAAAAAAAATCATATACTGTTGGCTGAACCTGAACTACTGGCTTCTTTTGGGCAGTGACCCCTTCACGACTGAAGCACCCTCCTAACCACACCACAGCCTGGGGCAGAGGCTGTGAGGCCTAGGTCAACCCACTAAAAGCACATCTGGAGTAGGCTGAGGTTGGTCTGAGTTCACAAGAGTGTGTTAACAGGCATTTCTCACTATAGAAAAAGTAGAACAAGAGCTGGGAAACAGGAGAGGAAGAGCTGATTACCATCTGTCAGACAGTGGACACCTCTTACATAAGAACTGGAGTTGGGTTTTATTGGATTGCTAAATGGCCCAGCTCTCAGTGACCTGGGTTAAGTTGTCTGTGACACAGTCTATGGGGAGACAGGACACAAAATCCTGATGCAAGTAATTGGAAAGCAGTACAGTTCTATTTTTGCATAATTAAGTATGTAGACATCTTGGCAGAAACTTTTGATCCCAAATCCTCCTGGGTGACAGCACATTGGTTTGTGTCCCTATTTGTGACTCTGAGGAAACAAAGCACAACTGTCCAGGTTTCCTGAAGTCCTTCACAATCTGTGGGCCTTAGGTGCACTGGGGATGTTTCTGAGCTTGCCCTGAAGAAGCAGGAGGTTTTCCACTCCCTTCTTCCAAAGCATGCAGAAGGCTGAAATGTGCTTCTGCAGCTGGAGAGGACACCTCCACGTGTGCCCTGGAGACCCTGAGGTATGTGGGCGAGCATTTTGTGCCTTTTCCTGCAGTGACCTGACAGCCTGCTTGCTAGAGAGCTCCCCCAGTGGCCAGGCTCTAGCTTGCCTGGGTCACCTGCTGTGATGGGGAAGTTCACACACAGACCAGAAGTTTGTACTCAAAACCACCTGAAGCCTCCTCTCAGCCAGACAGCATTCCCTGTAAGACCCCTGGAGGGAAACTAGCCCTGGAATACAGGTCCTGCTTCTGCTTGTGTGCATCAGTCCTTGGGTCAAACCCTGCCATGGAGACCTAGGAGGCAGGTCAGAGTCAGGGAGATCTTCTGGGGCCTGGGCCAGGCCCAGAACCTGCCTGACCCTTCTAAGAGAGGCCAGTACAAAAGTACTGCCCACCCTAGGCTTTCTCAGATGTGAGCCTGGCTTATCAGACATGATGGAGGAAGAGGGAGGGAAGGGAGGCAGGGGGTTAAAGAGGAAGGGGAAAGAGAGGGGAAAGAGGGAGAGGGAGGAGAGAAGGCTGGCTCAGGCTATGCCTTACCTCTGTAGGTTCCTGGGATGAAAAATATCTCCAAAGAGATCCCTGCATGTGGGCTGTAAACTTTTCCTCCTCATATGAAAACCTCTCTTCACCAGCACAGTGCATTGAAAAAAACATTCTCTGTCCTTGAATATGACTCCTCCTTAGGGAGGAAGTGAATAAGAGGATCCTGGGTGTCCTTCTCCTGGATAGAGCACCCACCTCTGCCTCCTGCTATCCTGTGGTGGGAACAGCTTTTCCTTCACGTTCGCCTCTCCAGCCCCTCTTCCCACCCACCCGCTTCCTTTGGCTTGCTGCACAGGTCTGGAGGAAGTGACACCTGGTTATACTGCAGCAGGGACAGGACAGGGATCAGCTTACATGGTAGAGACTGGCCCGCATCATCTGGAACTGATCAATCAGCTTCTTATGCAGAGGGCGCATTTCTGGGTGCACGAACTTCTCATGAACTGCCAGCCCGACTCCAAGAACATGAACCTATTAGGGTGATAGACAACAGTACTCCGTTAGCCAGGGAGCAGACCTTGGGTGCTGCAGCTATTCAGCTATCGTGTGGTGCCTAGCCTTTCCCTCCTAGACACTGGCCTCCAACCCCGGCAAGACATACCTGCTCTTGCATGAGTTCCTTGAGCTGAGTGATCTTCTCAGCATCTCCTGGGTGCTTGGTGATGTAATCTTTATCAAAGAAGGCCTGTGAAAGAAAAGGCCAAGTCAGGAAGACTCTTCCCAGGGCTACTACTAAGAGTCTGAAGGTGCCACCTGAAAGGTAGCCGGGCTGCCTCCTAGCAGGTACACACACCAACGTACCTCTAGCTTGGCCTACTTGAACCTCCAGCAATCACAGATGTGTTTTTTTGTGTCTTAAGAAGGACCGAAGGTGACCAAGTAATCTAAGCCTGAATGCTGGTCTCAGCCCCTCATGGAACCTTGCTGGCTCGGGTAGGGCAGGTGGGGCTGGTCGCCAGGGTGAGGGGACTAGTCTCTTAGCCAGCCCACAACTCACTTCTTGTGAAGGGCTGGGCTCTCAGGCTCCTCTTGGAGGCCACTTAACATCCTTCCATAATCAGATGGATTACCCATCTGTCAGAGTTCAGAGAATAAAAAGGAAGAAAAGGCCCCATCAGAGAGCTGTGCAATGGAAATAGGGAGTGGCAGAGAGCTTAAAGCCTCATCCCAGGACCATCCTTGGCCAGCTGAGGCACAGCCAGGAGAGGTCTTGTTGGGAAGGCTTCCCTCAGAGGCTGGAATCTCAAGAAGAGGCACCTGAGAACTGCTTTCCCAGGCAGGGTTTGGTCTGGGACCCCAGCTCACCTCTTGGTAGCGTGCAATGCCTCCGTTGACAGCGGCGTCAATGACGCCATTCAGGCACATGCTGAGCAGGTTGATGTTGCCATGCACCTGCTTGTGCTGATACTGGCTGATCAGGGCCCGCAGCTCCTGGTTCTTATTCTCAACCACTTGGATGGCATTCTCCAGGGGGCTCACCTCCACCTGGGGGCACACAGCAATGGTGTCATCCCAGGCACAATGTCAACCCCTCCCTCATCACAGTCCTGACAGCAGGGATCTGTGACCTGTGATTCTGACTCCCCACCCTTGTTCCTGTGGAGTTGGGACTCCCTGAGCCCTTTCTAATTTCCTCTTCTAATCTGTAGGCACTTAGAAGTACAGTAAATAGAGAAGAGTACCAGTTCTGAAGTCAGAGGTCTCTGGCTTCTTGAACTTCAGAGAATAGTTTCTGCATTCATAAATTGTGAGGAAAAAAAAATACCTGGTGCCTAAGGGTGTTGTGAATATTAAATGAGAGAACGAAGGTGCACAAAGCCTCCAGCACAGGACTGCCTGTGGCAGCCCAGGCCAGGGAGACGGCCTAAGCACTCTTTCTCTCTCTTCAGTCCTTAGAGAAAGGCCCCCAAAGCAAGAACTGAGGAAGCAGCTGTGAAAATGAGCCCCATCTGAAATGTGTCTCACCAGCTCCCTCCTCTCCACTTCGAACCACCGAGAGATGCCAGGCAAGCTGTGGGTCAGGGTCAGCGTGGTACGCTCGATCCACAGGCTCTGCAGGGAAGGCACAGGTAGGTTTAGGCCATCAAGTGATTTTTACCACGCCCTGCCTGCCCGAAGGGTGAGACACTGATGAGCTCCTTAGAAAGTGGGGCTTGCCCCGGCCTCGCTATAAGCACTGCCCCCACTTCCCTAGATTTGTTCACCTTGAATTCATTCTCCTTGTCCTTGGGGCCTTTGTGAAAAGGCCTGTCGTACCGGAACTTCCTCACATTGTTGACGCGGTAGAAGCTCTTGACGCGATCTGGGACCCTGTCCATCTGCAGGACGTCCACATAATCTGGAATGGGCGTCACTGCATAGATCTGCAAGTCTGGGCAGGAAGTGAAGGAGAAACCCAGAAAGACTGAAAGAGAGATGGACCTGAGTGGCTGACCCCTGTTATCCCCCGCAAAGGAGAGAAGAACACCACAGCCCTTGTTCCCTACTGGCAGCAGCAGCATTTCAAGGGACAGATCAGACCCAAACACAGACCGAATCTCCCTATCTGCCCCTCTCCCCGTTCCAGCAGTCAGTCTCCTGAGCACTCAGCCAAAGTGAGATGTCAACAGCTAGGTGTTCTCCAGTGCCCCTTTAAGGAAGAAGGGAAAGGGGTCAGAGGAATGCAGGTGCCCACCTCACAGAAATGAAAAAGCTGCAAGGGCCTGGGCCTGCCCACTGCGGGTAAACTGTATTTGCTGCAAAACAACATTTTAACAAAGTACTCTTTGGGATCTCTGTGGTGAGATAACATATGGGAGTCTACCTGCCCTCCTCTCTCTGGAACAAGCTTGCTACAGTCATGGCAACCGTCATGAGGTCTTCAAGGAAGCTGTGTGTGGGGAATGAGGGGCAGGCCAGTGTTTGCATTCAGACTTGCAAGTGCCTCAGACCCCCCGTCTCCTTCCCCATCCCCAGAGCTGTGCCTCAGTCCTGCTGGCAAAGGCTCTGGGTAACAACAGATGCACGTGGGACTAGAGCAGGACACAGAAGTGGAGTATCCCTGTGGCAAGAGTCCACAGTGATTGCTGCTGGCTGCCTAGGCAGACCCTTCATAGGGCAGGGTGGGGACTCAGGTACTGGCAGCAGCCAACCAGAGGGATAAAGGTCCCCCTGAAGCTCAGCTGATGACCAGGCCCCCATGGCTAAGGGCATGCCACGGCCCCTCTGTGAAGCACGAGTGCCCTGCTAAGTGTCGGTCAGTAATGAGAACACACTCTGCTTCAGGACTTATAGGTAACCTGGCCTGTATGGCCAACGACATGGCAGAGGGGCAGCTGACTGGGTGGGCCTCACCTCCCAGGATCCCAGCCCTCCTTCCCCTACTAAGTGTCAAAAGATACACTGGGCATCACATTGCAGGATGGTGTCGTCAGGGTGGTTGGGGTGCTGCATGGCGACAGCCTGTGGGAACTCGCTGAGCATCCTCTGCTGGAAGGCCTCCAGCCTCTCGTAGTCGTGGCCACGGCACACGTATTCTTTGTTCTGCCACAAATGGGAGAGCACGCTCAATGCCTCGCCTGCCGCCACCCATCCCCTGCCTCCTCATCCCACAGACGTGTCCTAGGAACCCCTGTGGCAGGCATGGACACAGCACTAAGTCTCTGCCTTAAGGGAAATGATGGTCAAGAAGGGTCAGGGACAGCAGAAGGGAGAACTGCACTGTGGTGTGACAGCCCGGGGTGGGAGGTACGGCAAAGGCTTCAGGAAGCTCGAGGGAGGGAGGGTTCCTCACACAGGAAGGGATGCAAGTGGGGAGGTGGGGTGAGATTTTGGAAACAGCCATGCCTGAAAAGAGTCCTTGGAAGGTCCACCTGGGTTAGCATAGTAGAGAAGAGTGGGGGGCAATCTATGTGGGTACGGTGACAACGAGGGCCACAAGCCAAGACAGGAAAAGGCACAGCTAGAAAGAAGGTGCTTGTGGAGAACTGGTGGGAGGGTGACTGAACATGCCTGCAGGTGTGTGCCAAGGAGTATCACTATGGGTGCCACCAAATAATTTAGAAAAGGGGGTGATCAGGTGTGTGCTTTTGTAGGATCACTTTTTTTTTTTTTTGCGGTACGCGGGCCTCTCACTGTTGTGGCCTCTCCCGTTGCGGAGCACAGGCTCCGGACGCGCAGGCTCAGCAGCCATGGCTCACAGGCCCAGCCGCTCCGCGGCATGTGGGATCTTCCCAGACCAGGGCACGAACCCGTGTCCCCTGCATCGGCAGGCAGACTCTCAACCACTGCGCCACCAGGGAAGCCCAGGGTCACTTTTGTTAGCCGGGAGAAACAGTCTAAACGTTGCCCAGTGTCCAGTGGGCATTTATCAACCTCTCTGGCAGCAATTCCTTTGCAACTGTGTCAGCAGAACATCATTCCAGCTACACAATTCTTTCTTTTTTTAAAAAAATAAATTTATTTAGTTTTGGCTGCGTTGGGTCTTCGTTGTTGCACGTGGGCTTTCTCTAGTTGCGGCGAGCGGGGGCTACTCTTCGTTGCGGTGCACGGGCTTCTCATCGCAGTGGCTTCTCTTGTTGTGGAGCATGGGCTCTAGGCATGCAGGCTTCAGTAGTTTTGGCACGTAGGCTCAGTAGTTGTGGCTCGCGGGCTCTAGAGTGCAGGCTCAGTAGTTGTGGTGCACGGGCTTAGCTGCTCCGCGACATGTGGGATCGTCCCGGACCAGGGATCGAACCTGTGTCCCCTGCGTTGGCAGGTGGATTCTTAACTACTGTGCCACCAGGGAAGTCCCCAATTACACATTTCTTAAAACCTCACGTTACATCATATTTGGTACAGGTTAGGTCTCAGTTTTTCTCTTTGTGTACAAAAGGCATGACAAGGCACCTTCAACCCTGCTGCTCTGCCTACCTCACAGCTGGTCAAGAGTGAGTGGCTGGAGGAGGCTCCTCTGAAGCCCTCTGGTGACATCTGTCTGCCTGCCTAGCTGCCTCACTAGATTCACTTTGACAAATGGTGTCAGGCACTGACAGCCCCTCTTGGCATGTCTTCAGAGGAAGCGGGAGAGAGAGGTTCCACAGGGCCAGCCCTATGCTTCCCAGTACAGGGATAATCACAGGCCAGGCTGTGGATGACCTCAGCCTTTTTGGAATAGGATTTTTGCCCACTTTTCACTTCTTCTCTTACTATGGGAGAACTCAGCTAAGGCTAGGCCACATGTCCAGATGGATCAGAATGGAAGGGCAACACTTTTCACTTCTTCTCTTACTATGGGAGAACTCAGCTAAGGCTAGGCCACATGTCCAGATGGATCAGAATGGAAGGGCAACACTAGAAGGGAAGTCAAGGTCAGGAGGAGCAGGCTGGCCTCTCCAGTGGAACAGACAGAGGACAGAGACATTTCTAAGTCCCTTGCTTGATAAGGAGAATTGACAAAGAAGGTAACTGTTTAGAACTGGCCTTTTCATATCCACTCACAAACGTACAATCCTCTCCAGTGTCTGTTCATGAGTCAAATGAAGAGAAACAGAAATTCCCCCAAGGAGGGAGGGCTGGATGTTTTCCTGTCTCCATGCAGATTAGTAGATAATCACATTTGTGAAACAAGACAGGCAGATGGTCCAGAGAACTCAAGCTGACAGAGCTAGAGTAATAGATGGCCTATGTGGGAAGGTGAAAGAGTAGCCTAGTGTTCTGGGGAAGACCCAGCAGGAGGAAGGCACAGAGCATTGACCTTGAGGCTGGTTGCTGCTTTCAAGTCTGCTCAGGCGAGAGCCCCAGCGTCCCTACATGAGACAGATCTGGCTGCCACTGCTTTCCATTTTGCCCTTGCCATTTACAAGGCAAACGGCTACCTCCACTGGACTTATTCCATTTGCCACAGATGAACTGAGCAGCTGAGGAAAGGGAAGGCACCATGTAGCCAGGCCAGGCAGATGTGTATGCATGAAACATAGCTCCTAGTGTGGAAATGAGGGTGGACTGATGGATGATATTTCCTAACACCTCTTGTTATTTTTCCTCCATTACTGGCACCCTTGAAACCACGTTTGAACATTTAGACCGTCACTTGAGAACACTGTATGAGTGGCTCAGATGCAGGTACTATGCCAGGTCCTACTTGTCAGAAAGCTCTGAGAGCCCTGAGACACTGATGTTCCCTGTGACATGAGCATGAGGGGTGGGAGCCAGGTGGAACCGTGAGGGAGACATCCTGCTTGACAAAGACAGAACTGGGGAACATCAGGGCCTGATTTTGTAATACTCAAAATAATGATGTTTTGGAGTAAAATCTGGTTGATGACATACAAATTGTGGGACTAAACAAGGAGAGTAAAATGACAAGCATAATTTGCAAAGATAAAATGTGAAAGAAATAACTTACAGGGCTAGAATCATTAGCTTATCAAAGGGCTTTCTAGAGATGCTTTTGGTTTCTAATTCTTGTACTATTCCTTCTTTCTCTTCTTTTTTTTTTTCCTTCTTTCTCTTCTGTTGACCTCTACCCCCACTGCTGTTGTATGATCTGTGCTGATGGGGGCAACAAACATGCCACTTCTGATATGCCTGGACTGGATGGTCCCTAGAGAATGAAGGAGGTCCAGTCTCCTGAGGAGATCCTCTACTCATTCACATCCTGCTACTATAAACACTCCTGTGCAATAGACTTAGAGCCTTCTGGGGATCATGACCAGGCAGAGTGTGCTTGCTGTCTCTATCACTATTGCTAGTTCCTGTAGAAATCATTTTCTTTTTAGCCTATAATGATTACTGCCCAAGAAATGTGCATGTTGACCTGCCTTACATCTGAAATGTAGTCAGCCTGGACTTTGTTGCTTAGCAGACTGGCTTTTTGTAAGGAGTCATTAAGCTCAGTTGACCTTTGATGAGATACCAAGCTTATTATTGCTCACTGGCTAAAGCAATTTCTCCAGTAAGATAGGATCCCAAACACATCAAGGGAATCCTATGAATTTTCCCAGCTGCTTCCTGGACACTGAACCTTAGTATGATACTGGAACTGGGGACAATCGGAGCTACTCTTAGGTCTCAACTGCAGCCCTAGGACTCTTTCATCAGCACAGCTTCGTTTAGGTCATTTGAGAACAGCAAATCCGTGTGGGCTATAGCCTACAAGCCCAGGCTGACTTCTCCTGGAGCCTCTGGGTTGTGCTGATTAAAGACAAAAAAAATCGCAACTGTTTAACTGGTGTCAGTATGTCTATGCTCAGTCTTTCCTTCCACTCTGTTTATATACCAGTTCAGCCTTTCCAGCAATGGTGGAGGAAAATGGCTATAATCATCATGGGCCAGAGAACTGGCTGCCTAGGAAAGGCTTTCCACAGCCAAATCCAATGTTTGGCAGCTCCCACAAACCCCAGGAGCAAGGGGACTATCCTCTGAAATCTCTCAAATCAATAATTCTCCACCCTGGCTGTACTGCCTACTGTTGAGGTCAGGGCTGTACTGATGTCCTGTCTGGCTGAGAATAGTCACACTGGAGGATTCCAGGCACTGGAAACAGAAGTTGAAAGGTTTCTAAAATTACCTATGGGACATTCTCACACCCTGGTCATTTCCTGCAGGAACTTGGTTGATTTGGTAAGAAAACCACCCTCATACATTCCAGGTAGCTACAAAACAGTACTGCAGAGAGAAACAGAGTCTAAAGTTGGTAGCCAGTCCAGTCAAATTAAGCCAAATGCTTTTTGTTGGCTGGCCAGTCCTTCAAAAAGAAGTATTCAGTAGAATAGGAAAAAGGTTAAAAAAAAAAACAGCTTGTAAATAACTTACGTGTAAAATATGATAGAAGTTCTTGCGAATACCTGAATGGACTCACCCGAAGGAAAAAAGGAAACTTCCTGCCATAGAAGCCGACCCGAAAGAACTCAGGCTCCAGGCGTTGCTGCTCCATGATGTTGTCATAGTAGCTGGCCTCCATTTTCTGTGAACGAGAAAGGCAGTTGGCTTGACTGCTAGTGGTGTCCAAAGCAAGTTCTCCCAGGCCTAAGTAGACACTGTCTTTTGGAAAGAGAACATGGTGACTCAGTCTAGATAAAAAGTGAGCCCCTAGCCCTGATCAACCTCTCCCTGGGGAACTGCCTGATGGAGAGGAAGTCTTCGCTCTCCATTGTCACCTGACAGTGAAGCAGCCCTGAGAGGCTGCTTGGAGTGTCCTTCCCAATGAGTGGACTCAGCCCCACAGAGACTCAGGCTTCCTGTACTTTCAGGGGTACACATTTAACATGGACTTCCTTTTTTTGCTCAGGAATTCCTGGTTTTGACTGATACTCACTACACCAATTGAGTATAAGCTAGTGTTGCTTATAGGTGGCACCATTTTCCATCAGTCCATCTGCATTGCTCTTGTTCATTTATCATCTGACTCGACGCTAACAGAATGAGGAAGGCTTAGTTACCAGCATCACTGGTACTGGTCCCAATTTAGGAGATTTTAAACTTTAAAAGTTGAACTAATATCCATGATGTCTGGTATTACCAAGGTCGATAAGTTTTTTAGTCTTGGCTGGCCTGGCTTCAGGTTCAGAAAAACTCACTGAAATCTGACTGGGAAGACAGCCCTAATGCACTCAATCAAGCCAGCCTGCCAGGGGGCAGTGGCCTTCCAAGACCAGTCAAAAAGCTATTGCTAGAGAACCACATCTATTATATAGGCCAAATCCTGATCAGGATCAGGGAACACAGAAGAGCTAGCCATGCTGACAAGGGTGCAGGAGGAGGATGAACTGAGATTCCTGACTTCTCTTTGCCAATGACCTGTTACGATTTAATACCCAGCACCGGCAACTAGGAAAAATTTGGGAGACCTTCAAAGTCCATTTCACTTAATTTTGAATATTTTTCGTCAAAGAAGGGAAGAAGAACTTCCTTTACTTGGGTGCTTAGAATTGACCATAAGCCAAGGCAGTGAAAGATCTTATAATGTTTTCAGATGAAGCATACCTGAACAAAATCATTTCAGGAAAAGCTTCTTCATGAAGTCGAGCTGCCACCTCCTCCTTGAAACCCCCGTCCTATCCTGTGTACACTGCTTCTCCCTTCCTTGAGCACCAGTGGCCCTTGGGGTCTGGATCATATAATCATTCGTCATGTGTTTGTTTTGGTTCCCCAGCCATAATGCAAGCATCTTGAGAGCAGGAACCTTGGCTTTTGCTTCTCCTGTACTGTCCACAGCACTAAACCAAGGGCTGGGTCCACAGTAAACACTCCCTTAGAAGTTGATGCCAGAAAAGTGCTAGCACCTCCACTCAGGGTTGGGGTGGGGGAAGGGGCAAAGCTCACCCGAATCCAGCTGAGGCTCTGATAATCGTAGAGGCTCTCATACTGACATGCCAGCTCCCTGCACAGTGGGATCCCAAACTCCCAACTCTGCATCAGAAATAGGAAAAAGGCTTCAGTACCTCAGGCAGCCTCACAATGGCCCAAGCCCACATCAAACATATCAGAGGGCACAACCGAAGGCCTCCTGCAACTCATATGTCACAAAGAACATATGCTCAAAACCAATTTGTGGAGAACACATAGCACTGGTTTTCTGGCTTGAGGCATAGTTTTCAGGTTTCTACTCAAATGTTTCCACTTCCAAGAGGCCTTTCCCTAACTACCTTGTCAAGGACAGGCACTACCCCAACCATTCTCTCTTTCATTACTCTGAAGTTATCTTGTATAAAAGAAGTATTTACTTTTTCAAATTGAAGTACGGTTGATTTATAATATTGTGTTAGTTTCAGGTACACAAAAGTGATCCAGTTATATAAATAAGACTATATATATATATATATATACACACACACACACACACACACACACACACACACACACACACATATACACACGCATACATATATTCTTTTCAGATTCCAATATTATTAGATATTGAATGTAGTTATTACAAGATATTGAATGTAGTTCCCTGTGCTATACAGTACGTCCTTGTTGTTTATCTATTTTATATATAGTACTGTGTATCTGTTAATCCCAAACTCCTACTTTATCCCTCCTCCACCCTTTCCCCTTTGGTAGCAATAAGTTTGTTTTCTATGTCTGTGAGTCTGTTTCTGTTTTGTAAATAAGTTCATTTGTATAATTTTTTTAGATTCCACATGTGATATATAATATTTGTCTTCTCTGACTTACTTCACTTAGTATGATAATCTCTAGGTCCATCCATGTTGCTGCAAATGGCAGTATTTCATTCTTTTTAATGACTAATATTACATTATACATATAATATATATACATACACACACATACACACACCCTCCCCCCATCTTCTTTATCCATTCATATGTTGACGAACACAGGTTGCTTCCATGCCTTGGCTGTTGTAAACAGTGCTGGTATGAACATTAGGTGCATGTATCTTTTTGAATTAGAGTTTTTGTCTTTTCTGGATATATGCCCAGGAGTGGGATTGCTGAATCATGTAACTAAAACTAACTCTATTTTTAGTTTTTTAAGGAACCTTCATACTGCTCTCCATAGTGGCTGCACCAATTTACATTGCCCCCAACAGTGTAGGAGGTTCCCTTTCTCCACACCCTGTCCAGCATTTATTATTTGTAGACTTTTTGATGCTGGCCATTCTGACTAGTGTGAGATGATATCTCACTGTAGTTTTGATTTGCATTTCTTTAGTAGTTAGTGACGCTGAGCATCTTCTCATGTGCCTGTTGGCCATCTTTATGTCTCTTTTGGAGAAATGTCTACTTTGGTTTTCTGCCCTTTTTTTTTTAAATGGTGCAACCACATTTTTTGTTTTGTTTTAATGTTTTTTCTTTTCTTTAACATTTAATTAATTAATTTTGGCTGTGCCAGGTCTTATTTGCAGCACATGGGATCTTCAGTTGCGGCATGCATGCGGGATCTAGTTCCCTGACCAGGGATCGAACCTGGGCCCCCTGCATTAGGAGCATGGAGTCTTACCCACTGGACCGTCAGGGAAGTCCCTCTGCCCATTTTTTGATTGGGTTGTTTGTTTCTGATACTGAGCTATATGAGCTGTTTGTATATTTTGGAAATTAAGCCCTTGTCAGTTGCATCATTTGAAATACTTTCTCCCAGTCCGTAGGTTGTCTTTTCATTTTGTTTATGGTTTCCTTTGCTGTGCAAAAGCTTGTATGTTCGATTAGGTCCCGTTTATTTTTGCTTTTATTTCTTTTGCCTTGGGAGACTGATCTAAGAAAATATTGCTACAATTTATGTCAGAGATTGTTTTGCCTATATTCTCTTCTAGGAGCTTTAAGCTGTCATGTCTTAAATTTAAACATTTAAGCCATTTTGAGTTTATTTTTGTGTATGGTGTGAGGGAGTTTTCTAACTTCACTGATTTACATGCGGCCGTCGAGCTTTCCCAGAACCAATTGCTGAAGAAACTGTCTTTTCTCCACTGTATATTCTTGCCTGAAGATTAACTGACCATAGGTGTGTGGGTTTATTTCTGGGCTAAAAAGTGTTTACTTTTGGGCTTCCCTGGTGGTGCAGTGGTTGAGAGTCTGCCTGCCAATGCAAGGGACACGGGTTCATGCCCCGGTCCGGGAAGATCCCGCATGCCGCGGAGTGGCTAGGCCCGTGAGCCATGGCCGCTGAGCCTGTGTGTCCGGAGCCTGTGCTCTACAGCGGGAGAGGCCACAACAGTGAGAGGCCCACATACTGCAAAAAAAAAAAAAAAAAAAAAAGTATTTACTTTTATGTTGTATTAGTCTCAATTAGATGATAAGCTGCATGAGGGCAGGGATCCTGTTTATATCCTTTATCCTCAGAGCCTAGAACAGTGCCAGCCATGAGCAGGTACTCAATAAAGATTTATTTAATGAGTTAATGAAGGAAACAATGACTTTTAAATTAAGATCATTTAAGCTTAGAAAGAAGTCTGGAAGCTAAGTAGGAAGTAGCTACCCAAGGGCTTGGTAGTAGGTCTGATAATTTCCTTTACAGAAATAATCAAATCTTAGAGCAGGCTTCAGATAATCCTTGGCTAATCACGTCTCGGGCTGTTTCTGTGGTGTGGCTCCTATTATGGTGACAGGCTCATCTAACAGTGGCCTTCACTAAGGGGCAATATTGTCCATTTCCTCCTCTTTTTAATACAGTGCTTTCTCTCTTGGTGAGATCGGGAATCAAAGGTTTACTTGACATTTTAGCCAGGCTCTTCTCCCCAACTTCTAAGTACTAATTAAAACAAATTTTTTATAGGAAAATTTTAAACATATAGAAACATGGAAGTATGAACCCCTAGGTACTCATCACCCAACCTCAACAATGACCAACTCATGGCCAGTCTTATATCATTAAATATCTCATCCACTTACTCCTTCCCATAGTTTTGGAAGCAAATATCAGATATCAATACTATAATTTCACCCATCAATATTTCAGGATGAATGTTTAATAAGGACTATATTAGAAAATAGATTTGAAATAGCATCAGGGAGAAGGACAATACTGTTTTATTCAGGATTGTGTTTTTTTTTTAAATTAAATTAATTAATTAATTAATTTATGTTTGGCTGTGTTGCATCTTTGTTGCTGTGCACGGGCTTTTTCTCTAGTTGCTGTGAGCGGGGGCTATTCTTCACTGTGGTGCGCAGGTTTCTCATTGCAGTGGAGCACGGGCTCTAGGTGCGCAGGCCTCAGCAGTTGTGACTTGCGGGCTGCAGAGCGCAGGCTCAGCAGTTGTGGCGCACGGGCTTAGTCGCTCCGCGCCATGTGGGATCTTCCTGGACCAGGGCTCAAACCCGTGTCCTCTGCATTGGCAGGCAGATTCTCAACCACTGCGCCACCAGGGAAGCCCAGGACTGTGTTCCTTATCCTTTGAAGAAATTAACACCATATGGATTGAACTGCAGGACCAGTTAAAAATGTTGAAACAAACCAAAGAGAATTTTAAATAGACCCTGACTCCCTGCTCCGATACAATGCCTCTGCCTCAGTAAGCTAGAAAGCCTCTTGTACCCCCACATCACAGCTTTTAAGGGGGCACATGTCTGTCCTCTCTCTGGCTCCAAGTGCTGCTTGGGCAGGTTTCAGTGAAGGGCCCACAGGAGGGTCTGCCTGGCAGGAAGCTCCAAGGGGGCTGGCTAAGCAGCTGAGCTGTGTGCAGACTGCTAGCCAGCCTGTAAGGAGTGCCCCATGGGGAACTGCTCATTTAGGTGATGAGGAACCCATGTGAGGCTAAAGGCGCTTTGTCTGCTGACAGTAGCTCCCAGTAAAGCAGTTCTATTCTCCTATTAGGATCAATGCTTATCTGCCTCGCTGGCATCTCTGCCCTAATTTGTAATCTGTAGCCCTGCTGCTCCAAGCCTGCCCCCCAACCCCCAAGGGTGAGCCAGGACACTCTGTCAGGCTTGATGGTTGTGCTGGAATGCTGGGGGTTTTGAGAGCTACCTCGGAACACAGGGAGGGAACGCCCTGCAGATACAGTGCATCCCATCTACATCTTCTCTCTTGGTTTCCTTCCTTCTGGCAGGAGGCAAAGCCAACTACACAACTACTAACCAGTGTCTGAAATCCAATCACTTCTACCAGCTTGGGCAGATGTGTGTTTACACATCCCTGTTGCCCCCACTGACAGGGATGGCACAAAAGTTGCACTGACTTGGCTCACTCTACTCAAACTGGAAAGGAAGGCAAAAGCCTGGGACTCCAGACTGTCAGTCTTTGTACTTCTGTCTACACACAACATTTTAGAAGCAACAGACTCATTCCTTCAAAGGAGTGTGAACAATAGCAGCCCTCAGCAGTAGAGCCCAAGCCCACCCCCACATGGAGGGTTGGTTCAGTCCTGATGGTCTGTATGCCTTAGGGGTCAGAGGCCTCCTCCCAGCTTCCCTCTCTGTCTGCTCCCTCTTCCCTGAGATGAAGGACCAGCTACCATCTTCATGCCTCCTCTTCCTTCTTTTTTAAAAAAATTCATTTATTTATTTTATTTTTGGCTGCGCTGGGTCTTCATTGCTGCGCACCGGCTTTTCTCTAGTTGCGGAGAGCAGGGGCTACTCTTCGTTGTGGTGCGCGGGCTTCTCATTGCGGTGGCTTCTCTTGTTAAAGAGCACGGGCTCTAGGGCACGTGGGCTTCAGTAGTTGTGGCGCACGGGCTTAGTTGCTCTGTGGCATGTGGGATCTTCCCGGACCAGGGCTCAAACCCGTGTCTCCTGCATTGGCAGGCAGATTCTTAACCAGTGCGCCACCAGGGAAGCCCAGGAGGACTTTTCTTGCATCAGCCAGGTTTTGCTTTTCTGGAGCCATTAGAAAAAAAACCCTGAATGCTTTCAAGAGAACTGGTTAGCCCTATCCACTGGTTCCATCAGGTATGAAGGTACAGAAACAGAAAAGTTGGACCTTCTGTATGAGCCCAAGAGAATGATTGTGATAAATACCCCTTTGAGGATGAGCTCATGAAAGGGCTCACTGAGTGGTCTGTTCTCAGCACAGAAGCTGCTCCCCCAGCAATTCACACCAAAGGCAGGGCTGCTAGGAGTGGGAGATCCCTGACAAGGTAGCCTACAGAGCCTCTCAGTCCTTCTCCCCTTCCTGCTTACCCACAATACTCAGGCAGGTTTTGCATTATCTTCCCTTGTTCATACTAACCTTTAAACCTGCTTTCTTAACACTACTGTAGTGTGGGGTGAAAAGGGGACCATTAATGCTCACGTGTCCCACTGCTGTGCTCAATCAGATAAGCATAACTCTACTCTGTACTCTATGCCCATGGAAAGAAAAATAAGCTAATATACTAACAACACTCAAGCACACTCACACCATGCTTATGCCATTCCCTCAGAGCTGGGAGGGCTCGCTGGGCATATGGGTAGGTGGCAGCTCCAGGTGGGCTGGGTGCCAGGAAGACAGACCTAAAAGTGTGCTGGCATGGGGCCCTCCGTCCACCTCTGGACCAGCAAGGAGAGAAGGCTTTGGGCTGGCACTGTGGCTCAGTCACGTGTGGCTGGCTGACAGCTAAGCATGGGTCTCCTTTCTGGGCCAGGTGAAATGAGAGCTCCTGAGGTTTTGGAAAGGTTCCTGCTTACCAGTGCATTCCCTACATGGGTGAATGACAAACAAAAGTCTCCCATGTTGTGTAAAACTGATGAATGTTTTCTGATTTATGGGCAGAAGTTATTAATGTTTAAATCTTTCTTTTTTATGATAAAAAAGTTTATTTTAAAAAACCAATTTCCATTCAAGTCTGGAGTTCAGCCACTATAGTTCCCTGAACAATCCTGTTTCAGTTTTTAAATGCTCAAAGCTGAGTAATGAGAGAACAGCTTCAACAAGTTACACAAGCCCAGCCTTTCCAGTGTATGGGCCATAGGTGGGTCAGAGGGCCCCACAAGGAGCTCTCCCAGAGACTGGAGCAGAATGGCTGGGAAGTCCCAAGGAAGTCTGAACCAATGCTGCCAAGGCCTGCTAATTCCACAGAATCAAGTTTAATAGAGAATAACCCCAATGAGAGGAGCCCAGACTATGCTGTAAGGAAGGGAAATCCAAGACAAGAACACGTACCCGTAAGAGGCAGTACAGGCCTCCGTTGGCTGTGGTTAGAATCCATTAATTTTTACAGCTCACATTTTCTATAGCAGAGCAGAAAGCTACAATAATTTAAGTAAATCTAATAAATATAAGCAGGGGGCCCAAAGCCCCTGCTGTTGGAGCATTAGTATTTACACATGTGAAAAGCTGGTATGTGGGGTTGTCTCTTATACCCCCAATTTGGAATTGGCTTCCAAGCCACAGAATTAAGCTGTTATTTTTTTTTCCCCAGAGAAAGTCATGCTGCCTCCAAATCTAATGCACACATATGGGCCTCCACCCCCTCACCACCCCACACAGTACCCTCTGCAGCTGCTGCCATCCCTGTAGCGTTAAGATGCCATGTAGTACAGTAGAAGCTGAGACGCTCAAAGCCTTGCCTAATAACACCCACCTTGCCTTTGTTGAAGTAGTGGATGATCTTGCGGCACAGTCCCTCTTTCCGCTGCCACTCTGTCTGGGATGGGTAATGGAGGAATTCCCGCAGTGGCCTTTCCTCCCACTGCAGCAGCTCACAGTAGAGGAGCAGAGTGAACGCAGCCTCTGTGGGGACAGGGGCTATGGAGGTCCAGGGGCAGCCAGGTGCCAAGGGACCAGGCTAAGCAGCATGCCAGTGCAAGGCATGTGCAGCCCAGATCAGGGATGCTGGATACCAAAGCTGAGATAGAGGGGCTGTCCAGCCAGCAAATAGCCCGTGAACACAGCATGAAGGAACCAAAGATCCTAGTCGACACCTTCCTCCCTCAGCCTGGTCAGCTGCTCTGGGAGCTAGATAAAGTATGGCTCAGGTACCTAAGGGTCTGTGTACAGGTTGCTTTGCTCTGGGACACACTGACATGTCAGAGAGAGTTCTTGGGTTCCTTTTTGCTCAACTGACTAGAGCTTCTTTTCCAACCTTTTCAGAACTGGCTCTGAGGGGTAAGCACTGACTAAGGCTTTTCTCAGCCCTTCTGAAGCCAGCCTCAATGCCTCCAGCTCCATTTTCTGAGCACAGCATGGCCCTGGGAATGACCCTTTCTCCTTATCTTGACCGTTTCTAAAAGGACCAGAGAGAAGGAGTGTGTACGGTGATAACTTTGTGATGGGCTCCATTCCTGGAGGAAGCTAAAGTGGATGCTGGGCCCAGGGCGGGGCCCTGTGACACCTCCCATACATGTGGAACAGTTGGAGAGGGTTTACAAAACAACTGCAGCTAAATACCGTAGCTTCCTAAATCCCAAAGAGTCAGTCAGACTGAGTTACAGCTGCGGCTCATGGTCCCATGACAGTCTGCTCTTTCCTGTTCTACTTGCTCAGTTTTAGTGGGCATCTCCTACTGGCAAGTTAATTAGTTCTAGCTTCTGCCTGGCCTTCAAGGCCCTATTCAAATCTGCTCCCCATGACTATGAAGAATCTCTTTTCTCTTCCAGTTTTAACCAGGTATATTGCCTGCAGCCACTTTCCAGGCTCCTGCTCATGTTTGCACTCTGCCTATGCTCTGGCTACTGGACCCTCCTGCCCAGGGATACATGTGCCTCCTCACTGGAGCTGTGAAGCCCCTTCTCACTGGGAACAAGCCCATGAGGCCCTCAAGGCCTCCCTCTAGAACTTAGAAAACCATGTGAAATCCTTTTCTTCCCTGCCAATATTCTTTTCAGATGTTATTCCTGAGGCCACCAGAGGCAAGGCTCAGCACCCTCTCTCTGTCCAAATTCCTGACATAGCCTCTCAGTGATGGCCCAGTCCTCCAGGAGTTTAGTAAATGCCTCTATTGATACATGGAATTTTTCAGTCTATCACTTCACTGCCTTCTCAAAGGGTTGCTGGGATCGTGGGTGGAAGTGGACGCAGAGAATGGCAGATTCATCCCAGTCATTTCAGATTTAATTCTTGCCAAGCTGTGTCAGGAAAGGTGGAATCTATGCAAAACACTCTTTAACATCTAACATAAAATAAGGAAGGAGGATTCTGTGTTTCTACAAATTCATCTAATTCTAGTAATGCTGTGGACAAGAATAGCTTGAATTTCCTGGTCTATCACACAAATTCAAGTCCTATGGCTCAAGGGCTAAGATGTGATGGCTGGTCACCACAGTGAAGAAGTGGCTATTTTGGGGGAACTATGACACAAGGTGATCAGGCAGGACACACATGGGTACACGTATCTTCCTGACTCAAAGTGGCGCTCAGTAAACAGAGTGTGGCAGGTATGTTGAAATGCTTTTAAACTTGTTCTTTTAGAAAAGGCCGTAGTAATGGATTAAACTGTAGATACAATGAAAGGGTCCCTGTCTGGTCTGTCAGAAAGTCAGGTGAACATTCTCCATACCCTCCACTGGGAGCTCAATGTGGGGCTGTTGTGTACTTGCAGGGGAAGAGCCCAGACTGCAAGGCAGGTCTGCCAGCAAGTTCTGGAAGTCCCAGGGTTAGGCTGATGTTCCTGTGTTATGGCCTCACTTAGTTCCAGCTGTGAAGGTCCTCAGAGAAGTTCTGCTCATGAAGAGGGACAGTGAGCTCAGGATGCTCTGAACCTGGCACACCAGAATTTGGAGGTCACCCTTGAGGCCTCAGAGGGGGTGAATAGGAGGCAAGGAGGGTCGAAGAGCTTTGGGCAGCAAGTGGAAGTTCCACCTGCTTTTTCTCCACCACGTTACAAAGGAGTTGAGGGAAAGGAGTGAGGTGATGGGTATCATGGGTCCTGACACTCTGCTAAAATCTGGGAGGCACCAGCTCAGAGCCTTTCTCTGCCAGCTGTGCATGTATGTCCAGTCTGTCCTCATGGGGAGGCGTAGCTCCCCCTTCCCACTTACCTGTGTAGTTTTCGGCCTGCAAATGCATGTCACAAAGCTTATGGATATAGCGGATATACATCTCTTCTTTGTTAATCTCAGATTTGTAAAAGTTCTGTAAGAGAGAAGGAAATATAAATGAAGATGGGAGAGGCTGGCTGCCTGTGGAGGCCATCTCTGAACTCCAGGCAGCTGGCCAAAGCCCTGGGTGTGCTGGACAGGAGGGAGAAGACAGGCCGTGGAGGTGGCCAGCACCAGGAAGAGAAGGGACCAGCCAGAAGGCACACCTGCTGGGGGTGAAACCTCTGGCAGATCTGCAGGAGCCCTGAGTGATGACACAAAGGAAGAGTACCAGGGAAGACTGGAAATTAAGAGTATGTCAGGATTGGTGGGACCTTGCCAAGAGGCCAGGCTAGAGCTCTGTCCAAAGAGAAGCTCATTTCATTCCTTTCCCAAGTAGGAATGTGAGTGATGAGGTGCAAGTTTCCAAGATACCAGTAACAGAGCTGATGTCCTGACTCAAACCCTTAGGCGTGGAACTTCCCTGGTGGCACAGTGGCTAAGACTCCGTGCTCCCAATGCAGGGGACCCGGGTTTGATCCCTGGTCAGGGAACTAGATCCCACATGCATGCTGCAACTAAGAGTTCACATGCCGCAACTAAAGGGCCTGCCTGCTGCAACTAAGGAGCCCGCCTGCCACACCTAAGACCCAGAGCAACCAAATAAAAACCAAAAAAAACCCTTAGGCTTATAGCCATGTATTGTAGAAAGGACAGGCCAATCACAGGGTAGGATAGAAGCCACACTACGAGGCAGAGAGGAGGAAGAGCCCATGTTCTCTCACCATCAGGTTAACAGTGCAGCCGATCTTCTTATTCTCTGTCTCCTCTCCTTTCATGCAATCCCTGGAAGGGAGAGCACAGATGAATGCACAAAGTGGTGCCTCTGGGACAACACAGAGACCTGCAGTGTCACTGAGGCATTAGTATGTCCAAACCCCAGATGAGGATGCTCTCCAACAGAAACTTCTTCCACAGATGAGACTGTACTGTGAGCTCCCTCTAAGCTTTGGACCCACTCCTAGGGTTCAAAGATCTCTGTTCAACTGGACCCCTTGTTCTGGTGGCAGAGTGTAGAGCCCAGATGCTATATCAGGGCATTAAGTAACACCTACCAATGTCTTCAGCACAAAAAAGTATGTCAGTAAAGTAGAAGGTTAAATCCTCAAGTTTCCAAAAGGGGAGGCACAGAGCTTTCCTTAAAGGGCAGTTTTCATTTTGTAGGACAGTGTTTCATAGAAGCCAAGACACTCTACTCTAGGGACCTACCTTCAGGACCCTGTGGCCACAGCAACCACGGCATGGCTGCCATGTTCATAATCTCATTGGCTTTTCTCCCTATGGTGTCCTTCCTGTGCACTAGTCTTTGGAATCCTCTCTAACTAGGAGCAGTGGGTTTGGAGCTTTTTTCCTGATTTAGGTGTAGCTTCGGCCAGGGCTGAGCTGCATTCATGCTGAGTAGGGCTGGGTTTAGGAGGGGTCATGGCTGACCTGCCAGACACAGAACAGCGGGAACACTGAGAATGAATCCTTGCCAAGGGAGGGCAGGGACTGGTCAAAGCCAAGCTCCTCCGGGAAGGAGAAAGGCCTAGCACAAGGAGATGAAAGAGAATGAGAACCAGACTGGTGAATCCAGCAAGAAGCTTCCTGTACACGCAGCTAGCTGGAGTCCCAGATGCTCTCCCTTGGCATCTGCATGACATGTAGCACAGAGAAGACAACTATTGCTTGGGTCTGGGTTTCCTCTATCATTCCTCCTCATTCCCTATCACCTTCCTCTAGGCTCCCAAAAGGCACTCTCAGCTATCACCTGAACTCTACTGAGAGAATAACTAAGGCTGCAATGGTAGCATTATTGTTACTTTTAGGCTAAGTCAAAAGCCATGATATGACTGAGAAGGCAGGCTTTCACGAAAAAATGAATTTCACATGAACTCCCAGACTGAATGTATCATAAAGATCTCTGAGCTCATAGGCTGCCTCCTCTAATCTGCTCATGGCCAGGATCAAGGGACAGAAATAAACAGATTTTACACAAAGAATGGAGGCATGGAAAAGTTGGGTCCCCCTTCCCTGGAAAAACCAAATGAAAGTCCTCCTGGGTCACACTTCTGTACCAGGTGATATTTTCCTGCCCATGTGCCACATGGATCTGAGGAAGGTCTGCACTAAGGACCTAACTTGCTCTGGAGACAGCCTTTCTCTTCCTCTCTGCTGTGCCCATTCCTCTGAGCCTTGACTTTTCTGGATGAAAAGCCAGAAGGCTACATGTCCCTGGGATACCTCCTGGGTACACGTGCCCACGTATCGGGGGTAAGCCCAGGAAGCCCTGGCCTACCCCTGGGAGAAGGCTTTCTTCCTCTTTCTCCTTGGCCATCAGGAGATTCCTAATGACTGGTGATGGCACACACCACCAGAATAGTCCTACCTCTCATGGCCACGAGGTCTCAGTTTTAAGGTCAGGGGATCCTCCTGCTGGGGAGAGCATCTGACCAGAGAAGAGGTCAGGTAGGTTCCTGAGAAGATACCTGTAGTCAAGAAGGCGTTCCATGAGGCGGGTGACCGAGGTTACAAAGGAAATGCCGGTCTCGCGCCATGTTTCCTGTTCAACTTTCTCCAGCAGGCTATTGGTGGAAGCAAACACAATGCACAATGCATGAGCCTTCCTTGGGCACCAGAGTAAGGTCCCAGAGCACGTGGGGCCTGTGATGGATCTGGAGACGGCAGACTTACCACACTGCAGTCTTACCTGGGGTAGGGCCCAAACAGCTGGGTTCTACTCCATGCAGCAGAAAGCAAAGACAAAGCAATTACTGAACTGGCCAGCAATCAGTGAACATGTCTTCCATTCTCCTGTGCAAGTTCCGAACTGAGGGAGAGGTTTCAAAGCCCCAGCCCCTTTAGGTGTACACACTGTGAGATCTATTCTGAAGAAGCAGTGGAGTAAGAGTCCACTGAGGGATAGACCTGGCTTTGCCAATTGGCTGGCTGCCTCTATCACTGCTTAGAACCATCCTCAGCAAACATACTAACCAATGTTTTCACGTAAACCAAGGGAAAGATTCCAACTAGTCTTGAGGGCCCAGCGTGAAGGACAGTAAGTCCAGGAGTTACACTGTCATCTTCACTGTCGTGGGATACTCCCATGTAAAATGTGCCAGAGCCAAGAGCTAAATGCCCAGGTGCTTTTCCCACTTGCCAGCCCATGCTCCTGTCACCTCCAGGTAGCCTCTGACTTCTCCAAAGAGCCTGGCTTCTGAGATCCTCTGCCTTTTCACAGATCTCTCCTAGGGGATGATGACCTGGATGGACTCTTTCTGTTTGCTCTAGTGATTATCTCAGGTCCAGGTCTCACTCCTGATCCCTTTGCACACTGTCCCTAGCTCTCTAAGGTCATGAAAGTCACCAAGAGTGGAAGGCTCAGCCAGGGACCCAGCACTGGGAACTCACACCCACAGCCTGACTGCCGTTAACACTGCAATGATGACAACTGTCTTCCTTGCACACAGCATTTAACTTGAGCCGAGGCTTCTGGGAAAGTGAGGGTTTCCATGTGACCCATGTTACTAGAGCGAGAAGGTAGAACCACTGTCTTTCACCTCTGAGTTGAGTGGAAAAAGCGACTGTGTTTACATTTTCCAAACTCCGTTCTACAGAGTTCTGCTGTCCTGGAGGACAGAGAGAGGTGTTCTGTGAGCAAAAAAGCATGGAAGATGCTGATCACCACACCTTCCTTTTAGAGATTTTCCACATCTTTCTAAATATTAAAGGCTTTGAGAAGTCCTATAATACAGAGGCCTGTTCGATTTTATTTAACTGAGTCTTTTCTAAACTGATTAGCCCATGATCCACTCCCACCTCCCCCCAGCATACCTACAAACATCTTCCCCAAACACAAATTGGGAAATGCTGCTCCTTGTTTATCAGTGGCTTTCAGTTCTCAGACGTGAACAGTGTTTATGTAACACTATTTGGTCAGGTAATTATTAATAGCAAGTTATTTTTGTGCTTTTTCCTTCATAGTAAAATCATCGGTTAGTGGCTTAGGAAGAGATTTCTCTTCCTTATTTCCACAATTAGAAACATCTTCAGCTAAAAGAGAAATACTAAAGGATGGATTCATTTTCACAAATTAAAATTAAAATTTAATTTCAAATGAATTCACATTTTATTGCATGACTCATCAAGGAACAAAGTAGGCAGGGTATAGCAGAAAGATTTCCCTCTCTTGAAACTGGAATATCTGTGCTGTACCCCCAGAGCTGCTTCTTACTGCCCATGCAACTGAGGCCATGCTACCACTTCTCTGAGCTCAGTGTCATCACCTCTACTCCTCAGGATATCTGCCTTGCCCACCTCACAGGTGTGTTGTGAGGATTAAATCAGATATGTCAACAAATTTTGTACACTGTAAAGTTCTAAGCAAATGTACAGTATTATTATTAGAAAATATATTACAGGTTTATCTTAAAAATGTCACTAAAATAAAGAAAATCTCAAAGCTAGAGATAATGAGTGAGATAGGAGAGGGCTCTAGAGCTGTAAATGTCTTAAAATTTTGTTTTTTAGGAAGATAAAATACCCAACTTTACTATCTATCTGGGAGGACCATGGCTCTCCTGAGTCCCTCCTTTGGGCTTAGCCCTGTGGCTAGCTCTGTAAGGTCTCTTGGCCTCCATCAACTCAAGACAGAAGCCACAACTGGTGGACCTGGGACCCTTGACGTCAGTCAGTACAACCACCCTGTTTCACAAATGGAAACTGGTTTGGAAGGGGGTGTAATGTGTTCAAGTCACAAAATTCATGGCAGTGTTTTTCAAGCTGATTGTACAATCTTACAAAGCAGAGATTTAATTCCCTCCCTCCCCCCACCCGAAATGTCAGCCTTGAGCCCTCATTGAGTCCCCATGAACTGTTTGCCCAACTAGATACAGTACATGGTATGAAGATATACGATGATCCTTTTGCTATCAGCAAATCCAGGAGCTCAGAGTTATCACCTGTCCCTGCATCTTTAGTCAACTATGGCAATCCCTGAGAGAGCTTGCTGTCATGATGTCACTTTCTTGTTGACAGAAGGTGAGCACTGCTACCACCAGGAACAACCCTGGTCTCTCCGGATACCCACCCTCTGAAGCCTGCCCAGCGCAGGTTGCACCCCTACCCTTCATTAGCCCACTTCACCCCCTCCCCCAACGTGAGGTGCTTGGGGCTGAAGCAGCTTACAGCAGGCTGAAGAGCTCCCTGTAGCTCTCATCGCCTTTCCCTTCTGACACCATGCTGTCCAGCTTGTCAATCAGCTCGGCCTCCACCTAGAGGGAAGCAGAGATTTTGTAAACCCGAACTGACCTCAGAGGAAGGATGGGAAATCCAGCCCCTGTGATAGGTGAGGATGGTGGGGAACTGCTTCCTGAGTTTTTCCTTGCACCAAATAAATCCTAGAGAAGGCAGGATCTCATCTACAGCACTGAGAAACCACCCTGCCTCCCCAATCAGGAAGGGCTCCCACTCTAGTGGTTTAAATGAGTTGGAACTTACACATATGTCTCAGATACTCTTTTCCCTAGGGGCAAAAGGCAAGGACTCTCTGGTGAGAGAAGTATTTTGGATCCAAAAGAGGCCTTTGTCCAGTGTTTTTCTTTCTTAAAAAATGTTCATTCAAAGGAATTGATATGTATAAGATACATTTGGTTAGAACTTTACCCTCTATCAGCCAGCCACAAAGAAAGCTTGCTTTGGGAGGCTGGTCCTCACTTTAATGGTTGGCATTAGTCTGGGCTGAGGGAGATGTGTTCCCTTCAGGATAAAAGGCTCTATTCTTTGTCCTCACAGGACCTAAAGCCCTTGGAGCTGCTGCCCCTGCCGCTGCCTCGTCACTGGGGCCCCCTGCACTTGTTATTGGATTCTTAAACCATAAGGAGCAATACTGCGTTCATTCCTACCCCACTAATCTGCAAGGCATTCAACAGTGTTAAGCCACTTCTCTAACAGGCCTCAATGCATATACTCTGAGGTGAGAAATTAGTTGTAAGTGATGTGAGATAAAAATCTTTTAAACTGTTCATTAGCCTTTAAAATGTGGTATTGTGCAATTATTTATATAGATTTTTATATAAACAAAAAGTGGCATGGTTGCATTTAATAATGAGCTATAACAAAAGCATTTTCTCACTCCACATAGGGCCAGAATCCTAAGACGGTGAAATATTAAAAAAATAATTGAATTAGGAAATTCATCAAAGGCAGTTACGGTTTCTGAAACCCTATCAGCAGAAAATGAGAATGGATGAATAAATATGGCCCTTTTATAGTGGTCTGGTATGGCCAGGATGGAGACTGTTGTACATTTGTTTGGCCTAATCAGTCAGCTGCTTGAATGTACTTTCCAGAGGAAATACAAAGTCTGAGATCAGGGGTCCTTAGGGATCGAGGCCATCTGCCTTTCTCCGTGTGGAGAAAAGGCACCAGCAGGGACTTGCCTGCTGGGATCATGTAAAGTCAGGTTGGGATTTCTCATCACACACGCAGGTACAGGTTGTGCTTTCCAGAACAGGGCAAAGTTGGGGAAGGGACCTGGAGCAGCAGAGAGTACAACAGCGCGAATGTGGGTGCAGCTGTTCCCTGGAGTTCTCAAAATGGGTCCCTGGGCCAACAGCATCAAGTCACCAGAAATCTTGTTAGAAATACAAATTCTCAGGCTCCACTGGATTAAAAACTCAGGGGTTGTGGGGCAGCAGTCTGTGTTTTAATAAGCCCTCCAGGTTGTTCTGATGCCTATTCAAGTGTTAGAACTTCTGTATTAGGCAAAGGAGCTGGTGATGGAAGGATTCAGGGACATTACTTCCTCACTCCCTGCAGTGCTGATAAAGAAAGAAGTTACTAAGAAAAATTGAGAAATCCAAAATGAGACACTGAAGATCAATGTATGCAAAATCAATGTCTCTAAGTTAAACAAAATGCTAAGTTCTTCAGATATATCATGTTGTAATTGGTAATACTGATGATTTCAGGTCTGCGGAGTTACTTTTATTTTATAAAACCAATATTCCTGAAGTGACACCTTGTTATTCATTCAACAAACATTTGTCCTGTGACATAACCAGCTGCCTACTTCTGTACAAAATATCTACTTAAGCCTAAATTTCTGCATTTGTGAAATGGTAACGGTGGTGAACATTCCTCTTCAGTGTCACTGTGCCCTAGCTCTTGGGAAGTGCTCAATGAATGTTAGTTTTGATTTTCATCTTCATGAACCCACCATGTCTCAGGCATGGGTTCTAAAAAATAAAAGCACAAGAAATGGTCCTGGCCCCAATAACTCATCATCTGGTAGAGGAGGCAGGGATAACAGCTGACACAGCTCAGCATGGGCAGTGCTTGGATGGGGCACACACAGAAAGTGGCCTGGGGTCTGAGTAGTCTACAGACAACAGAGGTTGTTGGACAGACATAGTGCTGTAAAAACTTAAATGTTTTTGCTCTTTGATCCAGCAATTACAGGTGAGAGATTTACCTAAGAAAGTAACTTAAAATGGATATACTTTTGTAGTATTAACAGCAAAAATTTGGAATGAACCTAAGTTCCTAAAACTATGAGACTGGGAATTCCCTGGTGGTCCAGTGGTTAGGAGTTGGCAGTCTTGGTGCTTTCACTGCCATGGGCCCCGGTTCGATCCCTGGTTGGGGAACTAAGATCCCTCAAGTTGCAGGGCACGGCCAAAAAACAAATAAACAAACAAAACAACCAAAAGCCCCACAAAACCTAGGAGTCTGATTAAATACACTGTGGTCCAAGCTATGCAGTGGAATACCACATAGCCTCTAAACTGACAGTGTGGTGCAGAGGGGCAGTAACTGACATGAAGGACAGTGATGACAAGGTGCTACTAAAACAAGGAGATTAAAAACCAACATACACAGTGGTTCCAAAAAAAACAATGCACACAATGATTCCATTTGTTAACTTAAAAAACTCTATGCATTGGGAAAAAAAGTCTAAAAAGACATGCCCAGCCCCTCTCCCCGACAAGTTACTAACAGTACAATTATGAGTTAAATCTTTTCACTATAGCTTACTTGCATTTTTAATTTTTCTACATTAAATAAGTACTGTTTTTATAATTAGAAGAAGTATTTATAGTAGGTGGTAAGAAGTAGGGGAGGAGTTAATAGAGCCAAAGCTGTGGAAAGCACAACTAGAACCAAGACCAAAAAGTCAATTGGATTTTAAGGATTAGAAGGTTATTCAAGACAGCAATGTCAACAAAAGCGGGTGCACAATATACATTAGACTGAACTGATAGGAGGGTGGGAAGTGGAAATGTGGCGATGAAAAGAGTAGACTACTCTTTTAAAATATGTAATGGCAAAGGGAAGCAGCAGCAAGATTTTTTTAACCAGGGACAACGAGGTTTACATGGCTTGCTGGATATCAGTTATTCATGACAGTCTTATTGGAGGAAAGAATGCTACCCATCAGCTGAGTCTTGAAGTGTGAGCCAAATGAGCTCCAACTTAGCCTTCCACAAAGCTAACCTTCCTTATTCAGTGTTAGTGATGGTTAAGTACAGCCCAGCTCTTCTTTTAGTAGACTCAGATGACCTATGTAGTGCAGTTCCACAATGTCATCTACTTCTTGGTAACCAGGTTCTCTCATCAGGCAGTTGTGCATTTTGCACAATTAGAAGGCACATGTTGTGGCAACATAGAAAAGCAACAGTTCTTTTCTGTTTGAAGTTATTATTTCCTGAAGTTCTGAAGGCAATAGAGCTGCACACTCTAAAAATGGATTCTTATCTTAAATACTGTTTACTCAAGATACAGAGCATCTATGCAAAACCTAGAACTAGCATCATACTTCAGTGAAACACTGAATGCTCTCCCCTAAGATTAAGAACAAGGCAAGGATGTCAACTTTTATCACTCTTATTTAACATCAGACCAGAGGCCCTAGCCAGTGCAATGAGGCAAGAAAAAGAAATAAGAGGCTTACAGATTAGAGAGGAAGAAATAAAACTGTCTCTTTTCACAGGTGATAGGATTATCTAAATATAAAATCACAAGGAATCTACAAAAAAGCTTCTAGAACTAATAAGTGAGTTTAGCAAGGGTGGAGGATACAATGTTAATGTACAAAGCAATTATATTTCTACATAATAGCAACAAACAACTGAAAATTAAAGATTTTTAATCAGAATAATTTATAATAGCATCAAAAAACCCAGAAAATACTTACATATAAATCTAACAACACGTGCAAGATCTGTATGCTGAAACTACAAAACATTAATGAAAGAAATCAAAGAACACCTAAATAAATGGAGAGATATACTGTCTTCAAGGACTAGAAGTATTTATTAAGTACTATTAAGATATCAATTTTCCCAATTTGATCTATAGATTACAATGCAATCCCAATCAAAATCCAAGCAGGAATTTTTATAGATACTGACAGGCTGATTCTAAGATTTATGAGAAAAGGAACTGGAATAGCTAATACAATATTGAAAAAAACCCCAAAGTCGGAGGATTCACACAACCTAATTTTAAGACTATAAAGCTACCATAATAAAGACTGTGTGGTATGGTGACAGATTAGACATATAGATCAATGGAAAGACTAGTGAGTCCAGGAAGAGAACCACATGCATATGGTCAATTGATTTTCAACAAAGAATACAGTCTTTTCAACAAAAGGTGCTGGACATCCACATGTAAAAAGGAAAAATGAAAAGCCTTGACCCATACTTCACACCTATACAAACATTACCTCAAAACAGATCATAGATCTAAATATAAAATTATAAAACTTCTAGAAGAAACAAAAGAGGAAAATTTTATGGTCCTGGGTTAGGCAAAGAGTTCTCAGATATGATCCCAAAAGCATGATCCATACAAGAAAAATAATGATCAACTGGACCGCATAAAAATTAAAAACTTTTGTTCTGTGAAAGACATTGTTTAGTAAATGAAAAGACAAGCTAAGAGAAAATACTGGTAAATCATATATTCAACAAAGGACTTACGTTCAGAATATATAAAGAACCCTAAAAACTCAACAATAAGAAAACAAACAGCCCAATTAAAAATAAACACAAGTTTTGAATAAAATCATTTCACCAAAGAAGATACAAAGATAGCAAATAAGCACATTAAAAGACGTTCAGCCTCATTAGTCATTAGGGAAGTGAAAATTAAAACCACAGTGATATACAACTACACACCTATTAGAATGGCTAAAATAAACAAAGAGATAATATCAAATTCTGATGAGTATATGGATCAACTGGAAATTTCATACACTGCTGTAGGGATTTCAAAATGGTATAGTCACTTTGGAAAACAGTTTGCTAGCTTATAAAGTTAAATATACATTTACCACAATACCCAACAATCCTACTCCTAGGTATTTACTTAAGAAAAATGAAAGTTTATATTCATACAAAACCTGTAAAGAAAAGTTTTTCAGAAGCTTTATTCATAATCACCAAAAAGTGTAAACAACCCAAATGTCTTTCAAATGGTGAATGAATAAACTGCAATGGCATACTACTCAGCAATAGAAAAACTGATACATTTAACAAAATGGATGAATCTCTCAAAGGCATTATGTTAAGTGAAAGAAGCCAGTCTCAAAAGGCTACAGTCTACATGATTCCCTTTACATGACATTCTGGAAAAGGCACACATAGTGAAGGAGAATAGATCAATGGCTGCCATGGTTAAAGGGAAGGGAAGGGTTTGACTACAAAGGAGCAGCAAGATGGAATTTTTAGGAATTAAAAAATCTTGACTGTGGTAGTGGTTACATGACTTTATGTGTTTACCAAAACTTACAGAGTTGTAAATCCCAAAGACTGAATTCTACTCTTTGTAAATTTAAAAATAAATAAAAATTTAAAAATTACTGTTTGCCTGGTCTGTTCCTCACTGTTACAGTCACTCACTCTAAGAGCACTGGGTCATCCCAGAATCACAGGGTTGGGAGGGAGCTTAGTGGGGAACTGGTTATAGTCCCCAAGCCAAAGTAGAAATTTCTCCTCAAGGCCTACAGGGAGCTTCTGTTTGAGAACCACCAGCAAAGAGGAACTCCCCATCTCTGAAAGCAGGCCAGCTTACAGCAAATAACTTGTTGCTAGCAAATTATTTCTTTTATTAGCTAAAATTGGCTTTTCTACCACTGTTTTCTACCTATTATTCCTAATCCTATTCCCTGGAGCTCTAGATAAAAGGGCAGGGGCCATCTCCTCCACCTTAGGGGTGGCAGAAGAACTGCACAGAGGGACAACCTGAAGTCAGTCAGAAGCCAAGGGCTTACACCTCATGGACCCACCCCTCTGTGCAGGAGTCTGTGAAATTCTAGGCTATGAGAAGTCATCTGGTCCGGGCTCTAGCCTTAGAAATGCCCAGACCACACACACTGGGGAACCTCCAGAGAGAAGAGACAACACTCCCAGGACCTCCTCCTGAATGAAGTTGGGAGGTTACAGTCTGTCATTCTCTCCTTGATCAGAAAGTTCCTTTCACATGATGTTCAATTCCGTTCCTCTGATTCTTTTCTGGCCTCTAACTTCAGGAAGAAAATCCACAAATCAATTCTGGCCAGTAAGTAAAGGAAATCCTTGAACAGGACTCAAGATGGCCAAGTTACAGCCTACTTCCACTGGAACTATAGCCAGGCATCTGGATCACGTGCCTGGGCAAAAGGGGTCCATTCCAGCGGAGAGCACCCTTAACACTGCCAGGTGTTGTCTTACCTGTTTGAAGTTGCCATTTTTCCTTTGCTCCCAGTCCATCATGTCATGAAAGATGGGAATCATGATATTCCGCACTTCTGGCTGTGGGACCAGTGTCACACCCAGAAAAGGACCAATCATTCCCGGAATAAAGTGGATCTTATGTTCACCTGAACAACAAAACCCAACAGATATTAGTTTATGGTTGCTTTGCTCCTTCCATAGAAGCTTCCCAAGTGGGGCCATACACATGATTTGATCTTCACTGGAAGCATCTGAGAGCATAGCAAGCTCTCCCCTATAGATTTCTGAGATACCCGCTTCTCTTGGCTTTTTAGAGTTCATGGATTAAACTGGCCCAGTACAGTTAAAACAAACTTTCAACAGGCACAAATTCTTTCCAAAGAATTTACTGGGAGGTTCTACAAACTATCTGAAAATCATTCTGAGGTCAAGGAACAGAGTTCACTACTCTAGACAGAATAGGATTTCTGAAGGTCAAGGAACAGAGTTCACTACTCTAGACAGAATAGGATTTCTGAGTACACTGTAATAGTTTCAGATAATCTGTTCATAGTGTTTATTTAGCAAGGAAAATTCATCTATTTCTGCTTAAACACAATGCACTATCCCTGGGGTTTCTGCCTCTAGCCCAGAGGCATTTAAGTGATAAGGATGTTCAGTCCCAGGTCCAGCCACTAGTGATCTGAAATCCATAGGCCTCGTCACTGCCTGTGCTCAAGTGTGCCCAAGAGGCCCCCTCCTGAGTTAGCAGGAGCCTCCTGCACAGCCCTACCCTGACAGACTGGCTGAGAGACTCTCTGTGCACCCTCCAAGCCCCATCCCTTGTCTTCACACTGCATTTTTGATGGTAGCATTACATTTATTCAGACCAGCTTGGCTCATCCCTCAGTTTTCTTAATGAGGCCTTTCCATGGGAAGTGTGTGGTGTGACTCTCCCTGTGATTAGCTTGTCATTTGGGGCATGCTCCCAGAAGCCAGGGCCAGTCTTGAAGACCGTGGGAGAACTTTTCCTTGTAATGGTAAAGCTAGTGAACCATCTTCCAGAGCTCTGCTTTCAGTTCTTCAGAGACTAAGGAGACAAACTGTGGGCCTGTGCAGTGACTGTTATGGTCAAGTAAAATCAGTTCTCGAGAACTAGAAAATGTCATTTCCACCCAAAACAATGAGGCAGGAATGGCTTTATCAGGCAAGTTTGACATGTTTTTTGATTTCTTCCATGTTAAAAGCCTATTTAAAGAGCAACTGTTAGCTCTGAGGCAGATTCTGCATATTCCAATCTTGGTATTTGGTACAGTTGCTAGTCCCATGTGTTCCTGGGAATTTCAGAGTCATCTTCGGGGTTAAAATCTATACCTGGACCATGCTGGATGCAGGGAGTAAGAGTACTGAAGCTAGAAAGCTGGTTTGGGGAAACGCATCCCCACTCATGGACAGAAGGCCCTAGTGCAGGCAGGAATGCCTTGCACCTTGCCTGCTGCCTCTAGAGCTGTGACTGGGATGGTTAATGGAGAAGGATAAGATTTTATGGCCATCATTCCTAAGACTTCAGAGCCATGAGCTTAGTTGAAAGCAGCCTTCACTAGGAAGAAGAGCAGCAGCTTCTCTAGCATCCTGACAGGCCACTAAGAAGCCTACAGTATCAGAGGATGGCCCACCTAGTCACCAGGGCAATCCAAGGATTCTACCAAAACCTGACAATTTGAGATCCAAACCAGTGGATATTACAGAAGCTGTAAAGAGAAGCTGTCAAAAGAAAGGAGATGAAAATCAATCTCACCTAGAGGCTGCAATTCCTTTCTTACACGCAATTGGCAGCAGGAACCTCGTCTGGATGCCTGAATACCAGAGACCCAAGAAGTGTTTCAATCTTTATTAAAATGAATAGCTGCCCTTGCTCATGTGCTGACTATCTCCAAGATCTATGCTTGTGGGCCTGTATCATCTGGACTGGGACATGAAGAGCACAGAGGATCTTATAGTCTTATAGCCTCATCTTCTTTTTTTCCTTTTGACTTTGGTTCTCAAAAAAGGGATTGTGCATATGTATTACTGGGGTCTTATTTCTCAGCTTAACTCTCCCTGCCAAGGGCTTTGTGCACATGTGCTACACTATACCATCCATCTGAGGTGTTATGTTAAAGATATGTAAAGATCTCTTGGGTCTGAATTAACATTCACAAAACCTGGGGGAAGTAATTAGTCTTGTCACTTTTTATTTGGCTATGCAATATGTGTAAGGGAAAAATATGGAGAAAAGACCTACCCAAATTCTGCCACATGCTGAACAGTTCATAAGCCATCATCACACGCATGTCCCCATACCTGGGAATAGAACACAGGAACCAGCTATTAGTGGGAGAAGGTTCAGGAAGACGGGGCTACAAACCCCAGGAGGCCAGTACTTCAGCACTGTTTCTAAAGCTTCCCAAAATACTAAGTTTTTTGGCTCTCAACTGAATTCTTATACTTGGCTCCTTGGGAGGCTACCTCAGTGAGAACCATGTGGACTTCTTAAGGAGCCCCTTATGGAAACATAACCCCATCTGGGCACATGGTAGGAAGATGAATAAGAGACATATGGCTTACTTATCTAGAATCTTCTTCCTCTTGGTAGAAGTAATGATTTCTAGCTGAAGGCTTGGCTGATTTATGAACAGAACTGCCAGGCTAAAATAAGAATTCCACACCTAGAGAGAGAGAGAGCAAGAGGAAATATGTGAAAGCCTGAGTCCTTAACCTTGCAAGGAGAGATTCTAAATATATGCATGTAGCACAGAATTCATTTTACAGTGTTAAGATCTTGATTTAAAAAAAAAATATCTTTGCAAACAGGACTTCCCCCCCACCCTTTCTTGACTTCCCTGAAACCAGTAGTGTTGATTCTGGACTAGAAAACAAACTCATGGATGTCTGGCTCCCAACACCTCCAACAGGGGTCTTCTAGGTCATACTCTAATTACTAGCAAGCTTGGAAACTGTTTGATACTATGAACATATTAAGAAAGCCCCCAGCCACCTAGAAGACACCTAGCTGAATCCTTCTCAAATTCCTGACCTGAAAACTTGTGAGCAAAATAAAATGGTTGTTTTAAGTAAAACAAAAACAAAACAATGAGCTTAGTTTCTGGCTTTCCAGGGTTATTACAAAGACAGTGATGGATTTTAGGAGCTCCTACCTTAAAGTCGAAGTCTGTCTCTGTGAAATTCTTGTGCAGTGCAGAAGACAGGTACTGGACTGTAGTGACTATAATACTGCAGTAAGGGAACAAGGTGTTGGCAGAGTTAAAAGACTAACGATGGCATCCTATAGCTTAGTATCAACGGTCTATGGCCCGTGTGCAAACTTCTTGAGTACAACTAGCTCTCGTGTAAGATGTGACTTTAAAGGAGAGAGAGAGATGGCACAAACCCCACAAAAAGCCCATCTTGGAGAAATGCCCCACCAGTCGGTTCTAGACCTAGCTCTGCCATTACCTGGCCTTGGTACTACTTCTCTCTGGGCCCCATTTTCCCTGCCTATAAAAGAAGGGGAGTGAGGTTTAATGGTTCTTCAAGGTTTCTTCCAGTTCAAAGAGTGATTCTAGTATTTTGGGGACCTTGGATAATGAACATATATTATGACCACCAGAGGACTTAGAGTAGCATTCTATTATTTTACTTGATAATAGGGTTGTATAGTTATTAAACCTCTACTTTTGTCATATACTATTATTTTCATGTATAAGTCATTTGATTTCAGCCTTTGATCTAGAATATCACTTTCAATTTTCACCTGGGCACATTTAAGGGGCAATGGGAGGCTGATTTGCTAGAACCGATGGCACAGGTCAAGGGAGGGAGAAAGTGAAGTGGGACAGGCAGGTAAGGGTTTGATTACAGAGGGTATTGGATGCCTGGCAAAGGAGCTTACATCCGAAGCCTTGGTGCAGAAGAGGGGCAAGGCAAAAACAGTGCATTAGAGAGACTAGTCACCAGCAAACAAATTTGAAAAGTAAAAGCTTTGAAAGAAGAGCCTGCTCCTGCAGAATGGGCTGGAGAGCCTGAGGTGCCCTGACTAGAGCTAAGAGAAACAAGAGGGGGTCAAATGGAAAATCCACTATTTAAGGAAATATCTGTGCAACTCTGTTTAAAACCCTTCTTCTGTTCTGTATAAAATGTTTGCAGTTTTGAAAAAAGAAAAAAGAGTGCTATAAAAGGTACAAAGTAGAAAGACCATGCTGACACCTTGGTAATATATCTAACATAAATAATTTCACCGCACTGCATAATGTCAACATAAAAGGCAGATCAGAGGGAGCGGGCAGTAGACCAGAGAGTGGAGGCCAAGTGGCCTTCTCCCACAAGCAAGCACCTTACTACCCACATTACTTGTCTGGTTTGCCAGTTAGAAGCACAGCGTAGAAATATGAATGGGGCAGACAATTTGGGGTCAGCCTTAGAGTGAATTCTGTGGCCAGCATTAGAAGTGGTCAGAGAGAGCCTCACAGCCAGGTCTCAGGTGGGTAATTAGCACTTGTTGTGGAAGGCAAGCAGTGTCTGGCAGACAACACAAATCAAATCAAGAGGAGGCCTTGGGATACTGCCTGAAACTACAAAGCAACAGAGGCCAATGAACAGGCCCTCCTCAAGGAGGAACCCTTCTCTGGGTATTATATTTCTCATTCTTAAAAGTTCCTTTTCTATCCTTACCATGACATCGTCTGCCAGGCACTTAGATTCCAGTTTTAAACTATCTTTGACTATTTCTTCTCCTTGAACTTTCGTAAATGGCCAAGTCCTGCTGATTGTGCCTCCAAACATTTTCACATGTGCCCTCTCCTCTCTGTCCCCATGGCTTCGACTTTGATTTCTGACTTGCTTTTTCTCTCACACATATACACACTCTCCTTAGTCTGGGAACAGTTCTGTGGATGCTGGTGCAGGGCCCTTCCACACTCACTTGCTTGTGAGAAGTCTCATCACCATCCAGTCCCGAGGAAAGACACTCATCTTCATCAGGTTCCGGAACACACAGAAAATCTTCAGCAGGAATTCCTGGTCCGAGAGGAAAATCTGATGTGAGACACCATACCTCTACCACTGCAGCATACATTTCCTCAACAGGGCTCTCCTGACCTCTAGACCATGAGAATGTATGGGACCAGTAGGTGAGACTCTGGTTCCCTTTGTGAGCTGCTTTTCTCTTAGAGGGCTGCATGAGGGTGAGGTCTGGGCACTCTCACAGGCCAGTCCCAAACTGGGTAGAAGAGATGCACTATACCCACTCAGCCCAGTGCCTAACGACCAAAGCACAGGGGGTCCAGCAGAAATGGTATCCACCAGAGTCCATCATTCTCAATCTTTGGGGCATGACCCCTGAGCACTTGACTGTAAGAACTTGCTTTCCTGGATGTTAAGAACACATTGACAAGAGAAGCACTTTAGCGATAGCAGAAGTGCTCCTCCATGAAAGCAATGAGAACAGTCACAAAGACTGGTTAATGAAAGGCTTGCAACAATAAGAAGTGTTATTTAAGAAAAATGGTTGAATCTCAGTAGGAAAAGTGAGCTTTATTGTGTTTTAACTTTCCCCATTCCCATCCCCCCTCTCTCCCTATCTTCAAGGTATCCTTGAAAACAAGCAGCTATAGAACCATGGTAGTAGTAAAAACCAGCACCCTAGCAGTCACTAGAAGGGACAAAATGGTTTTGGAGCTCCCGAAAAAGTGCCATCCCAAGAGAATTGTTACTGTTTGATCTGTTTGGCAGCAACCTGGGAAAGCCCCATTCAGAGGGCTTAATTGACCAGACTCAGAGTTCACTAAGTGAGAAAAGCCTTATCCCTAGTGCAGCTGTTGAAAAAATCAGCCATAATAATTTAACATCCCAGCTGCACGAAGCAATCATATCAATTGCGACAAACAAGAGAGTGGCCAAAACACTTAAAAGAAAAATCTGGGTAATGAGACATACACTTGGGGCTTTGAAAAGCTCTGACATATTCCTAGGAATCTAGAATGCCACATATGTGCACAGGGCTATACACATCCCCAGGAAAGACCTAAGAAGCCTAATCTGTCACCTCTGGCTGACTTTGGGGCTCTATGCAAGCAAGAAGTGAAGGCTAAGGCAGCAACGTAAACTGCTGAAGCACTGAAGGTGAGCCCCAACCCCACACAGAGACACTTAGTAAAGTGGAAGACTCATTGATTTAAGGTGTTTAAGAAAATCTGTCTAGTTATTAGCTTATCATTAAGCTAACTGAATGAAAACTTCAGGGGCTGCACACAACAAAAAATGCAGACATTAAATAATTAGTCCAGGAAAGTCACTAAACAAACAAATATCAACAACAAAAATGAAACAACAACAAACCCTAGGGATGTGGGCAGGGGGAAGGGAATCTGATTTCCAGACTTGCTACATTATTTAAATTGTCCAGTTTTCAACAAAGAAATTATAAGATGTGAAATGAAACAGGAAATTATGGAAACATATATAAGACAGATATAAAACGAATAGCAAAATGGCAGGTGTAAATCCTCTTACTGGTAATTACAACAAATGTAAATGGGTTAAGCATTCCAATCAAAAGGCAGAGGCAGGAAGAAGGGATTAAAAAATGAACATGATCCAATTGTATGTTATCTACAAGATACATAAATACTTTAGATTCAAAGACACAAATATATTGAATGTAAAAGGATAGACAAATATATACAATGAAAATAGTACCCAAAAGAAAACTGGTGTGGCTATGTTAACATCAAACAATATAGACTTTAACAAAAATTGTTAATAGAGATTAAAAAGAACATTTTACAGTAATAAAGGAGTCAGTTGGTATGGAAGACATAAACATAAGTGCACTTAAAAGAGAGCCTCAAAATACAGGAAGCAAAACCTAACAAAACTGAAAGGAAAAACAGACAATTCAACAATGACATTGGAGACTTTAATGTACAATTTTCAATAATGTATAGAACAACTAAATAGAAGATCATCAAGGAAAAAGAAATCTTGAATGGGACTTCCCTGGTGGTCCAGTGGTTAAGAATCTGCCTTCCAATGCAGGGGATGTGAGTTCAATCCCTGGTCAGGGAACTAAGATCTCACATGCCACGGGGCAACTAAGCCCGCGTGCTCTAGAGCCCGTGCACCACAACTAGAAAGTCCGCACGCCGCAACTACTGAGCCCGTGTGCTCTGGAGCCCACGTGCCACAACTAGAGAGCCCGTGTGCTGCAACTACTGAGCCCACACGCTCTAGAGCCTGTGCATCACAACTATAGACAAGTCCACATGCCGCAATGAAAGATCCTGCATGCTGCAACTAAGTCACAACTAAGACCCGATGTAGCCAAATAAATAAATAGTTAAAAAGAAATCTTGAACAATACTATATACTAACTAGACCTAACTGACATCTATACAACACTCCATCCAACAATAGCAGAATACACACATTCTTCTCAAATGCACACAGAAGGACATGTGCATTCTCTTCTTTAGGGCAGACAATGTTAGGCCATAAAGAAAGCCGCAGTAAATTTAAAAGAGCTGAAATCACACACAGCATGCTCTCCAACCATCATGAAAGGGAGCTAGAAATCAATAAGGAAAGATGGAATCAAGAAGGAAATTTAGGAAAAATTTTTAAAATGTGGAATTAAACAGTACACTCCCAAATAACCAATGCATCAAAGAGGAAACCACAAGGAAATTAGGAACAGCTTTTTGACATGAATAACAGGGAAAACATATCAAATCAAAACTTAAGGGATGAAATAACAAAACAAAACAAAACTTAAGGGATGAAGCTAAAGATTATAGCTGTAGTGCCTATATTAAAAAGAAGAAAGATCCCAAATCAATAACCTACATTATACCTTAAGAAACTAGAGGGGCTTCCCTGGTGGCGCAGTGGTTGAGAATCTGCCTGCTAATGCAGGGGACACAGGTTCAAGCCCTGGTCTGGGAGGATCCCACATGCCACGGAGCAACTAGGCCCGTGAGCCACAACTACTGAGCCTGCGCGTCTGGTGCCTGTGCTCCGCAGCAAGAGAGGCCACGATAGTGAGAGGACCATGGACTGCGATGAAGAGTGGCCCCCACTTGCCACAGCTAGAGAAAGCCCTCACACAGAAACAAAGACCCAACACAGCAAAAATAAATTAATTAATTAATAAACTCCTACCCCCAACATCTTCAAAAAAAAAAAAACAAAAACTTAAATTTGTAAAAAAAAAAAAAAAAGAAACTAGAAAAAGAAGAACAAACTAAAGTAAGCAGAAGGAAGGGAATAAGAAAAATTAGAGCAGAAATAAATGAAATAGAGAAGAGGAAAACAGAGGAGAAAATGAAACCAAAAGTTGGTTCTTGAAAAGATAACAAAATTGACAAACTTTTAGCTAGTCTGACCAAGAAAAAAAAGGAGAGAGAAGACTCAAATTACTAAAATTAAGGATAGGACTTCCCTGATGGCACAGTGGTTAAGAATCCACCTGCCAATACAGGGGACATGGGTTTGAGCCCTGGTCTGGGAAGATCCCACATGCCGCGGAGCAACTAAGCCTGTGCACCACAACTACTGAACCTGCACTCTAGAGCCCACAAAACACAACTACTGAGCCCACATGCTGCAATTACTGAAGCCCGCGTGCCTAGAGCCTGTGCTCTGCAACAAAGAGAAGCCACTGCAATGAGAAGCCTGCGCACCACAATGAAGAGTAGCCCCTGCTCACCACAACTAGAAAAAGCCCGCTTGCAGCAATGAAGACCCAATGCAGCCAATAAATTAATTAATTAAAAATAAATAAATAAATAAAAATAAAAATTAGGGATGAAAGAAGGGATATCATTACTAATGTTACAGAACTAGAAAGGTTTATAAGGGATTACTATGGACCAAATGCATGCCAACAAATTATATAATCTAGATGAAATAGACAAATTCTTAGAAAGATACAAACTACTAAAATTCATTTAAAGAAGAAACAGAAAATCTGAGTAGACCTATCATAAATGAAGAGATCAAATTAATAATTGAAAAGCTTCACACAAAGAAAAGCACAGGACCAGATGGCTTCACTGGTGAATTCTACCAAATGTTTAAGTTAGAATTAATACCAATACTTGTCTTTTTAATTATATCCACTTTGAAAGTGAAGCAGTATCTTATTGTGGTTTTGATCTGCATTTCCCTAATGACTAATGATGTTGAACATCTTTTCAACTGTGTACTGACTACTTACATATCTTCTTTGGGGACATGTCTATTAAAATCCTTTGCTCATTATTATTTTTTTTTTCGGTATGCGGGCCTCTCACTGTTGTGGCCTCTCCCATTGCGGAGCACAGGCTCCGGATGCGCAGGCGCAGTGGCCATGGCTCACGGGCCCAGCCGCTCCGCGGCATGTGGGATCTTCCCAGACCGGGGCACGAACCCATGTCCCCTGCATCGGCAGGCGGACTCTCAACCACTGCGCCACCAGGGAAGCCCTGCTCATTATTAAATTGAGTTATTTGCCTTTTTATTGTTGAGTTGTAAGAGTTCTTTATATAATAGAAACAAGTCCTTTATTAGATTCATGATTTGCCAATATTTTCTTTCATTCTGTGGGTTGTGTTTAACTTTCTTGATGGCGTCCTTTGAAATATACAAGTTTTTAATTTTGGTAAAGTCTAACTATTATTATCTATTTTATCTTTTGTTGTTCCTACTTTTGGTGTCAAATCTCAAAAACCACAGCTAAACCCAAGGATTTAAAGATATACTCCTATGTTTCCTTCTAAGAGTTTTACAGTTTAGCTTTTACAAATAGGTCTACGATCCCTTCTGAGTTAATTTTTTATATGGTGTGAAGTAGGGGTACAATTTCATTCTTCTGCATGTAGATATCAAGTTGTCCCAGCACAATTTGTTGAAAAGACTCTTCTTTCCTCATTGAAACTGTCTTGGCACCATTATTGAATATCAATTGACTGTAAATATAAAGGTTTATTTCTGGACTCTCAATCCAATTCCATTGATTTATCTAACTTTAGGCCAGTACCAATCTTGATTACTGCTATTTTGTTGTAAGTTTTGAAACTGGGAAGTGTGAATCCTCCAATTTTGTTTTCTTTTACAAGACCATTTGGCTATTCTGAGTTCCTCACATTTCCATATGAATTATGGATCAGATTATCACTCTCTGAAAAAAGACAGCTGGAACATTGATAGGTCTTGTGAAGCCTGTTTCATGAGCAATCTACAAATCAGCTGTTGAGTTCATAAGAAAGGGAAGAGTCCTGGTTTGCTGACAACCAGTGTGGCCCAGAGTAGCCTCTCATAGAGGCACATGGTCACAGGGCTGCTATCAGTCAGGGAAAACTTGCCAATGTTACTGGGGTCTGGATCTATGGGAATATTGCTGGCTTTCAGCTTCTGGAAGCCATGCAGTCAGATGTAAAGTGAGGCTGGTACATCTTATACCTTGGCAACACTGGCCACTTGCACTCACCCTCTGGCAGGGGGAAGACTCCTGGGCAGTCTTAGTTGCATGCTTCCTTTCCCGGGTGAAAGGTCAATGTTTTTCTGCCTACCTTGAGCTCATCTTTGCTCTGGAAGTTGTCCAGGAGGTGCTGGTAATGGGTGTCACACATCTGGCGGAGCAATGAGAGAAGGCAGGACACATACTCGCCCTGGGGACCAACCCAAAAAACACTTAGCAAAGGCAATGACAAGAGCTGTGTTCCCCCAATCCACAGAGGGCAAGGAGAGAAGGAAGGGTCTGAGATGGCCCCAATGATCATGAAAGGGAAGGTGACAACTCTGGCCCTGAAAATGAATTTTTTTTTCAGCTAAGGGGGGCCTGAGGGGTTGGGAGTTTTAATAAGACCTCTGCAGCATGGGGCTAATTGAAAAACCTTAATCTATAACAAAGAGGTACTGCCAAGTAAGACAGATATTCTAGCTTTTTTCCTAGGAAAGTTTTGGCTTCATAGTCCTTTGTCATTATATGTTGCCAGGGTACCATACAGAATCTGGAGGGGCTACTGGGAACAGGGTTCTCAGCCTGCTCTGGACAGAATCTGGACTCCCCTATCCTGCTGGGCTGGAGAAGCCCTTCTACAAGGATCTCCTTGGGGACCTCCCAGAGCTTACATGTGATTACTGGACCAGGCAGATGGAACACAGTAGATCAACATAACTCTCTGGAAAGCAGAAGAGTCAAAACTGACCTTTATGAGAAGATGAGCTAATGGCTTTAAGTAAAAATTTAAAGATAAAAAAATGAGTCTTTAAAATTTCTTCAAGTTCCAACTGGGGTACATGGATGAAAACCCCACCTTAAGGACTCCAAAGACTCATCTCATGGAAATTTTTGGCACAGGGCAGCTGAGCATGGCTTCCTCTTACAAGGTTGCCTCCTTAGGAGGGATGGAGGAAAAATTACTTCATTTGGGCAGTTTTCAAATGTTTTTAAACTCATGGGAATTTGACAACAGTTTTTTAGTCTCTCAGATCCTTTTTAGACTCATGAAATTATTATACATACATGTATTTAAAATATATACAGGTACATGAACCTCAGCTTTATCTGAAAAAATGGACATAAGCCATAATGTATAGATTTGTTGTGAGGATCAGATGCATTAATGTACATAAAGCACTTAAGTAAACAGTCCACTACATAAACCTGTGCTCAGTAAATTGTTGCTACCGTCTTCATTAAATCCATATAAAATAGATCACTTCTTTAGTATTGCTAATGAGTTAATATTTGTAGAGTACATAAAGCAGCATCTGGCCCACAGCCAGCACTGTGTCATTGCTGGTTAGAAGGATGGGCTGCCAGGACATGCCAGGGTGCATATGTTTTTACTTACAGTGAGGGTGTCCTGAATAGGGGTTCCTAAGAGAGCAGATATTCCTTCTAAGCCCAATGCTCCAGAACTCATGTCTGCTCTTTGCTCTCCCTAACATGCTGGAGCTTGGCTTGCTCCCATAGAAGGTTTTCTACAAAGGGATCATTGTAGTCTTCCACCTGCCAACCAGAAGATTCCAAGCAATTTGTTTATCATGTTCCAACATCAGGGCTAAGAAGTCCACTCTGTATAGGGGTGGGAGTTCTGGGGGGGTGTCTCTTTGCCACACCTGAGAAGCTTTCCCAGTCTGTTTCTCTTCTAATTCTATCATAGGATATCATTGTTCAGTAATGCCAGTCCAATTCTACCTCATCACATTTTTCCTGATGCTAGACATTTAGATACAAACACTATGGACAAAAGCGACTAATTTGTAGGTACAAGCAAATTGTGAGAAAATAACTGTCATGCACGTCATTTACAAGAGCCTGCTCCTAAAAGGAATAGTCTATATTTTTCACCTTCAACCTCTTACTATGTCTCTGCTTTATTCCACATTATAGAAAATGACTTGGCTCAAATGCAAAGGCCAATGGAGGTGGTGTGCAGGAAAACAGGACAGGGAGCATCACTGGATCTGCCCCTAAGTAGACTCCTGTGAGTACGAACCTAGAGCTTTCAGAGTGGAGATGGAGTCCGACTCGAGAAGGAAAAAGGGCAGCATGCTGACAACCAGGCAGGAAGGGAAGCTGAGATGAAGGTGGTGTGATGGTGAGATGAGGTTTGGTGTGGAGGAACCCCAGGTTAGAAAAGAAAGCAAGAAAACCTGAATGTTAGTTACTAACAGTGATCTCCGCTGTGCACTGCGGGCACCGCTGCCCTCTTACCGCCTCCTGAGCGTGCGATTTGCTCATGATGGTGAGCAGAGTCTGTAAGAGCACGTCCAAGAGGCTCTCCACCATCATTTCTACCTCCTCCATGACATCTGCCTCCTGGAGTGAGCAGCGAGAGAGCGCACCGTTAGTGCCAGACCTGCTGACGTGCAGCTGGCAGTACTTACAAGTCAGCCACATCAGGAGTGGTCTTCTGACTTAATTCTCAACACTGAGCTCCTGGCCTCACTGGTATGCAGTGTCAAGGAACCTGGAACAATGGCTCTGAAAGGAGGTGAGGCACACCTGCCCGCTGTTGCACTGGTTTGGTGGCTGGGGCCTTACCCTGACGCAGCACCACCCTGACACCCACAGTTCTGAACCTCAGACAAATACATTAATTTCAATATACAGGGCAGAAGTGAAGGTTCTAAGTTAAATGTTTTCTTTGATTTTCCTACGAAAGTCAGGAGGAAGCACAGCACTGCTGACTAACATTTTGAGAAAATGGTAAAGAATTCACATCAGGGGGTGTGATGGCAGCATCTTTACTATTGCTAATGCACACAGAAGTATCTCAGTCTTTCTGAGAACCATTTTCTCCTTGAGTGACCTCACTTTTTGCCAGGCCTGACTGCTGCCCAGATATGCCACTTCTAGCTCCTTGGCATTCTTGCTCACGCTCCCTGGTCCACCAGAAGGACTCTGGTCTCAGTGCGTCTTTTTCAGGCAGCCTCACAAAAACAACAGAGCACGCCTCCTCACTAAGGGCTGCTTCCCAGTCACCAGGTTCTGAATTTAGGCAGAGTCTGTGCTATCTTTTTATAGACCTCTCACATGCAATCTTAAACCCTATAACTTGATTTTCATTATCTCACAAAGAAATTCCCATTGCCTCTTCTCCAGTCTCTTTATATTATTACTGGTCCAAATGTCCATCTATCCATCAACCCACCATTCAGTAAGTATTTATCATGTGCCAGTCACTGTTTGAGAACTGAGTATACAGAAGTGAACAGGAAAGGTAATATCTCTGCTTTCATGGAGCTTAAATTTCACCCACCCTCCATCCATTCAATATAGTTACAATGAGCCCCATTCCACGTGAAAAATTTGAGCAGCTCTTGGGACCAAAGTCTTCTTTCTCATTTGCTGAACTGATCATAACACTCTTAAAACCTGTGATGGCTCTTTGAGTAGTTGTAAGCAACTAATTGCACTTGACTCTCTAGCCCCACAAACACAACCAGATCATCTTCAGGTTTTTACCTGTTCCCATTCCTCTGCCATTCCTCCCCTACCCTTTCTTTTCCCCTTCAGTTTCTCTCTTTCCTTTAGCAGTAAGCCTCCCATCCCAAGTCTGACCCTGGGTTACCAGTATACCTTATGTGCCTGATGTTGCTTCTCTGAGGCCTGATGGGAAAGAGAGCTGCTAGGCGTTGCCTGGAGCCAAGATCAAACAAAAGGGCCACTACAACCATCACAGTCACTCTGCCAAGCTGGGCCCCCACCACCAGATGGTACTTTAAGTCTGGATACCAGAGCCCCCTATTGAGTCCTTGTATCCTATTCAAACCAAGCACACTCTTTTCTTTTCAGCACCTCTCCTGCTCTATCTTCCTGGATAACCTAACCTCGTATGTTCCTATCACTTGGCTACTGGCATTCATTTTAAATGCACTTGAAATTTTATTCTCCAAAAACCTTATCTCAACTTAATAAGATGGCATAATTAAAACTCATTCTTATTTTAAATTTCTTTATATTTTCCTATAGTTTCCAAATTTTCTAAAAGAAATATGCATTTCTTCCATTATCATAAATATATAAAATAAATATAATTAAAATAAATTCCTACCCTTATTCATGCCTGATACGTTTTCCCTCCTTTCCTACCTCCCTTCCCTCCTACCACAGATCTCTTCTAAAAAATAAAAATAAAGAAGAAAGAAAATAGGCAAAAGCACTACTAGTTGAAACCTGACCCCTAAAGTACAAATCTACCATCCCATGAGGCTCAGAACTCTTGTGGACAACATTTATTTCTCGTACACCCTGCTCTCATCTGGCATGGTATAGGAATGCCATATGGGTGGAATCAAGCTGCCAGGAAGCTGCCAGAAAAGTCTGAATGAGCAAGCTGCCTCTCAGCCTGGGCCTGCCTCCCTGTGCTTGTGCGTGAGTATCCTTAGAACACTCCCAGGAATACAGAAGTAATACCTTTTGACAGTAGAGCATGCACAGGATTGGGCTTTTTGGTACTACAGATAACTATGTTTCTGGGTGTTTTCATGGCAGTACAATTTTTTAACATAGCAAGACTGTTGTGTTGAGAAGCCTGCTGGGCACACACAGGGAGGCCTCCATTCACTTGGGCACCCCCATCACTGATGAAAGCTTCTCTGACTGGGAAGTGTACAGAGTGATCTTTGTTGGTCTGCCTCTGGCTAAAGTAACACAAGAAAGGGACAGAGCTTTGGGTGGGGAGTGGAGTGGGTCTAGGGCCACTACCAGAGAGCTGGTCTTGACGATGGAGAAGATGCTGCCAAGAATCCCTGAGCAGATTAGTAGCTCTTTCTGCTGCCTCAGGTGAAGGTGAATGTGATGGAGAACCACAGGAAGCAGGATGCGGCGGGATTCTGAGAGAGAAAACACAAAGGTGAAGAAGCCCTTCAGAGGAGAACCAGCTACCTTTGGAAGCAAGTGGCAATGTGGGATGCAACTGGTCTCAAAGTAGGTGGGGCTGAGACTAGAGCCAAGCTGGAAATCACCCCCTTCCCTTATGTGGGCCTAACAGCCCACTTCCTGGACATTTTAAGACATTGCACAGCATTATCCTTCTACCTCTCTTTCCTTCTTTCTCATTTCAGGCCTAAATATCTAGGGCATGTTATTCAGGATAATGTTAGGAGACTGCTTCCAAATGAAATCTCTTTACTGACTAGACTCCAAGTTAAAAGCACAGATTACAGTGAAAACCCCATTTAAATGACACAGTTCTATGAACTACACTGATTTTTTTTTTTAATAAATAAATTTATTTATTTTTGGCTGTGTTGGGTCTTCGTTGCTGCATGCGGGCTTTCTCTAGTTGCAACGAGCAGGGGCAACTCTCCATTGTGGTGCGCGGGCTTCTCATTGTGGTGGCTTCTCTTGTTGCAGAGCATGAGCTCTAGGCTCACAGGCTTCAGTAGCTGTGGCACGTGGGCTCAGTAGTTGTGGCTCGCCGGCTCTAGAGCGCAGGCTCAGTAGTTGTGGCGCATGGGCTTAGTTGCTCCGCAGCATGTGGGGTCTTCCCGGACCAGGGCTCGAACCCGTGTCCCCTGCATTGGCGGGCGGATTCTTAACCACTGCATCACCAGGGAAGCCCTGAACCACACTGATTGAACTTGCAGACTTGGTATGGATTATAAATGGTCCCTCTTCACAATGCCCTGGATGGCGGCCTGGCACTTGCACCCCCGTTAGTTACGCACTTTGCGTCAGCCATCAGGCCTGCCTCCTTTTCCCCTCAGGCTTGTGGGATGCTACATGTATCCACAGCAATGAAAGGAATAGAAGCAGGACTTTTATCTTGTCATAAGCCTGCAATAATCAGCTAAACCTCATTGTCAATCCTACTGCATACATTAAAATGTTTTTCTTTTCTTTTCTCTTCAATGCTACCTGAATAATATTTTCATCAGGGGGTGACTATATTTAGAACTCCGAATTCAAGAAGGCTAAATCCTAAATCAAGCTCTTTTATTAATTCACTCTAAGATTTTAGGCAGGTTGACTCCTCCTGTGGGCTTAATTTCCCCCATCTATGACTTCACAGGTGTGGTGAGAAGGTGAAATACAAGTGTGAACATGTTTCTGGTATCTTGCACTCCAATGTGGTCAATGACTGTGTGATAAAAGTACCATGATACCCGGCCAGCATGATTCAGTCAGACTACCAGTAACACAAACAAGACAAGGCATTTGGGATTTATTATTCATATTTGACCATAATTAAGTATTTCAGATGAAATTCAGAATGAAAATCTTTTTCAGCAAAAGGCAAACTACATGACATACAAGAGATTTTGGGGACTGCCTTGTCAAATACTTAGAATATGTTCAAATAAAATGGAATGACAGCTATTCTATGTTTAAAAGGATGCTTGGATAAAAGAGAAGTTCACACTGTATTTTGTAGACCAAAATACCAACAGAGCAAGATTTGTAACAACCAACAGCTGCCTGCAGACAAAATAGTAGTTTGTTATTGGAACCTGCTGATAAGAAACCAAAGTGATATGCTCTGAGAATATGTGTTGGTTAATGACACCACTGGTAAAAGTCTTCCTGCTTCAGGGAAGATGCTTCAACTCAGGCATTCAATGAAAGTGAGATGCAAGTGAAAATTTGGTAGTGGCTTATTATCTCAATATCCAATTACATAGTTCCAGCCAGATAAGAACGATTTTTCTTAAGTGATTATGGGAAGCAGCAAGTACATGCAAAAGTATTAGAAATAACGTATGTCAATGAGGGCAGTCTGCTGTCCGCCTTCCCATATATTCAGAAAGCATCTGCTTTAAGCAGTGCTCAAAGCTTGAGTGTATGCAGTGGCTTCAGTGAAAGTATGTCCAAACCACTGATTTTATCTTCAGTCCAGGAACTGATGAAGAGAAAAGTGTTTACCATAAAAAGTTACAGGTGGAGAAAATCTGAATTTCTTGGTGGCAGTTTTACCATCAGCAATACTTTACACAGGTAGAGTTAAGTTAAAGAGAGTATTTATTTAGTACTGCAAATGTGTGTAGCTCTGGGCTGAGAAATTATTGTTCTTATACTTTAAAAGTCAAACTTAAAAAATTTTACTACCAAAAAGTTCGAATCATAAAAATTCTAATAATTGCTTTACTAGCATTTCAGATTTTCAGATTTCCTGTGTCCTAGAAATTTATTCCACAATAGTGATATTCTGCTCAAGGGATCAGGCTCACATTGATCTTAACATCTGACTATTGAGTACTTGATCACATTCAATGTGGTTTCAGGTATGAATCCGGGGGTTCCATCTGAAGACAGTCTGGCCTGCTGACGGTATTTGTTAGGCTGTCCTGACCTCTTTTGGAGTGTGGAGGGCTCCCTCTCCATCACTTTGTCTAATCTTTAGAAGCTCCTTCAGAGAGAGGAAAAGGAATCTATCTGACTGGTGAGGACAGGCACCAAGAAAGTATAGTGGGTCCTCAGGGCCCCCCTTTCAGGGTCTCTTTTATTTCCTTGACTTATCCTATCCCCTTGGGCTAGACCTTTCTCTCTTGTTCCCCCTCCTTTCCTTCTGCTTTTTCATCCTGCTGGGGCTATGGCAGGCCCCATTCTTGGCAGCTGGCTAGACTTGTGGGCCTGGAGGCAGGCCACCCCATGTGGGTCCCTAGGAATAAATTGTGAGTAAGGCAGTAGGCTTAGGTTCTGGCTGCATTCTCTAACAGAGTTTACCAAAAACTCTGCATTTGAAGGGCCACTGGCGTCTTGCATGATGGCTGATGAAACTGATCCTTTGCTTCCCACTTGGCCAACACCCTGATAAGGAAGAAAGGTGGGTGTGACTCTCACCCCAACTTGATTTACCTGAGAAAGAAAATAGGCGGCTATCCACAGTTCTGGCAATGGACTGCAGCTTGACCACATCCATTGACTGCCCAATGTGCACAGTGCTGGGCATGCTCCCCAGAGTCCCTCTCACAAACTCTGCTACCTCCTGCACAGTGAACATTTGCAGCAGCTCATCAAAGATAGTTGGGAAGGAATTGAGAAGCGCAGCCTGCAGAAGCAAGTGAAGGTCTGGTTAGCTCAGAGTTAGGTATGCATCTATCTTGCATGCTTAGACAATGATACATGGTGGTGAGAGGTTGAGAAGTCATTGCAGCACCCCTGCCTCGAATGGGCTCCTCCCTGGCCTTGGACTCCACCCATCCCTGCAGCACTCTTAGGGCATGGAGCAGGAAGAACCAAAAAGGAAACCAAAACAAGAGAATTTACTGGGGCCCAGGCCGCTTGAAGCTTTCAGAACTTGCCAAGGCATTTGCTGGCAAGAGAAGGGAATATATACAGAAATTAACTCTAGGGCTTAATATCCATAGCTGTTTTTGCTCATAAAATGGATTTAAATTTTTTGTCTGTCTCTATGATCAAGCTCTTGACTTTCCAGTTTCAGTCCCAAATTCAAGCCAGGAAGCTCTCAAAGAACATAGGCAAAGATAACTGAGCACCATCAAGCAGCACTAGGTGAACTCCATTCACAGTCCTGCAGCCAGCAATCCAGCTCTGAAAACTGGACCATTTCCCCAGAATAGTGTCATTTAGTTGAAACCATGAAATCTAAAGACTTTGTAAATTATTTCCTTCTCGTGTGATGCCTGACAGTTTCAAGTGTAAATCCAAAAGGATGGAGAATGTGTGGATTTAGTCAGCCATGAACTCTTGAGGACTGCTGATAATGTTGGCATAGAGTTCAGAGACCTAGATGGCCTGGACAAGTGGAGTATGTGTGTGTTTGGAGAATTCTCTCCTAGGATCTTAGCTCTGGCAGACCCAGTAACCTCTTGAGAACTGATTCTCAATATTCTCTTGAGAATCTGAGCCTTTGGGAGGCAGAATAGTTTAGGAGAAAGAGAATGGGTTTTGGAATTGGACAGACATGAGTTTAAATCCCAGTGTTACCACTTATCTGCCACATAACCTTGGGTGAGTTACTACCTAATCCTCACTTTTCTCATCTGTAAAATGGGGATGATGCTATTACTTATCTCCTCGTATTGGTATGAGGAAAAAGTTTAGGTGCATAAAATTAATTTCCAGTAGACTGCCTGGCACACAACAGCCTTCAATAAATGCTGGCTCTTGTTCATTTCTCTTGTCTAAATGGAAGCACCATGAAGGAGGCTCTTCGTACTTCTCAGTCCTCTTACACTATTAAGCCAAGCTTTACAAAGGGAAATGGAGCGTCACCTTGAGACGACGTGAGAGTGCGCTCTTCCTAAGTGACAGGTTGGGGGGCAGGGTGGGGAGCTGTTTTTCCTGATTGCTTCAACAGGCAGTAAGACACTGGCCTAGAGTGAGTGAAAATTTATGACCTGGGGAAATGGGTCTGTCATACTGCAGTCTATGTTCAGGCCAGGACCAAGGACTGAACTTTCATGAATTCTATCTGCAGATTTATAACTCCCTGGGATATCAAGGAGATCACTTTGCAGTAATTAGAACCAGCACAAAAACTATCATCATAAGCAACTAGATACAAAAGACAAAGGGGGAAAAGCAGGTATTTCTTCTTTTTTCCTTTCCTTTTGGCTGCACTGTGTGGCTTGCAGGATCTTAGTTCCCCAACCAGGGATTGAACCTGGGGCCACGGCAGTGAAAGTGCCGAGTCCTAACCACTGGCCTGCTAGGAAATTCCCAGAAAAGCAGGTATTTCATAATCAACAACAAACAGTAGCTGATTTGCTCTCTTAAATGGTGAAATTTCCTATACTTATGGCATCGGAACAGAAGGACACTTGCACCATAACATCTCCTAGTGGCCAGAATCAAAGATATAAAGTGTGACTGAATAGCATACTTGCTGAAAGTTCTGAAACTGTGAAACATGAGCCTGGCACCAAAGAAGCAGGTCTGATTCTGACTCAGGTCTAAGATAAAACTACATCTAAGCCATTTATCCTGATGTGATAGGAACATGCCATTGAGTACAGGGCATTGCTGAGTTCTCAGAAAGTGTATCTGGTTTGCTCTGCTAGCTCCCCATATCTTCACAGGCTGAGGGAGGAGTAGGTGTCCTGGGCCCTGGTTGGCAGGAACAGATAGGCTGGGGGAGAGGAAGGAAGGAGAAAGATGACTGGCTTGGGGTGTTCAGGAGGGGAGACCATGGAAGGAGCCTTTCTTATAGAGATACCTGGTGACCTTGATGTATTCCACTCTTTTATAGAGGCTATCCCCCAGTTGCTCACCTGTTCTCTGGGCCAAGGGGCTTATGGGCAACTGGCATCAAGGGGCAACATGGAAGCAAGTGGAAAACAAAAAAAGCAGACTATTCTAATCTTAAATGAGATATTTAAACATATATTTGCGCTGACAGACCTGGCAGTGACTGAATGAATGAACATGAGAAAGGCTGTCTGGCCTTTGCTCATAGGTTTTGATGTAATAATTGGCTTCAAAAAAATCAAAGAAGTGAAATTCATTAGATAAAATTCTGACATTTATTTATAAGCAAAAATGACCCCTTTGTGACTGGGGTAATTAACAATATCCGTGATCCCTTCTAGGGTAAGGTTGCATGTAAAAGGTAACTGATTAGCTGGCCAGACATTTTTAATATAAGGAAGCAACTTGCTTCCCACACTGGTATTTCTAATAGAATCTAATCCTATTTCTTAGCCAAAGTTTTCTAGTTATTTCTGCTGTTTTTCAACCTATTTCATTCTTAACTGCTAGGATGGACCAATACTAACCTGAGGTTTTTAAAATTAATACAGTGGCTAGGAAATGAAATTCTCTATACATTCTGAATATCCTCTATAAATAAGATGTTCATGAACAACTAATAGCATGGTAACTAAATAAATTTGGTCTAAAGAGGGCAAAGTTGTGCTTCTTCTCCACCATTAAGCCACTGGGCTGTCTTATATTTGGAAGCTGGGACATAGCTGGCTTTGAAGTAAACGCAGCATTTTATTCTACTAGGTATTTCCTTATAACTCATCCCTTACCCAAAACATAGGAGCTTGGCAGGGCTTCTTTAACTCTGGAAGCCAGAGGACAAAGAAACCACCTGCTAAGACAGACAAGAATCCAGCAGCAAAGCTTTCCTGTAGCTCACAGACCTGAGTGAAAAGGAGTGTTTCTGAGTTTCTGCTGTCCAAACTGAGCACAAACCGGATGGACTGGAAAAGTTCTTGGATGCTGGACCGGAATTGCTCCTCTTCCATCCCACAGGTGGCACGTGAGTAGAGGATCCTTGACTGCACGATAAACTTGAAAAGGTACTCCAAGGCCTGGAGGTGTAGGATAAAAATGGATAGAGAGGTGTTAAAGATGTCCGGAAACTAACATATGAGGGAATGAATGGTGGAGTACCAGAAAATTATACACCAAAATTGGGAGGTGGACAATTCCAGCTATGGAGACAAGCAGTTTAATTTTTAAAAATTTTTTATTGGAGTAAAGTTATTTACAATGTTGTGTTAGTTTCTGCTGTACAGCAAAGTGAATCAGTTATACATATATATATATCCGCTCTGTTTTAGATTCTTTTCCTGTATAGGTCATTACAGAGTATTCAGTAGAATTCCCTGTGCTATATAGCAGGTTATTATTAATCTACTTTATATTTAGTAGTGAAGCACTTTAATTTTTTAAACCTTTTCTCAAAACTCCAATGTTCACTGAGCAGCAACTGTCTATGTACTGAGAGAATCATCAAATTATTTCATGCGGTTATGGAAGTGTATAACCACAGACTGTTATGGAAGCAGTTGAATTCAAGACCATATAGGACCAAAAGAAAATTAAATTTCTCTCATTTTTCTCAGGTCTGGAAATAAAAGGTTACAAAGGCAATGATATAAGAACCTCTCTTAAATTTATTCCAAGAAGGAAGAGTCCTTTAAAGAGTCTTCTGCATCTTCAAGAAACAGCTGGCCCCTGACATGGTGCCAGCCTTCTCACCAGGGGTCAAGCCTGAAGAACTTGCCCCTAGTTGCACAGGAGCTGGTGGACCTAATCCACCCATTTTCCATCCTCTTCCAGACCAGGACACCTGCCATCAATAGTTCATGAACAATACAGAAGACAAAGCTCCCATAACATGTTTTGGGAGCAGAATCTGATTCTGAGGAGTCCCTGCAGCTTGGCCCATGCTTACGAGCTGAATAATTCTCTTTTAAGAGAATTCAAGATCCAAGACTATACTTTCTAATCAAAGAAAGGCTAACGATTTCCCAGACACTGGAAAGGCAGAGACATTGAAAACTGAGGAGAAACTTATCCAAGGATGAAATATGGAACTCAGTTACTTGAACTATATAACAGGAAACAATTCCCAAGCTATACTTTCATGATCTATTCATCTGTCAGGTTTAGCAAAGCAAAACTTTTGTGTGTGTGTGTGTGTGTGTGTTTATGTGTCCCACACTGAACTCAGTTGGCACTGGAAAATGGCTAGTTCAGAAAAATGTGTGTTCCAAGGCCTGCACCAGAGGATTCTGTACAATAAGTTATAGTGCTTGGCCTCATCTCCATAAATGCTACAGCCTCTGTTAATGCATGGTCTACAAATAACCTGGAAATTTAATGCTTGGTCTGTAAAGAACCTGGAAAGTCTCTGCTAAATTTAAAAAGGAAAGTGATTTTTTTTTTTTTCAGTTTGAAACAACTACCACAAGAGATGTACTGAGTGGCTTAAAACATCCACTAGTTTCAGAGTGAGAGGCAGAACCAGACAGCAAAGTCGCTTGCACTTCCTGGGTATGAGAGATCAGTTCCCCCACTAAGTCCTAAAATATAAAACACTTTGCAGAAGAGTACAAGGCTGTTGTCGAAGACAGCCTGTAAAAACCTGGATGAGGGCAAGGAAAACAAGCACACTTCCAGTCATCCATCATTACCTGACTTCCCCTTTCCCTACTCCTGTTGATTTTTATCATCAGCACCAGCTCATGGCCAGGACCAGGTGAAGTTGGCCACCTGTGACAGATGCAACTGGGTAAAGAGAGGAGAGCAGAAGAGTGGGATAAAAAGTGAGGGTGGATCCTATGGAAGTTGTTTGAAGTTTACAGGTGTTCCCAACCCTGTGTGGAGACAATGGAACACTTAACTACAGCTGAAGCAGCTTCTCTGTCTTTTTCTACTTAAGTTAATAAAACTGAAAGGAAAAGAGATCCTAAAAGTTATTACCACCTTTCTGTCACTAAGGAGATCATTGTGTTTCTCTTTCCTGGCTCCCTGGTAAGAACCTGATGCAGCTCAGCAGTGAAAAGTATGCTGCCTTTTTGGAATGCCCTGCCAAAAGCCATCCTCAGACCCACCAAGGATACCCCCTCGTAAGTCATTCACACAGGAATAATGTAACCAAGTAAGAAAATAAAAGACTCTTTATTTTCATCTTCTTTAGTGGCATAACTTTGGAAGGTCATGACTCTGAAAGGGAAAGGAAGAGATGATGTATAAGTAGCAAGATGTATTGAATCAAGAGCAATAAAGAAGAGGAGGTTTCCTGGTCCACAGATTATGATACCAGAATAAGAAATGCCAGGTCAGAAGCACATGCATTCTATGAATAAGGATGAAATTAGGATCAGATAGAGACTTACACATTTGGTCAAGAGGACTTGTAAACTGAAATTTGATGAAGTGGAAATGGCCTGATAAAACCATTGGGCTAGATGCATTAGTAACAGATGCCACTCAAATACATTTGAAATGGTAAGAACAAGTATTAAAGTACCCCCAGAAAAGTGCTCCCGCACAATGGAACTCTTCCTTTTCCCCACCCAAACCTGATATCCTCCAGGAATTTTGTACCTCCATAGGTGACCCTGCCATCAACCCAGCTCATCTAGCCAGACCCCTGGAACCAGCCTCAGGTCTTCCTTTCTGCCACCTCTCACATCCAACCTAACATTTGAAAGCTTCTGCTTTGGTCACATCAGCCACTTTATGGTTGCTTGAAAACTCTAGCTCTTTCCCATCCAGGCTTTTAAACATGCTGTTTCCTCAGTCTGAAATGTGTGTCCCCCAGTTCTTAACACTGATTTCAGCTCAGGTCACCTCGTCAGAGAAGCCTTCCCTAAACTCTTGATCTGAAGTAAACCCTCCTCTCCAGCCATTCCATCCCAAGATCCTGTTTATTTCCCTCATAGCATCATCAATTTTCTTTTCTCACTTACTTTGTGTATTTATCTGTTTGACATGTTTATTATCTGCCTTTCCCCCACTTGAATGGAAGTGCTGTGAAGGCCTAGCCTTTCTACTTGGGCTCCTGCTGAATCCCCAGTGGTTATCACAGTGTCTGACATATGGCAGGTATCAAGCAATACTGACTGAATGAAAGGTTGAATGAATGACTCTTAGGGGAAAACTTCTGAGATAGCATCTCCAGTAACCTTAAGCAATTAATTTATGAACTCACATAGAATCTTTTGCATTTAACTCAACTTGTATCCCCTCAAATACTATGCAGGGCACTTCACAGGCGCTGGAGTTCAGAGAAGAACAGAACCTGGTGCTTGCCCTCACATTACACTCATAACCCTGCTCTACACTTGTGTTTGAGCCTGATTCCCCTTAGGACACAGGGGATGTGTTCTTCAAGGGGAGAGGTCAGTCTTACTCTTTGCATCTGAGCACCCATGACATGCTGATTGCTCAGCTGACATGTACTGCATGAAGAAAGACAGAAGTGAGACTTGTGGCCTTAGATTTTTAAAGAATGTGCAGAGAAGAGGCAGGGAAAATATGGATTTATGATTTGATTTTGCCTCTTTAATCTGATGATGCTTGGGGGAACATCTGTTTTACCTGTTACCACGTGGACAAGAATAACAAAATCACAGGCCCAGAAGTACTTAGAGCAGATGATGGGATATTAAAAGAGGACAGAGAGAAAGCAGAACTACTTTGCTGCCATTCTTCTTTTATTACTAACTACAAAGGATGGGAAAGACATGGTTAAAAAGCAACTAAAAAAAGAGAGTAACTCAAGAACAAGAAAAGACAGGGACAAAAAAGAAAGCAAGCAAGCAAGCATCAACTTGCTTTAAATGAGTTCTCAGAGGATACGACAGTTTTCTTCAAATAGCTATATAGAGAACTGTTGAGCAAAAGAGGGATCAACATTCTCATAGGCTGTTCTCTACAGTAGAAGCAGTAGCCATGAAAAGAAGTTACCAGAAAGTATAGTTAACTAACAATGAGGACAGTCCCCTGTAAAGTGGAGCTGTCCAGCAATGCAAAGGGCTGCCTGGTCACGGTTTTTAGATTATCTTCTTCTCAACATATCTGCATACAGTGCATTCACTCAGCTCTTTTTACTTAAAACAGTTATAAAAAACAATGTTTAGTAACTACTGAAGAAGGGAAAAGTATTGGAAGATCTTATTTCTAATCAATGTTGCCACCAACACTGGCTTAGAAGGAGATATGATATTTTAGCCAGTGGAAGCAAAGACTGACATTGTTGGTAAAAACCAGGCAGGAAGGATGGCTCAGAGCCACATGCACATCATTCCTCCCTCCTGCTTTAAGATAAAATTATGAGGAATAAAGACCTTTTAGGGCAAAATCAAAGTGAGGAAAGGGCAGTTATGTGGATCAAGGCAGTCATTCCTGAAAGCAGAGCAGTGTACTGGCTGTCTACACTTGTCCTGCACACTACTCCATTGAGGCTACTTGCAAAGTCTGCAGAGGTGGGCCCTTTTTGTACAGCAAGCTCAGTACATTACCCTCATGGCTTCCTGAATGTGGTCCTGCCGAATCAGTTCTGCTGAGCAGTCCATGTACCACTTCAAACAGCGGATTAGCTCCCTAGGAAAAAGAACAGTTTAAGAAACCCCACTTTAATCCAAAAGCAATGCAGCCTAAAATATCTGCAGTCCTGAATTAGCCATATAGGAAATAATATACTGCTAATGATCTAGAATGGAGTGATGGATCCAATACGGCTGTGGAATCTTTAGATCATCCAAGACCAGACAACACTCCCTGTCCAAAAAGAGTTGCCACATTTCAATCAGCAATTATAATCATTCTCTCCCACTTTCCCTGACACACATTTTTTCTGATTACAAGAACGTTTTCCCAAAGTCTGGGACTGGATGTGTGTTTTGTTTTGTTTTGTTTAAAACTGCTAAGTCTCCAGAATATAAAACAGACTCTGAATAAAGGTGTATAGTCCGGTGTGCCCCTCCTTGCCATCCCAATGATCTTATTTCCTTAGGACCAAGTCATCTGAGTGGAATGGGATTAGAAGGTCAGAAGGCCTTCACGTTTACACGGCAAAAGAGTACACAGGGCAAGAGTGCAGGCCCTCATCAGATAACACTTCGCATTTTAGGCCTATCAGTTTCTAGCTTTGCATCCTTGGGCAAGTTATTTGGTCCTCTGTCCTCATTCTTTTCATTTAAAATATAGAGGAAACAACAGTACATCTCAAACTGTGAATTCTAATGAGATGACACATGTAAAATATATAGCACAGTGCCTGCTCTCCAAAGTGACATCAAAGTGTCAGAGTTCCAGTGATTCCACAGCCTCAGAACCCTTCGGTTTTGTTTTCTAAACTTGTGCTGGGACTACCCTGGTGGCGCAGTGGATAAGACTCCACGCTCCCAATGCAGAGTCTGGGTTCGATCCCTGGTCAGGGAACTAGATCCCATGTGTATGCCACAACTAAGGAGTCTACATGCCGCAACTAAGGAGCCCGCCGGCTGCAACTAAGACCTGGTGCAACCAAATAAATAAATAAATATTTTTTTAAAAAACTTGTGCTCATTCCATAGAATAATATGGTGACTTTAAAAATTGCTTTAATGGTTTTAGATAAGCTGTGAGTGTTTCCCATGTTTATTATTCACATTATCTCTTTTACTGACTATCTTTTTCTTTTCTTTGATATTTATTTGTCAGTACTATATTTAGCTATTCACATGTTTCTCACTGAAAAAGCAAGACATATTTTTAGCAGCTCTGCCATCATTTCTTAGAAGGAAAAGTATGACAACTATGTAATAAACTCTAGTTTAAAACATCAATGGAAAGCTAACATCTAACATCATACTCAATGGTAAAAGACTGAAATGTGTTCCTCTAAGATCAGAAAAAAGGCAAGGATGCCTGCTTTTGCCACTTCCATTCAACGTATTAGTAGTGAAAGAGCAGTTGGGCAAGAAAAAGCAATAAAAGGCATCCAAATTGGAAAGGAAGAAGTAAAATTATCTTTGTTTGTAGCTAACATGATCTTGTATGTAGAAAAATCTAAAGAATCCACAAAAAACCCTGTTAGAACTAATAAATGAATTCAGCAACACTGCAACAAAATCAACATATATAAATCATTTGCTTTTCTATATACTAACAACAAACAATCAAAAAAGAAAATTAAGAAAACAATCCATTTACAGTAGCATCAAAAAAGAATAAAATACTTAGGAATAAAGTTAACCAAGGGGGTGAAAGACTTATACTTTGAAAACAAAACGTTGCTGAAAAAAAAAGAAAAAGAAATTAAAGAAGTTAATAATAAACGGAAAGACATCCACATTCATGGATTGGGAGACTTAATTTGGTTAAGATGTCAACACTATCCAAAGTGACCTACAAATTCAATGCAATCTCTATCAAAATCCCAATGAAATTTTTTGCAGAAATAGAAAAATCCATCCTAAAGTTCATATGGAATCTCTAGGGACCCTAAATAGCCAAAACAATCTTGAAAAAGAAGAACAAAGTTAGAGGACGCACACTTCCTGATTTCAAACATCCTACATAACTTTAACTTTGATTATAAAGACTAGTCAAAACAGGGTGGTACTGGCATAAAGACAGATACATACATCAATAGAATAAAACAGCCCAGGAATAAACCCTCATGTATACGGTCAAATGATTCTCATCATTAAATGGGAAAAGGATATTCTTTTTCTACAAATTGTATTGGGAAAACTAAATATCCACACACAAAAGAATAAAATTGGACTCTTATGTTGCACAATAAACAAAAATTAATTCAAAATTAATCAAATACCTAAATGTAAGAGCTAAAACTATAAAACTCTTAGACAAAAACATAGGAGAAAAGTTTCACGACATTGGATTAAGCAATCATTTCTTGGATAAGACATCAAAACATAGGCAATGAAAGAAAAATTAGATAAATTAAACTATATCAAAATTGAAGACTTCTGTGCATCAAAAGACACAATCAACAGATTAAAAAGGCAATGGGAGAAAATATTATATCCCTGAAAATGGGTTAATATCCAGAATTACAGCTTAGCAACAAACAACCAAACAACCTGATTCAAAAATAGGCAAAGGACTTATAGATTTTTCTCCAAAGAAGATATATAAATGGTCAATAAGCACATGAAGAGATGCTCAACATCACTAATCATTAGGGAAATGCAAATCAAAACCACAAGATACCATCTCATACCCATTAGAAAGGCTACTATTAAAAAAAAAATACGAAAAAACCAGAAAGTAACAAGTATTGGTGAGAATGTGGAGATATTGGAACACTTGTGCATTATTGGTGGGAATGTAAAATGGTACAGGTAAAATGGTACAGCTGCTGTGGAAAATAGTATGGTGGTTCCTCAAAAAATTAAAAATAGGATTATCATATGATCTACCCATTCCATTTCTGGGTATATACCCAAAAGACTGGAAAGCAGGGTCTCTAAGAGATATTTGTATGCCCATGTTCATAGTAGCATTATTCACAATAGCTGAAAGGTGGATAAATATAGCCAAGTATTCATCAACAGATGAATGGATAAACAAAATGTGGTATATACATACAGTGGAACATTATTTAGAATAAAAGGAAGGAAATTCTGACACATGTTATGACATGGATGAACACTGAGGACATTATGGTAAGTGAAATAAGCCAGTCACAAGGAGACAAATATTGTATGATTCAATTTATATGAGGTCCTAGATTAGCAAATCCATAGACAAAAAGTATAATGGTGATTACACGAGGGCTGGGTGGTGGTGGGGGGAATGGGAAGTTATTGGTTAATGGGTACAGAGCTTCAGTTTTGCAAGATGAAAACAGTTCTGGAGATGAATGGTGGTGATGGTTGTACAAAAATGTAGATATACTTAATGCCACTGAGCTGTACACTTAAAAATGGTTAAGGGACTTCCCTGGTGGCCCAGTGGTTAAGAATCTGCCTGCCAATGCAGGGGACACGGGTTCGATCCCTGGTCTGGGAAGATCCCACATGCCGCAGAGCAACTAAGCCCGAGTGCCACAACTACTGAGTCTGCGTGCCTAGAGCCTGTGCTTCGCAACAAGAGAAGCCACTGCAATGAGAAGCCGCACACCGCCACGGAGAGTAGCCCCCGCTCGCCACAACTACAGAAAGCCCACGTGCAGCAATGAAGACCCAATGCAACCAAAAATAAATAAATAAAATTGATTCTTTAAAAAAAAAAAGAGAGAGCTTACCCTTATAAACAAAAAAATTGGTTAAGATGACACGTTTTATGCTATGTGTATTTTACCAGGGTTAAAAAATAAGTAAATGAAGTCTAAAAAAAAAGGTCTGCTGAACGAATGTTGGTGCCCTTTTAATGAATGTTCAAAGCCCGTCTTTCTAGTCAAACACAAGTCCTAATGATGGTGCCAAATGCAACTTACTTGTATGCCAGGGCTCCAGCAAAGTGCTTCTGGATGTATGTGTCCATTACAGGTCGGAAGTGGAAATATTTGATGTCTCGGAGCAGGTTGATGATGAATACCTGGTAGAGATGGAGGGTAGCAGAATTCATTGGAGGCCTCAAACCTATCCCCAGCAGGAAACAACTCTTGATTCTTCAAGGAATGGCAAACTGCTAGTGTTTTCTCCAGTGTTCCCAGTGAATGTAGGATTTCCATTCTATGTCTGTATTTCTGCCATGTTTGTTCTCTTCCTAACATCCCCGGCCTCCCATTCCAAACTTGGGACTCATTTGTCAATGCCAGTGTTACTTTGAGCTTCTCTCTTCACGAATGCTAGGTGGTTCAATATGGACCTAGGGAATGCAAAACAATACCTGTGTGGGTGGCATAAACACTAAGTTGTCTCAACAAACTTGGAAAAGAGAGAGAGAAAAATATTGTCCTCTAAGCCAAACCAGCCTATGAAAGGCTGTACCCTTTGGAAATGGGGTTGGCTGGCCAGGGAAACAAGGAAGAAGAAAAGCCAGAGAAGCAAACTTTGCAAGTACCATTCTAACTCTTGCCTCTGCTCCTCATCTATCAGGCAGACTCAGAGTATCTGGTTCTCCTTGAACATACAGCCCTCCTGTAGGACTGGATATATTCAACAAAATGCGCTGAACATCCAAATCACTGTCCTTTCACACCAAGCAACCTTCTGAGACTCTGGTTCCCAAACAACTGCATAGAGGGAGAGAGTGTGATGCTCCACCAGCACAAGTGAGTCTCTGCTTTTCCTGGTGGTTGTATCCTATTTTTGTAAGTGGAAAAACAGGCTGTCTTGTTTCCTATATTAGTCTCTGGGCCTTTTGTTGGTGTAGGTCACTATTTCAGGGGCTAGGAAACCCTGCAACTACAAAGTTGAAGTCCAGATTTGATCTTGTAGGGCTCTGCCTGGTAGGGTGATTGTTGGTCTTCCTTGGGTGACACTCCTCAGTTCCTTTTCTATTGGAAACATCTACATCTTGTACTGACTCACTCTAATAAATTGCTTTCCTTAGATTTTAAAAAAAATATGTGATGGGAATAATTAATAAAAATGAGGAAGGGTGAGACTTACCAAAGACTGAAACACCAACAGGCCATATTTCTCTGTATTATCATCCAAAATCACAAACAGCGTATCTAAGATGTCCTGTAGAAACTGCAACAGCATAAAAATCAGAGGGCTCAGGTCTTCGGACCTTGGACATATGTTCAAACTTCCATACACCAGTGAATTTATTTCCCAGTAAACAAAGTCAAAGATCTCCTAAGATCTCAAGCCACCACTTAAAAATAACCTAGTACCCCACCTCCACCTAGCCAAGAAATAACTAGGTGGACTTGGGGGTGTTTGCTTACAGCCCAAAGGGCCCTAAGAGAGACCTACAGAGGCTCTTCCTATTGGGTAAGTGCTAAATGTATAAGGAAAGAGCAATTACCTAAAAAACGTAGGACATCCATGGAGAACAGTAATTTTGAAATGAAGACAATCCAAGTGATTCTGTTTTTTAAAAAATTTATTTATTTATTTATTTATTGGCTGCATTGGGTCTTCGTTGCTGTGTGCGGGCTTTCTCTAGTTGCAGTGAGTGGGGGTTACTCTTTGTTGCGGTGCGCGGGCTTCTCATTGCAGTGGCTTCTCTTGTTGTGGAGCACAGGCTCTAGGCGTGTGGGCTTCAGTAGTTGTGGCTCACGGGCTCTAGAGCTCAGGCTCAGTAGTTGTGGCTCACAGGCTTAGTTGCTCTGCGGCATGTGGGATCTTCCCGGACCAGGGCTCGAACCTGTGTCCCCTGCATTGGCAGGTGGATTCTTAATCACTTCACCACCAGGGAAGTCCCAATCTAAGTGATTCTGATGCCAAATCCATTTTGAGAAAAAGGGCTTACTTTCCTGGGTCCCCCAAAATTTGATAGTCCCTTGTTCTCCTCTATGGCCTAACTCTGTAGAGGACATTTGGATGAGGCTGTGGCAAGCTAGGCCTTAACTATAGAAACTATTCTTTGGTCTAGAGATTAGTATCCCAGGATAAGGGAGAATGCAGCTAATGAGGGCTGTCAAAGAGGGTAAAATATCTGGAGTCACCATTTTTTTTTGAGCACGTGCCTTTTTCTAAGATGCAAAAACCAAGAGAGAGAATAATAAACACTCACGGATGCTCCCAGTCTTTAAAAATCAAATCTAATATTCTGTTGGTCAAAATGCAATTTAATGATATAATGTTTACAACTTATTTCAAAACAATATAAGGTAGAAGGCATGGATGAGGAGTTTATGGGCAGGACTGACCATGGGCTGATGACAGTCAGGGGTAACTGATAGGATAGGTATATGTACGGTTATTTATTCTATTCTGTCAACTTTTTTTGGTATGTTTGAAATCTTACCAAAAAAGTAAAAATTAATTAAAATGCTAGCATAATCTCTTTAATTCTCTCTGGCTGGCTTGAGACAAATACTGATGCTAAAACCAGAAATCCTGGTAGGATGTTCTTTTGTCAGGAATGTAACAACTCAGCCTTAAAAGGATCACAGACTTTTCTTAATACCTGGTCTGTTTTACTGGTTAAATTTTTCATATGTTTAGAAGGAAAAATTGCCCTGAGTATAAGGGCATTTATCTTAAGTTTCAAAAACTAGTATTAGCTTGTTTGTATAAAGAGTTCTTTTAAAAATTTATGATACTCTGATCAATTGATTAACACAAAATTCATACAAGACTTCATAAAAGTACAAAGCCATACACAAACTTTAAAATTATTCCTCGTTTGGAGATACCATGTTGTGTATTATTGAGTCAATGGAGCTGTAAAATGAAAGTACAGACAGTGCAATGCTAATAGATTTGACACTTGCAATGATAGAGCCAAGAATGCTCACTGATAGACAAGTTGCCTTCTTGACATTTAACCTCTATCCTACACTTCATTGCCCTTGCTGATCACCAAAAGCACTTCCATTTTCCTCAGTTGAGTTCAGTCCATTGTGCAGAATCCACCTACTGGGCTTTCACCATCAGGAAGTGCCTAGGAGTTTTCTTGAGCTAAAGACAGGTGGGCAAATACCTGGCTTCTACACACTGCGGAGAAGCCCTATGGAAAACAACTGGTGTCTGGTAGTGTTGCTGTCAGCCTGCTCAGGCCATTAGATAGGAAATGTCACTAAAGTACTTGAAAAAGCAATTGAGGAAGGCAGTAAGGAAGGGTCCCCTATTACGCACTCTAGTGAGAGACTGGGCAAAATCAACAGTTACAGTTAATGGAGAGTATTCAGAGTTCCTGTAGATAATCAAGACAGTAGAGCCAAGAAGACATCAGGCTGGATTTGTGGTACAAAGTAAGGGAAGAGAGAGGAAGGGAGAGGAGGCCTAAAGGCATGTGGGCAGCAGCACACACTGGGATTGTTTCTGAGAGGGTGTTTTTATCACTGCCCTTTAATTACCAGTTTGCTTTCTAGGAAGAAAAACAAGACAGAAAACAGGGCTTAAAACTTAAAGGTCGTTTCTAAAAGGTAATAAACCTGATGTGATACCTACATTAAAAAAAGAAGTTAAGAAAGAAAAATAGCTTTATTTCTACTCACCTAATTATATACCTCGAAAAATGGTCTTAGAGGCTTACTGGCAGAAATCAAGGGGAAGTGAGGCCTTCTGCCCAGATTCTTGCTCAGGTAGCATGTGTGAATTGTGTGAAGCCATACCTTAACAATTTCCTCCCCACTGACATGCCGCAGCCGCCCTAGGATGTCCATGATCCGGTCTGGAAAGGCCTTCCATTTCAGCAGAGCAAGGAGGTCCACTAGGAAGCAAGCCCAAAAGATGGTGAACCCTGGCTACGTCATGGACAAGCAAAGCCCAGACTCTCCCTGCCAAGGACAGGTGAGACCTAGAAGGACAGAAATAGCTACGAGCAGTATAACAGCCTCTGGAGTGCTGAGATAAAGGCTAAAGACACATCTGTAAAGTCTGAATGTCACTCAGGAGCTGCTAAAACCATGGAAAATCTCATAGGCTGCTATTGCCGAATGAGTTCTTCAATTTCATATGAAAAGAATTCCCTCACTGTGGCATGAAAAAGCAATAATTTGTCTCTTTTAACATGTATAAGCAACATGGACCAGCAAGTGAGAACAGTGGAGGGCACCACGCTGCAGGCACAATCACCTACCATTCTGGGTGAGTTTGGTGGAGGAGAGCTGTGTGGAAATGAAGAAAGACTCTTTGGTGCTGCGTTGGAAGATGAGGCTGGAGGGGATGTTAGGGCAGCCATTATAGTCCTCTTTGCAGCAGGGCAGGCCCAGGTACAGAGCATGGTTGTTAAACGTGCTATTCTCATCACACTATAGGCAAAAGTAGAGAATACAGAATGTTTCTTGAACCATGCCATCCATAAAAAATCAGGTCCCAGGGAATTTCTGAGTTGATGTTTACTCTCATCTTCCTGAGGCTGGACCTTGGACCTCAGGTCCTCTTAGAAGAGTGCTTTCTAAGCACTTTAAAAGTGTTTTTCATTTCTTTCCCCAGAACGGCTCACATGCCTTTTAAAGAGAACATGGCGGGGCTCGTGGCCTCTACCTGGTATGCAGGCAACCTTGAGTGCCAGCTGACAGAACCCCAATCTCAAATAGCAGGTCTCCGAATGAACAAGCCAAGGCCATAACAGCACAGAGGGGTTGGTAATAGATTTCCATGACTAGTGGAGTGTGAGGTGGAAAACAAAGGCCCTGCTGGCATTAACTTATGAGAGGAAGCTCACCTCATTTAGAAGACAAAAGACTGCCCACAGCTGTCCTGCTGTCTCAACCAGCGCATTACCCTGGATCCTCTGGCCCGCTCAGTGAAAACCACCTAACTGAGAACCATGTGTGAGAGTGGTCTCAGCAGGGTGAGAGACAGCCAGGCTCTGTACCTTGTACACATAGAGCTCGTGGATATCATCTGAGAGGGTGGTGCCGTCGTCCCGCATCAGGGGTGAGAAGGCAAAGCCAAAGAGTTTCTTTTCCCCTTTGTCCTTTGCTGCAATCAGAGCCAAGCATTAGTTGTTTTGCCACACACTTTGCTTTTTAACAGCAATTCCCTTTTGGCTTATCACCGATGTTCTTTACTTCTTTGTCCCTTACTTTGTTCATTAATTAGGTAGCGACCTGATGGCAAGAATGATGAGAAATGTACTAGACTGGGCTTCCATTCATATCCCGAGGTACATAGGCAACCTAGACTCAAATAGAAACTAAACTGCTAGTCTTGATAAACCAGGGGCTCTTTAAGAAGGAGTTTAATACATACAAAGGAAACCCCCAAAGAGGAATGACACTGGCAATTATCCAGCATCCAGGTCAGACACTACAACAGGCCAATAGCAGATCCCATGTTTCTGAATCACTGTCCAAAGGACAGCCTCTGATGATATCCCATCTCTGAGTACACAACTCCTAATTTTCTTCCCCCAATAGTAAGAACTCTCTTACTTCTGTTACAGAGAGGAAAGAGTTATATTCATATCCTCAAAGGAATGTGGAGAGAAGTCTCACTCACTGGAACAGTGTCTGAACTCGAAGCGCAGGTGGGAGCCTCGGAACCGGTCAATGGGGATGGGCAATTTGATAATTTCTCCCCAGCGAGGACTATTACTGTGGTAGAGGACAAAGGAGTGGTAGGAACTCCTATTCGGCTCTCCTGAACCCAAGCTGATGCAATCCTGGAAGAGAGAAGCAAAGAAAGGTGCCATCTTCCTGGAGGGATCCCTTGGATTTCCATGTCACTAGGACATTTAATTTTCTCCTTTGTGCAGGTCTCATTTTCCCATCAGGCCAAATCTATAAGATGACTTAAATTCAGTACTTTTGGAAACAACTGTCTAGATGGTATAAGAAATGAGCAGTCACAATGCTCCTTGTTTTCCTTGGGGCAGAGGTAACCGCACTCATTGCTTAATAAACTTGAGGGAAGCTGAGTGGGATCTGAATGGGATCTGAATCACTAAGGTAGGCTCTTCATCCTCATTAAGAAAGGAAACAACGAATTCACAGGAGAAGTCAACCGTGTATGGCACTTTCCAGATCAGAAAAATAATTAAATAATAATAAAATTAAATTTTAAAAATTAAATAATTAATTAAATAATAATAAAGTGGAGCTTGTTTTCTAATCTTTGGCCTAATGTTGCACTGGCATTTTAGGTTGCCCATGGCTGACTGTCCTTGGATATAAACAAGGTAGACCAGATTTAACTTGACCCCAGTTCCCAAATACTGCTGTGAAAATCCAGTCCCAGGCCCGCCAGGAAGCTGTGGACAATACAATCAGGAGCAGCTCCTTGTCCACACAGGGTGGTGTGAACAGCTGACAGCTCTGCTGTCAATGAATGCCTTAGTCCTTGAGGTGGGTTTTTAAAATGACACACAAATCATTGTTTCCACCACCATTTCAACATTACCTCCATTCCTTTCTAGGTTTGGGAGATGATTTTGACTAATTTTACCTTTTTCCTTCTGTAAAATATGGACAATCACTCCTGGTCTGCCTGCCTCATAAGGCTGTTGTCAACACACAGAAGCAAGGTTTGTAAAAGAGTGATTTGCCTTCTGCCAAGTGACACGCAAATAATGCCTTTTTATTTGCCAGGGACTTGACCATGACTGACTGAGGGAAAAACTGACATAATGACAGTAGAAAAACAGCACTCCAGGTCTTCTCTTTTAATGAAGAGTGACAGAGGATCCTTGTACTGCACTGGCTGGAAATCATCTTTTAGGGCCTGAGTCTGATGTTCCTTGCCACATAACTTGGTTAACAGCAAGTGGGTACCTAAGTTCCACCTTTTACTAAAAGGAAAATATAACTTTCCGTATTAGCTCAAGGAACAAAAAGCGTGGGACCTAATAACAGTTACCAAAACTAGGCAGCTCGATGCTGGACAGGTGGCTGAAAAAGTAACATGTAGGACAGAACTAGAGGGAATAGGTCTAAATTAGAACAGGAAGGATTCAGGTCAGACACTAGGAAGAATTTCTAAAAAGGCTGTATGACACTGCAAGTCATTGTCAGAGCATACTGTAGAATTTCCTTGAAGAAAGGCTAAGGCAGAGAAGAATGCATATGGGGTGATTTGAGTTCAGCTCCTCCTGAAGAGGATGGGTCTCTGGACAAAGTCCACAAAAGCACTAAAATTATTACAGGATTGGCCTCCATTCCAAACTGACTGGCAAACTTTACCTTCAAGATTTCTCCATCTGCGTAAAGCACATACATGGTCACTTCAATATTCTTCTGTACACTCTTTCCCCCTCTCTCGAAGTCCCCCTTCTCCAGGGTTAGGTACAGGTCATTGCGGATATCACCTGTGGGGAAAGAAATGTCATGTCTTCATGACCGCAGAAGCCACTCTGCCCCATGTGCATGGAGGACAAGGCTAGCATCTGGATCCTCCAGGGTCCAGGTGGGTGCTCAGGGCATTCCAAGCTTGGTTAATAACAATGGACATTCTACCAATATCAGTGCAGCAGTACTCAGGTTGGTTAGTCGTGTGCTCTCTAAGTCTGAATCTTAAAGGTGTTCACCACAGCTTGTCTAGGGTGGGAAAAGGCAGATTTCAGGTGTCTGCTCAGTCTCTCTCCCCTCCAGGAGAATAGCTGTAATCTAAGTCCCCCAGAGAGAAAAGATTTTAGAATCAACAGGAATAACACTTATTTTAATCATGTCTATGTCTTAACTACTAATCCCCCCTCCTTTCCCTCAAAAAAAAAACCAACAAAAAAAATCATTTCTCTTTTTTTTTCTTGGTTTTCTTTTTGCAACCCTCAATCCTTCTGAGTCTGACTAGAGGATAAAGTAGTTCTTCCTTCTGGAGGCTCACCTCCAAATCCCATTCCCTGCTGGAGTGTCAGTCAGAGGTCACTGGACTGTCAGTTTTTCTTCTTTTTGTAGCAAGTGCTCTGGAAGCAGGTGACTCTCCAAAAGCACAGGTGCCAAAGGACTGGGGCGACAGCCTGTTGTGCTCTTGTTGCTTCTGCGTGCTCTGACTCTAGCCCATGCAGCCCATACCTACTGCTTGAGACTGGGCAGCAGTAGCTCAAACTGCAAGTCTGAAATGACCTAAGTCTCAGACGCCTTTTTTAAGGGGGGATGGAATTGTCTGTTCATGCATAAAAGGAGCTTATTTAGGCTGCCCTAAGCTTCTAAACCCATAAAATGACGAATTTTACTTAACACAAACTAAAGAAGGGCTTTTGACTTTCCAAAAAAAATAGTAAAGGCCGTGGGAAAAAAATTCTTCAAAGGACGAAAATGACAAAGGAAACCAGGTAAGGCCAAAGTGAAGACGTGTTAGCAGCCTGAAGAAATCAACTAAAAATTAATGGAACAATTAATTAACTTGCAAAGCAAGCCAATTCAGAAGCCAGAAATTCTTTCTCCTTCAGTTTTTAGAAAAACTGGCACATCTAAATCTGTTCATTACTTGGAATCACAATGACATAAGTCTTTGTTTTTGGTTAGCAACTGAGCTTTCTGGTTTGGTCAGATACACGATGACTGACGGCTCCTTTTCTGCACTGCCCACCTCTCTAACTGTGGAAGTGTCCGAGTGTCTCTTACACGTGAAACAGTGATAGACCAGGACTGGCATATATCTTGGGCTTTGAGGGTCTTCATTACCAGACCTTCTATTCTTCAGGTCGCCTTCCTACGGTAGGAGTGCAATCATGGTTATTTGGTCACATAATACTCTCAAAACACTTTGACCCAAGTGGGGAAGAGCAGTCCCTGAGAAACAATTATTCTCTGAAAGCGCAGAGAACTTTCTCTAATGTGTGAAAGCTATTTCCCCAAACAAATAACCCTGAGGCTACCATGAAGGGAAGAGGAAAATGTGTTCTTGAAAATCACACACAAATGCAACTGCTGGGTAGGTGGGACAGACTTCAGGGTGTCCATCCTTGCAGTCCATATACACTTTTCTCTTGGGTTGAGCAGAACCTCTCCTTTGAATTTTGATGAGTTTGACACTTTAATCTTCCTCTTTTGGACATCCCTGCTTGGGCCCTCCTAGCAGGTCATGAAAACAGCACTCAGGTGTGGAGGTAGGGTGGGGAAGACTAGCAGAAGCAGAAGGAAAACTCATATTCATCAGTTTGCTACCGCCAGGACAGAGGCTGAATAAAATCAGCCCTGAAAGTAAAATTCAAAATGAACTGGGAACTTTACTATGGGTTAATGCCATTATAATGGGATAAATCAGAGTTGGTTACACCTTAAATTTTTAACAACTGGAACAGACACCTCAGAGCTTTCTCCTGATAAAAGGCCTTTTAGTTACACATTAGCTTTTCTATGGAATTTAAGTAATTATTCAATTTCTAGGACAATTTGGCATAAAGTGAATAGTCTAGAGAATTTTAATATCTAAAGAATAGGTGCTTTGTTTAAAATTACTGTGGTATAAATCAGCACTTTCTGGCAGTTATTCTCAAGATAATTCACGTGACTTTTAAAACAAATGTTGGCTACCAGCAATAGTAGTCTAGCTTGTACAAACATATAAATGTCTGTGGCTCTGTACAAAAGTTAACCATATTATAATAAGTATGTCCCTAAATGGAACATTTCAAACTTTTCCTAGCAATATATGATATAAAATACTAATACTAAATTGGGTATTGTCTTGGAGATTGACAATGACAGAATTTGGTCTGTTTTGGTTTTATAGAGTGAGCTCATAGCTTCTGGGCAGCTCCTCCAGGGTATTTTAAACCAAAATGCCTATTTCAAATGGAAGGACTGAGCTAGATATTCCTACAGTTTTCATTCTTTTAAAATTTTCTATTTAAACAGAATGCTTTGGTGATCGTCTAGCTGAGAAAATTTATAAATACAAGCAACTGTACCTTCTGGGTTACACACTGAAGCAGCTTGATTTCATCAGATCTTTGCTCTTTATTTAGAGAACAGACCTGCCTAGACCAAGGTTGTTCTCAGTCTGAATAGGTATCAGGCTGCCTTATGGGTTGCAATTTTGCAAATTATGGCCTCAGTTTTGAAAGCAGCATTTTAATAGTTAATGGTGCTGGGGCCTTCTTGTCAAAAGCTCTCTGGAGGATCATTTAAATTGAGCTCTCCACTAATTCTCAAGGAACTAGAAGAAACAAATGTGAAAAGCTCCAGAATGTAATGACCCAGGCCTGCCTTACAGAGAGCTTCCCAGGGTCCCTGCTCTTCAGCTATCCTTATTGTATGTTACATGTTCACAAAGCCTACAAGTGGAATCATGCCTCTGGGTTAAGGTACTGTCTCCAGGAGGCTCATGTAAACTTTAGCACCAATGGCCAAGAAATATTACCAAGAGAGGGATGAGGACAGGCACCTTATCATAAGAATGGGAAAGAGAAGTCCTGAACAGTGGTTTCTGTGGTTAGTCTGAAGACCACTCCCTGCTGACTGTATTTGAATCACCTAGGGAGCTTGTTAAAATTAGATTTCTAATATTCACCCTTTGAGATTCTAGTGGGTCTTGGGTGGGCTTGTGTACTTGTATTTTTTAAAAAATCGTCAGGTAATTCTGATGCTCTCCAGGGTTTAACATCAGGGGACTATAAAGTGGGGGTCTGCTGTGAAGAATACTAGTGAAGTCTGGCTGAGGGTGGGGGGCTGGGCACCTCTTAGGCAGCATGGAGGAATGCTGGGATGGGTATGGAAGGGGGAGGCTTTTCCACGGGGAGTGGGAGTGCGTATTGTTGAGGGCAGCCCTGACTCCATTTGTTAGGTGTCTTCTGCTTCCTAAGGTTGGCAGAGCCTCTAACAGCATCAGCAATGCCTTACATGTCTGAATGCTTAGTGCTCAGTTGACATGCAACGGAGTTTCTTGAATGGGAAGATGAATGAATGAGGTTGTTCTTGTAAGAGGGCTTCAGAATAAATAATCTTTGTCCCTTTCACAGTTTCACACAGCAGCCAGTGACAGCTGTTGGTATAGCTGCATGTCAGAGAACTAGGGACTTAAGAGTAGGCAGAGGTTGGCAAACTTTTTCTCTAAGAGGTCAGATATTAAGTATCTTAGGCTTTGTAGGTCACATAGGTCTCTGTCACATGTTCTTTGTTTTCACAACCCTTTTAAAATGTAAAAAACCATTCTTAGCTGGTAGGTAGTACAAAAACAGGCTGCTGGATTTGGCCTATGGGCTATCGTTTGCTGATACCTGAATTAGAGTGTTCAAGTGTCAAGAGCACCATCACTACACTGCAACTACACATCAAAAATCCAGATTCCTAGAAGTCTACAATAAACAGCTGCTGGGAAGGAGCAAGGTAATGAACTTGAGGCCATCTTATTGCGTCAGGGATTGGCGTGAAACATTCTGGGGTCCTTAGAGAGTGATAGGTCTTAGAAGGAAACAGTGCTTTTCAGTTACCAGTAATCTCAGAGGGCTGGGGAGCACTGTGACAGAGATGCATCCAGCAGAGAGAAAAGTGCATGCTTCAGTGGCCAGGTCTGATCATCCAAAGACCTGAATCCTAGCATGACTTTGGAGAAACAGCTCACAACGTGTTTGCAGGTCTCTTCTGAAAGCAGTCTCTGTAGAGGTTTCAGAATCTTCAAGGTCCAGCTCAGGCACCAGAGCATCTGTTAGCAAGATAATCTCTTGCCAGACACTCCAGCCTTACTTGAAGTTTTGGGGCCACATAGGTCCAGCCGGTATAGAATTCTATGCCAGGAGAAATGGTCCAGGACAGCCTACACAGGTTTGGGCACTAAGTCTCTGATTAATAAATAAATAAATAAATAAACTTGGCTACGTTGGGTCTTCACTGTTGTGCGTGGGCTTTCTCTAGTTGTGGTGAGTGGGGACTACTCTTCGTTGCGGTGTGCAGGCTTCTCATTGTGGTGGCTTCTCTTGTTGTGGAGCACGGGCTTCAGTAGTTGCAGCTCTCGGGCTTCAGTAGTTGTGGTTCGCAGGCTCTAGAGTGCAGGCTCAGTAGTTGTGGCGCACAGGCTCAGCTGCTCCGTGGCATGTGGGATCTTCCCAGACCAGGGCTTGAACCCATGTCCCCTGCACTGGCAGGCGGATTCTTAACCACTGTGCCACCAGGGAAGTCCCTGGGCACTAAGACTTGCTTGGATTCTTTATTATATTCATGTTCCTTCTGTATAAATTACTCACACCACATGTGTGGAGGCTCTAGGTTCAAGGATAACAGTATTAAATACATTATTTAGGCCTTGTCTAATTCTAGATAGGAATAGGAAGAGCTTCTGTGGATAGTGCTTTCTTTTCCTTAAGACCATGTAAAACTAGAACTAACTTTCTCCCGGCAGACACAGCAGCCTGCTTGGGATGGTGCCAATTCTGTCTCTTGGCAGAATAGGAGTCTCCTGACAGCATTCATGGAGATGTGGAGATGTTAACTACCATTTAATATGGACACTTTCAGACACATGACCAATGCTTTATGTTGTAGTAATTCTTATTCTGAGGAAGAAACTAAAAAAAGACTCTCGGGAGGATTTCTTTAGTATCCAGGAAAGACAGGTTCCTTATTTTTCTAACCATGTCTTCAGTGTCAACACTTCTGGTTTCTTTTGCTACAAAGTCAGTGATGTTCTTTGCTCTAACAGGATGACAGGAATGGGCATAGTGTGACATCACTGTATACGATTATTCCTTTCTTGGATCAGGGATGTGATGATCTTTCAACCTGTTGTGGGACCAGATGTGATTATTCCTAAACCCTCCCTTAGAGATACTGCCAAAGCTTCATTTGACACTCAGACTGACCACAGTCCTATGAATCTACTTGTGGTAAATACTTTCATCACTCTGCTGAGAAGAGCTTTTCTTTCAAAAGTCGTGTCTCTTTCAAAAGTCATGAGATGTGTCCAGCAGAGTTGAAAAGAGCAGCTTTCTGCCTTTCTGATTTTTTGTAGCTTGGGATAAGCACTACTCATTTTCTTTTCAATGGGAGTAGCTGATCCGTCTCATAAAAATCCTTTCCTGTATCTATTCACCTAGGGCTTTTTAAGGTTTTCTAAACATTCCAACATGTCCTTAGTTTTCTCTGATCTTAATGAACACCCTAAGTAATACACAGTCTCTAGCCTAGGCTAGTAGCTTCTCTAATGTCTTGTCAGTTATCCCAAAAGGTGAGGCTGATGAAGGATTAATAATGTAAATGACACCCCACCCCACTACTGCAACATAACATTCCATGAAACAAATGAAGATGGAAACAAAGCAGGCAAAAGCAGACAGGACACACAAAAGCAGGAACTTACACCCAACTATCTTCATCTCTGCACCAGAAAGAAAGGGGCAAGAATAAAGGGACAGCACAGAGAGAAACAAGAACAATTAAGACAAACAGGAAAAGAGAGGAAAAAAAAAAAAACATCACTTGCAGGTTGGTGATGAAGCATGCACTTTTTATCAGGGGTCAAAGCAAAGGACAGAGTGTATTTTTGAGCACAAGGGCAAGAGTCAGGGGGCCCCCTAGAGGGCTGCCATGCCAGCATAGCTGCCTTCTAAAGGGCAAGGTCAGGGCAACCCAGAGAAGAGCTTGTGCCAGGTCTGACTCAGGGAAGGGCAAAGCATCCCTAAAGCAGAGTACTCTCTAGGGCATAGTTCTCAAAGGGGGTCCAAAACCAGCAGCATCACCGTCCCTTGAGAGCCTGTGAGGGATACAAATTCTCAGGTCCCATCCCAATCCTACTGTCTCAGAAACTCTTGGGTTAGGCTTAGCAATCTGTGTTTTTCCAAGCCCTGCAGGTGATTCTGATACATACTAAAGTTAGAGAACTACTGCTTTAGGAAAAACTTGGCCATCAGCTAGAACATACTAAACCAAAGGGCAGATTTCTTCTGACAAGAGAGAAGCTCATTTAACTAACATGAAACTTGGCCCATTAACGCGCACAGTAAAGGATAACCTTAAAAATTCAAGGTTTATAAAACAAGTTAAAAAATTTATTTCCCACAGGGGCATGACAGAGCTCTGTATTCCTACTGACTCCAGGGAACAGACTCTCCAGGAAGCTAACAGTTAGAGAACTACACAGAAGCTGGTGGCACATCTCTGCTGGCTTAGATGTGGTCTGGAGAAGGGTACAGACCATTCTTGAGCAAGTGGTTTTAAATCATTCCTTTCAGTTTACAGTCTTTTGGCAGACAGTTTTCTTTAAAGTTTTATTTTGGCTAATTCTGACAAGTGAGTCACAGAAAACAATGTTAACTTCAACATTCACCTCATTCACCTGAAACACCTGCCCTGCTCCAATATTTCCTCTCCAGTTTCTTGAAAAAAAATCTAAGGAGCAAAAGTGTGCAATAGAGTTATTAGCTTTCATACGCAACTAAAATGAGTTTGGAGGGAAGGAGGAAATACCCATAGAAATATGGTGACAAAGCAACAAAAGTCTGTTAAGTGCTCAGTTTCAAAGTAAGGTTTAAATTCCTGCATCTGTTTATTCTTCTATAATCTTGGATGACATTTCCTGGGTTGATGTGCCTTCTCTGTGACCTCCCAGGACACCAGCAATGGCAGACTTGCCTCCTGCTCACCACCATGGGTCATGAGCACAGCTGGATGGCTGTGTATTCAGGGCCTCAGCTGTGGCAAAGAGTAGGACATCTCCTGTTCACACCAGTCACATGGTGTATGTGTACATACTCATGGAAAGCAATAGGAGACCATCAGAAAGACCTTTTTTGAAATGGTATGTTAGATACTGGTGTGGTTATAACTTGTCTAAATGCTGAAACTCAGAGCTGTAAGCTCTGTCAATATGCTTTGACAAGGACCTATCTGGGCCATCTGACAAAAAGGACCTCTCCAAATTAGTATCTGGTGGTTTCTGCCAAGTGCTGGTAGTTTCACAATAAGAATCACAGTATACGAATAATTCTATTTTTCCCATTTACTCTAATTTCTCAGACTTAAGTGTTGAAATGCTCACAGTTACTAACGTAATTTATTTCCTTGTTCATTTCTCATATGACCATACATCAAGAAGTTGCAACTTCTTGTAACTCGGTCACACCAGGACTGTGAGGGCTGAGGGATTGCTGCAGCCCAAGTACAATACTTCCACAGGTGACGAGTGGACCAGCTGCAGGTGGAGGGGTGACCTCACTTAGGGACTTCTTGCCACAGACATGGTTTCCCAAGACAGGCTGACCACAATTTAAGACACTGCTGCACACTTTTCCTGCTGCTCCAGCAGGACCTGCAGGGCTAGCCCTATCCCCTTGCCCAAGGATGGAAAACCTACTCTGATGATATCTTGGGGTGCATTAAGGGGGCTGTCAGTTGTTAGTGCACAGTCCTGAGAGTGGCCATCTATGCAAAAAATTATTTCCTCAGGGGGAGGAAAGGTAAAAGGGAGGACAGATGCATAAAGGACTACTTCCTGCCTGTGAATCAATCCTACTTTCAGCTCCAGCACTCAGTACTTCAAGGGCAGACAACACAGCGAAGAGCACACTCACGGCCCCAGTTTGGACATCCCAGGATTGCCAGCGTCTCTGCCTTATAGGGCAAATCATACAATGATCCATTAGCTGCCCAAAGGAGGGGAACTCCCCTTAAACTCAGCTTGCCTCACCAATGATACTGATACTGCTTATTTCCATGGTCATGTCTAACATTCTCAGAAATCCTTTATAAACCTGTGTGCCAATGATACAAAGAGATGCAGAGTGCTCCACAAAAAGACCTCTTTCCATAGATGAGGTTTGGATACTGCAACTCCTGAAATTAAAGTTTGCTTAAAAATTTTTGACTGAAGCTTGCTCCTTTCTAGTCTCTGCTCACTTTGTTTTGATTCTGTGACTGTGTGAAGGCTAAGAGGAAGGAAATGTCCAATCTTAGACAAACAAGTTCTTAAAAGAGAGAAAGAACTTTAAGTACATCTTTTAGAATATATGGCTCTATATCATGAGCCCGGATACCTAACTAAAATAAGATCACCAGAACAATTTTGGTAAACACTAATTATTTCTTCAGTGACATGTTGCCAAGAAGCCAGGGACTATGTCTGGGCTCTTCTTTTCCTGATTACCAGGGTCATAGAGGGCTGAGGAACATGTCGGGACAGGATGGGAGAAACATCCTGTGGAGGACATCACCTCTACAGCAGTCAGATGGGGGCCTTTCATAAGCATGAAGTCTCCTAAGTATTTAAAGATAAACACAGAATTGATTAGGAATTGATTAAATGGCCTAGGACTCCCATACAAAAGACCCTCCTGTGTGCATGAGCAGGAGACGAAGGCTGTCACAGCAGCTTGCTCTGCATTCACAGTGTCTATGGAGAGAGAACAAAGGCAACAGAAAACAAGTCTGGGCATAACGTGGGAAGTTGGAGGGCAGCTGGAATCCATCACACAGGCCTTCTCTATACTCAGGCCATACTCTCCTCTGGGTATGTGCTGGCAAATATTTCCAACAAGAGAATTTTACAGCACCAGGAAGAACTCAAAATAGGTGATATTTAGAGTGGTCACAATCAGTTTAGTCTAGCCTGGCTCTTTTAAACAAAGGCAAATAAACTTTTAGCAGAACATTAAAACTCAGGGAGGGTGGGAGGGAGACACAAGAGGGAGGAGATATGGGGATATATGTATATGTATAGCTGATTCACTTTGTTATAAAGTAGAAACTAACACACTATATATTTTTTTTGGGGGGGGTATGTGGGCCTCTCACTGTTGTGGCCTCTCCTGTTGCGGAGCACAGGCTCCGGACGCGCAGGCTCAGCGGCCATGGCTCACGGGCCCAGCCGCTCCGCGGCATGTGGGATCTTCCCGGACCGGGGCACGAACCCATGTCCCCTGCATTGGCAGGCGGACTCTCAACCACTGTGCCACCAGGGAAGCCCCTAACACACTATTGTAAAGCAATTATACTCCAATAAAGATGTTAAAAAAAAATAAAATCACATCACTAAAAAAAAAAAAACAAAACTCATTGGAAAAGGTAGGGCTACTCCTCCCATAATTCATCCAGACAAACAGCAATTTACTTGTTCTGCTTTCCCTCTCCTTGTTCCCATCTTCTCTGGTTATCAGACCACCTGCCATCCATCGGAGCCATGCCTCTACCCTTCCCTCACTCCCTACAGCCCCCTTGGTTCTGATGGCCTGTTTGGATCCACTTCTCTAGCTTGGCCTGCATCCCCCTGACCAGGAAGCATGAACTTGAGATTGACTTGCTGGAACCACACTTGAGAGTCAATGCATTCCCACTTTCTGCCCTGGCTCTCCATCAGGAATTAGATGAAAGGAGTTAGACAATTTCTGAGAAACTGGCCAGATAGTACTATTCACAGTGCCTAACTTATACCATTTGCCTGACCCATTTTTCTGATACATTATGGTATTTTCATTATAATTCATTTTTCTGATACAAATATATCTGCTATTCCTACATGAACTGAACTGGGATTCATTGACACTACAGGCACTATTTTCTATTTTCCTTAAAGAGGATGTTCCTATGAGGGGATTCTCTTCTAGGAAATGTAATTGAAGAGAAGAGTATAAAAAGCCATCCCCATAAGAAGTTCTGTATTGATTCCTACCATCCGGTCTCCATAGGAGACAAAAAAGCTCATCTGCTGGATTGCTGTGCTGCACTGGTGAACATATGTGGGGGCTTCTGGAAAAGAACAAATGCCAACAAGAGTCAAAGGAGCCACTGGCTGCAGACTGCAGTCAGCAACCTGACTTCGGCTGTAGAGGCTTTTAATGGCTGCAGGGCTCCTCCACAGCATAGTTCACCACCTGCTCACAAGGGGAGCACTGGACTCAATCCTCCTAACCCTTCTCCCACCCCAGCCCCAAGAAGTTCTGCTTACCTGGCATGATGACATCAGGAAATCCCAATTTTCTTGTAATTGCCAATCCCCTATTAAATATCATAGGATTTTCTCTCCTAATCTGTTCCATGTCTCCACGAAGAAGCTGCAGAGAAATGATAAGACCTGCAAAAACAAAAGCATTTTTTTACTCAGTATCACACTTCTACCCTAGAAAACACAGAGTCACATTTTTTCAGGCAAAATTCAGCATTTTTCTTGAGAAAAGTTTTGATGCAGAAAGTATACATTATTCTGAAGAAACATGCTAGAAATCTAAAAGAATCTAAGTCAAGATAATCTCAAAAATCCAGAGAACTATTCTATTAAATACAAACTGAGGTCTGGGAAATTAAGTTGTCTTCCTCTTTGTTCCCCAGCATCCAGCCCAGGGCCTGACTGGGTCTTAGTGAATATTGAATGAGAGGGTTGATTCACATAAACTGTACGTTTAGGAACCCAGAGAAGTCTATAGACACAATGGCAGACTAGAAACAAGTGTAACCAAAGAAGACCTTGTGTGAGGGTGTCCCACTAGTTGGAAACGACTAAGTTAAGAGATGCTGTGTTTTATGCCAAAGGGCGGGATGCAATTTTCTGGTTCAACCTTGCAATGGCTTGTACAGAGGGCAGCAGAGCAGACATCACATTCTCCCTGCAGGGAACCAATGCACTGCAAGGAAAAGAAGGAATATTTTGTGGGGCTAACTGAGCCTTGCTTCAGACTGTAAGAGTTTCAGATCCTCCAGATGATCCCAGGGGCTTTATTCAGAACTTGGGAAATGTGCAATGTCCCCTAAAGTGATCTGGCTTTTGCTCATTACTTGTACCTTAGGAGTTTTGCACAAAGAAACAGACTCCTGGAAATCACTCTCCTCCCCTGCCCTCAAGGATCCTCACTGCAGCCACTGGCTAGAAGTCTGCGAAGTCAAGCCTAGATGGAGTTTGGAGTGCCTCTGAGACTCCATGAATGAGATTAGCTGGTAGGAGGATGAGTTTAGGTGCTGATCTATGGGTCAGCAGGAAGCACCCTCGTCAATCTGGAAACTTGGGAGTCGAGCAGAAGATGAATATCTAGAAATGAGGGAAGATGTTATGATGATCAGGACAATCAAAAGAGTGGTGGTTAGAATGGAGACAGTAACAGTAACAAGTGGAGATGTAGAATAAGAACGGCCTGGGAATGGAGAAGGGAGAGGAGATGGAGAAGTGGAGAAAGAGAAGTCAGGAGAGTCACAGATACTGTATCTAGCAGGTCAAAGTATTCTAGGAACTAGGAATATGTACTCTCACTGCTGGGTCAGTGGAGGAAATACAGTTCTACTGCCGCCCAGACAGAACCTCAAGATGATCTCATTGCTTCAGCTAAGCGCATCTCCCTCAAGAAACCATGGGATCACACATATGAAGTCGCAGGTGTCATTAACACCAGGATCACAGTGCCCTGAAAAGCAGACATATGATATTCCAGTTGGCGTTCTGGTTAGATAATCAGTGTTTGAGATTTGCTCACTCTAAAGTAATTTTTTATAGCCTAATCACTTGATGGACTCAGTTACAATTAGTTTATGACCCTGAAAGGCTGAAGGCCTTTGATTTCTAGAGAAGACAGCAGTTGGGGAGGTACTCACCCTCCCCCACAACCTCAGCTCATTTATCTGCAGTATCTTTACACAGCTATCATTACATCTCATCCTCTGGGGGAACAAAAATCCACTGACTTAGGAGATGGCCTAGCCTGGAGCAGATAGCTAAGAATGAAACAGTTTCCAGAATTTGAGATAGTGGATGGAGGGCAAAGGAAAAAAAAATCAGTGAGTGCACTCTTACCATTCTGCATTGGCAAGGATTTATTCCAATACCCACTGACTGCCTTTCATCTCCTCATTTTTTGAGCTATCAAATTGGCCTATATATGCAAAGTGCAACCTGTGAGGATGTAGACTGAAGGTGCTGGGAGAATCACATCTAGCTTTCAAGCTACTCAAAAAGATCCTGAGTAGCTGCTCTCCTCTTCCAAACATGACAATTAAGAGGGCTTCAGTTTATGCAAGAGAGCAAGTGAAAAGGCACATGAAGAATGAAAGAAACCACCAATGGAGGCTATAAAAATTCCATCACTCAGATTAAGAGATACAAACTACTATGTGTAAAATATATAAGCAATAAGCATATAGTGTGCAGTACAAGGAAATACAGCCATTATTTTGTAATAACTTTAAATGGAGTATCATCTATAAAAATGTTGAATTGCTATGAAAATAGCGATTCATAGTGCACATGAAACTAATATAAATTGTACATCAACAATACTTCAAGTAAGAAATAAGAAAATAGAGGAAAACTCCATCCCCTTTTGTAGGGGCTGGAATCCCAGAACTTCTGGATCACTTTTCTGGTTCTGAAACCCTGAGTGATTGAGGCACATGCCAAATAATGGTAAGGCATGGTCCTTAGGACCGAAGAGCCTCTGTGAATAACTCAGAAAAATGACCACTCACCTACCCAGTACACAACCAGTCCTTTAGCAATTCTTGGTATTCTACCTGCCAATCATCTGGCTCTCAAGCCAAAGAACTTGACAGTAAATACGTCTATACAAGTTCTCTGTTAATTTGATCCCTGACACAAGAAAACTGCCTTTTTAACCTCAGGTTAAACACTGTCCCCATAAAAAAGTTACTGGACACAACTGATACCTATTGGGAATACTGGAGGGCCAGCAATCTGGCCCTGGCCCCTCACCATCCGTATCCCTTGTGGAAGAGCTGGATGAGGATTAATAATGCAAATTAATCTTAGTCCAAGATTTGCAAATAAAGCTGTACTTAACAGCCATTTAAAAATACATAGAAAAGATGTTAAAATAAATAAAATAAAATAAAAATACATAGAGGGCTTCCCTGGTGACACAGTGGTTAAGAATCTGCCTGCCAATGCAGGGGACATGGGTTCGATTCCTGGTCCGGTAAGATCCCACATCCCATGGAGCAACTAAGCCCGTGCGCCACAACTACTGAGCCTGCACTCTAGAGCCCATGAACCACAACTAAGGAAGCCCGTGTGCCACAACTACTGAAGCCCACACGCCTAGAGCCCGTGTTCTGCAACAAGAGGAGCCACCACAATGAGAAGTCCATGCACCACAATGAAGAGTAGCCCCTGCTCACTGCAACTAGAGAAAGCCCACGTGCAGCAACGAAGACCCAACGCAGCCAAAAATAAATAAATTTATAAAAATAAATAAATAAATAAAATACATAGAAAACCACGGCATCAACTGTTTTATTTGCTAAAAGTTGGGTTTGTGGCTACATATCTAAGAGGCCAATAACAAAAATGAAGAGCCAAATATATTAAAGCTGCACCTAAGAGACTTACTGCTGGATGACACATTTACTCTCAGCACTCAAAACCAATATAGCAGGACTTCCCTGGCGGTCCAGTGGTTAAGACTCCACCTTCCAATGCAGGGGCTGCAGGTTCAATCCCTGGTTGGGGAGCTAAGATCCCACATGCCTCACGGACAAAACACCAAAACATAAAACAGAAGCAATATTGTAACAAATTCAATAAAGACTTTTAAAATGGTCTACATCGAAAAAAATCTTAAAAAGAAAAAACCAATATAGCAACTCCTTCTTCATTTTTGTATGATTTGACTTGACAGGAAAGCACTAATGACTTCTGAAACAGACTGTCAAGGCAATGAACTGCTCATGATATTTAACAAAGATGGGTGAGAGTTTACAGTAAAGTAAATTAACTTTTTATAAAGAAATATCTTTAATTAAGGAGACTAATAAAGACCTGAAATATTCTTTGAGCAATTATGAAATTCTCTGACACGAAGACCCTGGAGTCCAGCAGTGGAAAACCCATGCTCAGAAGCTTTGACAATAGAGTGGAAAGGCCAGTGGCCTGCAGTATGGAAACCTGGGCTCCCTGGTTAAGCCACTAAATCATTTCACTGAGCTTCAGTTTCTTCATTTATTTAATGAGGGAGTTGAAACACGTGATTTCCAAGATCTCAACCAGCTTCCAAGTTAAGCCTTGCCAAGAAGCAGTCAGACACACACTTCAAAGAAAAGAAGTCTATTTCTCCTCCTGGATTTCCCACAGGTGCATGAAGACCTCCTCTCACTACGGCCATCCTAACTGAGGCTCTCTGAAGTCTATGCTGCCCCAGCACAGAGGATGGGGTGCTTTTCTAACACTGTTTAAGTGGCCAGTGTCTGTGAGTTCTGGACAAAAATCATGGACACTGAAGATGGCATGGTTTCTTGCTCACTCTGGGAGGTGAGACAAAATTCAGCATTTTAACCTGGTGAAGTGATGGTGGAAACTGCTCTTTGGTTGTTTCTTTTTTTAAAAAAAACAAAACCCTTTTTAAATTAATTAATTTATTTAAAAATTTATTTTATTTATTTATTTTTGGCTGCATTGGGTCTTTGTTGCTGTGCATGAGCTTCCTCTAGTTGTGGCGAGCGGGGGCTACTCTTCGTTGTGGTGCGTGGGTGCTAGGCATGCGAGCCCCAGTAGTTGTGGCACTCGGGATCAGCAGTTGTGGTTTGCAGGCTCTAGAGCGCAGGCTCAGTAGTTGTGGTGCATGGGCTTAGTTGTTCCGTGGCATGTGGGATCTTCCCGGACCAGGAATCGAGCCCGTGTCCCCTGCATTGGCAGGTGGGTTCTTAACCACTGTTCACCAGGAAAGCCCCTCTCCATGTTTTAATCACATCATATCCCAAGAACTTATAGCCAAGGGTAGCTTTTATAAATAAAATAAGGAAATAAAGCAAAGAACACTATAAATATTGGTGTGAACAGTTTTCCAAATTGTAGTAACTTCTCTGTATTTTAAAAACAAGATTTGTCTCTTGCTTTAGCCTAGTTTTAGGTGAGGAATATGAACTCCCTTCCCCTTCCAGCACACTGAGTGTAGCTCCTTGGCATCCAGGCACATATAAGGGGAAACAGGAACTTAAAAACAGTGGGAAAGGCCCTGGGGAACCCCATGCTACAGAGTTTTAGAGAAGTCTCAAACTTTGAAGCCTCTGATTTGGAGCTGCTCTGAGGACCCTCCTAGTTCAATATATGTTGACCCTGATAAAGAAAAAAAAAGTTATTTTCAACAACTTTGGGAACTGCCATGCCCTGAAGTGGCTTTACACTGTCATTTAAGGGCAGCTTTTTATTTACAACAGGTATATGGAAGTTAAAACAAAGAAGGCTATATAAAAGAGATTATGAAACAATTTAGCGGTATTGGGTTGGCCAAAAAGTTCCTTCGGTTTTTAAGTAAAAATAAACGATACACTTTTCTTTCCTTAAAAAAAAAAAATCTATCTATCTATTTATTTATTTATTTATTTGGCTGCACCGGGTCTTAGTTGCGGCACACGGGATCTTCGTTGAGGCATGCAGGATTTTTTAGTTGTAGCATGCAGGATCTTTTAGTTGCAGCACATGGATCCTTAGTCACGGCATGTGGGTGGGGGGGTCTTCCAGTTTTGGCATGCGGGATCTTCAGTTGCATCATGTGAACCCCCAGTTGCACCATGCGGGATCCAGTTCCCCGACCAGGGCTCGAACCCTCCTCCTCGCCGCCCCCCCAACAATTAAGAGCATGGAGACCTAGCCACTGGACCACCAGGGAAGTCCCAAACACGCATTTTTCATTTTCACCAAGAACTTTATTGAATATATTCACTGTTTTGTGCCACTACCTTCTGCCATTTTTCATGCAATTTCATAATTCCAACTTCCCCAAATTTTTTATCTTTTTGAGCAAAGAACTGTTCCAGGTGCCTTTTACAGTCTTCCAGGGAATTGAAATTTTTTTCCATTAAGAGAATTTTGTAAAGACTGAAATAAATGGGAATCCGAAGGTGCAATGTCTGGTGAATATGGCGGGTAAATCAGAACTTCCCAGCCAAGCTGTAACAGTTTTTGCCTGGTCACCAAAGAAACACGCGGTCTTCCGTTATCCTGAGATGGAAGATTATGCGTTTTGTGTTGACTAATTCCGGATGCTTTCCATTGAGTGCTGCTTTCAGTTGGTCTAAATGGGAGCAGTACTTGTTGGAATTAATTGTTTGGTTTTCCAGAAGCAGCTCATAATAGAGGACTCCCTTCCAATCCCACCATGTACACAACATCACCTTCTTTGGATGAAGACTGGCCTTTGGTGTGGCTGGTGGTGGTTCATTTCGCTTGCCCCATGATCTCTTCCATTCCACATTATTGTACAGTATCTACTTTTCATCACCCATCACAATTTGTTTTTTTTTTTTTTTTTGCAGTACGTGGGCCTCTCACTGTTGTGGCCTCTCCTGTTGCGGAGCACAGGCTCCGGACGTGCAGGCTCAGCGGCCATGGCTCACGGGCCCAGCTGCTCCACGGCATGTGGGATCTTCCCGGACCGGGGCACGAACCCGTGTCCCCTGCATCGGCAGGCGGACTCTCAACCACTGTGCCACAAGGGAAGCCCCACAATTTGTTTTAAAAACAGAATGTTTTTGTTACGTTTAAGTAGAGAATTGCATGCAGAAATATGGTCAAGAAGGTTTTTTTCGCTTAACTTATGTGGAACCCAAACATCAAAGAGATTAACATAACCAAGCTGGTGCAAATGATTTTCAATGCTTTATTTGGATATTTTGAGTATGTCGGCTATCTCCCACATGGTATAACGTTGACTGTTCTCAATTAATGTCTTGATTTGATCGCTATCAACTTCACCTGGTCTACCTGACCATGGAGCATCATCCAGCGAGAAATCTCCAGCATGAAAATACACAAATCACCTTTGACACATTCGATCAGTCACAGCAACTTCTCCATACACTGCACAAATCTTTTTTTGCGTTTCAGCTACATTTTTACCTTTCTAGAAATAATAAAGCATAATATGCCAAAAATGTTGTTTTTCTTCCATCTTCGATATTAAAATGGCTACACAAAAATCAACAATTTTGATAAGTTTTTTTTAAATGCACGCTGATATGACAGCTGTCACAATATAATCTAACAAAACTGTTTCGAATGAAGTTGAAGACAACTACGCGCTACTAGAGCCATCTTACGGAAAACCAAAAGAACTTTTTGGCCAACTCAATAAAAACTAACTGGAGAAACACAGTTCTATGTAAATTTGATAGTTATCTAAAAGCTCATAGGCTTTTACTTTTATTTATATATTATATATATATATATTTCATTGAGGTATAGTTGATGTACAATATTATATAAGTTTCAGCTGTACAACAGTGATTCACAACTTTTAAAGGTTATGTTCAATTTATAGTTATTATAAAATATTGGCTATATTCTCTGTGTTGTTATATCCTTGCAGCTTATTTATTTTATACATAGTAGTTTGTACCTCTTAATCCTCTACCCCTCCCCATGTCCCTCCCCTCACTGGAAACCAACAGTTTGTTCTCTATATCTGCGAGTCTGTTTCTTTCTTGTTATATTCACTAGTTTGTTTTACGTTTTAGATTCCACATATAAGTGATATCATACAGTATCTGTCTTTCTCTAACTTACGTCACTTAGCATAATATCCTCCAACTCCATCTATGTTTTTGCAAATGGCAAAATTTCATTCTTTTTTAAGGCTGAGTAGTATTCCATTGTACATACATATACACTACATCTTCTTTATCCGTTCATCTTTTGATGGACACTTAGGTTGCTTCCATATCTTGGTAACTGTAAATAATGCTTCTATGAACACTGGGGTGCATACATCTTTTCGAATTAGCTTTTTTTTTGGGGGGGGATATATACCCAGGAGTGGAATTGTTGGGTCACATGGTAATTCTATTTTCAGTTTTTTGAGAATCCTCCATACTGTTTTCCACAATCGCTGCACCAATTTACATTCCCACCAACTGTATGTGAGGGTTCCCTTTTCTCCACAGCCTCACCAACATTTGTTATTTGTGTCCTTTTTCATGATAGCCATTCTGACAGGTTTGAGGTGATATATCACTGTGGTTTTAATTTGCATTTCTCTGATGATTAATGATGTTGAACATCTTTTCATGTGCCTGCTGGCCATCTGTACGTCTTCTTTGGAAAAACGTCTATTCAGATCTTATAGGCTTTTAAATAGTGCTTCTAATTTAATCAAGCAATATTCAGTTTAGAATTAATGTTAATATGTACAACTGTACCAAGATTTAGATAGAAATTAAACAGAGTTTTAAAATGAGGGAAAAAGAAAAGGAGAAGTTGAGCTAAGATGAAAGCTGCTTTGAAATAAAGATCTTCTATTTTAGTTCCAGAATGACTGATACTGGCAGACTAATCATTGATTCTCATTAGCATCAGGCTTTCTTGGTGAAGCTAACACTGAACAGGAATAGAAAAAGTGACATTTATGTGTGTCTTTTTTGGGGGCTGGGTGTGTAATCTTTGTTCAGGAAAAACAGAATTCACAATGTGACAAACCGGCAACACTTTTGTTCACTCTGGATTCAAACTGGAACTCAAGTTACCTATCAAAGCATAAGGAATCCACCATGGAAAGAGCAGAAAATGTATTTTGGTCAGAAGAAATGGCCAAAAAGCACACATGAAAAGATGCTCAACATCACTAATTATCAGAGAAATGCAAATCAAAACTACAATGAGGTATCACTTCACACTGGTCAGAATGGCCATCATCAAAAAGTCTACAAATAAATACTAGAGATAGTGTGGAGAAAAGGGAGCCCTCCTATATTGTTGGTGGGAATGTAAACTGGTACAGCCATTGTGGAGAACAGTATGGAGGTTCCTTAAAAAACTAAAAATAGAACTACCATATGGTCCAGCAATCCCACTCCTGGGCATATATCTGGAGAAAACCAAAATCCAAAAGGATAGGTGGATTCTAATGTTCACTGCAGTACTGTTTACAACAGCCAAGATGTGGAAGCAACCTAAATATCCATCGACAGAGGAATGGATAAAGAAAATGTGGTACATACATACAATGGAATATTACTCAGCCATAAAAAAGAATGAAATAATGCCCTTTGCAGCAACATGGATGGACCCAGAGATTATCATACTAAGTGAAGTAAGTCAGACAGAGAAAGACAAAAATATCATGTGATATCACTTATATGTGGAATCTAAAAAAAATGGTACAAATGAATGTATTTACATAATAGAAATAGTCACAGATGTAGAAAACAAACTTATGGTTACTAGGGGGGGTGGAGGGGAGGGATAAATTGGGAGATGGGGATTGATGCATACACACTACTACATATAAAATAGATAACTAATAAGGACCTACTATATAGCACAGGGAACCCTACTCAATACTCTGTGATGACCTATATGGGAAAAGAATCTAAAAAAGAGTGGATATATGTATAGGTATAACTGATTCACTTTGCTGTACAGCAGAAACTAACACACATTGTAAATCAACTATACTCCAATAAAAATTTTTTAAAAAGTAATTAGTTAAGGTCTCAAATTATCACAGAAAGAAAGAGAAATTGCCTGAACAGGAGAATAAATGTCTGTAGGAGACTGAACTTTACATCTGGCAACTATCAGCACAAATCAACTAAGGTGTGTATGATCAGCAACTGCAAATGCAACACAAAGTCTCCTAGCCAAAGAAGCACATTACCATGACTGGCGCTAGGGGCAGAGTACTTGGCGCTGGACTTGCGGATGATATTCTCGTGGATCTGGGACCACTCACTCTCGTTGTTGCACCTGCAACAGAAGGACAGGCATTATGATTCTCAACAGTTTTAAACATCTGGTCTGACGTTCAATGTGTAACACTAAGTTTGAAGGGATACTTCAAACTCACTTTCCTAAAGAAATGAACATATACTTTACTAAATTAGACAAGGCTCATTTTCTGGTAAGGCACACAGAAGATTCATATTTGGGGAAATAGTAGAAACTCTAAAATGAACCTCTGCAAATATTTTTGAGTGGCAAAATATCCAATTCTCTGAAGTAACACTTTCCCACATGACAAGCTTTTTTCTTTTTTAGTTCCTTATACACCCTAACTAGGCGCTAGAGGAAAGCTCCTGATAGAGGAAAAAACAGTTCCTTTCAACAAGTACTGCTGTTTACAAACTTCCATGTCACACTTGCTCTATGTTGTCATTCAACTGTCGCTGTAATGGCCCCAGAGAAAAATCCTGCTAAGCTCAGGGCAATGTTGATATTTGCCTGTGGCTGTATTTCAGCCAGACCACGATAAGAAGAAAAGTTTGGGAGAGTAGTGGGCTTGGTTCACTGTGAAGTCCTCTGTAGTCAAGGGGAAGGAGGGCTTAGTAGAGAAGGCTGGATGCCTAAATATGTAAGAATAAAGTTCTTTCCTAGGGACTTCAGGATTGGGAGAAAAGAGAGAATGGAGGAACAACACGGCACCTCTATTAATTTCTGACATTTTTAGAGTCTTCCCCTCTAAAGGAAAATTCCAAGAAAGCTGCAGTCATACAACCACTTGGTATGGTTTAGGAACAGAGACTAGGAAGGAATTCCTCATCCTAATGTAGACATCTTGATGAAACAACTGAAATGAGATTAGAATCATCTCTTGAAAATTCCATGTGACACCCAGAGTCTCCACAGCCTTGGCCCCTCCTTTCCCCTGTTGGATAGGGAGAACCCACTGACCCCAGAAAACAGAGCCCATATGCACAAAGGAAACCACACAGGATCTTTCCATGGTAACTTATAAGTGTGTAGTCCAGCCACAGCAAGAGGAAACTCCAGCAAGAGTTATATCATGTGCCATCCCGCGGTGTGAATGAAGCACAACAGGTTTCTAAATAAAAGAGTTTGTATAGAGACCATTCAGAGATAAAGGAGGTTGGTCACCAGACAAATTTTTCTTAATCAGTAGCTCTTCGGACTCCTTAGTAGAAATAAGCCTCACTTAGAGATGTTACAAAGAATTGTCAAAGATAAGGTTCTCAAAGTCCAGAGCTGTGAGGATAACTTCTCACAGAATTCCTGCCAAGGAAAGGAAGGGGGAGAGTGTTCTTTAAAATGATCACTTGTGATTAGCAACTCAGTTGGAAATCAAAAGTGAGAGGTGCTGGCAGCAGCACATCTAGCCTTTCCTGTCTGACATGCACACTGTCTCAGCTCTTCCAATCAGTCAATACAGAAGAAGTGCCCAGCTGGTGAGGACTGACACTTGTCTTGTTGTCAGATTTTTGTCACTTTCTAGTTTTACAAAATCAGTAGTTACTTTCTTTAATAGAAATCTGACTATAGTTTGTTATAAATAGTATACTCCCCCCCACTTCAAAATAAGTCTTGACTAATGTACAGTATAATGAATACAGACAATAATATTGTACTATAATGATGCAATGTGATAAATATTGCTTGACTGGCAATCATAATACAATATATAAATATATCAAGGTAACACGCTATACATCTGAAGTATATATATATATATATATATATATATATATATATATATAAAATACACACACAAAGAATCCAAATAAATAAATAAATAAAACCAAAAGAAAAAAAAAAGAGTCTTGAAAATTAACTCCCTTTCTCCAATGGGTGGTATAATTTCAGTATTTCTCCAATAAAACACTCACTGGCTCTTTAGCAGTATAGAACCAGTGAGCTGGTGCTTTATCAACTACATCAACAGTGACAATGTGTATTATTTCACTGACATGTACTTTTCCACCCGACACATACAATTCAGATGCCAGACACCTGATGGCTTGTCCCCTGTACTCCTCTCCCTTTGTATACCCCTTAACTATCATTGGCATTCAGAGATCTGCATTTGAAGCCCATTTCCTTCCTACCATATAAGCTTTCTGGGCAATCTCACCTGCTCCCATGGTTTCAACCACCACCAAAAGCAGATAAGACCCAAAGCAGTGTCTCTAGCCCAGACTCACCCCTAAGTTACTGACCTGCATGGCCACAACACAGCTTATCATTTCCTACCCACCCGTCTGCTCCTAGAAACTCCTTCTGAGTAGAACCCACTAGTTCACTAAACCAGAATTCTTCCAGCTGTCATCACGTCCTGTAGATTTTGTTATCTTAAAATCTGTCACATCTGACCTCTCCTCTTCATGGCCTTGGTTCAGCCATTACCACCTCTCTTCCAGACCAGTGTAATCACCTCTTAACTGGCCTTTCAATTATCTCCCTTTCTAGAATGCCAAGGGAGCTACTCAAATCATCTGAAACTAAGTGGATGTGGTGTCATTAGCATATTTTAACCAATCACTAGGATATTTTGTAAGGAAAAAATATAAATGTAAGCATTTATTAACCAAATGAGTTATGATTATAATGAAGCATGATTATGTTGTATCCAATCAAATTAGTATTTAGAGCATGATTACTGATGTTGATAGTTTGTCCTCAATCATAAGACTCACAAGGGACTGTAATCTAAAACAGGTCTGTGTGCCTCTGTGGCACACCTTCCCCACAGAGGAGGTAACCAGCACAGGCAATGAAGTAGCACTTCAACTACTACATGTCCAGGGATTTTACTCAAGGGTTAACACAGAGGGGTGAGAGGTTTTTGGTTTTCTACATGGGACCACTAAGCATTCCAAAGCATCAGAGCAGGTGTGCAGATTCTGCTCAGCAAAGAGTGTTCAGAATACTGTTCTTATTCACTCATGTACTAGAGCACACTTTACCATTTGCCTCTTCCCTACTACCTCCTTATCTTCTTGATTTCTGTGTTTCTCATGGGTATTCACCCAACTTTCTTCTCATCTTTCCCCAAGGTGGGCAACCCAAAAAAGTATTCAAGAAGTTTTAAAGGGTTGTTTGTAAGACCTTTAAGTCTGCTTTTTTAGGATGCCTAATATAGGTAGGTAATGATCAGGATATTCTCCCATATTTTATTTCACTAAGATAGGTATTCTCATGTGCATCTTACAGATGAGGAGAGTGAGGTGAAGCTGTAGTCTAAACACAGGTCTGTCTGGACCCAAAGCAGGGCAGGGGTGAGGGTGGAGGGGCAGAGAGAAAGAAGCTGCAGAGTTCTGTGACCCTGAAAACCTTACTCCCACACCAGGCTTCAGTGTACTTGTCTCCCTGACACCAGTCAGAATTCCCATTCTGTCTACCTTCATCTAACTGCAACTATTCAGTTTTGACTATGGCTTAAAACTTAATTTAGTGCAAATATTCCATATTAAAATTCTTTCTTGGAGAGTGGCCAAGATGGCAGAAGAAAAACACTCTGAGCTCACCTATTCTCACACCAAAATCACAACTATTCGCAGAACAACCATTGATAAAAAGTACTGGAACCTACCAGAAAAGATCTTCTACAGCCAAAGACATAAAGAAGGAACCACAACGAGACCAGAAGAAGGGGCAGACTCATAATCAAACCCCGTATCTCCAGATGGGTGACCCACAAACTGGAGAATAATTATATTGCAGAGGTTCTACCATAGGAGTGAGAGTTCTGAGCCCCACATCAGGCGCCCCAGCCCAGCACTGGCAAGACGAGTGCCCAGAGCATTTGGTCTTGAAGGCCAGTGGGGCTTACTTAAAATAGAGACTTCACTTTAAAGGGAGTGAAAAAAGCTCCCTTTTTTTCCCACACAAAAGCTCACGTGCACCAGCACATAGGGGAAAAAAATAATTTGACAGGAGCCTGGGCCAGACCTTCCTGCTGGTTTTGGAGCATCTCCTGGAGAGGTGAGGGGTGGATGAAGCTCACCCTGGGGACACAGACACTGGTGGCAAACATACTGGGGAACACTGTTGATGGCTGACAGCTTGGCTCTTTAGTTCCAAGACCTGGCCCTACCCAACAGCCTCTAGGCCGCACTGCTGGGACACTTTAGGCCAAACAACTAACTGGGTGGGGACACAGTGCCAACAATCAGCAGATAGGCTGCCTAAAGACTAAAGAGCCCATAGCTACCTCTGGGCTTGCCCCTAGACATGGCCCAGCCCACCAGAGGGCCAAGATGGAGCTGTACCCACCAATGGACAGGCACTAGCCCCTCCCACCAGGAAGCCAGACCAAGCCTCTAGACCAACCTCATCCACAAGGGGCCAGACACCAGAAGCAAGAAAACTACGACCCCTCAATACAGGGCAGACCCTACCCTGGAATCAGCTGGGCCCTGGCCTGGCCCACTAGCGGGCCAATGCAACCTTCAGGACACCCCAGAACCCATACCCAACTGTGTCAGGAACCAACATCGCCCCACAAAACAACCTGAAATGAGCTCTGGGATCCCTGGGCTGCAGTCAGACTCCAGGAACAAGCTCTGCTTGCTGGTAGACTGGCACTAACCCCAGGATCTGGCTTCACCTGCCAGTGGGAGGGCAACAGCCCCAGAGTCTTCAGGACTCTGACTCCACCCACCAGTAAGCCAGCACTAGCCCTGGGGGTGATGTAGGATTGCACAACCAGCCACCTCATGACTAGGCCCTGCTAAACAGCAGCCAGTAGCATCCACACAAAGCAGGTTCTGGCAACCAACCAGACTAGAGGCCTATCAGACCATCCACACAGTTAGCCCACCACAACAGAAGGACCCACGTAGCCCTCTTCGAGTGAACCCTTAGAGCACACAGCTTGGGTGATGGGGGTGCGGAACTGCTGGGATGCATAGGACGCTTCCTACAGACGGCCGCTTCTCCAAGGTCGAGAAAAGTAACTAACCTACCACATACATAAAAATACAAATAGCAACTGAGACAAAATGAGAAATATGTTTCAGATAAAAGAACAAGATAAAACCCCAGAAGAACAAGTAAGTGAAGTGGAGACAGGCAATCTACCCAAGGCGTTCAGAGTAATGATCATAAAGATGATCAAAGAACTCGAGAAAAGAATGGATGCACAGAAAAAGAAGTCAGAAATTTTTTAACAGAGTTAGAAAATATAAAGAACAACCAAACAGAGATGAAGAATACAATAAATGATATGAAAAATGTACTGGAAGGAATCAACAGTAGACTAAATGAATCAGAAGAATGGATCAGTGAGCTGGGAAGACAGAGTAGCAGAAATCACTGCTACTGAACAGAAAAAAGAAAGAAGAATGAACAGAAGTCAGGACAGATTAAGAGACCTCTGGGACAACATCAAGTCTGCTAATATTCACATTACAGGGGTCCCAGGAGAAGAGAGAAAGGGCCCAAGAAAATATCTGAGGAGATAACAGCTGAAAACCTCCCTAATCTGGGAAAGGAAACAGTCACCCAAGTCCAAGAGGCACAGAGTCCCATACAGGATTAACCCAAAGAGGAATAGACAAGATACATTGTAATCAAAATGACAAAAATTAAAGACAGAGAAAACTAAAAGCAGCTAGGGGAAAGCAACAAATAACATACAAGGGAACTCCCATAATACTATCAGCCAATTTTTCAGCAGAAACTCAGCAGGCTAGGAGGGAATGGTATGATATATTTAAAGTGATGAAAGAGAAGAACCTACAACCAAGAATACTCTACCCAGCAAGGCTCTCAGATTAGAAGGAGAAATCAAAAGCTTTACAGACAAGCAAAAGCTAAAGAATTCAGCACCACCAAACCAGCTTTACAACAAATGTTAAAGGAACTTCTCTAGGTAAAAAAGAAAAGGCCACAACTAGAAACAAGAAAATCACAGAATGAAAAAGCTCATTGGTAAAGGAAAACATACAGTAAAGGTAGAAAATATCCACAAACAAAGCTCATAGGGAGGTTAAAACACGAGAGTGATAAAATCACCTGTATCCACAATAAGCAGTTAAAGAGATACACAAAACAATTAGATGTAAAATATGATATCAAAAACAGTAATCATGAGAGGAGGAGAGTACAAATGCAAGGTATCTAAAATGCATCTGAAATTAAGAGATCAGCAACTTACAACAATCACGCATATACAAAGACAGCTATACAAACACCTGACGCAATTGCAAACCAAAATTTATAACAGATATACACACAAAAAAAGAAAAAGGAATCCAAACATAACACTAAAGATAGTCATCAAATCACAAGAGAAGAGAGCAAAAGAAAAAGGGGAAAACAAGACCTACAAAAACAAATCCAAGACAATTAAAATGGCAATAGGAACATACATATCAATAATTACTTTAAATGTAAATGGGCTAAATGCTCCAACCAAAAGACACACACTGGCTGAATGGATACAAAAACAGGACCCATATATGCTGCCTACAAAAGACTCACATCAGATCTAGAGACACATACAGACTGAAAGTGAGGGGATGGAAAAAAGATAGTCCATGCAAATGGAAATCAAAAGAAAGCCAGAGCAGCAATACTTATATCAGACAAAACAGACTTTAAAATAAAGACTGTTATAAGAAACAAAGAAAGACACTACATAATGATCAAGGGGTCAATCCAAGAAGAAGATATAACAACTGTAAATATATATGCACCCAACATAGGAGCACCTCAATATATAAGGCAAATATTAACTAACATAAAAGAATCAATGGTAACATAATAATAGTAGGGGACTTTAATGCCCCACTTAGGGGACATCCCTGCTGGTGCAGTGGTTAAGAATCCATCTGCCAAAGCAGGGGACATGGGTTTGAGCCCTGGTCTGGGAAGACTCCACAAGCTGTGGAGCAACTAAGCCTGTGCGCCACAACTACTGAGGCTGCATTCTAAAGCCCAAGAGCCACAAATACTAAGCCTGCGTGCTGCAACTACTGAAGCCCACATGCCTAGAGAAGCCACCGCAATGAGAAGCCTGCACACCCCAATGAAGAGTAGCCCCCACTAGCTGCAACTAGAGAAAGCCCACGCAAGCAGCAACAAAGACCCAATGTAGCCAAAAATAAATAAATAAATAAATAAATAAATAAATAAATTAAAAAAATACCCCACTTACATCAATGGACACATTATCCAGACAGAAAATCAAAAAGGAAACACATGCCTTAAATGACATGTTAGACCAGATGGATTTAATTAATATTTACAGAGCATTCTATCCAAAAGCAGCAGAATACACATTCTTTTCAAGTGCACGTGGAATATTCTCCAGGACAGAACACATGCTGGGCCACAAGGCAAGCCTCAGTAAATTTAAGAAAACTAAAATCACATCAAGCATCTTTTCCAACCACAATGCTATGAGGCTAGAAATCAACCACAAGAAGAGAACTGCAAAAAACACAAACATGTGGAGGCTAAACAATATGCTACTAAACAACCAGTGGATCACTGAAGAAATCAAAGAGGAAATTAAAAAATACCTAGACACAAATGAAAGCAAGATGATCCAAAACCTATGGGGTGCAGCAAAAGCAGTTCTAAGAAGGAAGTTTAGAGCGATACAAGCTTACCTCAGGAAACAAGAAAAAGCTCAAATAAACAACCTAACCCTACACCTAAAGCAACTAGAGAAAAAAGAACAAACAAAACCCAAAGTTAGTAGAAGGAAAGAAATCATAAAATCAGAGCAAAAATAAATGAAATAGAGACTTAAAAAAAGATAGAAAATATCGATGAAACTAAAAGCTGGTTCTTGGCAAATATAAACAAAATGGATAAACCTTTAGCCAGAGTCATCAAGAAAAAAAGGGAGAGGGCCCAAATCAATGATATCAGAAATGGAAAAGAAGTTACAGCAGACACCACAGAAATACAAAGGATCATAAGAGACTACTATGAGCAATTATATGCCAATAAAATGGACAACCTAGAAGAAATGGACAAATTCTTAGAAAGGTACAACCTTCCAAGACTTAACTAGGAAGAAGCAGAAAATATGAACAGACCAGTTATCAGTACTGAAAATGAATCAGTAATTTAAAAACTCCTGATAAACAAAAGTCCAGGACTAGATGGCTTCATAGGTAAATTCCACCAAACATTTAGAGAAGAGTTAACACCCATCCTTCTGAAACTATTCCAAAAAAACTGCAGAGAAAACAACACTTCCAAATTCATCCTATGAGGCTGCGATCACCCTGATATGAAAACCAGACAAAGATATCATAAAAAAGAGAAAATTACAGGTCAATATCACTGATGAACAAAGACACCAAAATCCTCAACAAAATACTAGCAAACTGACTCCAACAATATATTAAAAGGATCACACACCATGGTCAAGTGGGATTTATCCTAGAAATGCAAGGATTTTTCAATATCCACAAATCAATCAATGTGATATACCACACTAACATATTGAAGAATAAAAACCATATGATCATCTCAATAGATGCAGAAAAAGCTTTTGATGAAATTCAACATCATTTATGATAAAAACTCTTCAGAAAGCTGGCATAGAGGGAACACACCTCAACATAATAAAGGTCATAAATTACAAACCCACAACTATCATACACAACAGTGAAAAGCTGAAAGCATTCCCTCTAAGATCAGGAACAAGACAAGGATGTCCACTCTTGCCACTTTTATTCAACATAATTTTGGAAATCCTAGCCACAGCAACGAGAGAAGAAAAAGAAATAAAAGGAATCCAAATTGGAAAAGAAAAAGTAAAACTGTCACTGTTTGCCGGTGTCATGATACTATACATAGAAAATCCTAAAGACGCTACCAGAAAGCTACTAGAGCTCATCAATGAATTCGGTAAAGTTGCTGGATACAAAATTAATATACAGAAACCTGCTGCATTTCTATACAATAGCAATGAACTATTAGAAAGCGAAATTAAGGAAATAACCCCATTTACCATCACATAAAAAATAATGAAATACCTAGGAATAAACCTACCTAAGGAGGCAAAAGACCTGTCCTCTGAAAACTGTAAGATGCTGATGAAAAAAGTTGAAGACCACACAAACAGATGGAAAGATACACCATATTCTTGGATTGGGAAGATGAATATTGTTAAAATGACTATACTATCCAATGCAATCTACTGATTCAGTGCAATCCCTACCAAACTACCAATGGCATTTTTCACAGAACTGGAGCAAAAAATTTAAAAATTTGTATGGAAACACAAAAGACCCTGAATAGCCAGAAAACTCTTAAGAAGAATGGAGCTGGAGGATTTCAGACTATACTACAAAGCTGAATTTATCAAAATAGTATGTTACTGTCACAAAAACAGACATAGAGATCAATGGAACAGGATAGAGAGCCCAGAAATAAACCTGCACACTTACAGTCAATTAGTTTTCAACAAAGGAGGCAAGAATATACCAATACAATGGAGAAAAGACAGTCTCTTTAGTAAGTGGTGCTGGGAAAACTGGACAGGTACATGTAAAAGAATGGAATTAGAACATTCTCTAACATCATAAACAAAAATAAATTCAAAATGGATGAAAGGGGGGCTTCCCTGGTGGCGCAGTGGTTGAGAGTCCGCATGCCGATGCAGGGGACACGGGTTCGTGCCCCGGTCCGGGAAGATCCCACATGCCATGGAGCGGCTGGGCCCGTGAGCCACGGCCTCTGAGCCTGCGCGTCCGGAGCCTGTGCTCCGCAACGGGAGAGGCCACAACAGTGAGAGGCCCGTGTACCGCAAAAAAAAAAAAAAAAAAAAAAAAAAGGATTAAAGACCTAAATATATAAAAGTCCTAGAGAAAAAGATGGGCAGGACACTCTCTGACATAAATCACAGTAATATTTTTTTGGATCCATCTCCTAGAGTAACTGCAAAAAAAACAAAAACAAATGGGATCTAATTAAACTTAAAAGCTTTTGTACAGCAAAGGAAACCATAAACAAAACGAACATACAACCCATGGAATGGGAGAAAACATTTGCAAATGATGCAACCGACAAAGGCTTAATTTCCAAAATATACAAGCAACTTATATAGCTCAACATCAAAAATAAATAAATAAATAAACAACCCAATCAAAAAATGGGCAGAAGACCTAAATAGACATTTCTCCAAAGAAGACATCCAGATGGCCAACAGGCACATGGAAAGATGCTCAATATCACTGATAATTAGAGAAATGCAAATCAAACTTACAATGAGGGATTACCTCACAATGGTCACAATGACCATCATCAAAAAGCCTACAAATAGGGGCTTCCCTGGTGGCGCAGTGGTTGAGAGTCCGCCTGCCAATGCAGGGGATACGGGTTCGTGCCCCGGTCCGGGAAGATCCCACATGCCGCGGAGCAGCTGGGCCCGTGAGCCATGGCCACTGAGCCTGCGCGTCCGGAGCCTGTGCTCTGCAATGGGAGAGACCACAACAGTGAGAGGCCCACGTACCACAAAAAAAAAAAAAAAAAAAAAAAAGCCTACAAATAATAAATGCTGGAGAGGGTGTGGAGAAAAGGGAACCTTCCTACACTGTTGGTGGGAATGTAAATTGGTGCAGCCATTATGGAGAACAGTATGGAGGTTCCTTAAAAAACTAAAAATAGACCTACCATATGATCCTGCAATCCCACTCCTGGGCATATATCTGGAGAAAGCTCTAACTCGAAAAGATACATGCACCTCAATGTTCACTGCAGCACTATTTACTACAGCCAAGACATGGAAGCAACCTAAATGTCTATTGACAGAGGAATGGATAAAGAAGATGTGGTACATATATACATGGAATATTACTCAGCCATAAAAAAGAATGAAATAATGCCATCTGCAGCAACAAGGATGGACCTAGAGATTATCATACTAAGTGAAATAAGTCAGACAGAAAAAGAAAAATATCATATGCTATCACTTACATATGGAACCCAGAAAATTGATACAAATGAACTTATTTATAAAACAGAAATAGACTCACAGACAAAGAAAACAAACTTATGGTTATCAAAGGGTTAAGGAGGGATAAATTTGGAATTTGTGATTAACAAATACAGACTACTATATATAAAACAGATAAACAATAAGGATCTACTGTATAGCACAAGGAACTATATTCAGTATCTTGTAATAACCTATAATGGAAAAGAATCTGAAAAAGAATATATATATGTATAACTGAATTATTTTGCTATACACTTGAAACATTGTAAATCAACTACGCTTCAATAAAACAATTTTTTAAAAGAATTAAAAAATAAAGTCTACTTTTGGGACTTACCTGGTGGTCCAGTGGTTAAGACTCCGTGCTTCCAATGCATGGGGCACAGGTTTGATCCCTGGTCAGGGAACTAAGATCCCACACGCTGCACGGTGTGGCCAAAAAATTTAAAAAAAAATAAAATAAAGTCTACTATGATATTAAAAAAATCTTTCTCTTTGGGTGTGACTTGCTTTATTTTGGCACTTATTTGGTGGCAAGTCCTAATAAGCTAGAAAATAGGCAACGATCTACAGATTTAGGAACACTACAGATGCTGACAACTGGTTCATGCAGTCCTTACTTATAGTGTAAAAGAAGAGAGAAGCATTGAGAAGCCCGCATTTCTGTTAAAATGTCCCAGTTTGACAGAGTCCCTAAGACCAAGCTGACACAAATCAACCAATCTGATTCTTTTTGGATGGTCTCTCATGAGTCATGAGAAACTGCCTTTTCACTCATGAAAAATTTAAACTATTTCTTATTTTATAACATATATGTTTATTTAATACAATCAATTAAAAAGGAAGTCAAACAGCATATATATGTATATTTACACACATATATGTAAAATTATAGTGCTTTAGCAAGAATACTTATTTTTATTCCTCTTTCCAGGTGGTGAAAAGCCTTATGTGAGTAACACTTCCGCCCCTTCCATCACTTTCCTGGGAAAAGGAGTGACTTCTTTGGCCAGTGCTTCTAGGAGAAGGACCCACACATGAACATCTCAGATCTGCCTCTTCCCTCTTTTGGGAGCAACCTGTTTGCAGACAGCACACAATCTCTGCACCAACAGGTTCCACATTGACTGTGACTTTAAAAAGTCTTTCTAATTCAGGGTTAATGTTAATCAAAAGTTAGAATGGGTTGAATGGTGGTCCCTAAAAAGATATGTCCATATCCTAATCCCTAGAAGTGTGAATGTTTCCTTATTTGGAAAAAGTGTCTTTGCAGTTGTAATTAAGTTGAGGATCTTGAGATGAAATCATCCTGGATTACCTGCACAAGCCCAAGTTCATATGGTAGTTCTATTTTTAGTTTTTTAAGGAACCTCCATATTGCTCTCCATAGTGGCTGTACCAATTTACACTCCCACCAACAGTGCAGGAAGGTTCCCTTTTCTCCACACCCTTTCCAGCATTTACTGTTTGTAGACATTTTGATGATGGCCATTCTGACCAGTGTAAGGTGACACCTCATTGTAGTTTTGATTTGCATTTCTCTAATAATTAGTGATGTTGCGCATCTTTTCATATGCTTTTTACCCATCTGTATGTCTTCTTTGGAGAAATGTCTATTTAGATCTTCTGCCCATTTTCTGATTGGGTTATTTGCTTTTTTGATTGAGCTGCATGAGCTATTTGTATATTTTAGAGATTAATCCCTTGTCGGCTGCTTCATTTGCAAATATTTTCTCCCATTCTGAGGGTTGTCTTTGTTGCTAATAAAGGTGTCACATTTATCCATACTGCTTACATATATATACACACTATAAATTTATTAAAAAAATATGTCACATGTACCTTTGTGACTCTACATTGGTACCTCCATTTTAATCTACACCCACTTAACATTCTGATCTCAAAACCAATCTACTGATATCCATTAGCCCCCTCAAACTGCAACAAACAGCATTTTTATTCTTAGTTTACTAAGCCAAAATTGTTAAATAATTGGGAATGAAGGTTGACCTTTGTCAAGTTATCTTTTTTGATATCAGAATTATTGTAAGGTCTTTCCCCTCTGGATGACTAATATGCTAACTGCACTGTGATCAGAATGTGGCTTGTGCCATGTGGAATTTATCAAAATTTTTTCTATGAATAATTTTTGTAAAATGTTGTTCCATGGGCCCTGGAAAAGATGTATTCTGTTTGTTGGACAAATCTTCTTCTTTTTTTTTTTTTTTTTAGCACTGGAAGAATCATACAGCCTGGTGAGCTGGGATACTTCAGTTACATCTGCTGCCCTGGCAAGCAATAGCACTCCATTTGACTATCAGCACATACTGATTTAGATGATAAATTATGCCACCCTGTGTAGAGGTAGGAGAGCAAGTGGCTAAGAGTATGGTCTCTTAACAAGGTTGCTCAGGCACGTGCCTCACCACTCTGTGTCCTGTCTCCCTCATATGTAAAAAAGAGATAACAGCCCAGGTGAGTGCTCAATAATGCTGTTATTCTCTGTCACATCAACCTTATTCAGATTCTCTCCTAAGTCAGATTTATTTATCTGATTTAGATATTTATCTCCATCCTTATTTTTGTCTTCTTATATGTCAAAAGGGATGTTAACAAATCTCTTGCTTTTACGGTACTTTTATCTTTATATTAATAAATTGGACATAATAATTTTGAGTCATTATTATATTCAAAGGTCACAACAATTAGACCTTCACTATAAATTTCACCATGTATCAGTATAAAATGCTCTTTCTATCCCTGTAAAGGAAAAAAAAGGGCTTTCTGGAACACTGGTGAGCTGGAGGCAGAGATGCTGGCAAGTACACCTGGGCTTCTCACTTTGCTTTCTTTCCCCAGTTAAGAAGGTGAGTGTGTTAAGGCTAAGTTTGGTCAACGTTCCTTTAAACTGAAGAACATGAACTGTTGAGTAAATATCTCCGGAATGAAGTGTGAACCCTGAATTTAACGGTAGTAGAGTAGTCACCCTCTACTTTGCAGAGTCCAAGTATCAGGGGCTGCTTCTGCTGGGGATTCTAGGGCTGAGGGAGTGAGTGGTGCATTACATGTTATGTGTGTGCCTACCCTGAGAGGCCATTTTGCTTCCCGTGAGATATGTATTCTTGGTGGATGAAAGAGGAAACCAAATTTAACTTTTTTTTAAAATTAGTTTCTGCTTTATAACAAAGTGAATCAGTCATACATATACATCTGTTCCCACATCCCTTCCCTCATGCATCTCCCTCCCTCCCACCCTCCCCCAAATTTAACTTTATTGTGTGTGTGTGTTTTCTTTTTCTGTCAATCCCTGATACTCCTTACACGGCACATTCATTTCATACCTTTTACAGTAGAATTTATTTTTTATCATTACTATTATGACATTTCATTTTGTATTTTATTATTATACTTAACTTATTTGTTATTAATCTTTTTGTTTCTCTTATTATATTTGTGAGTCTCTCACTAATATATAGATGAATTTTGTTTTTTGCCTCTATTTTAAGAATTTTTACCTAATAGGATTTTCTTTCATCTCAATTATATTTATTGTCATAACTGATATGGGCTTTCTACTGTCCTTTGCTCTAGGCTTTCTGATTTTTTAATGCTCTCTTACAGCAGCTTTTGTACTGTATGACATATATTCTTACATGCATCTTTGTGCTGAATGATTATACATCCTGCATTTATTTATATTAGGGTTTCCTTTAGGATAGAAATGTCTAAATTTTTACTAATAGAAATATTAATACAGCTTTTAAATCTAATTTGTGCCTTTATTACTGGTTAATAAAAGGTATGACAACCCAACAGCCATAAAAACTAAATGTTGACCATAAAGAAGAATAAACACTTTAAAAATAACATGTTCTAGGAAGGATGGGGGCAAGGGATAGTTAGGGAGTTTGGGATTGACATGTACACACTGCTATATTTAAAATGGATAACCAACAAGGGCCTACTGTATAGCACAGGGAGCTCTGCTCAATGTGATGTGGCAGCCTGGATGGGAGGGGAGTTTGGGGGAGAATGGATACATGTATATGTATGGCTGAGTCACTTTGCTGTGCACCTGAAACTATCACAACACTGTTAATTGGCTATACTTCAATTTAAAATAAAAAGTTTAGGGCTTTCCTGGTGGCACAGTGGCTAAGAATCTGCCTCCCAATGCAGGGTACATGGGTTCGAGCCCTGGTCTGGGAAGATCCCACATGCCGCGGAGCCTGCACTCTAGAGCCCATGAGCCACAACGACTGAGCCTGAGTGCCTCAACTACTGAGGCCCACACACCTAGAGCCCATGCTCCGCAACAAGAGAAGCCACCACAGTGAGAAGCCTGCACACTGCAACAAGGAGTGGCCCCCCGCTTGCCGCAACTAGAGAAAAGCCCGCGTGCAGCAACAAAAGACCCAACACAGCCAAAAATAAAATAAATAAAAATATTTAAAAAATTGAAGAAGAACATAACATGTTCTATAAAGCCCATGATATGATTCTATCCCTAGCACTTTTTGTTATTGGTGTTGTTTTTGAATCATTATAGGTTAAATGAAAAATTAATTTAAAATCAAAGTATGATTACTACCATTCTTTTGTTCTTCCAAGAAATGTCATTAATTTGCTTAGTCACTTACTTAACTGGTGTTGACCACCTCTACCTCTGTAAGATGGTGAAGCTCCACTCAGTGCACAGGCTTGTTATGAAGTTTCAATGTGATTATATAGCCAGAAGGGCTCTGAGAGAGTACAGAGCACTAAACAAATGTACACTGATTTTACCACTGAAAACAGGTGACATTTTACGTGGCCACCATGGAGTAATTAAGATATTATGAATGGAATTATGTAGGATTTCTAGTTTAGATGTGAAAGTGAAACTTGCCAATAAACAAGAGTCACTAGCAAAAAAAAAAAAAAAAAAAAAAGACAGGAAACTCCTTTTAGATGGCATGTAATACACCTATTATTTGGGTATACCTCATTTCCTGAACCACCAATCCTCTCATTTATTTTTCCACCTCTTTCCTGTTTGATTCACTAGTTCAAATGGGTTCTTTTTTTTTTTCTGTCTCTCTTATATTACCTTATTCCATCCTCCCACCCCCAATTTTTTAAATGAGGAAACTAAAGTTTGGGGAATTAGGATGACTTTTCCAAATCTCACAGCTTCTATCTACCATCTCATCTACCTAATCTATCTAATAGATGAAAGTATTGTATCTATGTTTTTAAAAACCAAGCTGGGATCATACATACTACTGACATACTTTTAAGTCAGTTAAAGTTGTTATACAAAGCCAGCTCTATGTTTGTATATACTTGTAGAGCCACTGTTCTTTCATATCACTCTTTCTAGAGTAGCAGCAGAACAAAAAAGGAAGGGAAGAGAAAGCACATTTGTTTTTTCAATCCTGTGGCAGAGAATACTTGGGACCTCATGTGCCAACACTATAGATCCATGTTAGAGACTCCTGTTGTGAACCTCTCACCTCTGCATGAGCAGGGAGTCATCCTGAGCTAACTTTCTTTATTTTGGTTCATTATTTAACGTGTTCTGTTTTGCAGCAGCACTAACACACACAAAAACCCAGTTAGACACTGAGGCTAGAGACAGTGGGCACTAGAAGTCAAAATAGAGCAGTTCCATGGACAGAGACCTACTGGATTTGAGTCTTCCTTGTATGGCCTGAAAAGACATTTGGTGCAGATGCTCAAACAACGCATGTCTGAACGCTGATAATGGACCTAGCAGATAATGGTCCTGGGTGGATGATGATCCACTGAAAATTGAGAAGGCCTAGGCTAGGAGAAAGAGAAATATGAGCTATTTCTTTACCTGACTTGCAAGTGAGAAGCAGAATTTTTCATTTAGAGTTATTACATATAAAGACATCCTTTAATCTGTACCAAAATCTGTACCAAAATGAGAGTGACCCAATGGTCCTTTACCCATTTAAGAATGAGCTTCCATTTAAGAACGGCTCCCAAACAAGTCCCCTCAACTTAAGGCAGTTTCATAGATGAGGTAGTGATGAAACAAAGAACCCAAAGGCACTGTTCTGAGGAAATGCCTGTGTCTATTCCAAATACAAGGAGAGGTTCCCTTCCAGACATCACTCACAGAAGAAGCTGCCACCTTGTATTTCCACCCTCACAAAGCCTTTCATGTTATAGGGCATTCTCTGAACCCCTTTATTTTTATCATCACAGCACTGTTTGGATAAGTTACATTATCCTGAAATATCCTCAATCAACGCAAGTTTTAGATGCTTATAAATTTTATCTTGGTTAAAAAAATTTTTAAGAGCAAAACTACACAGATTTAGTAATCATCCTTGGGTATGACCTCCAAATTGAAGTACTGGATGCTACTGTAAAACTCACCTTAAAAGCAGCATAGTAAGTGGCTGTATCATTAAGGTCATATACATAGGCCTACATGACAAATGAAAACATAAAAACATCAAGTGTCCAACTGTTCAGCAAATATGTAATTGGGCCTCAAGATGAATCTCCAGTGAAAGCATCATTAAGGATTCAAACAGTGATGTATCAAAACCAAACCTGATAATGTGCCTTGGAAAACTGTCAGATGACTCAGAATATGGCTATAGTGATGACAGAGACCTAATGGCATGGCTGCACATAAAGAATTCAAATAAAATCTTCTCGTAAAATGTGGAAGTGGGGAAAAATCAATACTTCTCAATTTTACATAATATGTGATTGAGTACATAGTGTGTAATACACATTTTATATAAAACAATTTAAAATATAACTAAAATGATAAATTTAATATTCTAAGTAGTTATTTATTTCATTAAAGTTGGCCTAAAAGTGTTTGGACTTTTTTCAATGTGAAGTTGGAGAGTGGTCATCACATATTCAGAGGCACCTTGTATTTGGTCATATGTACTATTTATGGACACCCTCCACCCCATCCCAATGCTGGCTTTAGCTCCTTGGCATTCCTCTCCTTTTACATCCTAGGCTCCAGATTCAGCAAGCCTTGTGCCTGCCTGAGAGTCCAGTCCCTCTGGCCAAGAAGAAACATGATATCTATATCAGAATGAACTTCACAGAGCGGTTATTCGTTTGTGATTTTTAAGGTTTCTGGCTCACTAAAAAGCGACCTAGTTTTTACACCTCTGCTTCTTGTTGTGATTTTTTTTAAAAAGGATGTGGTGCCTTCCCAACACACATGATATTAAATATCTATAAAGCCAGAGCAGTGGTCATGACAAGAGACATACAGGGGCTTGAGGCCTGAGGCTGACTCTGAATAATAGAAGAAACAATGAGAAGGTCAACAACTAATGAGATATTTTGCTAATTCACTGATTAAAACTATACAAGAGGTTTTTTTATCCTTGCAAAATTCTGTCCTAGCAAAGGCTAAAACACTATCAGTAGCTATTAGTAAAACCTTTAAGCTTCCAATTAAACCTAACAAACATGTCCCCTAAAATTTGTTGGAAAATATTACTTCTCCGTAGGGCTGAATTCACTGTGCTGATGTGGATTTAAAACACTAACCTGGGAATCCCCATCAGGATAACAGCTGATCTCTCAGCAGAAACTCTACAAGCCAGAAGGGAGTGGCAGGACACAATTAAAGTGATGAAGGAGAAAAACCTGCAACCAAGATTATTCTACCCAGCAAGGATCTCATTCAGATTTGATGGAGAAATTAAAACGTTTACAGACAAGCAAAAGCTGAGAGAGTTCAGCACCACCAAACCACCTTTACAACAAATGCTAAAGGAACTTCTCTAGGCAAGAAACACAACAGAAGGAAAAGACCTACAATAACGAACCCAAAACAATTAAGGAAATGGGAATAGGAACATACATATCGATAATTACCTTAAATGTAAATGGACTAAATGCTCCCACCAAAAGACACAGATTGGCTGAATGGATACAAAAACAAGACCCATATATATGCTGTCTACAAGAGACCCACTTCAGACCTAGAGACACATACAGACTGAAAGTAAGGGGATGGAAAAACATATTCCATGCAAATGGAAACCAAAAGAAAGCTGGAGTAGCAATTCTCATATCAGACAAAATAGACTTTAAAATAAAGACTATTAGAAGAGACAAAGAAGGACACTACATAATGATCAAGGGATTGATCCAAGAAGAAGATATAACAATTGTAAATATTTATGCACCCAACATAGGAGCACCTCAATACATAAGGCAAATACTAACAGCCATAAAAGGAGAAATCGACAGTAACACAATCATAGTAGGGGACTTTAACACCCCACTTTCACCAATGGACAGATCATCCAAAATGAAAATAAATAAGGAAACACAAGCTTTAAATGATACATTAAACAAGATGGACTTAATTGATATTTATAGGACATTCCATCCAAAAACAACAGAATACACATTTTTCTCAAGTGCTCATGGAACATTCTCCAGGATAGATCATATCTTGGGTCACAAATCAAGCCTTGGTAAATTTAAGAAAATTGAAATTGTATCAAGTATCTTTTCTGACCACAATGCTATGAGACTAGGTATCAATTACAGGAAAAAAATCTGTAAAAAATACAAACACATGGAGGCTAAACAATACACTACTTAATAACGAAGTGATCACTGAAGAAATCAAAAAGTACATTAAAAAATACCTAGAAACAAATGACAATGGAGACACGACGACCCAAAACCTATGGGATGCAGCAAAAGCAGTTCTAAGAGGGAAGTTTATAGCAATACAATCCTACCTTAAGAAACAGGAAACATCTCGAATAAACAACCTAACCTTGCACCTAAAGCAATTAGAGAAAGAAGAACAAAAACATCCCAAAGTTAGCAGAAGGAAATAAATCATAAAAATAAGATCAGAAATAAATGAAAAAGAAATGAAGGAAACGATAGCAAAGATCAATAAAACTAAAAGCTGGTTCTTGGAGAAGATAAACAAAATTGATAAACCATTAGCCAGACTCATCAAGAAAAAAAGGGAGAAGACTCAAATCAATAGAATTAGAAATGAAAAAGGAGAAGTAACAACTGACACTGCAGAAATACAAAAGATCATGAGAGATTATTACAAGCAATTCTATGCCAATAAAATGGACAACGTGGAAGAAATGGACAAATTCTTAGAAATGCACAACCTGCCAAGACTGAATCAGGAAGAAATAGAAAATATGAACAGACCAATCACAAGCACTGAAATTGAAACTGTGATAAAAAATCTTCCAACAAACAAAAGCCCAGGACCAGATGGCTTCACAGGCGAATTCTATCAAGCATTTAGAGAAGAGCTAACACCTATCCTTCTCAAACTCTTCCAAAATATAGCAGAGGGAGGAACACTCCCAAACTCATTCTACGAGGCCACCATCACCTTGATACCAAAACCAGACAAGGATGTCACAAAGAAAGAAAACTACAGGCCAGTATCACTGATGAACATAGATGCAAAAATCCTCAACAAAATACTAGCAAACAGAATCCAACAGCACATTAAAAGGATCATACACCATGATCAAGTGGGGTTTATTCCAGGAATGCAAGGATTCTTCAATATACTCAAATCAATCAACGTGATACACCATATCAACAAATTGAAGGAGAAAAACCATATGATAATCTCAATAGATGCAGAGAAAGCTTTCAACAAAATTCAACACCCATTTATGATAAAAACCCTGCAGAAAGTAGGCATAGAGGGAACTTTCCTCAACATAATAAAGGCCATATATGACAAACCCACAGCCAGCATCGTCCTCAATGGTGAAAAACTGAAACCATTTACACTAAGATCAGGAACAAGACAAGGTTGCCCACTCTCACCACTCTTATTCAACATAGTTTTGGAAGTTTTAGCCACAGCAATCAGAGAAGAAAAGGAAATAAAAGGAATCCAAATTGGAAAAGAAGAAGTAAAGCTGTCACTGTTTGCAGATGACATGATACTATACATAGAGAATCCTAAAGATGCTACCAGAAAACTACTAGAGCTAATCAATGAATTTGGTAAAGTTGCAGGATACAAAATTAATGCACAGAAATCTCTGGCATTCCTATATACTAATGATGAAAAATCTGAAAGTGAAATCAAGGAAACACTCCCATTTACCATTGCAACAAAAAGAATAAAATATCTAGGAATAAACCTACCTAAGGAGACAAAAGACCTGTATGCAGAAAATTATAAGACACTGATGAAAGAAATTAAAGATGATACAAATAGATGGAGAGATGTACCATGTTCTTGGATTGGAAGAATCAACATTGTGAAAACGACTCTACTACCCAAAGCAATCTACAGATTCAATGCAATCCCTATCAAACTACCACTGGCATTTTTCACAGAACTAGAACAAAAAATTTCACAATTTGTATGGAAACACAAAAGACCCCGAATAGCCAAAGCAATCTTGAGAACGAAAAACGGAGCTGGAGGAATCAGGCTCCCTGACTTCAGACTATACTACAAAGCTACAGTAATCAAGACAGTGTGGTACTGGCACAAAAACAGAAAGATAGATCAATGGAACAGGATAGAAAGCCCAGAGATAAACCCACGCACATATGGTCACCTTATCTTTGATAAAGGAGGCAGGAATGTACAGTGGAGAAAGGACAGTCTCTTCAATAAGTGGTGCTGGGAAAACTGGACAGGGACATGTAAAAGTATGAGATTAGATCACTCCCTAACACCATACACAAAAATAAGCTCCAAATGGATTAAAGACCTAAATGTAAGGCCAGACACTATCAAACTCTTAGAGGAAAACATAGGCAGAACACTCTATGACATAAATCACAGCAAAATCCTTTTTGACCCACCTCCTAGAGTAATGGAAATAAAGACAAAAATAAACACATGGGACCTAATGAAACTTCAAAGCTTTTGCAGAGCAAAGGAAACCATAAACAAGACCAAAAGACAGCCCTCAGAATGGGAGAAAATATTTACAAATGAAGCAACTGACAAAGGATTAATCTCCAAAATTTATAAGCAGCTCATGCAGCTCAATAACAAAAAAACAAACAACCCAATCCAAAAATGGGCAGAAGACCTAAATAGACATTTCTCCACAGAAGATATACAGACTGCCAACAAACACATGAAAGGATGCTCAACATCTTTACTCATTAGAGAAATGCAAATCAAAACTACAATGAGATATCATCTCACACCAGTCAGAATGGCCATCATCAAAAAATCTAGAAACAATAAATGCTGGAGAGGGTGTGGAAAAAAGGGAACACTCTTGCACTGCTGGTGGGAATGTGAATTGGTACAGCCACTATGGAGAACAGTATGGAGGTTCCTTAAAAAACTACAAATAGAACTACCATATGACCCAGCAATCCCACTACTGGGCATATACCCTGAGAAAACCATAATTCAAAAAGAGTCATGTACCAAAATGTTCATAGCAGCCCTATTTACAATAGCCCAGAGATGGAAACAACCTAAGTGTGCATCATTGGATGAATGGATAAAGAAGATGTGGCACATATATACAATGGAATATTACTCAGCCATAAAAAGAAACGAAATTGAGCTATTTGTAATGAGGTGGATGGACCTAGAGTCTGTCATACAGAGTGAAGTAAGTCAGAAAGAGAAAGACAAATACTGTATGCTGACACATATATATGGAATTTAAGAAAAAAAAATGTCATGAAGAACATAGGGGTATGATAGGAATAAAGACACAGATCTACTAGAGAATGGACTTGAGGATATGGGGAGGGGGAAGGGTAAGCTGTGACAAAGCGAGAGAGAGGCATGGACATATATACACTACCAAACGTAAGGTAGATAGCTAGTGGGAAGCAGCCGCATAGCACAGGGAGATCAGCTCGGTGCTTTGTGACCGCCTGGAGGGGTGGGATAGGGAGGGCGAGAGGGAGACGCAAAAGGGAGGGGATATGGGAACATATGTATATGTATGACTGATTAAATCTGTTAAGTAAAAAAATAAATAAAAAAAATAAAACACTACCCCTAGAGGAATTCCATACCATGCACAAAATCGATTTCACAAACACGGAAGTGTCTTTGAAAGTCTGTTAATACTATCAAGTGGAAAAATTATCCTACATTTTAACTCTATTAGTCCTTCAAAAAACTTTAAAAAAAACTAACTTCTCTGTTGAAAACAATATCTTTCTTTGGCTTTTTAGAACTGATATATTAGGCACAGCTCAGAGAAAGGAGCTAAGAAAAAGCTACACATGAATCCCACTTCTTGAAAAGTGACATGTTAGTACTGAAAACTGTTGTTTTAGAAGCAATTAGGCTAATTAAGCTTGATAGCATGATTTCAAGAGAGATGCTGTGCAAGCCCCTATCCACAATGAGAATGTGCGCTGAAGCAAGGAACAGCTGATATGTGCAGAGAGATGCAACTCTGGAGTGCTGTCTATAAACTCCATGCCCTTAGAAAGGATAGAGTGGAGTAAGATGATAATGATGATGATTTTGGATTAACATTTAGTCCTTTTCAAAGGGAGGAAGTTGTATCAAGAAGCAGGTCCCGGGACTTCCCTGGTGGTGCAGTGGTTAAGAATCCGCCTGCCAATGCAGGGGACATGGGTTCGAGCCCTGGTCCGGGAAGATCCCACATGCTGCGGAGAAACTAAGCCCATGCACCACAACTACTGAGCCTGTGCTCTAGAGCCCGCAAGCCACAACTACTGAAGCCCGTGCACCTAGAGCCCATGCTCCGCAACAAGAGAAGCCACCGCAGTGAGAAGCCCGCACACCGCAACGAAGACCCAACGCAGCCAAAAAGTTAAAAATAATAAATAAATAAATAAATAAATTTATTAAAAAAAAAAAAAAGCAGGTCCCACCACCCATCATTGAAGAGATTTCGTAAATGGAGAAAGGCTGTGACTGATGCATGAAAGGAAGAGGAAACCTGCCAAAATTTCCTTTGTAAGTTATTATTTCAAAGGAAGATCCTCATCACATCAAGTACACAACTCTGAACAAAACAGAGCTTAAGGCAAAATAGGTAATAAGGATATCTGGGCTTTTATTTTGAAATTAATAAAATGTGGTTGATTATACAAAGGCCCAAATTAAGCATAATTGTGAATTAAGTTTACTTCATGACTGAATCCGATAGAACAGATAATTTAGAAAAATACACACAAATATTACGGTAAAGATATATTAACCTGGTGATTGACAGCATTAGATTTAATTTGAAAAAACAATATTGGGTTAAAACCAAAAGGGGAGAGATTTCTTTTTTTAATTCTCACAGTTAGAAATACACTTGCTTTAAAAACTCACTAAACTCACCACTGATCATGTTTTCAGCATTAAGATTCACGCCTAAGTCTCTACAAGCAAAGACAGATGATATACCTGGATTCTGTGTTACTTTTCTTTGTTTTTTCTATTGTTTAACAAGAGTCAGGAGGAGATGCACTGCTTCTGTAAGGCAGAGCCCTTGGATGATGAATCCTAAAAATAATGCCATGCTTGGCTGGTGACATAGATCGGTGGGGGCAGAAATGAAGAGTAAAACCTTAGCTCCTCAGAAAAACTGGCTTTTCTTCAATGACAGGGCAACCTGACTTGTGATCATTCTTTGAAGAAATTTACATCAGTAGCCAGCTCCGTTACAACAGCTGGTGGGCAAGTATTAGACACAGATGACTCTTTTACAGCCAAAACACAGGAGAAATTAGATTATTAGCTTTCCTGTAAATATGTAATAAGGTTGGCTAGTCCTGGAGAGAAGAGGAATTGTGTACTACCAGACTTTTACTTTAGAATAGAATGTTCCAAGTTCAGCTGGTTCAGAATCACCTGGGAAGCTTATTAAAAATACAGTTGCCTGGGCCCACCCCAAACCTTTAGAAGGAAATCTTTGCATTTTCAAAAAACTCCCTATCCTACATAACCTGATGAGTCTGTGTCCTGCAAAGCTTGAGAACTTCTGCTCTCAAGGGCAGTGCTGGGATGTCTTATGTTGCAAATCATTAATATTTCTGAGGTCCATTACTCACGTGTAAACCTTAAGAACAAAATCCTTCTCTTCCTTTAATTCTGTGAGCGACTGCAGGACATCCAGGATGCTTAGGACTGCACAGCCATACGGCCGCCGATAGTGCAGATGAGCAGGGCCCTTCTTTGAGTCATTCAGGAGCATCCGGCCTGGGGCACAGCAGAAACACCAGTCAGACTGAGGAGAACTCCATGCTCCTCTATAGCACCACCAAATTGTCATCCAAGGATGCCAGAGCTATAGGTATCTTAGAGATCTTCTAAATTGGAAGACTGAAGATGAAGGGAGCCATCCAAGGATGCAAGGTTATTTATGTAGAGGAATGCCAAACAGGCCTTTGGCCAGGGCTCTTCCCCTGCACCACGTTCAATTAATCATCCTTACTACCCACCTCAACACCAACAGTCCATTTATTAATCATATGCGAATGAAACAGTGGTTTCATGAATTTCTTAGAAAAACCAATGTGCTAATATATTTTAACTTCTTAGTTGAGTATTTTAGCTGAGAGGTAAAAGTTATGTATACAGAGATAACGAGGACAATGTACTATTCTTCCAACCAAATTCTTCCAGCCAAAGCTGCTCCTGAACCACTGTAGGAGCAAGAAGAGTCTCAGAAAGTAGATGGGAGCTTGATTTTCCTGCTTACCAAGGCTCTGCTTATAGTGGCAAGAGGACTTGCAAATGCAGAACTGGAACCTCAACAAATGCTTTATCAAGTACAGCAAAACAAAAACCCCAAAGTACAGCAAAAGAGTTGTTTCGTTGTTGGCAAAACAACTCTTTTGCTGTAAAGGATATGCCAGAACCCACTATGAAAGAAGACTTGGTTAGTCATGGGCCCGCAAATTATGTCATAAACTTAAAATAAGACTGGACAAACCAACCACAGGTACCAAAAATCTTGGGTGGGGTAGAAGTGAGATACCATCCATCTAGTGCAGTAATGACAATAACTCTAATTTTGTGGAAAATAGCATAGATACATACTTTTTGATACAAAACACAGCAAAGGCCATTCACTACCTGTTAAGCTGGCAGCCCTGGCAATCCGTTATAAGATCTCTGAGGCAGAGGGCTGGTACAGAGGCAGAACATTAGATGGAGAGAATGTAAAAAAGCAGACCACTTGAAATAAAAAGTATGGGTCCAAAAACAAATAGGGAGCAGAAAATGCTTTCATGTCTATCAAATTCAGCTATTGCAGCAGCTGAGCTTAAGGTACAGCTCCAGTACAAGCTGGACTCTAATCCTAAGACCTGAAGTATCTGAAGTAATCCTAAAACCTGAAGAGCTAGGCAGAAGACAAAGGTCATACACAGCAGATATCCCAAGTGGGGGTGGTCTTAGTCATGTGAATTGATAAAGTGAACCGTACCTATTCGTATCACATGGGCAACTATATATAAATCTTTCTTCATATCTTTGCTGCTCAGATCCTAAGAAAAGAGAAAAAATAAATTAAGGCAATGAATACATAGAAAATAATTAAAATTTCATTTTGAACCTCATAATGGTTTGCTTTTGCTGCTTTTAGCATATGCTATAGGTGGGGGAACGGGATTAAAGCACATAGCAGTTTAGTGTTTATAAGATTCCTGCAGTGAAAGCCTGGACATCTTATATGCCCTTGGAAGATTATTTTGTTGACAATATTTTTCCAGTTCTTATTTAGACCACCTATCTCCGAAAGTTCTCACATTAGAAATCTCCATGACATTGACTTATCCATGTTTATTCCAAAATCATAAAAAAAATTCTGTAACAAAAGAAATTTCCAATGCAGAAAAAAAATTGGGAAAACACCAAAAGGCTCATTAATGACTGAAATTCTGAAAGTTTACTCTCTACTAATTTTCTACATTTATTCTGCTGTCCACAAACGATTATTATACACTAGATATGTTCCCCTGAAAAGCGATTACTTTGGTTTTAGTGAAACCTCAATAATTAGATCTCCCATTTCTAAATTTAGATATGTATCATTTATGCTGAAGTATAAAGCTGAAAATAATTTTATCTGGAAAATTTTAAGGGCTTCCTTTAAGTAAACAAATCTGATCCAGAATCACTTTTAAAACTAGAGTTATAAAAATAATTTTATACATTATTTATGTGTAGAACACATTTTGAAAAAAAATGTTTGAGTATATATTTATACTTTATTTAACACATTATACTCGAAGTAATAAAGCTTCCTTTAATATGTATCGTTTCAGACTTTCACCAGCTCATCAACCACTGCTCACTCCCAGCCACTGTTATGAATTAATGATGATTGAAGGAGTAACCTCTATCTTTAATGGGACAGGTTCCTGTGATTTCCCTTTTGCTTCTAGGAAAAGGTCCCTTAGTTCAATTTCCTTCCCATCTTTCATCTTTTGATTTGTCCCAGATACTTATCTCTTTTCAATAAAGCAGGAAAAGGGACAATCAAGCAGCAGTCATGATTTTGAATGAGCTTTGGATCCAGAATCCCCATGTTTGCTTTATGTTTATGTTTACCCTGTAGCAGGGTTAGGTCTAGGGTGAGGCAAGCAAGCCATCTAAGGTATAAAATTTAAGGTCTCATTCTCAGGATCCTGCGCTTTGCTTGCCTCACCATAATCCCAGCTCTGCCCTGTAGAGTGGTCCTGAACATATGAAAGAAAAGGAGACATTAAAAAGTAATTTGTAATGGTGAAATTGAAGCTTTTAGATTCTAGACCGTTATAATATTTTGCCAAATTCTTGATGGAATAATGAAATATACTTACAATGAAATGGGTTACAAAATAATTTAACATAAATTGTTATCTCTGGAATCACAAAGATATATTTTTGCATGAAAGTTCTTTTGATATTGAAAAATGATGTTTTAGACTCCATTTCAATAATTCCTTTAGGGCTTCCCTGGTGGCGCAGTGGTTGAGAGTCTGCCTGCCGATGCAGGAGACACGGGTTCGTACCCCAGTCCGGGAAGATCCCACATGCCGCGGAGCGGCTGGGCTCGTGAGCCATGGCCGCTGAGCCTGTGCGTCCGGAGCCTGTGCTCCGCAACGGGAGAGGCCACAACAGTAAGAGGCCCGCGTACCGCAAAAAAATAAATAAATAAATAAATAAAATAATAATTCCTTTAATTTAAAATGATATCCTCCAAACAGTACTACATTTTGCTAAATATTAAGATGACTACTAAATAACAAATAGAAATTAAAAAACAGATTACCATTTTTATATAATTTTTGGGATAGAAATATGTCTATTACTAAAAGATATGTAAATGTTTGACACATTTCAAAGTGAAATGGTCTTCTACATAGCTTAGATTGTGTTAATCCAAACTATCAAATAACCAGTATAATTATATATCCCAATATACGTAGAGAATTCAAGCCAGTTACCAAAGATGATCAAACACTAACCAGATGGGCTGTACACAAGAGCATGGGATCTCTCCTTTGGTTCTGGTTCAGGTGAGTGAAAGGAAGAAGCCTAAAATGTAATTTATAGTATTTTCTAAATGGCTGGGTAGGGGCTCTTTCTTACCATGTTGTACATGGTACCCAGAACATTCTGTGGTATTTATTTGAGGTCAGTAAAAATAAGATGACAATAATCAGTACCAGAAAATATTTTAAGTAAAATTATTATTTGTGAGTTCCACATAATTCCAGTGTCAAAATTCAGTGTAAAGGCTATCTTATTAGATATGAGATATAATATGGTTATATTAGATATAACCATATCTTATTAGATATGGTTAAACACAGTTACCATAGAGTTATGTCACAAGACCTGTGAAACCAAGGTGGGGAGAGAGGTGACTCACCCACCATTCATCTGGTGAGCAGGGTTTGAATTTAGATTTACTCACTGGACCTTATCCTCCAATCCTACATAACTAGGAAGCTGGTTCCCAACTACCTGGTGGGTAGAAAGGACAGTGACTCAGGGATCAGCAGCTTGACTCAGTTACTAATATTTCATCTGAAACATGGAGAAGTCAATTCACTTTCCTGTGCCTGGACTACCCTTTTTCTGTAGAGATAATAGGATTTACAAATATAAAACACAGCCAATTTATTCATTCTTATGCTGCAGAAAAGGAGGCAGTATTTTAATAAATGATGTTATTGCACTAATAATTAAATTCATTCTTAATTCCAAGAAAGCACTACCTAAAATTCTATTTTGAAATGTGAAAAAGTAAATGTAAAAAATATGATGCCAATTAATGCAGGGAAAACAACACAAGTTCATTCTCTGAGCTGATCACTCAACTATAATAGAAAATAAACATGTATTCATTTGTTTATGTAACAAATCGTTAGTATTTGCCAGGCACTGTGTGTGAGGCACTGGATATCTAGTAAGGAGTAAATACACAGACATGCTCTCTCATGCTCATACCACACAGCCATTGTTAACCATGAAAGTCATCAAAATCCTCACTGTATTAGACATTTACACAAATATGAAACACCTCCTTCTTGGATAAAATTCTTCCTGCACAGGGAGCTCTGAAATCTAACATAGTCAGAAAAAAACAGGATTTACCAACAGCAAGATTGTGCATGGATAATGTGACTGTCTATAATGTGGCTCTGAAGTCAGCTTGAGTAACCCTGCAAAACTGTTCCATTTGTATGGTTCCCTTTTCTTGATGCTAAGGTAAACTAACATACTGGCACTGACCACAGCTGTACCTGCATTTTATTGCATTTACTTGAAAACTCTGTAACACGTATGCCAATCTGGAAAACTCCTTCGGCCCACAGGAGGAACTCAAGTCTTAGATAGTCAGAAAATAGTTTCCACCAAAATTATTATTTTGTATAAGCTTAAAGTGAAACATGAAAATCCTGGTTAGAACAATCTTGTTCAAAAATCTTCTAGGTTTTGAAAAAAATTCCTCAAATCATTTTTTTGGGGGGATCTTTAAAAAAGGATCCAGGGCTGTACTGCAAAGGGAACTACAAAAGTGGGTATTTTTAGCAGCCTTGTGCCTTCTCATTGTGGCAGAACAAGAGCACGTCTTAAGTGTTACGTGCATCTCTGATTTATAAAGCTGGAGCTACAGCCTAGGCCTCTGGGTCCCTATAGATAATTAAAATGCTGTTAAACGAAAATTTTGATTTACTGTATAATTACATTCAAATATCATAATTAAGTTCATTTTTCAAGAGACAAGGACTGCACTCATCACATTCAAGGACAGCACACATGCACGCACACGCACACACGCACACACACACACACACAGCTCTGTTCCCACAGTGCCAAAGAACAAGGAATCGACAATTTCTTTTGCTGCTTTAACCAAACAATATCAGAGCACCAGGATCTATGAAAGACTCCTAAGGTCACTGAGACATTCTAGACAGATGGGTGTCTCATCTCATTCTAATCCTGTTTCAGGAAGGTGGCCCCAGAGAACCAGCTCAGTGTTCAGGTAGTCTCACTTTAGATGCTCTCCCCCAATATTCTAACCTACATCCCATTACCTGCAATTTGGACTCTCTCCCTTGTTCTCCTGTTGAAGAGAGAGCATTGATCTTTCCAGACTAAACCATCTCAATTCCCTTAGCCGTGCTCCTGGATCTGCTTTTCCTGCTTTTTCTTCCTGTATTATCTCCTAAGCTTTGAACGCTGAGCTCAAAGACGTAAGAAACTTCATATTAGCTTAGCTAGATTTGTAAATCCTTCATATCCGAAGCAATTTCAATAAAAGTTATTCCTGTAAAAGTGGCTTCTGATTCTGCAGTAACATCATTTGAGATTTCGATAAAGTTGTAGTAAATGAACAAAAAAAGGTAAACAAATCCTATTTTATCTTTCAGAGAAAGTCACATATCAGAGCCCTAGATAAATCCCATTTGTGTTTAAGAGGCACACCATAAGGTTTGAGACACCTGACTGTCACCTATCAATCATGCAACACAAACGAGGGCAGTGGAACTGTGACACCATCATACCTCTCTGCACTCAACAGGTTTTGATGTATCTCAGTATCACTGAAGCACATCAAAGAATCCATGATAGTCCAAAGTGGTTTAAAATTGTGACACGGTCTTATTTTCTTCTTCAGCAAATAAATTAACTGAAATAAATAAAGCTGGGCAGTTAAGTTTTATAACTGGGTAAAAAAAAATTTAGTAATCAGAATCAGCTTGAAGAATACACAAGGCACTGTGGTATTGTGAGGCTTAGCACTTTTCAATAAGCAGGTTACCTAGCCTTCTTTGAGCTGATGAGTCCACGAGCTCAGAGACCACGAATAACAGCACGGTTATTCAGAAAAAACTGAAGTATGAATCATGGCACGAAAAGACTCTGTTTGGTATTTGAAAGAGGAGGACTATTTAGTTTGGCTCTCTTTATATAAACTCATTAAAAAACTGCAAAGCTGTAAATTTGGTGGGTGCCTTTAGAGAAACCATACTTACACATCAGAGAAATTCCCAGTGGCCTTGAAGAAGAATTGTAAGAAAGACTTTCCTCAAATTTTATGTGTCTATTATATTAAATAGCTTCTAAAATGTACATCACTAAAAGATACTTGATTATATTTCTTTAATAAATTCAATTAAAAACTGAAGCTAATTTCAGTTTTCTTAAATATTTCATTAAAACCTGATAGACACATAAATCAAGTTCTATTCTCACCAGTGTGTGGGGAAATAAGAATAAATGCTTGTTTCCAGGGCAACAATATCCACATAGCAGGGCCCTAGTTAGAGTCAACAGCAGAGAAGGGAAAGAGAATTTGCACATACTGTAAAAAGGGCACACATTCGTTCTATCTTCTCTGGGTTCCTTGGCCCACCATTCTTGTTCAGTCTCACCAGAAACCGCTCACTGAAATGTAGGAGAGAGAGACAGAGAAATGTAAGGGACTGCATGCTCGAGAACAAATAAAAAGGGCATTTATAGAGAAACCCTAAACACTTTCAGGACAGCCCATAGTGACAGGCAAGGCCAAAAGTACATGTCTAGTTGCAGGAGACTATCTTTCTTGCCAAGCAACATGCAATAGAGACTACAAACTGCTTCACAGGTGTTGCTGTTTACTTGCCAGTTGTGGCTCTTACCTCCCTAAAGCTGTGTGCTCCCTGAGGGCAGCAATGAGGATTATGTCTTGTGTTTTTCCCAAATACCCTCAAAGCTCTGGGCGTAACAGTAAGCCCATAAGAAGCATATACATTCTTTGATGTGAACACTCAGATCATCATAAAAATATTCATCACACTAGGTCCGAAAGAGTCTACATTACCCAGTTTACATCTTCCTATACAATTTTTGAGAATCATTTTAGAGCCAAGAAAAAGTGTTACAGGGACTTACAAAAGTTTGGGTGAAAAGCAAAAAAGAAATAATGTACTGTAATTAAAGCTGTAATCAGAATTTAATAGGGCCATTAAGATATTTTATTCCTCAAACAATATAGGTTAACTCTTGAAGGAAATTATTGGACTGAAAAACTTTAGAAACAGTGTTTGCAACATTCTGGAGAAATGTCTCCTTCTTGCCCCTGCCTAGGATCTCATTCCCATCTCCTCATCCCAAGGTTTTCTACCAATTGTAACAGGAAAACTGAGCCATGGCAAAGACAAAGTATGTGATTCTAAAAGTAATTTGCTTCTCCTGTGCCCAGAGTCATGTACTCATTACACATATTAGGTATCAGTAAAAAGGCCAATACTAAAACATTGCACTAGAATTATAAGATATGTTATAATATCAGCTGCACAGGTTGCTTAGTTTGTTCACATATTCATTTGTTCATTTAGTCAACAAAGTTATTAAGTTGTCTGTGCTAAACATAGGAACACAAATGTGAACACAATATATATAGTGCACTTTTCTTCCTAGAGCTCAACTTCCTAGGCAGTTAAATGTGCAGAAATGAAGCTCAGAAAAGATCTTGCTTTTATAAATCTGGCAAATATAAATTTGAGATGCTTCAGCCAGCAGATTAGATGGGAATAAGCAGGGAATATGCACAGAACAAGAAGAAAAAGGGGCTTTGGCCAGAATCCTGAGGGACATTGATAATTAAGAAACAGGTAAAAGAAGAAGAATTAGCCAAGTAGACATGTAGGGACAAATAGAAAAACAGAAGAAAAATAAGAAGAATGGTGCGATGCTATGTTAGTTAAGGGAAAAAAGTGTCTGAAAGAGGAGGGAGGGGTCAAGGAGGCCCAAGGGCACTGAGAATCACATGAGACAATAATACAACAGTGTCCACCAGATGTTAAAACAGATATCACTGGTGATTCTGGCAAGAACCGTTTTTGTGGAATGATAGTGAAAGAGACTAGTGTGAGGAGTAAGAAATAAGGAAGCAGAAACAGTGAATCTAGACCACTCTTTGAAGAGGTGAAGATGTGGAAGTGATGAACTTTTAGTTAAATGGGCATGTTGAGTTGAGGGAGGTCTTTGTTTAAAGATGGGGTAACCCACATATATTCAATTAATTTTCAATAAAAGTATCAAAATTCAGTAAGGGAGCACAGCAGTTTCAACAAATGGTGAACAATCCATATAAAAAATTAAACCTTGATCTTGCCTATAAGAAAGGAATTTGAATTTATCATAGACCTAAATATAAGAGCTAAAACTATAAAACTGTAAGAATACACACAAGAAAATTGAGACAAGTACCTTCGTGTATCTTGTTCACATTTGTTTTTCCATATTTAGCACACAGTAGAAAAATCTTTGTGATCTCAGATTATTAAGCATATAACATGAATCACAAAATGATAAATTGGACTTTATAAAATCAAAACCATCTTCTCTTTGAAAGACACTGATAAGCAAATGAAAAGACAAGCTATGGACTGGAAGAAAATATTTACACTCACCTAAGAAAGGACTGTATTGACAACATATAAAATAAGCTCAGACGCAATAATAAATAACAACTCAAGAAATGGACCAAAAAATCTGAACAGACCCTTCACCAAAGAATATACAGGGATGGAAAATAACCTCAAGAAAACATTATTAGTAACTAGAGAAACGTAAATTAAAAGCACAGTGAGATACCACTACACACGTACTAGAATGGCTAAAATTAAAGACTGAATATACCAAGGATTGGCAAGAATGTAGAGCAACTAGAACTCTAATAATCTGTTGAGGAGAATGTGAAATGGTACAGCCACTTTGGAAAACAGCCTGACAGTTTCTTATAAAGTCAAACATGCACTTACTATATGACCCAACAATTTTACTCCTAGGTATTGACTCAGAAGAAATGAAAACATATGTCCACACAAAGACCTGATTGTGAATGTTCATTGCAGCTTTATTCATAATCGCTAGAAACTGTAAAGAACCCAAATGTTCATCAGGAGATGAACAGACAGATATACCATTGTATGGTATACCCATACAATGGAATATTACTTCACAATAAAAAAAGCAAACTACTAAGATTTATAACAATATGGATGAATCTAAAAGGCATTATGCTAAGTGAAAGAAGTCAATCACAAAAGACAATATACTGTATGTCTCCATTTATAGCACATTCTAGAAACATAAAATTATAGGAACAGAAATCACATCAGAAGTTGTCAAGACTGAGGAAGGAGGGCAGGGGTTTGACTGCAAAGGTACATAAGGGAATTTTCTGGGGTGATGAAATGTCTGTTTCTTGACTATAGTAGTGGTTTCACAACTATAAATTTGTGAAAACTCATCAAACTATGCATTAAAAAGGGTGAATTTTGGGCTTCCCTGGTGGCGCAGTGGTTGAGAGTCTGCCTGACGATGCAGGGGACACGGGTTTGCGCCCCGGTCTGGAAAGATACCACATGCCGCGGAGCGGCTAGGCCCGTAAGCCATGGCTGCTGAGCCTGCGCGTCCGGAGCCTGCGCTCCGCAATGGGAGAGGCCGCAACAGTGAGAGGCCCACGTACAAAAAAAAAAAGAAAAAAAAAAAGGGTGAATTTTACTATATGTGAATTGCAGTTCAATAAACCTGACTTCAAAAAAAGATGGGGCACACCTAAGAACATTTACATCTAATGGGAAAATGTTAGTAGAAGGGGAGAGATTGAAGACAGTGGAGAAAAAATAATGGGTAAAGGAAAAAAAGGTTCCCACCTACTCAGGGAATTGTGAGAATCCAGGAGAGAGTTAAGGAGAAAACAACAGGTGTGGATACAAAAAAATCTGTAGTTTTAGTAATGGAGAGTTGAAGGTTAACAGAGAAACAGGAAATAAGAACATATGGGTAAAGTTTAGAAAAAAAAGACATCCAAAAACATCAGGAAAAATTCTCAAGACCATCTGAAAGAAAATGTAACTAGGAAAAGTAAAAATGATGGTTGTCACATGGACAAGTGGAAAGTGGAAAAAAGGACATTCAGTTGAGTCAACTTTCTCTCGAAAGTATAATCTTGAAACTTTAAAAATCTCTCCATCTCTTTCACTACCTACCACTAGACTAGGCTACTACTGGACTGTAGCTGGGATTATTATAACAACTTCCCAGCTGATCTATTTCCCTTTTTGCCTCTCTATAATTCATTCTTCAGAGAGATTGATCCTTTTAAAATGTGAATCAGATTACACTACCTCCCATATTAAAAACTTTTTCATATGGTCAAAGTGATTTTTTATACAAAGGTATCAAGACAATTAAATGAAGGAAAGAATAATATTTTTAACAAATGATGCTGGGAGAACTGGAAATCCACATGCAAAAGAATGAAGTTGAATCTCTATTTCACACCATATGTAAAAATTAACTAAAAATGGGGCTTCCGTGGTGGCGCAGTGGTTGAGAGTCCGCCTGCCAATTCAGGGGACACGGGTTCGTGCCCCAGTCCGGGAAGACCCCACATGCCGCGGAGCGGCTAGGCCCGTGAGCCATGGCCGCTGAGCCTGTGCGTCTGGAGCCTGTGCTCCGCAACGGGAGAGGCCACAACAGTGAGAGGCCTGCATACCACAAAAAAAAAAAAAAAGAAAGGGAAAGGTAATCCACTGAATGGAAGAAAATATTTTCAAATAACATATCTGATAAGGGACTTGTAGCTAGAATTTATAAAGAACTCTTACAACTCAATAATAAAAGAACGAATAAACATTTCTACATCGAAGATAAACAAATGGCCAATAAGGATATGAAAAGGTGTTCAACATCATTAGCCATTAGGGAAATGTAAACCAAAACCACAATGGGGGCACTACTTCACTTCCACTAGAATGACTTTCATCAAAAAGACAGATAATAACAAGTGTAGACAAGGAGATGGAGAAATTGGAACCACCATATAATGTTGGTGGGAATGTAAAATGGTGCAGCCACTTTGGAAAACAGTCTGGTGGTTCCTCAAAAGGTTAAACATAGTTTAACATATGACCCACTAATTCCATCCTTAAGTATATATTCAAGAGAAATGAAAATATATGGCAACCCAAAAAAGTGCATGAACATTCATAGCAGCATTTTTCATAATAGCCAAAAGATGAAAACCACCAAAATATCCAACAACAAATGAATGGATAAATAAAATATGGTAGGTATATCCATACAATGGGTTATTATTTAGCCATAAAAGGAATGATATATTGATATACACTACAATGTAGATGAACTTCAAAAACATCATGCTGAGTGATAGAAGCCAGACACAAAAGGCCACATATTGTATGACCCCATTTCTATGAATGTCCAGAACAGGCAAATATATAGGAACAGAAAATAGATTAGTGGTTGCCTAGGGCTGGGGATTTGGCAGAAAATGAGGTGACTTGTAAAGGGTATGGAATTTCTCTTGGGGGTGATGAAAATGTTTTAAAATTGACTGTGGTAAAGTTTGCACAACTCCAATATACTTAAAGCCACTGAATTGCACCCTTTGAATGGATGAATTCTATAGTGTGTGAATTGTATCTAATAAAGCTGTTGCAAAATCAAACAACAGCAAACTTTCTCATGGCTTACTCTTGCTCTCAGATAAAATAAAAATACCATATGCTATCACATATATATGGAATCTAAGAACAAAAAAAAATGGTTATGAAGAACCTAGGGGCAGGACGGGAATAAAGACGCAGACCTACTAGAGAATGGACTTGAGGACACGGGGAGGGGGAAGGGTAATAAGCTGGGACAAATTGAGAGAGTGGCATGGACATATATACACTACTAAATGTAAAATCGATAGTTAGTGGGAAGCAGCCTCATAGCACAGGGAGATCAGCTCGGTGCTTTGTGACCACGTAGAGAGGTGGGATAGGGAGGGTGGGAGGGAGGGAGACGCAAGAGGGAAGAGATATGGGGATATATGTATATGTATAGCTGATTCACTTTGTTATAAAGCAGAAACTAACACACCATTGTAAAGCAATTATACTCCAATAAAGATGTTAAAAAAAAATCAGATCTCTAAGGTCTCCAAGGCCTTGTGTGGAACATTCAGTGTATCTTTAGAGCCCCATCTCACAAGAGCCTTTCTTGCTTGCTATTCTCCATATACACTGTTCTCCTAGATACAAGTTTCTTGAACAAGCCAAGCTCCTTCTTGCCTTAGGACCTTTGCACATGCTGTTACCTCTGCCTGGAATACTGTTCTTTCAGCCCAAGTGGCTCGTTCAAATGCCAATTTCCCAGGGAAGCCAACTACAATGATGTTAGCAAGAGCAATACCCCTCCCTTCCCATACCCTCTCCTTTTCAGCACTTGGCACAAACTAATTATTTTCTTTCTTTATTATCTTTCTCTTACATGAGAGAATAAGCTCCCTAATAATAAGGACGTTTGTTTACTGCTGTATCTCTAGTACTTCCAAGAGGCTAACCTACAACAGGTGCTCAATACATGTTGAATGAAAGAAGGTGGAAGTTCCCTGAAGAATTGCTGTGTGGTGTGTGGAAGCCTTCTGACAAAGGTCACCATAAACTGGTGGGGTAGCATCACCATCATACTATGCAGAAACACTGATGAGCCAACAGTGAGCAAACAAGACGGTCAGGACAAACCAACCTTCTAACTTGGTGGATAAAGACTGAGAAACATCAAGCATGTTGTGGCAGTCAGAGTCTCCCAGCTACTCACTAAAGTCCATGTTCTCTGTTTCTTCTTGGGCAGGCAGATAGACTATACTTCTCAGCCTCCCCTATAGTTGGGTGTGGCCATATAATGAGCTCTAGACACTGAATGCAGATAGAAGTGATGTACACCACTTCTCGGCTTAGCCCTAAACACTGGTTACATGTTTGTCTTCATGCTCTTTCCCATTTCAGATGCCTAGAGTGGAGATGACCCCCCCCAGGGCAATGTTGGGGCCATGTACTGGCGTTGACAGAGTATTTATTAGTCTGAGTCCCTGAATGATTGTACGGATGAGTCCCACCCTAGTTACTGCAAATTCACCCACCTGATATCAGTATACAAGCAAGAAATAAATTTCTATTGTGTTTGAGCTGTTATGCATTTTTCTGTCTGTTACAGAAGTTGATCTATCTTAATACATATAAATGCATATAACAACCACTCAAATTAGTTGTTAACTTGATAGATGAAAATAAAAACAATTTTAAGAAGTTTATGCCTTTTCAAGAGAATTTACCATTACTTCTGTTCTCTTCTTTGGAAGGAAGACATACAACTGCTCTCACCCTCACATTACCTCTCTCAGTGGATCTCTCAAGCACAGACATCTACCAAGCAGGCTGCCATTTGGAGCTTCTCGGTACCAAACTAGAGAAAGGGGTGCTATTCGGAGGGGCTACACCAAGCTCTGATCCAAAGAAAAAAGGGTAGATAAAACAAATTCCAGGGTAGACAGTATTGCTGGCCCTATGAGAACCCAAGAACTTCTCTTCCTCCTCAACAGTAAAAGGAAACCCCTAAGGTGGTTCTCCCAGTGCCCAGCTGAGCTTCACATTTCCTAGAGCCTTTCACACTCCCAATATCACCTGGCTTTCTTCACAGTTTGTGAAACTGAAAATAACTGTTTTTTTTTTGTCTGTTTGTTTGTTTCATTTCAAAGGACTCTAGGTACAAATTGAATTACTTCCTGTTTTGCTGGCTTCACCAATGGGTATGAAATAAATGCTGCTTTCTGTTAACATTCAAACTATCTGAAGGCAAATATCTACCCAATGTTTCCTAATTTGGCAACAGCTGTTCTGCAAAAGAAGTGGTCAATATTGCTGGGAAATATTGCATTAAACACAGAGAGGTTTCTACCCTCTAGGACTTCTCGGAGGCTTAAAATGTTGTTATGTGTTTAAGTACCAATGGGACAGGTGACTTTTGACTCCACAACCTGCCTTTGCATAAGGCGATGGAATCTGTACAAATACAATTTGATAAATGCTGAGTGAATCTATTTGCCAACTAGAGGCACGACTCCTTTTCATATATCCCAAAAGTGTGAAAGGAACTGTGGCCAAAGAAAAAAATTTATTTATGAGATTTTACAAACATCCACACTTCTATATGAGAGCAATGGGTCAGTTTTTCTCCTAATACTCTGGGTAAGAAAACTCTAATTATTTCAAGAGAAATAAGAGATGGTTAAATTCTTATTCTTCAATAAGCAACGTTATGAGAGAACTGCTCTACATTTACTTGTCTTTATGATGAGCTATGCATGAACACTATATGAAGTTACATTAATTTCATATTATTGAGCAAGTTCTTACAAATGAAATCCATAATTTGAATATGTGACAAGTCTAACAGAGTTTTAATTTTAAGATCACTTGCTTTTATGAGAGTTCTAATTCCTGGGTGGTACTGCATTTCATACACTTCTCCACTGATGGTAATTCATGCATGCCTACAGCAAATGTTTGGTGACCAACAATGAGGTGCTAGTCTATGCCAGGCACTGAGGCAGAGACAAAGTCTTTAATCCTTAGGGAGGTTATTTCCTGAAGACTCTGGTTTGGAAATATAAGCACATGCCTCAAATAAATGCAGAGGAATTTTCCCAACTCTTTCAATTTAATCTTCATGTTTCTAATTTGGGCCTCTGTGGAGATGGATGCCAACTACTTAGCATCTCTCTCATGATCACCCCCAGGTGCTTGAAAACAGCAAGTAGCCCCAAGGCCATACTACACTGTACAACCCAACAGATTAGGAAATCTCTATTATAATTTCCTCACAGATGCATTTTCCAATTTAGATCCTTGGCTTTATTTCTCAAGTTCTTCAAGTTTTCCCACTTCATTCTAAATCACAGAGAGTAGAAATGCATAAAGGGGTTTCATTAAGGCAAATCAGTGCTGTGGTTTTCAAATTTATTTTTAGTATTAACTTTTCCCTTTTTTACAACAAGACCTTACACTATTCACAAACACATGAAAAATTAAAAAATAGAGCTACTTTGTACAAACAAAGGAGAGAAATGGAAATTTCTCCATGCAGCCCCAGGAGCAGTGGATTAAATCCCCATAATCAACTTGATGTACCCTACATCTGTGGAATATCTGACTAGAAAATGAATCATCCCAAAATTGAGGCAGTAGACTTTGGAAGCAACTGTAGACTTGGGGTTTGCTGTCTGTGACTGATTTGTTTCTGATTTTTATGTTTATCTTAGTATAGTTTTTAGCGCTTGTTATCACTGGTACATTTGTGTTTATTGGTATGGTTGCACTCTTTAAAATTTTTTTTTTAATTTTAATAATTTAATTTATTTATTTACTTATTTTTCTTTCTTTTTTCTCCCTTTTCTTCTGAGCCATGTGGCTGACAGGCTCTTGGTGCTCCAGCCTGGTGTCAGGCCTGAGCCTCTGGGGTAGGAGAGACAAGTTCAGGACACTGGACCACCAGAGACCTCCTGGCCCCATGTAATATCAATTGGTGAGAGCTCTCCCACAGATCTCTGTCTCAACGCTAAGACACAGCTCCACTCAACGGTCAGCAAGCTCCAGTGCTGGATGCCCCATGCCAAACAACTAGCAAAACAGGAACACAACCCCACCCGTTAGCAGAGAGGATGCCTAAAATCATACTAAGCTCACAGACATCACAAAACGCACCACGGGACGTGGCCCTGCCCAATAGAAAGACAAGATCCAGCCCCACCCCCCTCAGAACAGAGGCACAAGTCCCCTCCACCAGGAAGCCTACACAAGCCACTGAACCAACCTCACCCACTGGGGGCAGACACCAAAAACAACAGGAACTACAAATTTGCAGCCTGCAAAAAGGAGGCCCCAAACACAGTAAGTTAAACAAAATGAGAAGACAGAGAAATATGCAGTATGTGAAGGAGCAAGGTAAAAACCCACCAGACTAAACAAATGAAGAGGAAATAGGCAGTCTTCCTGAAAAAGAATTCAGAAAAATGACAGGACACTGTCAAGAAAGATATAACAATTGTAAATCTTTATGCACCCAACACAGGAGAACCTCAATACATAAGGCAAATGCTAACAGCCATAAAAGGGGAAATTGACAGTAACAAAATAGTAGGGGACTTTAACACCCCACTTTCACCAATGGACAGATCATCCAAAATGAAAATAAATAAGGAAACACAAGCTTTAAATGACACATTAAACAAGATGGACTTAATTGATAGTTATAGGACATTCCATCCAAAAACAACAGAATACACTTTCTTCTCAAGTGCTCATGGAACATTCTCCAGGATAGATCATATCTTGGGTCACAAATCAAGCCTTGGTAAATTTAAGAAAATTTAAATCGTATCAAGTATCTTTTCCAACCACAACACTATAGACTAGATGTCAATTACAGAAAAAAACTGTAAACAATACAAACACCTGGAGGCTAAACAATACACTACTAAATAACCAAGAGATCACTGAAGAAATCAAAGAGGAAACCAAAAAATACCGAGAAACAAATGACAATGAAAACACGATGACCCAAAACCTGTGGGATGTAGCAGAAGTAGTTCTAAGAGGGAAGTTTATAGCAATACAATCCTACCTCAGAAAAAAGAAAAACCTCAAACAACCTAACCTTACACCTAAAGCAATTAGAGAAAGAAGAACAAATAAACCCCAAAGTTAGCAGAAGGAAAGAAATCATAAAGATCAGATCAGAAATAAATGAAAAAGAAATGAAGGAAACAATAGCAAAGATCAATAAAACTAAAAGCTAGTTCTTTGAGAAGATAAACAAAATTGATAAACCATTAGCCAGACTCACCAAGAAAAAAAAGGAGAAGACTCAAATCAATAGAATTAGAAATGAAAAAGAAGTAACGACTGACTGCAGAAATACAAAGGATCATGAGAGATTACTACAAGCAACTCTATGCCAATAAAATGGACAACCTGGAAGAAATGGACAAATTCTTAGAAATGCACAACCTTCCGAGACTGAACCAGGAAGAAATAGAGAATACGAAGAGACCAATCACAAGCACTCAAATTGAAACTGTGATTAAAAATCTTCAAACAAAAAAAAGCCCAGGACCAGATGGCTTCACAGGCGAATTCTATCAAACATTTAGAGAAGAGCTAATACTTATCCTTCTCAAACTCTTCCAAAATATAGCAGAGGGAGGAACACTCCCAAACTCATTCTATGAGGCCACCAACACCCTCGTACAAAAACCTGACATAGATTTCACAAAAAAAGAAAACTATAGGCCAATATCACTGATGAACATAGATGCAAAAACCCTCAACAAAATATGAGCAAACAGGGGGCTTCCCTGGTGGTGCAGTGGTTAAGAATACGCCTGCCAATGCAGGGGACACGGGTTTGAGCCCTGGTCTGGGAAGATCCCACATGCCGTGGAGCAACTAAGCCCATGCTCCGCAACTAAGCCCATGCTCCACAACTGCTGAGCTTGCGCTCTAGAGCCCACGAGCCATAACTACTGAACCCACATGCCACAACTACTGAGGCCCATGTGCCTACAGCCTGTGTTCCACAACAAGAGAAGCCACAGCAATGAGAAGCCTGTGCACCTCAATGAAGAGTGGCCCCCACTCGCCGCAACTAGAGAGGTCCCACACGCAGCATGGAAGACCCAACACAGCTAAAAATAAATTAAATAAATTAAAAAATATACTGGCAAACATAATCCAACAGCACCATTAAAAGAATCATACACCATGATCAAGTGGAGTTTATCCCAGGAATGCAAGGATTCTTCAATATATGCAAATCAATCAATGTGATACACCGTATTAACAAACTGAAGGATAAAAACCATATGATAATCTCAGTAGATACAGAAAAAACCACTGACAAAATTCAACACACATTTATGATAAAAACTCTCCAGAAAGTAGGCACAGAGGGAACCTAGCTCAACGTAATAAAGGCCATATATGACAAACCCACAGTCGACATTGTTCGTGAAAAATTGAAACCATTTCCCCTAAGATCAGGAACAAGACAAGGTTGCACACTCTCACCGCTATTATTCAACATAGTTTTGGAAGTTTTAGCCACAGCAATTAGAGAAGAAAAAGAAATAAAAGGAATCCAAATTAGAAAAGAAGAAGTAAAACTGTCACTGTCTGCAGATGACATGATACCATACATAGACAATCCTAAAGATGCTACCAGAAAACTACTAGAGCTAATCAATGAATTTGGTAAACTAGCAGGATAAAAAATTAATGCACAGAAATCTCTTGCATTCCTATACACTAATGATGAAAAATCTGAAAGAGAAATTAAGGAAACACTCCCATTTACAACTGTAACAAAAAGAATAAAACATCTAGGAATAAACCTACCTAAGGAGACAAAAGACCTGTATGCAGAAAGCTATAAGACACTGATGAAAGAAATTAAAGACAATACAAACAGAGGGAGAGATATACCATGATCTTGGATTGGAAGAACATTGTGAAAATGACTATACTACCCACAGCTATCTACAGATTCAATGCAATACCTATCAAACTACCAATGGCATTCTTCACAGAACTAGAACAAAAAATTGCACAATTTGTATGGAAACACAAAAGACCCAGAATAGCCAAAGCAATCTTGAGAAAGAAAAACGGAGCTGGAGGTATCAGGCTCCCTGACTTCAGACTGTACTACAAAGCTACAGTAATCAAGACAGTATGGTACTGGCACAAAAACAGAAATATGGATCAATGGAACAGGATAGAAAGCCCAGAGACAAACCCACGCACATATGGTCACCTTATCTTTGATAAAGGAGGCAAGAGTATACAATGGAGAAAAGACAGCCTCTTCAATAAGTGGTGCTGGGAAAACTGAAGAGCTACATGTAAAAGAATGAAATTAGAACACTCCCTAACACCATACACAAAAGTAAACTCAAAATGGATTAAGACCTAAATGTAAGGCCAGACACTATAAAACTCTTAGAGGAAAACATAGGCAGAACACTCTATGACATAAGTCACAGCAAGATCCTTTTTGACCGACCTCCTAGAGAAATGGAAATAAAAACAAAAATAAACAAATGGGACCTAATGAAACTTAAAATCTTTTGCACAGTGAAGGAAACCATACAGAAGATGAAAAGACAACCCTCAGAATGGGAGAAAATATTTGCAAACGAAGCAACTGACAAAGGATAAATCTCCAAAATATACAAGCAGCTTATGCAGCTCAGTATCAAAAAAAAACAAACAACCCAATCCAAAAGTGGGCAGAAGACCTAAATCGACATTTCTCCGAAGAAGATATACAGATTGCCAACAAACACATGAAAGGATGCTCAACATCACTAATCATTAGAGAAATACAAATCAAAACTACAGTGAGGTATCACCTCACACCGGTCAGAATGGCCATCATCAAAAAATCTACAAACAGGGACTTCTCTGGTGGTCCAGTGGTTAAGAATCTGCCTTCCAATCCAGGGGACAAGGGTTCGATCCTTGGTCTGGGAACTAAGATCCCACATGCCATGGGGCAACTAAGCCCACGCACTGCAACTACTGAGCACGCGAGCCACAACTAGAGAGCCTGCGTGCCACAAAAAACAAAACAAAACAAAAAAACCCCTGCACACCGCAACGAAGATCCCACGTGTCGCAACTAAGAACCAACACAGGCAAATAAATAAATAAAAAAATTTTTAAAGTCTACAAACAATAAATGCTGGAGAGGGTGTGGAGAAAAGGGAACCCTCTTACACTGCTGGTGGGAATGTAAATTGATACAGCCACTATGGAGAACAGTATGGAGGTTCCTTAAAAAACTAAAAATAGAACTACCATATGACCCAGTAATCCCACTACTGGGCATATACCCTGAGAAAACCATAATTCAAAAAGAGTCATGTACCAGAATGTTCATTGCCACACTGTTTACAATAGCCAGGACATGGAAGCAACCTAAGTGTCCATCGACAGATGAATGGATAAAGAAGATGTGGCACATATATATAATGGAATATTACTCAGCCATAAGAAGAAACGAAATTGAGTTATTTGTAGTGAGGTGGGTGGACCTAGAGTCTGTCATACAAAGTGAAGTAAGTCAGAAAGAGAAAAACAAATACCGTATGCTAACACATATATATATGGAATCTAAAAAAAAAAAATGGTTCTAATGAACCTAGGGGAGAACAGGAATAAAGACGCAGACATAGAGAATGGACTTGAGGACACAGGGAGGGGGACAGGTAAGCTAGGATGAATTGAGAGAGTAGCATGGACATATATACACTACCAAATGTACAACAGATAGCTAGTGGTAAGCAGCCGCAGAGCACAGGGAGATCAGCTCGATGCTTTGTGACCACCTAGAGGGGTGGGATAGGGAGGGTGGGAGGGAGATGCAAGAGGGAGGGGATGTGGGGATATATATATATATATATATACATATAGCTGATTCACTTTGTTATACAGCAGAAACTAACACAACATTATAAAACAATTATACTCCAATAAAGATGTTAAAAAAAAAAAGACACCTGTTCTCCTTGCTTTAAAAAAAAAAAATACAGCTACTCTGGTTGAATCAGAGGCAGGGAGAAGGGACAGGAGCAGGAATCTTCCCTACTCAGGCCTCTCTCCTAACCACCACCTGTCCCTGAGACACTTCAGGGCTCCAAAAAAACATTTTTATGACTCCTACTACAATTCAAGAGTTCTTGAACTTCCCTGGTAGTGCAATTGTTGAGAATCCGCCTGCCGATGCAGGGGACATGGGTTCAAGCCATGGTCCGGGAAGATCCCACATGTTGCGGAGCAACTAAGCCCGTGCGCCACAACTACTGAAGCCTGTGTGCCTAGAGCCTGTGCTCTGCAAAAAAGAAGCTACCGCAATGAGAACTCCATGCACCACAACAAAGAGTAGCCCCCGCTCGCTGCAACTAGAAAAAGCCCGTGCACAGCAACGAAGACCCAATGCAGCCAAAAATAAATAAATAAATTTATTTTTTTAAAAAAAAGAGTTCTAGCCTTCCTCTCTCCTTTTTATTATTTCAACAAGCATTCGTGAACACCTATCATGTTCCAGAAACTACGTAAGATGCTGGGAATGGAGAAATGAAATGATACCTATCCTCAAAGGTTCTGAGTCTACTGGGAGAGAGACACACATAAAACAAAAATTGCAACACAATGTGAAAATGCTATAATTAATTGCACAGAAATGGGCTGAGAAGCTCCACTGGGATGAAGGTAGGCTGCCTAAATGAGACATTGGGACAAATTCTTGCAATTTTGCTAGACTTTTAGCATTTGGTAAGGCGTAGTTAGAGATGAAGAGAAGGGGGTTCCAGGAGAAGAGTGTGCCAAGTACAGACCCTCTTAAGTATGAGGCAGCTTGAGGGTAGGGAAGCTCAGATCATGAGTTAAGAGGGCACTGGAGAGCTGGGGCGTGTTGTGCAATGTAGAGTGGACAAACCCATGGAGTGGGTTATATGTGAGGGTTGTCCCAGCTTGGCTATCACCAGGAGTACCTCCCAGCTTATTAAAAGTACAGATTCCTGTGTCCCATCCCAGATCTTCTGGATTAGAATCGCTAGAGGAGAGGACTCCTGGAGGGGGCCCAAGAATCTGTATTTTTAAAAAGGTCTCAATTGGTTCTTAGGATTAGCAAGTTTGGAAAACCCCATGATGGGCCTTACAGAAGATCTGAAAATTCAACTATGAGAAGCAACATTGATCTCATAAGTTTTTAGGATGATCACTAGGGCTGCAGTGTGGAAGCCAGGTTGGTAACATAGAAAATACTCCAAGGACAAAGCAGAGTAGCCCCAGCAAGCTATGATGCAGTTTGGGGACTGAAGAGAGGTGAACGGATGCGAGATGTATTTAGGGAACAAAGCTGACCAGATTTAGCAGTTAACTGAATGTGATAGTGTCAACCAGAGAAGATACAAGGAGGAAGATACAAAGTTCAGAAGTGCATACTGGATTTGAGGTCTCTGGGGACATGTAGGTGAACAAAAAAACAGGCAGCTGGAAGCCCAAGCCTGAAGCTCAGGGGAAGATGTGTGTGTGTGGGGGGGGTGGATAGACCCCTGGTACTCATCAGCTTGTTATAGCAGCAGCAACAGCGGCCCCTTAATGAGTGTCTTCTGTGTACCAGGCATTGTTTAAAGTGTTTCTTTTCTTGCCTAATTGCATTTAATCCTCATAACGGTTATTTCGCCTCTGAAGGAGCTGAGAGTCAAAGGTTCTGACTTGAAATAAAAAGGTAGAGTGGTACAGTTAGAATTCAAATCTGAAGCTGCTTGACTTCAAAGCCCATGCTTTACCTGTATTTCATCTTATGAAATAAGCATTGTGAAAAGAAAGTGTGTGGTGGAAGGGAGGAGGGGATCCCTGGGCAAATATATCTGGGAAATGCTGCAAACCACATCCTGCCCTAGATATGCACAGTTGAGTGTCTGTGAATGAAACCTAGCTAGCCCCAGGATCCCGATCACCCACATGGGGCACCTGACCCTTCTGATTAGAAAGGCCATGCCAAGCCCCATTCCAGCTCTGCTGGTGGCACCTAGTCTCTTTGAGGTTCGTGGCATTCTCCACCCAAAAGACTGAGAGATCGGGGAGGGGGAATACTTTGTCTGATTTGGAACAAGCAGAAAATTGTCTGAATGACAAAAGATCCCAGAAAACAGATTCTTTCCATTTTCTCTAAAGCAAAAGAGACACATGAGTAAATCTGTTATCACATATTCTGAAAATTACAATAGCATTGCTATAATTATACAACCCCTACAAGGTCTTTAGAAATCATGTACTTATCATGAAAACGAACAAAATGGTAACTTAATGATCAGTTATGCAGGGAGCTACAAACAGTTGTTTTTACTCTAATGATTTATGCTCCCACCCCAGGATCAGGCTCCCAATTCTAACAATAAAAAGCATGTAAATGAATAAACGGGGGTGAAGTGAGGGTGAGACTCCGCTGACAGGACAGCACAATGCTGAGTCAGTTCATCTTTGCCATCTCCAACATCAAGCCATAATGCTTCTGAGGAAGGTGTACCTCCATGTGAGGAAGGTGGGGGCAGGGGGATTGACCCTGCCTTCTTTATGATTTGCTAATCATGCCTACGGGGACTAAAGAAGTGCTACACTTCTTCACTGCTCAGCTGAAGGTCAAGCAGTCTTAAGTATTCTAGAAAAGTAACCATGCTAGCCCTTGAGATCAAAAAAGCAATGTTAAACAGCAGCTGCCATCTTGGCTGCTCTCATTCTATCTTCCTGATCTTGCTTCCCTCCTCCCTCATTACCCCCCACTTACATTGATAATCTTTTGTTCTGTGATTTCCAGTTCTTTGTTCATGATGTGAACATTACGGTTCTTTTTAACTTCATTCCTTTACTCACGTTTTTCTCTGTTTAGCATAATACCCCACACCCTACAGATCTGGCCTGTTGTAACTACATAAATCCTCTGATTAAGGATACCAGAATACATATTATTTACACTTATTAACTTGTTCTTGTCACTATTTCTGCTGCTGTTTCTGTGCCTCAGTGAAGCAAAGTCTTGCTGTTTAATAGGTCATGAGGGAGTCCTGAACAGGAAGAGCAGAGCTTACAAAAGCCAAAATAAACACACACAGAACAGAAAAATCTTGATTGTTTCCTGAACAGAAGCTAGAAAACTCAGTCAATGTGAAAACCAAATAAATATTTATATCTGTCAGACATTCTACTAGATATTTTCTAGGCTTTTAAAGTATGACTGAGAAGCTCAGGAATAATCTCAGGGAACAAACAGCAAATAAAGATTTCCTAAGTACTAAAACTTTGAATGAAGGGTTTAAGAATGCTAATTTTTTAAAAGTTTAAGATATAGGAACAGTGTCTACTGCACTATGTCAAAATCTTTCTTACTTTCCCTTAATATTGAAAAATTGATGCTATTATTTAAAAAAAAATATTATAGTAACATAGCTAACATGGTATAGAGATAAGACTTCAACTTAAGTCTGTAAGTTGTAATATTAAGCCTGTACTAGGTTCCTGTAGTCAACTGTCTTTCATGATACATATTTAAATAGTGATTTAATATTGATCAAAAAAATATTGATCCTTAATTTTCCTCTTTTGCTTCATGTCTTTCCCTGCTCTTGATACCCTGTGCACACAGACTAAGTCTACCCTTTCTGCCATGGCCCTGCACAACTAGTTCACCAGATCTCTCCCACCAGGTGCTATGCCGTGCCATTATAATATGGTAGCCACTAGCCACATGTTGTTATCTATATTTAAATTTAATTAAAATTAATAAAATTAGTAACTCAGTTCTCAGTCACACAGGCCACATTTCAAGTGCTAAACAGCCACATGTAGCTAGTGGCTACCATGCAGACCATAATCTTCTGCCATATATAGAACATTTATATCATCCTAGAAAGTTCTATTGGACAGCACAGCTCTATAGGGTCAGGGGAGGGAGTGGTCACTGAGACAAAGAGCTCTGTATTACTGCACAGCAGCATCATTCCAAAGCACAAAATTATAATGCTGTCAACAGTAGGGTCAGGATACACAGGTGGGGTTTTGGGGTTGGAGGAAAGGTGTTCAGAGGGCCAGGTTCAGGAATGGCACTCTTCCAGGCAGGCGTTCCTGGTCTCTAAGGCTTAGAAATGGGCATGTGATAGGCAAGTAGACTTCTGAAAACCTAGCAATCAAAGCATAGATGAGGAAGTCTACACAGATGAGCTGGACCAAAATTGTGAGCCAGGAGTATAGGGCCCAAGTAAGGCAGTCTCAGATGTCAATGGCCAGGGATCTGGGACAAGAATCTAGGAAGTCAGATAGCATATAAAGAATTGCCAGTGAGGGGCTTCCCTGGTGGCACAGTGGTTGAGAGTCCGCCTGCCGATGCAGGGGAAATGGGTTCGTGCCCCGGTCTGGGAAGATCCCACATGCCGCGGAGCGGCTGGGCCCGTGAGCCATGGCCGCTGGGCCTGTGTGTCCGGAGCCTGTGCTCTGCAATGGGAGAGGCCACAACAGTGAGAGGCCCACATACCACAAAAAAAAAAAAAAAAAAAAAAAAAATTGCCAGTGAGCAGGTCCCATGTGGTCTTCCCTTTGGCCCCTTCTTAACTTTTTGTTGAGAGTGGGGCAGCCTTGAGACCCAGACGTGTGCATAAAGTAACTTGCAGCTTCACAAAATATCTGCTCTACCTGTGCTTAGGGCTGGGACAAGACAGCCAGATATTTGTGCAGACTTGAATTGGGGATTTGGCAGTTTCTGAGTACTCTAATCAGTACAGGTTGTAAATTATTTTTAAGTAAATACAATCCCTTCTCTGCATTTAGAACATTGCAGCAGTAGGCACAAATTCACTGCGCATGTCAAGACAGGACTAGTCAACTCTGGTCTGCCTGCCAAGGTACTAAAGGGTAATCTACAACACAGACATAGTCAGAGTTTGCCTTCCCCATTTATTTTACATATTTCCTATATATTAAGGTGGACCATAAACAAATGAGCATCTTCTGAAGCCCAGGCCTTTTGGGAATATATCCAGGTATCTTCAGTAGCCTTCCATCTCTAGGACTCTGACCTTCAGCTCAGTCTATCCTGAGATATATCTATACCCCAAGATACATCTCCTCCAAACATGGCTTGAACTATATGACTTCCTTTCTTAAAAGAGAAACTTTCAGTGGTGTTCTATCTCTGTAGATAAAGCCCACAAGCCTCCACCTAGTAGTCCAGGCCCTGTGGCATCTGTCCTCTCTCTGCCTTCCTAGGTTCCCCTGCTTCCATCAACATACCTTGTTTCTGGTCAGATGGGCCTGCCTGCCTTTCCCTGAAAGTACTCTTTTTTTTACCCACTGCATCCTATCTCCCCACTTCTCTCAGCTGCTCAAACCCTGCCTAACCTTTGAGGCCCAGCTCAAATGTGCAGTGTCAGAAGGTTTCTATGACCCATCAGTCAGAAGGGACCTGTTCCTTCTCTAACATCGAACCATTTATGGCAGTGACTCTGACAGGCTAGCATTAGAGCTGGTTGTGTACGTATGTGGCACCTTTTCTGTACAGAAAAGAGTTAAAGTAGCAGGCCTGAGACTGCTATCTTTAGAAAGGCCTGCTTGTAAAGTTAGCCTTTGGTTGGCATCTGGGAATTGGCTCCTAGAGTGTTCCCAACAGTTAAGGGTGGCTCACTGTGCCTAGACTATTTGTGTGAACAATATGGTTTATGCTGAACGCTTGCTTCCCTTCTGGACATTTTGTACACGCTAAGCAGAGGGTCCCTACGTGACAGGCCCCAATAAATGCTGGTTGCTGAATCTCTAATGGGCCTCCTAGAGCAGAAATACCGCACACATGATGCTGCATTTTAACTGGAGATGTGTGCTCTGTGTGACCCCTCATGTGAAGGAGAGAGAGCATAAGGAAGCCTGTGCGTGGACCCCTTCAGACTCTACCTGTGTTTTTCTTCCTTATGAGCCACTGGTGTATCCTTACTACTTTGCTGTAATAAATCTCAGCCACGAGTACAACTATATGCTGAGTCCCGTGAGTCTTTCTAGTGAATGACCACTAGGGGTTGTCCTGGGGATCTCCACACATCCTTAAAGTCCAGTGTCCTTGCCTGTAAAGCAGCAGGGACTGTGCCTCCTACATCTCTGCAACCTTCAAAGAATCAAGCACAGAGTTTACAGTTTCTAGAGACCTGACTTATAATAACTTTATAAGGACTACACAGTTAAAATACCAAGGTAGCTGAGGGCAAAATGAAAAATAAAGAGGCAGTTTTCCCCAAAGAAGGTTCCTATTTATATACACACAGCTTTTTCCTGCTTTAAAGTCTCTCAGGGGCTTCACAGCAATAAATGAGTATGCTGAATGTGCCTGCTGCTGCCACAGGGCTCTTATGACTTTTTAGCTTGATGGAATCTCTCTGCTATCCCACCACCTAGACAAAGCTAACAGAGACTCTGTCACTTGAGGTCCTAGGGGAGGCTACCTGCCAGATGCGCAGCAAGAGCAGGGCCTCTGTGGTAGAAGAACCTTTGCAGTGGCGACATACCTATATTTGCCCTTCCTGTCTTTTAGAAGGAAGCACACAAAAACACTGATGTTTGGGCTTCCCTGGTGGCGCAGTGGTTCAGAGTCCGCCTGCCGATGCAGGGGACACGGGTTTTTGCCCTGGCCCGGGAAGATCCCACATGCTGCGGAGCGGCTGGGCCCGTGAGCCATGGCCGCTGAGCCTGTGCGTCCAGAGCCTGTGCTCCGCAATGGGAGAGGCCACAACAGTGAGAGGCCTGCGTACCGCAAAAAAACAACAACAAAAAAAACCCACTGATGTTTGGACTCGAGAGCAAAGTTCCAACACATATAATAATAACAATAATTAAGTTATTGTCATTGTTATTAATAACAATAATTAACAATAACAACATAACAATAATTATGAATATTTATTGAGATTTACTATCTACCAGGGCCTGATCTAAGGACTTGACACGTATTATCACCTTGATGATGTAGACACTAACACTACTATTTCACAGTTGAGGAAATGGCAGCACAGAGGGGTTAAGCAGCCTAGCTTATTTGGCAGCACTAACCATGGTAAGGCAGGTAGGCTCTAGCAGGAGTGTGAGTTCATGGAGCTTAGAACAAGGGCAAGGACAGACCTCAAAGGTCAAGTCCAGGAATCCTGAATACTCCTGACTTACAGGGCTGAGGCTGAAGAATTTCAAGCAGGGCTGGTATTGGGGATGGACCATGGATGGACTGAATTATCTTCAGGGGCAGGAGGATGAAGCCACAGACTGATCATGGCTGACCACACTCTGGTGGAGGGGCAGAGTGTGGAGTGAGAGTAGGTAGATGGGATGAGGTGGATGCCAAGGCATAGGTCACAAAATAGCAAAGGGACTATTTCCAGAGTGGGTCTTTTATACCTTAAAGGAGAGTTCTCAGCCTGAGGTCAGACAGGTTTTAGAAGCTCTGTGTACACTCAGAAGAAGGACGTAAAGAGGGCATGTATGTGTCTCTGGGCACATGCAATCTTCCAAGGGAAGAGTATCAGAAGGTCCTCAGCTTCTTCTCCTTGGTTTACTTCTGTGTCTTCATACATCCATGAATCTTGCAGGACCATGTCAGAGGCTAGGATACTCTTCCAGGCAGTGGGAAGCTGACTGCAAGCTTATTCCTCCATTTCCTCTATTGCCATACTTTTTGACTTCTGACCCTACACAAATGCCACTAACCAATGAAGATAAACTAAGCTAACTGTTCCTCTGAAGCCATCCATACAGTGCTCAGCCTTATCAGTATGAGCCTTAACATATTCCACAAATTTCTTGGAATGGAAATAAAAAGATATTTCAGTGCAAAAATTCAAGGCAAACTATTTAAGTCAAACAACTTATATTTCAGGGATTCTGAAGCAGATAAAATGTTTAACTTTGATCTCAGTAAGATTTTTCCTCAGCTTTTCTCCTAAATTTGGGCTCCTGCTGTGCTTCCAGTGATATAACATTCTGGAATCAAGAATCTGTATCTCAGTATTGCTAGTAGGGAAATCTGTCTATTGTTTTTTGGAAGGAACAGTGAGCAGTCACCAAATACAGATCCCTGGGCTGCAGGAATCCATGACTATGACCATTAGGTCCCCTTGAAAGGTTCTGATTTCTATCTCTTGCGATTCTGCAATATGCATGGATATACTCTCATGAATTCCTGTGGCAATATGGTGTAATGGAAATAAAGCAGGGAGAAGACCAGGACTTGAATCCTGGACTGGAAACCACGATCTGTTTGGCTTCAGAGTTGATGTAGGGACTAAATTAAGTGACATATGTAAAGCTCGTGGCATGGGGCTTGGTACATCACATGCCCTCAAGGAGTGTTTACTCCTGTTTCTTTCTATCCCTCATTCCCCACAGAGACCAAGCCAAACCTCTACCTTTCCCCTTAAGCCTCAGAAGAAAATAAAAATCACTGGATATGAATGTCTTCCAATTTACCACAGCCTAATGCAACCTATTTATGATTCCGGGCATTACAATCCCTCCTCCCCAGTCCCTGTAGGACTGTGCCCCATCGCAGTCTCTTCTATCTTCATGCTCTCCTCTAAAAGCCTCCCTTCAGCCCTCTGTGTGGATTCAGTAATTTACTTGGGGTCCTGTGGTGTCTGAGTGTCTCATTACTGGGAGAGTCTGTCTGACTTATAGTCAAAGGGGTGTTGTGAGCAGCTCTGAGGTCTGGGAGGATTAGTGACTGGGGTATGAAGATAAATGTTTGAGAAGCTTAAGAGTTTGAGTGATGTAAAGCTTCCAGTGATAGTATTTGGGGCCCAAGACAAATGTGTTATGGGTTTTTTAAAAGATCAATGGTTGAGGAAGTCTTCTGAGCTCAGAAAGTGAAGGGGATTTGTTGGGGGGCAGGGCGTCAATCGCTGGGGGCCTGAGACGTTCTGTGATTTAATAACCTGAGGAATCAGCGTCATCTCTTTATAGGGATCTTCCTTATGCATCTTAATTTTAAAAGTGCTATGTCTCATTTCTGTGATTCTCAATTTCTTCAAAGTATTTATATCTTCCTGGTTTTATAGTATACATTTATTTATTGTCTGTTTCCCCCTCTAGAATGTAAACTACAAGAGGAGAGGGATTTTCTGTCTTGTTTTGTGCTGATTCCCTGGCACCTGGAACAATAGCTTACACATGGTAGTTATATAATGTGTGTTGAATAAATTAACAAGAGGGATATAATTATAAACACAAATCTACTCTATAAAAAGTAAATAATTTTCAAATCAGTACTGTAACTACGTTACTAACAAATTATTTCTAACACTCTCCTACTGCCTTCTGCACACAGTAGCTCTACCCAAAATCTGATGGTTCCTTAAACTCAGCTGTCCCAGGCAGTGGTTCTTAACCTTCCCAGCACATTGGAATCACTTGACAACCCCTGATTTAATTAATGTGGGGAGTGGCCTGGGCATTGGGAACTTTAGTTCTAATGTGCCACCAATGTTAAGAACTACTGGTCTAAACCCAGTTCCCTTAAACCTGTCCACTCCTTTTGTATTCCCTCCTGTGGTTAATGGTCTGAATATACACTCAACAGTCACTCCAAAAAGTAATTAGAGCTAAGTCTGGAAAAAGTGGATAATAAACGAGGATAATAGTTTTGTCTAATAAACAAGGGATGACTATAAGACTTATTTTCCTGTGAAACTTATAAACTAACTTTGCTTTCATTTTTCCAGATGCTAGAATCTCTCTTCTCTGTTCTGTTCCCTTCTTCTGTACGAGCATCTCATCCACTTCACTCTATAGACATCTCAGCCCAGGCTCCAGTTCCTGGGTCTTCATTATCACTGATTTAATAATCTGCTAGGTGTGTCTCTCCATTCTGTCTTGAGGTACTGAAATATTTCTATTTTCCATTAAAAGCCCTTGAAAGAAAAACCTACTTTTTAATGTATTTAGGTTCAAAACTGAAGGGTAACAATCAGGTAGATATTTAATAGAGTTTTACAACTTTGATTTGAAGAGTCCATATAAAGTGTAATATGGCTTTTGGAGGAAGGTGCTAGGAGTGTTAATAATAACTGAGCTCAAGGTAAACTACTAGCAGGATCTATTTCCACATGAGTCTCTGCTCTAAACGTGCTCAGAGGGAAAGCTACTTGCAGTGTTCCCTCAGAAAGCAGCAGCCACATCTTTAGATGCCATATTAAGATAAAGTAAGTTTATACAGGAGTGTTGTGACAAAATATTCTGTTTTCTACCAAAGAACTGATTTTCTTAAAACTTGTAACTGTTTATATTTTGAATTTGAAATTCTAAATTTTCATTTTCCTCTCATACCATTTAGCTTTGTTTAGGAAGTCCAACTGTGGACTTTCCTGGTTCCCACGTACTGCAAAGGATCAAATCAGTCTCAGAGTTCCCCATTTGTGCTATTTCTCCACTATTTCTTCTCTTCCTTTGTGTCTGATTTCTAGTTACCCTAACAACAGCCATTCATCTTGCTCCATGGACACTAAGCCTACACATCCAATGCTGTTTTCCATTCTCTCTCATGAGTCTCAATTGTTTGCTTTTAAACAGCACATAACACATCCTTCAAAACACAATCTTGATGCACTGACTGATCTGCTGACAGAATCTAGCACCTAGTGTTTTTCCACTTCCATGTGAGGATTCAAAGATTTCATTTGTAAAATCTTGGTCTGTCTTGAGATGATCTCTAATAACTTCAGATATCAATCCAGGCAGATATTTTACATTGCTTTGTGAAGGCAGAGAAAATAATCCCTAGTTTGTGAGGAAATGCCTCTAGTTCCAACAGAAACACTTCCAATCGCTGTAAGTTGTGCCTCAGGGCACGTAGCCTCAGAGATCCATCAGGATTGTGACTCTAAGGACAGCAGCCACAGGTCTTACAGTTAAGCTGTTTCTCTAATCATCTGGTTTCCAGAGAAACACGTATTAGTTAAAATCTCTCCCAACTAAATATATTTTAACAACAATAAAGCTTTTTGAAAGGAACATTAGAAAGAGCAAACTTCAATCCAGTATTGTCTTTCATCTTTTCATATTTTCTTTCATCCACTATTCTGGAACATCTTAAGTTGTACTTTGCAAATCTAAGATTTAGAATGATAAAAGAAGTTAGTTTGTGTTGGTATCAGAGTTGGCCAGAGCAGCAAGAAGGGAATGGCCTAAGAAAAGAGCAGGCCCTAGCTGGCACTACATGTGTCTGAAAAGTAGAAGTCCCCTTGCACAGAACAGTCTACATACCTCTCTGGAAGAAAGGGCTGTTAGCCTACTGTCAGTTCACTGAATCATGGGACTTCCACTCTCACACCTTTAAATGCTTCCTGACAGATTATTTCCTGAAGCTTTGTTCATCACCGGGCTCAAAAAGGCTTCAAAGAATACTCAGGGCTATGGAATTTCCTCTTACAAAGCAGTCTCCTTAGCTGTAGTAGTACCTGAAACTGTCTTGTTTACACATTTACCAGTTGTGCTTCTCTGAGGGCAGGGATTCTCTTGATCAGGAACACAACAGGTACTAGGTCAGACATTCTTTGGCCCAAATCAGACTGTACATTTTGAGAAGGAAGCTGACAGAGATTCTCTCCTTGCCCAAACTCTAGTCAGGCTCCTCTGAGTTTTTCAACTAGACCTGAACTTTTAGAGTCCAACGTCATTCTCTGCGTTATCTAATTTTAGCAAGAACCCTGCTACATTGGTTTAGCCAGAATCCTCCACCTTCAATATCTGACCCTCCTCAATATCAGTCAGACTCTCCCCATCACCCTCAAGTCACGTCTGATCACCCTGGCCTGCCTTCAGAAAGAATCCTGTTAGGTTGGTCTAGCCAGAATCCCCCCAACCCCTGATGTTTCTTTTTAGTAACTGTCAACCCACTAACTCCTACCCTGCTCTTTGGCTATAAATTCCGACTTTCTCTTATTGTAGTCACAGTTGAGTCCAACCTCCCTCCTCTACTGACAGGCTGTACTGTGGTCCTTATACCTATTGCAATGGTCCTGAATAAAGTCTGCCTGTCTTTAACAGGTGTCTGAATAATTTTGATCACCACTAAAGCCCTTAGTGGTGATCAGCGGATATTCCAACCTGGCCTCTGACATCTCTGGTAGACACTGTCTACTGGTTTTTAGCAGACTGCCATCTGCAGTAGTTGTATTTGAGAAGACAAAAGCAGTTAAATGACCTATTGGATCAGGATGGTTGGAATGAATCCTTTGAGATTGTCTTCTGTTCACTAGCACCTAGTGGGAATCATCAACCCAAGGTATGGAGCCAAGTGGATGCCTGGGAAAAGAGTGGGGGTGACTAACCTAGTTGAGTTGCCCTAGCTGTGGCTCTGGCCTTGAGGCAGGAGTAGAGATGGGGGAAAGGAAAGAACGCCTTTAATATGAATTCAGCCAGATTTCACACAAAGTCATTTCTGCAACTACAGACTCAATGCTTGAAGTCCATCTTGAGAGTTTATAACAAATCATTCTTTCATTTGATAAATGTTACTAGCTCACTCAGGCTCTGTAATATTTTTGCTTGCACAGTTTAATACTCTAAAGAAAAAGAACTGAGCAAGGAATTAGTGTGTGTATATTATGGCAATTTTCTAGTTTTCAACTTAAGTTAAAAAACTTGCTCAAAAGTTTACTGCCACTTTATTCACAAAGCATTTTCCTTCTACTGTAAGTTATCTGTTTTCTTCTCTGCTGTCTTTTTTAAAAAAAATAAATTTATTTATTTATTTTTGGCTGTGTTGGGTCTTCATTGCTGCGCACGGGCTTTCTCTAATTGTGGAGAGTGTAAGCTACTCTTTGTTGCAGTGTGTGGGCTTCCCATTGTGGTGGCTTCTCTTGTTGCAGAGCATGAGCCCTAGGCACACAGGCTTCAGTAGTTGCAGCACGCAGGCTCAATAGCTGTGGCTCATGGACTCTAGAGCACAGGCTCAGTAGCTGTGGCACATGGGCTTAGTTGCTCTGCAGCATGTGGGATCTTCCTGGACCAGGGCTCGAACCCGTGTCCCCTGCATTGGCAGGCGGACTTCCAACCACTGCGCCACCAGGGAAGCCCTTCTCTGCTGTCTTGAAAATTTTGATCTCTACTGTATAGCAATTTTCTAAGAAAGACTAATTAAATTTAGCCACTGAGGCAACTCATTACCGTTTTGAATGATACCTGAAATCATACTCTCTTAGTGTGGATTTGGCTCCTCAGACACTATGAACATGTACTTTAGAATGTGAGGAAAGAAAGAACCAAAACAGTTCAGGAATCTTCTGTTATTGGGTAGATTTTAGAATTCCCTTTATCTACTGACTTTTTAGCTGTACCTCTTTGCATTATTTTACACATCCTTAACTTCTCACAGTCAATTTCAAGTTAATATTTTCCCATTTTATAAAAAATGTAGAAACCTTGCAACTGTAGAGGTTAAATTAACACTCTCCCCATCCTTTCTGCTATAGTTGTCATATGTACTACATGTATATACATTAGAATACCCTCAAGAAAACGGTATTTTGGGGGCTTCCCTGGCAGCTCAGTGGTTAAGAATCCACCTGCCAATGCAGGGGACACAGGTTCGAGCCCTGGTCCGTGAAGATCCCACATGCTGTGGAGCAACTAAGACCATGCGCCCCAACTACTGAAGCCCGCGGACCTAGAGCCCGTGCTCCGCAACAGGAGAAGCCACCACAATGAGAAGCCCGCGCACCACAACGAAGAGTAGCCCCCAATCGCCGCAACTAGAGAAAGCCCGTGCACAGCAACGAAGACACAACGCAGTTAAAATAAATAAATTACTTAATTAATTTAAAAAAAAGTTTTTTAAAGGAAATGGTATTTTTACAAGTCATGTATTTTTTAAATAAAGAGACAAACAGTCTTTTATATTTATCCATATATTTACCATTTCCAATGTTCTTCATTCATTTCTGAGGATTTGAGCTTCCCTCTGATTCTTTTTTTTAGCCTGGAGAACTTCCGTTAGCAAGTCTTAAAGTGCAATTCTGCTGGTGACAAATTCTCTTAGTTTTCCTTTATCTGAAAATGTCTTTATTTTGTCTTCATTCTTAAAAGATTTTTCTCATTAAATATGTAACTTTATGGGGCTTCCCTGGTGGCGCAGTGGTTGAGAGTCCACCTGCCAATGCAGGGGACGCGGGTTCGTGCCCCGGTCCGGGAAGATCCCACATGCCGCGGAGCGGCTGGGCCCATGAGCCGTGGCCACTGAGCCTGCATGTCTGGAGCCTGTGCTCCGCAACGGGAGAGGCCACAACAGTGAGAGGCCCGCATACCGCAAAAAACAAAAATATGTAACTTTGTGTTTGTTTGTCCTTCTTTAAAGATGAACAAAATATCTACTTTAAAGATACTTTAAAGATGTTTAAAGATATTCTCCTATTATGTTCTGGACTCTGCAGTTTCTGATAAAAAGCCCATGATCACCTGAATTGTTGTTTCCAGGCATGCAATGTGTCATCTTTTACTAGCTACTTTTTTTTGTTTTTGTTTTTTTTGCGGTACGTGGGCCTCTCACTGTTGTGGCCTCTCCCGTTGTGGAGCACAGGCTCCGGATGCGCAGGCTCAGCGGCCATGGTTCACGGGCCCAGCCGCTCCGCGGCATGTGGGATCTTCCCGGACCAGGGCACGAACCCGCGTCCCCAGCATCGGCAGGTGGACTCTCAACCACTGCGCCACCAGGGAAGCCCACTAGCTACTTTTAAGAATTTTAGTTAGACTACAATGTGTCATATTTAATCTGTTTGGTGTTTGACAGGCTTCTTGAATATGTAAGTTTATGTCTTTCACAAAATTTGGGAAGTTATATGCCATTATTTCTGTAAATGTTTTTCCTGCCCCATTCTTTCTCTCTATTCCTTCTGAAATTCCAATATGGGTCTTTTGAAACTGTAACCCTAAGGTTTTGTTGATTAAGTTTGGCTTCAATATTTTTCTTTCTTTAGATTGGATAACTTATATTGATATTCAAATTCAAAGATTCTCTCTGCTATCATTTCATGATTCAATTAATCTCATCTGGTGATATTTTTATTCCTGATATCCCTAATATAGATGCTGTATTTTTCAGTTCTAAAATTTCATTTGGTATTAAGAAGTATTTCCTATTTTTCTGTTGAGATTTTTACTATCTTTTCATTCACTGAACATGTTATAATAGCTCCTTTAAAATCCTTGCCTGATAATTTCAACATCTGAGTTATCTCAGGGTTGGCTTCTGTTGACTGTCTTTTCCCCTCAGACTGGGTCATATTTTCCATGTTCTTTGTATGTCCCATAATTTTGGATTGTACCCTGGACATTGTAGTTGTTATGCTGTGGAGACTCTGGATTCTCTTACAGTCTTCTGAAGAGGGTCAGTTAGTATTTTTGTTTTAATAGGAAATTAACTTGGTTAGACTTAATCTGTAATCTGTTTCTCCTGTGACTGATGGCAGGTCAAACTTCAGTTTTCTCTTCTTTTATTTTTTAAAATATTTATTTATTTGGTTGCACCGGGTCTTAGTTGTCCTTAGTTGTGGCAGGCAGGCTCCTCAGTTGCAGCATGCATGTGGGATCCAGTGCCCAGACCAGGGATCGAACCCAGGCCCCCTGCATTGGGAGCAGTGGAGTCCTATCCACTGCGCCACCAGGGAAGTCCCTCAGTTTTCTTTTAGTCTTAGTTGCTAGCTGCTTTGAGTTTGCCCTGCATATGTGTGATTCAGGGATCAGCCAGTGACATGGGCAGAGGTGATATATAACATCTGGGATTCTCCATCTTCTGCTCTTTCTTTCCTAGGATTCTCTTCAAGCCCCAAGCTCCATCTCTTGGTTCCTCAGGCTAAAAATATGGCAGGCTTCTATTAGAGTTTTAGCTCCCCCATGCTATGTTGAGAGTACAGCTCTGACCAAAACCACAAAAACAGGACACTCACCCTGTGTTGGTCCCTTTCTCCAAGTTTATACCCCTCCAAAATCTGCTGCTTCTGTTCATTCAGCAGAACCCTAACGTGGTTGTTTTTCTGGATTTTACCCACTGTTAATAGTTAAGTGTTGGAGGGCTGGCCTGTTAGGAGGTCACTCTACCATACCAGAAATGAAACCAGCGCAGTTCTACCTCAAAAAAAAAAAGCCCAAGTCCAAGCCACCATCATCTCCCATTTGGATTACTGCAATGGCCTCCTATCTAGTTTCCTAATTTATCTTTAAGTGACCAAGGGTGAGAAGGCTAGTTGTAATTTCATCCCTTGGTCCACCTCATTAATTTGGAAGTCATTTTGAGATCCAAGGATGAGAAGATGGTAGAAAAAAGGTCTCTCCCCTGGAAGATAGCCCCATGGTATGTTCACCTTCTCAGTAAGGCCTAACCTGAACACCTTATTCAAAATAGCAAATCCTCCTTCATACTTTAACTTTTTCTATTCTATATCATTTATCCCTCCAAATACACTCTACAATTTACTCTTTGTTATATCTATTGATTGACTCGCCCTACTAGAATACAAGTTTCACAAGGACAGGAATTTTTGTGTGTTTTCCTCACTGCCATGTCTCTAGAGCCTATACCAATAGGAGCACATAATAGGTGAAAAATAAATGTCTGACAGTATCAATCCACTGTAACTTCTACCTCTGATACCCCTTAATTTTCCACATTCCTCTCTAGGCAGAGGATTTTTCCAAACTTCTGTCAGTAGCATTAGTTATTCTATTCTACTTTGCACTGTGTGTCATGGTCTAGACAGAGTAGAAAGCAAATTTCTTGTAAACAAAGAACTTCTTAAAGAAGCCTGACCACTTCTTTTACTGTTTTTGTCTCGACTCTGTAGGACATTGTATTAAAAAATTTCCCCAGCCTGATATTTAGACTCTGATCATAATGAAACGATGGCACATACAGGAGAGCAATTTCTGACCTTATTCTCAGATGAAAAAAGACACATTAACCACAGGCCAAGGTACATATCTAAAACGAAAGTTTCAACTTGTCTATCTCTAAGCAGATTTTCACTGTAATGTTTCAGCGCAAGATATGATACCTTGGGCATGTATGTAGAAACATGTTGTGTTAGCCTGGTCACTGAAATGAAATATATTTAGCTTTAAACTGCATTTGCATTCATTCTGTCTATATTTTCAGTTTTGTGTTATATTAGAAAAATATATTCTTATAAGAGCAAACTTATAAGACAATAGATTATAAACGGTTTCACTTAAATATTCACGCGTTGGCTTCTCTATCTATAGGGCACAGGTTCCGGGCTTTCTTTGTGTGAGAGAGTGAGCTAATTTTTAATTTCTCTAGGTCTTTGTAATTTCCAGGTAAGATATGCATATAATGAGAGCAGGGTAGGAAAAGAAAGTGATGTTGATAATCACCAGAGTCAGGGTATTAGCTTCTCTTATTCTTTTTTTTTTTTTTTTTTGCGGTACGCGGACCTCTCACTGCTGTGGCCTCTCCCGTTGCGGAGCACAGGCTCCGGACGCGCAGGCTCAGCGGCCATGGCTCACGGGCCCAGCCGCTCCACTCCGCGGCATGTGGGATCTTCCCGGACCGGGGCACGAACCCGTGTCCCCTGCATCGGCAGGCGGACTCTCAACCACTGCGCCACCAGGGAAGCCCAGCTTCTCTTATTCTTGCTGGGAATGACAGAAAATCCTTGGGGGAATGTTGGGTAGTGAGCTGGAGTCTATGTCCCAGACAAAGTTAAGACAGGTTAGACCATACCTGTCTAACTTTGGGGCCCTGAGTGGAAGGACCAAGACTGATGTGCAGGTCCTTCACTGGCTGCCTGAACTCCCACAGATAATCTCTAGTTGCACTGTAAGACGTGACCTCTTTTGCAAAGAAAAGAAAAACTGTTTGATTTAATTAACAAAGTTCTCTGCCATCATTTTAAAAGAAAATTTCTCTCTAGGGGTACCTGAGATTTTCAGAGGCAGATTATCTCTTTTGGGTAGAAATCTTGCCTCTCAGGCAGAACCCTCTATATCAATTACAGAGGCAGCTGATTTTCAAGAAAAAGTTCATTCTACACAAGGGTATTTTGAATGCTGACTAAACTCCAGGAGAATTAGAAATGAGGCTTTTGGCTTGCTTTGCACAGCATCCATGAAAAGATGGCTAACATAAGTGCTTTCACATGATAATCAAGAGAGGTTAAGTTTCTGAGGGCAACTTTGTATTCCCAAGGCCTAGGAGAAAAACCTGGCATACTGAAGACTCCTTAGGGAAAAAGCCGGTTGAGTGATAAAATCAATCACTAGCACCCAGAGGCTTTAGAGCACTCTGCTAAATACGTAGAGGGCCAGCGAGAGAATCAGGCATATTAACAGGCACACCAGTAGCGTAGAGAAAATTAGTTAAACAATAATACTCCTCCTGTGAATAAGGAAATTCACATAAAAGATAACAGTATCCATACAGAAGCAAATAAAGATCAAAACACAAATTCTTTTCTAAAAGAATATTCTTTATACGATTTTGAGGAGGTAATTAGGTGGTAATTATTAAATAGATTAAGATAACAGTTAACACTCATAATGTGTATACAGAAAAATATTTTCTTTCTTTTTCTTAACAGAAAAATATTTTTTAACAAAGGAAATGAGTTCCTTATAGAAGGGAATCCATATTAGGGAAAAAAATATAAAGGACATTTAAAATTCTAGCCATTTATAGGCTTTGTCTTTTTCTTACCCCATTATCACTCAAAAGCAAGCAGATGTTTATTCTGGATTGCCAAGCCAGAAGGCTTGAAGAAGGGGAGAAGTATAACTGAGAAATTTTTTTTCTAATTTTTCTCCTCATACAGCAAAACCAATATTTGCTATATTTTTTTATAACTGTCTTTCCCTTAAGATTGTTGCCAGCTACTTTAAAAAAAAAGAATTACTACCAAAACATCAAATATCTGTCAGTTCAAGGATTCTTTTTAAAAATTTTAGTCTTTTAAAAAATTAATAATTATAATACATATATACATTATACACATATAGATGTATGTAGTCTTTTCCCACAAAATAATACTTATATACAGTTGTAAACTTGCTGTTTTCACTGAACAATATCTCATTAACTTTCTTTCATATATAGAACATGTTTATGTATTTAAAAGTAGTCTCTGTTGTAGGCAAAACTCTAAAATGGTCCCCTAAACCGCCCCCCCCCCCAATAATCCCAGGGCTGTATAATCCCTGTAAGGGAATGAAGTATGGTGACTTTTAATACCATAATTAGGTTATGTTATATGGCACAGTTGACCATAAAACAGGGAGATTATGTGGGTGAGCCTGACCTAACCCCATGAGTCCTTTACAAGTGACAAACTTTCTCCCGCTAATTGCAGAAAAGGAAGTGAGAGATTCACAGCCTGGAAAGGATTCACTGCACTATTGCTAACCTGAAGATGGAGGGGGCTACATAGCAAGAAAGGCAGGTGGCCGGCCTTTAGGAGATAAGAGCAATTCTCAGCTGACAGCCAGCAAGGAAACTGAACCTCAGTCCCACAACTGTAAGAAACTGAATCCTGCCAACAACAACCAATGAACTTGGAAGCAAATTTTCCCCTAGAGCTTTTAGATTAAAACAGAGTACAGTTGACACTTTGACTTCAGCCTTGTGATATCGTGAACAAAGAACCCAGAAATGTTTCTAACCTACAGAACTATGAACTAAAAGATGGGAAATTTTAAAATCCATTAAATTTGTTGTAATTTGTTATACAACAATAGAAACCTAATTCAATCCCTCTCTCACTTCTTTCCACCTCAGTTTTTTCAAAGGTTACTCTATTATTTATCTAGTCCTTTCTCTTCTTATGAACATTTAGACTGCCTTAATATATTTGCTATTACAAAAGTAACATTCTTATACATATGAGCACAAGTTTATTGGTATCAGATTGGTCACAGTATACATACACAATTTTAAAAACGTTTGGTTCTATGATACCAAAAGCACAAGCAACAAAAGAAAAAACAGATACAGTAGGCTTCATCAAAATTAAAGTGTTGTGCATCAACATTACCAAGAAAGTGAAAAAAGACAACCTACAGGAAGAAAAAAAAATTTGGAAATCGTATCTCTGATAAGGGTTTGGTATCTAGGAAATATAAAGAACTTTTACAACTCAACAAAAAGACAAACAAATAATCCAATTAAAAATGGGCAAAGAACTTGACTACACATATCTCCAAGGAAGATATACAAATGGTCAACAAACACATGACAAGATGCTCACATCATTCATCATCATGAAAATGCAAATCAAACCACAATGGGGAAAAACCTCAGAAAATAGCAAGCACTGATGAGGATGTGCATAAACTGGAACCCTCATATATTGCTGGCAGGAATGTAAAATGGTTCAGCTGCTACGGAAAACAGTTTGGCAGTTCCTCAAAAGCTAAACATAGAATTACTGTATAATTCAGCAGCTCCACTCTTAGATATATACCTAAAAAAATAGAAGACAGGCATTCAAACAAGTACACATACTTACATGTTCATAGTAGCACTATTCACTATAACCAAAAGGTAGAAACAGCAAACTGTCTACCAACGAATGGATGGATAAACAAATTGTGGCATGTCCATATGATGAAATATTACTCAGCCATATAAAGAAATGAGGTACTGATGCAAGCTACAACATGAATAAACCTTAAAAACATTATGACAAGTGATATAATTCAGATGTAAAAGGTCACACATTGTATGATTCCATTTACATGAAATATCCAGAATAGATATATCCACAGTGATGGAATGAGACTGGCTGCTGTCAGGGGCTGGGGAAAGGGATGGGGTGGGGAGGAGAATGAGGAACAATTGTTTATCAGGTTCATGGCTTCCTTTTGGGGTGATGATAATGTTTTGGATCTAGACAGAGGTGGTGGTTGAACAACATTATGAATATAGTAAATGCCACTCAACTGTTTACTTTAAAATGGTTAATTTTATGTTATATGAATCTTACCTCAATTAAAAAATGTTTTCCATATAATTTTTAGTATTTATAGTTTATCTTTTTTCTTGATTACTCTTGCTACTGGTGTGTCTACTTTTTTAAAGTTTCTTTTTTCAGAGAATCAGTTTTTATTTTACTGATCCTCTTTATTGTTTCTTTTTATTTCAATTTTTATTGGAGTATAGTTGATTTACAATGTTGTGTTAAGTTTCTGCTGTATCTATTGTTTATTTCTTTAAGTTCTATAATTATATTATTTTTCTTCTTCTTTCTTTAAGTTTACTTCTTCTTTTTCTAGCATCCTAAACTGAAAACATAATTCATTTATTGTTCTTTATTTGGGGGCTGGCAATTTGCCAATGACCTGGTTTGGTGACAACCAGAGTGTAAACGTGGAGGAGATGTGCACCAAAATTGAGGGGCACAGGTGCACACAGAAGCAACCTAAATGTCCACTGACAGATGAATGGATAAAGAAGGTGTGGTGTGTGTGCGTATATATATATATATATATATATATATATATATATATATGCGCACGTACACACACACACAATGGAATACTACTCAGCCATAAAAAAGAATGAAATAATGCCATTTGCAGCAACATGGATGGACCTAGAGATGATAATACAAAGTGAACTAAGTCAGACAGAGAAAGACAAATATCATATGGTATCACTTTTTTGTGGAACCTAGAAAAATGATACAAATGAACTGATGTACAAAACAGAAATAGACTCACAGACACAGAAAACAAACTTATGGTTACCAAAGGAGCAAGGGAAGGGAGGGATAAATTAGGATTTGGGATTAACAGATACACACTACTATATATAAAATAGATTAAAAAAAACAAGTACAGCACAGGGAACTATATCCAATATCTTGTAAAAAAAAAGAATATAAATATATATAACTGAATCACTTTGCTGTACACCTGAAACATTGTAAATCTACTATACTTCAATCAAAAAATTAAGGGACACATGAAGTCATCCGTTTGCTGACAAACTCTCAGGCAATGTTTGGGCAGCTGCCCACAAAGGCCAGTATTTGGAAGCAGCAAAAGGAACAGCTATACCATGGCTCTTCCCATAAGGGTGCTCTGTCAATGGCAGTCCTTGACAGTATTTAAATTCACATCTGACTCTAAATTGGGTTAGAGAATCTAAGGATTTATTCTTTGAATACCTTTATTTATTTTTTGTTCAAAATGTAACTGAATCTATGTGCTATAGTGTTTTCAAAAGTCAAATAGTTTAGAAGTGTTTTTGTTGCTGTTGGTGGTGAAACCTTTTATCAAGATACCATAAACCATCAGTGGGCTTCTTGTCTTTTCCCAAGTTATACTATATTTGTTAAGAATACAAGCATTTTGGGGACTTCTCTGGTGGCACAGTGGTTAAGAATCCGCCTGCCAATGCAGGGGACACAGGTTTGAGCCCTGGTCCGGGAAGATCCCACATGCCACGGAGCAACTAAGCCCGTGTGCCACAACTACTGAGCCTGCACTCTAAAGCCCATGAGCCACAACTACTGAGCCCGCAGGCCTAGAGCCTGTGCTCCGCAACAAGAGAAGGCACCGCAGTGAGAAGCACTGCTCGCCACAACTACAGAAAGCCCGTGTGCAGCAACGAAGACCCAAAGCAGCCAGAAAAATTATTTTTAAAAAAGGAAAAAAATATTTTTTTAAATTATAAAGCATTTTGGCCCACCTTGGATGTTGTAAATTTACCATTACCATAGAGTGAATTGATGGAAATGAGGACAAGTTCTATTTAACAACCTTGGCTTGCCTCTGACAACAGTCAGAGTACATTGCTCCCAAAGAGGAATCCTGTGAGAGCAAAGCAAATAAGTAGCTTTATATTTGTATCTTCTTGTCTTTCATCAGTGATGAAAAATTATCAGTCATTATCTCTTGGTGTATATCTTCTTTTTTTCTTTTGTCTGTGATTCTAATTAGATGTTTATTACCCTCTCTCATTCTATCCTCCATGTTCCTTAATTTTTCTTTCATATTTTTCATCTCCTTTTTATCTCTTTGCAAGATTCTGGATAGTTACACTCATTTATTCAACAAACACTTATTGAGCACTTACTAGGGGACAAGCACTGTTCCAGGCACTTGAGTACCTTAGTGAACAAAATACATCCCTCTCTGTCCAGGAAACACAAAATGAGGAAACAGATAATAAGTGATAAGCACAATAAATGACTAAACTATGTAGAATGTAGAAGGTGATAAATGTCATTAAAAAACAAACAGGAGAGTAATTTCTTCTTTTTTTTTTAACATCAAAAAAAGACAATTTTATTTGCCTATAATGTTATTATGGATTGTCTTAGAAAATTCTGTTTCAGAGCATAAGTGAGGCAAATCTGCATAATGTTTGTCATACTGGTTATGTGATGATACAGAAAATACATATGCATTTTAGTAAGTCTTGCATTTATATTAGGTGTAACACTTGCTAGGAAAATTCACACCTCCCAGCATTTCTTTTTTTTTTTTTGAGGTACACAGGCCTCTCACTGTTGTGGCCTCTCCCGTTGCGGAACACAGGCTCCGGACGCGCAGGCTCAGTGGCCATGGCTCACGGGCCCAGCCGCTCCGCGGCATGTGGGATCCTCCTGGACCGGGGCATGAACCTGTGTCCCCTGCATCGGCAGGCGGACTCCCAACCACTGCGCCACCAGGGAAGCCTCCAGCATTTCTTTTTTTAAAACCACTTTATTGAGGTATAATTGACAAATAAAAAGCTATATATATTTAATGTATACAACTGGATGAGTTTGGAGATAAACATACACCTGTGAACCCATCACCACAATGTTATGTTATGTCTAAGTCATAAACATACTCATCATCTCCAAAAGTTTCGTCCCATTCTATTTATTATTATTAGCATCTACTTATAGTGTGAAATGAGAATACTTAACAAAAGATCTAAACTCTTAGCAAATTTTTAAGTGTGCAATACAGTATTGCTAACTGTAGGTACCATGCCATATAGTAGATCTCTAGAATTTATTCACCTGGTATAACTGAAAGTTTGTACTACCTTTAACTAATACTTCCCCATTTTCCCCTCTCCCTAGGCTCCAGCAACCACCATTTTAGTCTCTCCTCCTTTGAGTCTGACTATTTTAGATTCCTCATATAAGCGGCATTATGTATTATTTGTCCTTCTATGTCTGGCTTGTTTCATGAAGCACAATACCCTCAAAGTTCACCCATCTTGTTGCAAATGGCAGAGTTTCCCTCTTTTTAAAGGCTAAACAATATCCCATTTTATGTATATGCTACATTTTATTTATGCATTCACTCACCAGTAGACACTGAGGTTGCTTCCTTGTTTGGCTGTTGTAAATAATGCTGCAATGAACATGGGAGTGCAGTTATCTCTTTGAGATCCTGATTTCAATTCCTTTGGATATATTCCCAGAAGTGGGATTGCTGGATCATATGATAGATCTATTTTCTATTTTCTTTGAGGAGCCTCCATACTGTTTTCCATAGTGGCTGCATCAGTTTACATTACCAACAGTGTACAAGAGTTCCCTTTTCTCCACATCCTCCCCAACATTTATCTTTTTTAAAAAATTAGATAAATTTGACATGATACATTTTATAAACTTAAGGTATATAGTGTATTACTTTGATACATTTATATATTGTAATATGATTACCACTGAAGCAATATTTAGCATATTATATCATTATGGTGCAATATTATTGTCCTTTATTAATTATACTGTGTTTAAATCTCCATGGCTTATTTACTACTTGTTATAAGTTCATACCCTTAAACACCACCAATTTTATCCCCCACCCCTGCTCCTCTATCTCCTGGTAACCACCATTTTACTCTCTGTTTTTTCACAGGTTTGACTTTTTTAGATTCCACATACAAGTGATATAATACTTTCTCTGTCTGACTTAACTCACTTAGCATAATGTGCTCAAGTTTCATCCTTATTGTTGAAAATGGCAGGCTATTCTCCTTTCTCATGGTTGAATAATATTCCATTATGTATATACAACACATCTTTTTATCCATTCATCTATTGATAGGCATTGGGGTTGTTTCCATACCTTGACTACTGTAAATAATGCTGTGATAAACATGGGTATGCATATATCTTATCAAAATCCCACTTTTTAAAAAATTAACTTTTATTGAAAAAATCCCACTTTTATTTCCTTTGGGTATATACCCAGAAGTGGAATTGCTGGATCATATGGTAGATCTATTTTTAATTTTTGAGGAACCTCTATATTGTTTTCCATAGTGGCTGGATTAATTTACATTTCCACCAACAGTATATAAGGGTTCCCTTTTCACCACATCCTTGAGCCATTCTAACAGGTGGGAGATGATATCTCATTTTGGTTTTTATTTGCTTCTCTCTGATGATTAATGATGTTGAGCATTGTTTCATGTGCCTCTTGGCCACTTTGATGCCCTCTTTGGAAAAATGTCTGTTTAGTTCTCCTGCCAGTTATAAAATTGGATTGTTTGTTTTTATGTTATTAAATTTTATTTGTTCTCTCTATATTTTGGATATTAACTCCTTATCTGATTTGGATATTATTTTGGTTTGCAAAAATTTTCTCCCATTTCATAGGCTGCCTTCATTTTGTTGATTGTTTCCTTTGCTGTTCATAATGAAGTTTTTTAGTTTGATGTAATCTCACCTGTCTATTTTTGCTTTTGTTGTTTAAGCTTTCAGTGTTGTAGCCAAAAAATCATTGTCAAGGCCAATGTCAATAAACTTTTTCCCTGTGTTTTCTTCTAGGAGTTTTATGGTTTCAGGTCTTACATTAAAAGTCTTTAATCTATTTTGAGTTGATTTTTGTGTATAGAGTAAGGGTAAAATTTCACTCTTTTGCATACGGATATCCAGCTTTCCCAACACCATTTATTTCAGAGACTATCCTTTCCTCATTGTGTATTCTTGGTACCTTTGTCAAAGATCAGTTGACTGGACATGTGTGGGTTTATTTCTGGGCTCTCTATGCTGTTCCACAGGTCTACGTGTCTGTTTTTATGCCAGTACCATCCTGTTTTAATTACTGTAGCTCTGTAAAATATTTTGAAATAAAAAAGTGTATACCTTCAGCTTTGTTCAATTGTGATTTCTCCTTTACTGGCATTATTTCCCCAATCTTAAATGAACTCTTTTTTTTTTTTCCACTAGGCACTGTGACCCTTCTTAAGTTGTAGCAAGGATCAGATGAAACAAATTGCTTTTTAAATGAACTCTTATATTACCTGACAGCATGCTGCATGTTAGGTGCATAAAATGTTTTCTTAATGACTGAAATATTCCCTGTGTTTTGCCCTCTGCTCTTCTCACATGCTATTTAAATAGGTTTGGATAACTTTGTTTCTGCACACAGGAACTATCCCTAAGAAAATTCTTATCTTCATCTGTGACACCTTACCTGCATCCCAGATGCCCCCACTACATGGCATGTGGTTTGTATAGCTATCATTTCAAACTCAGCATAGCCCAAAATGAACTCAACATTTCTTTCACTTGGCTGGATGCAATAATTATAGTACCACTCTCCTTGCCTCCAAGGTAGAAAAGAGATAAGAGGAATAACTAAGTTTGTTGCTACACTTAGTTGACTACTCATTCATTCAATAAGTAACTTCAGTACCTACCAAATGGTAATATTCTCTTAGGTTCAAGGGATTTGCTAGTGAATAAGATAAAAAAATTTCTGTTATCATATAAAATAGGTAAATAACAATGACCTACTATATAGCACAGGGAACTATACTCAACATCTTATAATAACCTATAATGGAAAAGAATCTGAAAAAGAATATGTGTGTGTGTGTGTGTGTGTGTGTGTTTAAGTGAATCACTTTGCTGTACACTTGAAACTAAAAAAATATTGTAAATGAACTATACTTCAATTAAAAAAATAAAGAGAAAAGAGAAAAATACCTCTGTTCTCACAGTGCTTACAGCCCAGTGACGAGACACAGACAATAAAAAAGGTAAATAATTAAACTATTTAGTACGTTAGATGGTAATAAATGCTTGGGAAATATAAAGCAAGGCAAGGATTGAGAGTATGCATGTGTATGTGGGAGATGATGGTAATGATGGTTTCAGTTCTAGACAGGGTGTCCAGGAAAAGCCTGAGAGGGTGATATTTGAGGAAAAACCTGAAGAAGGTCAGGATGCAAGCACCATGAGGCTATCCAGGAGACAGCATGTGCAAGGAAAGGCCCTAAGGTAGGAACACGTGTTATGTTTTTAGGGCATAGCAAGGAGGTCATTGTAAAGTAGAGTGATCATGGCGGGAAATGATAGGAAATTAAATTATAGAGGTGATGAGTCTGGGACCACATCTTATATGGTAAGATGCCCTTTCTTTTCTTAGTACTAGTCCCCTTATCCTGAGGCCTTATCAGCTCATATCTGCAACAGCTCCTAACTCATCTCATCCATTTTCCAGTTTAACCTATATATTGTCACTGGGGTAATCCCAAACCACCATGTTCAATATGGCAGTCCCCCATTCAAGGATTGAGAACAGTTTATCTAATACATCAAGTCTCAATCAGTCTACAGAGTTTTCAGGGCTATCTCCAACCTATTCAATCTTGTATTAGCACTTGTTTTCTGACCATTTAGTGAGCTTTTTCTTTGTTCAAGGACCTATGAACAAAGATGGGTAAGAAACAGATTCAAGACTTGGAGTTTACTGTCAACATAAACTTTTTCCTAGCTCTAATAGCCTCTTCCAATTTCCTGTATACATGCATTCATGTCTTTATTATTTCTAACTCAAGCTTTTGCTACTTTTCATACTTGAATATCTCCTCTTCTTGAACTTACAATAAAATCCAAAATCTTTCTACAGCTGTAAGGCCCTGCATAATCTGGTCCCTGACTATCTCTTCTTGTGACTGCCTCTTGTGATATCCTTTCCTTCCCTCACTCACTATATTCCCTCAACGACTACCTCCCAGTTTTCTGAATGTACAAAGTTTTTCCCTGCATCTAGACCTTCTTCTGCCTAGATCATGTTACCCACTTTTTTCTTACTCATACTTTAAGCCTTAGTTTGGATGCCAGAAGAGCTCCCTTCCCTGCACTCCAATCTACATAAGGTTTCACAGCACACTACATGATTTTCCTTTATAGCACTTATGACAATTTTAAAACTATGTGCTTATTCGTGTGATCATGTGTTTAATGGTCTCTCTACTAGAAACAGTTAGTTTCTCTACTAGATCATAAGCTCCAGGAAGACAAGCAGATCTCTCTCTTGCTCACCTCAGTATCCCTAGCACCTAACACAATACTTGGTAGATGCTTAACAAATATCTGTTGAACAAATGAGTTAATACCTTATCTGGATCCCGGCCACTGTTTTTCAACTACTTTCATTTTCTCCAAGAGCCCTTGAGGTCTTCTCAGTCTCTCAATGACCCTTTTCTTCCCTGACTTCTTTTCCTCTTAAAAAAAATAGTTCTTCAAATGTTGAATTCAAAACCCTGGTGACAACTGATCCAGCTTACCATGACAGGATAAGTCATCTCTCCCAGTATATCATTGCAAAGCTGACTGTATTTCTTTCCCAAACCATACAATTTAATCCTAAATATGAAGCAAAGTCTGAAATGTAACTGATTAGAAAAAATATATAAAACAACCAGGATTTGGATAGGACTTCTCATTTTTTTCAGCTTGAAAAGCTCTATAACGGTTTCTAACTTAATAGGTTGTATTTTTTGTTTGTTTTTCCCTGAATTTTTTTTTTTTTTTTTTTGCGGTACGCGGGCCTCTCACTGTTGTGGCCTCTCCCGTTGCGGAGCACAGGCTCCAGACGCGCAGGCTCAGCGGCCATGGCTCACGGGCCCAGCTGCTCCGTGGCATGTGGGACCTTCCCAGACTGGGGCACGAACCCGTGTCCCCTGCATCGGCAGGCGGACTCTCAACCACTGCGCCACCAGGGAAGCCCTATTTTTTTTTTTGATGTGGACCATTTTGAAAGTCTTTACTGAGTTTGTTACAATGCTGCTTCTGTTTTATGTTTTGGTTTTTTGGCCATGAGGCATGTCTTAGCTCCCCAACCAGGGATTGAACCTGCACACCCTGTATTGGAAGGCAAAGTCTTAACCACTGGACCGCCAGGGAAGTCCCTCCTTGACTTTCTTTTTTTTTTTAATACATCTTTATTGGAGTATAATTGCTTCACAATACCGTGTTAATGTTGCACAACAAAGCAAATCAGCCATATGCATACACATGCCCCCATATCCCCTCCCTCTTGAGCCTTCCTCCCATCCTCTCTATACCACCCTTTTAGGTCATGGCAAAGCACTGAGCCGATCTCCCTGTGCTATGCTGCTGCTTCCCATCAGCCAACTATTTTACATTCACCTCCCTGACTTCTTATTGTGCTTAAAGTCTTGCCACATGTCAATAAGACATCTGCCCACCTTACTTTTCCACTCAGCTTGTTTGGTACTTAAAATTGGGAATAACATGTTTCACATCTTTTAGGAATTCTGTAATACCCTGTTCAGACCTCCTCAGGGGCAGGGACATTTCTTTTTTAACTCTTAATCCCTAGCAGGTATTGCAGGGGCCCACAAACAAGAAACCCTCAGCAAATGTTTGCTAAACTGTTCAATTAAATGAAAATTTCTTGGGCTTCCCTGGTGGCGCAGTGGTTGGGAGTCCGCCTGCCGATGCAGGGGACACGGGTTCGTGCCCCGGTCTGGGAAGATCCCACATGCCGCGGAGCGGCTGGGCCCGTGAGCCATGGCCACTGAGCCTGTGCTCCGGAGCCTGTGCTCCGCAGGGGGAGAGGCCACAACAGTGAGAGGCCCGCCTACCGCAAAAAAAAAAAAAAAAAAAAAAAAAAAAAATGAAAATTTCTTGATTCACGGGAGACTGATTGGTATTTATTTGATAGATGAATTTATTCATTCATTCACTCAATAACTATTTATTTAATGCTCCAATATCCAAAGTCCTGTGGTTAGCACTGGGGAGAAAATGGTACAAAAAACACACGAGGAAGCTCCCATTCCAGTGGGGAAAATCTACATGCATGTGTGTAATTACAGTATAGTATCTGGTAATGGGATAAAGCTAGGTACAGGGTGACATAATGTGCACAATGAAGCCCCAGGGCTGATTCTACTCATAAATAGAATGAGGAAGGTTTCATAAAGTTGAGTTGTAAAGAATGAACAGGAGTTTACCAAGCCAACAAAGGTAGAGAGGCATGAAAGAGCAAGGCATGTTTAGAAAAAGCCAAATAAGGCATCAGGAGTAAAATAGGATGCATGAAATAAGGTTAGAGAAACAGGCAGAATTATATCATGCTGGGCCTTTTATGCCATGCTAAGTAACAAGGGCTTTTAGCCTAAGTGGGAGCTGACATGAACAGTTTGTATTTTTAAAAGAGAAGTATGGTGGTGGTGTGGAAGATAACTCAGGGTAGGAAGACAGATTCAGGGAGTCTATACATTTGGGGAGAAATGTGAAGGATCTGGGGTGACAGTGAGGATAAAGTGAGGGTAGTGATTTGATTGGCATTAGGAGATAGAAGTTAATAAGATACAGTGATTAACTGAGAAGGGATGGAGATAGAGAGGGAGGAGCCTAAGAGGACTCCTAAGTTTCTGATATGGATCTCTGAGCAAATGCCTTTCACTTGATTTAAGGTGGAAGTATATGTGTGAGGACAGAAAATGAATGCAGTTTAGAAATGCTGATGGATGTCTGAAGGACATCTAAGGGCATATGTCTGGTAGAAAAAAGGAAATGAGGACCTAAAGCTCAGGGGAGAGGTCTTAATTAGAGATTTAGATTTCAAGGCTAAATATTTATGATTCTGTTTGGAATGATGAAATGAAACAAAAAAATAGAGCTACCAAGGCCCTGCCAGCTGCTGCTTCTGCCCTCCAGCAGATCATCTAATACTCATTAGTCAACATATATCAGAATGCATGATGTGGGTTGGCAATTTGTCATTCACTTTAGCCCTTCTAGGTTTGCCTGTGGAATCAGCAATAAGACTTAGAGTAGAGGAATAGCTGGTCTTCTCCTTAGTTTGCTCCCCCGCTCACATGTGTTCTTTGGCACAGAGGTTGAGTGTGTCCTGGCAATACTGAACACTAGACTAGCACCATTTGATTGGAGGCCAGACTACAAATATTTGACTGGAAAAATAGTCACTCAAGGAGTTATCTTGAGGAGAAGAAACAATTAAACCGATTGCTCTGTATCTATTCTCTGTGCACCTGATGTAATACATCCCCCTAATCTTTTGTGACTTCTGACAACTGCTTCAAAAAAGTAATATGTGACCAATTTGATAATTAATCATAATGAAAGCATAATTATCTGATAATACCAGCTCAATGACCTAAAATTTTTAAGGGCTTACACACTACACAAATCCTAATGGAAAGAAGAAAGAACATTTATTGGTTAAACCTATGTCTAAAATTCTACTTGTTAGTTCACTCTTAAAACTAAAGAAAGTGTATATTTTCAACTAAGAATCTTACAGTTTTATTATGTGAATGTGAAGGTTGTATAGTTCTCTAGTATGTAAGGATTTTAAATGACCTAATCATTTCCAGCACTCTATAAAAAAATTTTTTTACATTTCTTCTTTTAAAATGTTTTATTGTTTCTTGAGACTAAATTATAAACAATAAGTCCAAAGATAAAACAACTGCATGGACTGATGATCCTGCATGAATTACAAACCAGAGCAATGGGGTGCCTGTACTGGGCTTGCATCTTCTCTGTGCAGTAAGTCCGATAAAGAATGTACTGGGCACAGGCACTGTGTGTGGTGCTAGAATCATGGGAGAGAAGACATAGTCCCTGGCACTCAAAGATGACAAAACAGTGTGCTCTGGTTTTCAAACTGTAACCCATGTATTTTCAGAGGTTCCACAGGGTACTTACTAGGTAGGGGCAGGGACATTGTGAGATTCCTGTTATTTCCCCTTTCATCAGCAGAGTAGTTCTATTTTATCTGTTTCGTTTATTGAACTTTCTTTTAAAATTTAGCTTGAAGAAAAAGGACTCTTCCACACACAAATGTAAATAAGTTTACAAACCTCTGGTCTAGTAGAAAAACAAGAGCAGTCAGAATCTATATCCATGCAGCCCTGGCCTATAGTCTTGCCTATGTGCAGCAGCTGTAGTTGCCTTCACCACCACAGCTTTCCTAGAAGCATGTACTGGGAGCCACTGGTGACAAGGAAAACCCACATGCCCTCATCAGTGAGTATATCATTTTACTCCTATGCCAAAGTGAAGCACAGTGCTTTAATTTCGGCAGGGGGGGGCAGGGTGGGATAGTCAAGACTAGAGGCACTGTGGAACATACAAATTAACTGCTTTCTTTTTGTACTCTGTTACAACTTCCATTTAAAATCTTCCCACATGTAGCACGCAATTGGAAAAGTAAAAGTTATTTTCAAATCTTAAGTAAAACAACAACAACAACCCATAAAGCAGTCTTAACACACAAAGTTCCCATGCAACATAAAAGTATCCCAAGATTTATTTTCTCTCTGCCCCACCTAGAAGATAATCACAGAGAAAAGTCAGGGCTCCCTAAAATTCCAAGTTGGCTACAAAAGTCTTCCCACCCTTTTAGAGCCTTGCTGACATCTAGAGGAAGAGAAGCCTAGAATGTCTCCTTGATTTCTCCCTACCTTTCAAGGGGAAAAACACTACTGCTATTGCTCATGCTTAAGGGTCTCATTGCTCTGTCAAGACACACAGTCTACTGCATGTCAGCCCCTTTCTGTGGTTTCTCCTCCAATCCAAGTCAAAGAGGAATGATAGAGTCAGGCCAACTTTCCCTTTTGTCCAGAATATGCTCTTCCTTTTACGGGGTTAGGCAGACAATGAGGGCTGGGGCTGCCCTCAAACAGGACAACATTAGCCTATTTCCTTGTGAGCCCTCTCCATCCCACATGCAGGAAGGCAGAGCCCAGGGCTTCCTGCATTCAAGAGCGGGTCGCTTTGCTGAATTTGCTTTGTTCTATGTTTCTCCTACGTGTTTCCTCTGGCATTGAATAGATGCATCCTTTGCTTTCCCTGAGGTGGTGATGGCCAAGATTGAGTTTTGAGCTTCCATGTGGAAATAGGCACAGGGACAAAAGAGGCCATATGTGACTTCAGGGTACACTGGGATTTGAAGCAAAACTCTCAGCTAAATAAGAGGAGGTTACTTTATCTTGTTTTGCCTCCTCTGTGCATCTATCTTCTCTGAAGTCCAGAGATGCCTATGATCTAGGACACACCATTCTAATACAGAGTCTCAACCTCACCAGAGCTTCTAATAACTTTTACCTGATCTGCTTGCCTTCTCTCATATCATACAAGGAAAAGAAGACATCGGTATCTTCCCCAATGGTATTGTAGGTGAAACTCTTCAGACTGAGGAAGAAGTGATGTGGCACTGGTATCCGACAGGTTTCCCCATGTCGTGGGCGCATTGTATCTACCTAATGAGGAAGGCAAAAAACAGTGATTGCTAATATTTTAGTTATTCATTATATTGATCATAAGTAAAATTAAAACTAAATGACTAACTCTCCTCATACTGCTGAAGAGGATCATTTAAGAGAAAGGGAGATTGAAAGTGCTTTCTTTGCTAGTAGCAGATGTTGCGTCAATATGCTTGATTTGAGGTAGGCAAATATGCAGCTGGGAAGAGTAAACAGAGTGAAGGAGATATGGGAACAGTAATTCCAACTTATAAGTGAACTCCAAATCTCCACCAGGTCACAAACATCTAAATTCTCCAGAGAACCATTTTTAAAGTCACTTCTTGGAGATGCTGTCATGACCCTGATGATTTGGTTTATACTGTTAGATAGTAATAGTTACCATTCTAAATACCATCTTTATTTTCTCAGACTGATCATTTTAGTCTCTCAGTCTACTTTGTTTCAACTGTGCTTGTGTAAATATGCACAGAGGAGTGGAGAGTAGCCAAGTCCGCTCGGAGGTCAGGGCTCCTTAGGTCACAATCAAGAAGTCAGTGATAAAAAATATATAAATAAATAAAAATAAAAGATTATCAAAAAGAAAAAAAAGAAGTCAGTAATTTCTTGGTGCATCCCTATTTTATAATCGTGTAAAAGAAAGAATTGAGGGAAAAGAGAGGGAGGCCTGGTTAAGTTGCTTACCTGAGATGTGCTTTGCTGTACGCTCTGCCGGCTAGATAAATGCTAGGGAAAGAAAGAAAAACTCAATCAATTGGGAAGGAAACTAACTTTTATCAGGAACCTTCTATATGCTAGGCATTCTGATATATATCTTACATATATGATCTCATTTAATTCTAATAACCTTGTTAGACAAATGTTATTTGTATTTGACAGAGCCAACTAAGTTTTAGTGTAAGGAAGTGAAATGCTGAAGGTCCCACACAGCAAGAAGGTGGCAAAATCTGGATTCAAAACCAGGCCTTTCTAGCTTAGAGTACCAGCCAAATCACAGGTGGGTGCTTGCTACTGGATTTTTGTTTTGCCACTGTCCTCTCCACACAATGTATCACATCCTGCACTGCGTGACACAGCTTCCTCAGGCTCTCCACACTGGAGAAGGTATAGCCTTTAACCACAAGTGGCTCCTTCCCTAACATCTCTCCATGCTGTACCTTTGCTGCTGGCTAAAGTTAGAAGAAGCAGATTCCAATCCCAGCTGTATGCAAATGGGTTGTGAAACTCCAGACAAATTGTTTACTCTCTCCAAGGTACATTTTCCCTCAACTATAAAAATGAAATAAAAGTTTTTGTTGTCTTCCTCACAAGGTTAATGCAAGGTTCAAATAACTTAATGGGAAGCAGCAAGACATAATAGTTAGGGACCTAAGTGCAAAATTTTAAATCTTGACTCACACTTTCCTCATCTGTAAAGTGAGGATAACATTCCATGCTGAACCTCATAGGGTTTTGTGCAGATTAACCCAGCATAGTACACATTGTAAGTGGTTGATCATTGTTATCTATAATTAGTATTTTTCTTATTATTGCTGTTCTGGTTTTATAATTAGTTATTAAAGAAAAGTCAGTCACATTTAGAAGTAAACCCCAGCCAGGAAGAAAGGTGTGTTCACCATTCTTCAAGTCCCTGGTCTTAGGAGACTTGAAAATGAGAGTTTCTATCCTGCCTCCTTTTGGCCCCTACAGGTTGTGAGACAGCTCTCATTTGGTGAACTGTCCCACATCACATGGCTAATAAGACTGGTTGCTGAGTAGAATGGTTTCATTCTTTTAACAAGTATACACATTTAACCCTAAATAAAACTGAAGTACAATTAAATATTAATTTAAATGCATTTCACTAGCTATATTAGTTAATTATTAAATATTCATGTGCATTATTAGTTATATTAGCTAATTATTATTGACTATTAATGTTCATCCATGGGAATATATGTTCCCATGATACATATTAAATATCATTAAAACAGGTCTCCACCAGCTGGGGAAATCACCACATAGAAGGCTTATGTACAAGAGAAAACTTCACATATAAAACAGTTCACAAAAAAAAAGCTTTAAAAAAATCAGGCTTTCAAAAAAAAAAAAAAAGCAAGCTTTCTATGGTTTACTGACCCATATCCCACTGGGAAGGTTACTGGCCTACAACTCTTTCCATTGTTTTATTTTTAGGGTCTACACTAAGGCATTCTTCTCAAGTGAATTTACTGACTAACTCTTAAAAATGACTACCAATCATAAACATTAATGTTCAATTATAACTATATATGGGAGTTTACAGCTAATTTCAGTGTAAATCATCCCGGTTGACAATAACATACATCATTCTAGACTTCAGAGGCATCAAATCTGGGGAGAACTTGGACCTCCCTGCTGGTGCAGTGGTTACGAATCTGCATGGCAATGCAGGGGACACGGGTTTGATCCCTGGTCCGGGAAGATCCCACATTCTGCGGAGCAACTAAGCCTGTGTGCCACAACTACTGAGCCTGTGCTCTAGAGCCTGAGAGCCACAAGTACTGAGCCAGCATGCTGCAACTACTGAAGCCCGTGCGCCTAGAGCCCATGTTCTGCAACAAGAGAAGCCACCGCAATGAGAAGTCCATGCACCGCAATGAAGAGTAGCCCCCGCTGAGAAGCCCGTGCACCACAAAGAAGAGTAGCCCCCACTCGCTGCAACTAGAGAAAGCCTGCAGGCAGCAAAGAAGATCCAACTCAGTCAAAAAAATAAATTAAAAAAAAATTGGGGGAGAAATCTTCAACCTAGTCTGAAAGCACCCCACATGGGTAGCCAGAAAATGGCATCAGAACTGGCATTTTGGAATGTACAAATGTACAAAATGTACATTTCCACCAAAAGTGCACAAGAGTTCTCTATTCTCCATATCCTTGCCAGCATTTATTTAATGATAAGCAAATAGGTGTGAAGTAATATCTAATAGGTGTGAGGCAACATCTCATTGTGATTTTGATTTGCATTTCCCTGATGATCACTGATTATCAAACACCTTTTCACGTATGTATGACTTCTTTGGAAAAAAATCACATCTTCCTCTCATTTAAAAACTCAGAATAGGGCTTCCCCGGTGGCGCAGTGGTTGAGAGTCCGCCTGCTGATGCAGGGAATATGGGTTCGTGCCCCGGTCCGGGAAGATCCCACATACCGTGGAGCGGCTGGGCCCGTGAGCCATGGCTGCTGAGCCTGCGCGTCCAGAGCCTGTGCTCCGCAACGGGAGAGGCCACAGCAGCGAGAGGCCCGCGTACCGCTAAAAAAAAAAAAAACTCAGAATAATTGATTTTTTGCTACTGAGTTTTAAGAGTTCCTTACATATTTTGGATATTAACCCTTTATCATATATAAGGTTTGCAGACATTTTCTCCTATTCTGCAGGTTGAATTTTCATTTTGTTGACTATATTTTGCTGTACAGAAACTTTTCTGTTTGATATAGTCCCACTTGCTGATTTTTGCTTTTGTTGCTTGTGCTCTTGATGTCATATCCAAAAGATCACTGCCAACACCAACATCAAGCAGCTTTTCCCTTATGTTTCCTTATAGGAGATTTACGGTTTCAGGTCTAACATTTAAGTCCTTAATACATTTGGAGTTAATATTTGTGCGTGGCATAAAACAGGAGTACAGTTTCGTTCTTCTGCATATCCAGTTTTCCCAACATTTACTGACGAGACTATCCTTTCCTCAGTGAATATTACCAGCTCCCTTGTTAAAATATTACTTGACTGCATATATGTGGGTTTATTACTGGGATTTTGATTCTGTCCCATTGGTCTATGTGTCTGTTTTTACGTCAGTACAACATTCACTGTTTTGAATTACTATAGATTTATAATATAGTTCAAAATCAGGAAGTGTGATGCTTCCAGGCTTTTTTCTTTCTCAAGATTGCTTTGGCTATTCAGAGTCCATTGTGGTTCCATACAAATTTTAGGATTGTTTTTTCTATTTCTGTGGAAAACACCACTGGTATTTTTATAGGGATTGCATTGAATCTATAGATGGCTTTGGGTAGGGTGGATATTTTAACAATATTAACTCCTCTAATTCTTGAGCATGGGATATCTTTCCATTTATTTTTGTCTTCTTTAATTTCATCAATATCTTATAGTTTTCAGTATATAGATCTTTCACTTACTTAGTGAAAAGTTATTTCTAAGTATTTTACTGTTTTTGATGTTATTGTAAATAGGATTGTTTGCTTTATTTTTTTTCATATAGTTCATAGGGTATTCTGATTTTTGTAATTGATTTATGTATCCTGATTTTGTATCCTGAAACTTTATTGAATTTTTTTATTCTAACAGTTTTTTGGTGGAGTCTTCAAAATTTTCTATGTATAAGATCATGTCATCTGCAAGTAGTGACAGTTTCTTTCTTTCTTTCCCATTTGGATGCCTTTTCTTTCTTCTTCTTGTCTAACTGCTCTATTGTTATGGCTAGGGCTTCCAGTACTATGGGTTTTTTTTTGTTGTTGGTGGTGTTGGTGTTGGTGTTTCTGGCTGCATTGGGTCTTTGTTGCTGTGTGCGGGCTTTCTCCAGTTGTGGCGAGCGGGGGCTATTCTTCATTGCGGTGTGCGGGCTTCTCATTGTGGTGGCTTCTCTTGTTGCGGAGCATGGGCTCTAGGCACGTGGACTTTAGTAGTTGCAGCACGTGGGCTCAGTAGTTGCAGCACACAGGCCCTAGGGCACACAGGCTTCAGTAGTTGTGGCGCATGGGCTCAGTAGTTGCAACGCATGGGCTCTAGGGTGCGTGGGCTTCAGTAGTTGTGGCACACAGGCTGAGTAGCTGTGGCTCGCGGGCTCTAGAGTGCAGGCTCAGTAGTTGTGGCGCATGGGCTTAGTTGCTCCGCAGCACATGGGACCTTCCCGGACCAGGTATCGAACCCATTGGCAGGTGGATTCTTAACCACTGCGCCACCAGGGGAGTCCCTCCAGTACTACGTTGAATAGGAATGGTGAGAGTGGGCACCCTTGTCTTGTTCTTGATCTTGGAGAAAAAGCTTTCAACCTTTCATTGCTGAGTATGATGTTAGCTGTGGGCTTCTCATATATGGCTTCATTATATTGAGGTGTGCTTCTTCTATGCCCACTTTCTTGAGAGTTTTTATCATAAAGGATGTTGAAATTTTGTCAATTGCTCTTTCTGCATCTATTGAGATGATCTTACGATTTTTTAATTGAACTACAGTTGATTCACAATGTTGTGTTAGTTTCAGGCATATAGCAAAGTGAGTCAGTTTATATATATATACATATATATATATATATGTTTTACAGATTCTTTTCCATTATAGGTTTTGATCATACGATTTTTATCCTTTATTTTGTTAATGTGGCACATTACATTGATTGATTTGCAGATGCTGAACCATTCCTGCGTTCCTGAAATAAATCCCACTTCATCATGTGCTGTTAATGTGCTGTTGAATTTGGTTTGCTAGCATTTTGTTGAGAATTTTTGTATCTACATTCATCTGGGATATTGGCCTTCTTTTCTTGGAGTGTCCTTATCTGGCTTTGGTATCAGGGTAATGATGGTCTTGTAAAATAAGTTTGAAGAGTGTTTCCTCCTATTCAATTTCTTTGGAAGAGTTTCAGAAGGATTGGCATTCATTCTTCTTAAATGTTTGATAAAATTCACCCATGAAGCCATCTGGTCCTGGGCTTTTCTTTGTTAGGAAGTTTTTGATTACTGATTCAATCTCCTTACTCATTATGGGTCTGTTCAGTTTTCCTATTTCTTCATAATTTAGTCTTGGTAGGTTATATGTTTCTATTTAGGGTGTCCAATTTGTTGGCATATAATTGTTCATAGCAGTCTCTTATGATCATTTGTATTTCTGTTTATCAGCTGTCTCTTCTTTCATTTATAATTTTATTTACTTGAGTTCTCTTTTTTCTTGCTAAATCTAGCTAAAGATTTGCCAACTAGTCTTTTCAAAAAAAAAAAAAACCCAACTCTTAGCTTCATTGATCTTTTCTATTGTTTTTCTATTCTTTATTCATTTACTTTTGTCCTGATCTTTGTTACCTCCTTCCTTCTGCTGACTTTGGGAATAGTTTGTTCTTTTCCTAGTTCTATGAAGTATAAAGTTCAGTTATTTGAGATCTTTATTTCTTAACGGAGGCATTTATCACTATAAACTTTCCTCTTAGAATTGCTTCCACTGCATCCCTAAGTTTTAGCATGTTGTGTTTCCATTTTTGCTTGTCTCAGGACATATTTATTTCCCTTTTGATTTCTTCTTTGACTCATTGGTTGTTCAGGATTGTGTTGCTTAACTGAAACATATTTGTGGATTTTCCAGTTTTCTTCCTGTTATTGAATTCTAGTTTCAAATCACTGTAGTCAGAAAAGATATTTCATATGATTTCTATCTTCTTATATTTGTTAAGACTTATTTTGTGGCCTAACATGTGATCAATCCTGGAGACTGTTCCACGTGCACTTGAGAAGAATGTGTATCCTGCTGCTATTGGACAGAATATCCTTAATATTCCAAATATGACTGTTAGGTCCATTTGGTACTAAGTGTAGTTCAAGTCCAACATGTCCTCATTGATTTCCTGTCTGAATGATCTATCACTTGTTGAAAGTGGAGTACTAAAGAATCTAATATTGTTGTATTCTTGTCTATTTCTCACTTCAATTCTGTTAATATTTGCTCTATAGATTCAGGTGCTCTGAAGTTGGGTGCATATATATTTACAGTTGTTATATGCTCTTGATGAATGACCCCTCTATCATTATATAATCACCCTCTGTTTCTTGTTACAGTTTTTTAATTAAAGCCTATTTTGGGACTTCCTTTGTGGTGCAGGGGTTAAGAATCCGCCTGCCAACGCAGGGGACGCGGGTTTGAGCCCTGGTCCGGGAAGATCCCACATGCCACAGAGCAACTAAGCCCGTGTGCCACAACTACTGAGCCTGCCCTCTATAGCCTGTGAGCCACAACTCCTGAGCCCACGTGCCACAACTACTGAAGCCCACATGCCTAGAGCCTATGCTCCACAACAAAGAGAAGCCACCGCAATGAGAAGCCCATGCACCACAATGAAGAGTAGCCCCCACTCACCCCAACTAGAGGAAGCCCGCGCACAGCAATGAAGACCCAACACAGCCAAAAATAAATAAATAAATTTATTTTTAAAAAATAGCCTATTTTGTCTGATATAAAAATAGCTACTGCTGCCATCTTTTGGTTGCCATTTGGATGGATTATCTTTTTCTGTTTCTTGCTTTCAGCCTATGCATGTTCTCAACACTAAAGTGAGTCTGTTAATAAACAGAATATTCTTGGTTGTCTTTTTTTAATCCATTTGGCTGCTCTATGTCTTTTGATTGAGAATTTAATCCATTTACATTTAAGTAAAGTAATTATAGATAGGTAAAATTCTATTGCTATTTTAAAAATTGTTTTCTAGATCGTTTTGTAGTTCCTTTCCTCTTCTCTTGCTATCTTTCTTTGTGAACTGATGATTCTCCATAGTAGTGTGCTTTGATTCACTTCTCTTTATCTTGTATGTATCTACTGTAGGTTTTTGCTTTCTGGTTACGTGAGACTTACATAAAACATCTTATAGATAAAGCTATTACAACTTAACTTCAATCCCATACAAAATCTCTACCCTTTTACTCACTTCCCACCACTTTATGTTTTTGATATCACAGTTTACATCTTTTTTTTTTTTTTTTTTTTTTTTTTGCGGTACGCAGGCCTCTCACCGCTGTGGCCTCCCCTGTTGCGGAGCACAGGCTCTGGATGCACAGGCTCAGCAGCCATGGCTCACGGGCCCAGCCGCTCTGCAGCATGTGGGATCTTCCCGGACCGGGGCATGAACCCGTGTCCCCTGCATCGGCAGGCGGACTCTCAACCACTGCGCCACCAGGGAAGCCCACAGTTTACATCTTTTTATACTGTGTATCCATTAACGAATTATTGTAGTTATAGTTATCTTTAATTTTTCTGTCTTTTCACCTTTATTCTAGAGTAATAGTATTATAGTATTGGACTATTCTGAATTTGACTATATACTTATCTGAATCTGACTATATACTTAAGTGTTTTATATCTTCATGTTTTTTTAATTTATTTATTTTATTTATTTTATTTTCGGCAGCATTGGGTCTCCTTGCTGCTTGTTTGTGTTTATATATAGTAGTGTGTATCCGTTCATCCCAAACTTCTAATTTGTCTTCCCCCCTTTCCCCTTTTGTAACCATAAGTTTGTTTTCTATGTCTGTCAGTCTATTTCTGTTTTGTAAATAAGTTAACTTGTATCATTTTTTTAGATTCCACATATAAGTGATATCATATGGTATTTTTCTCTGTCTTTGATTTTTGATAGTTTTATTGTAATGTTGTGGAAAAGATCTCTGTGGGTTCAAATTGTTTGGGAACCTATGAGCTTCATGAACTTGATGTTCAAATCTCTCTCCCCAGATTTGGCAAGTTCTCAGGCATTACTTTAAGTAAGCTTTCTGCCCCTTTCTGCTCTCTTCTCTTCCTGGTTCTCTAATAATGTATAGATTCATTCTCTTAATGGTAACCTTTAAATATCATAGGGTTTCTTTATTCTTTTTACTTTTTTCTCCTTTGACTGGAAAATTCTGATATATCTGTCTCTAAGTTCACTAATTCTCTCTCTCTCTCTCTTTTTTTTTTTTTTTGGCTCCACTGGACTGCCAGGGAATTCCAGGGACTCTTTGTTTTTTGGGTTTTTAAAATCTTTTTTGGCTACATTGGGTCTTGGTTGCTGCACACGGGCTTTCTCTAGTTGTGGCAAGCGGGGGCTGCTCTTCATTGTGGTACACGGGCTTCTCACTGTGGTGGCTTCTCCTGTTGTGGAGCATGGGCTCTAGGCACATGGGCTTCAGTAGTTGTGGCACACAGTCTCAGTAGTTGTGGCTCATGGGCTCTAGAGCACAGGCTCAGCAGTTGTGGCACACAGGCTTAGTTGCTCCGCAGTATGTGGGAACTTCCCAGACCAGGGCTCACACCCGTGTCCCCTGCGTTGGTAGGCAGATTCTTAACCACTGCACCACCAGGGAAGTCCCAAAGTTCACTAATTCTTTCTTCTGCTTGGTTCAGTCTAATATTGAAGCTCTCCACTGAATTCTTCAGTTCAGTCACTGTATTCTTCAGCTCCAATATTCGTTTGGTTCTCTTTTATGTCTTCTATCTTTTTGTTGAACTTCTCATTTTGGTCTTGTATTATTTACCTGATTTTGTTGAACTGTTTACGGGTGTTCTCTTGTAGCTCTCTGAGCATCTTTAAAATAACTACTTTGAATTCTCTGTCAGGCAATTTTGTATATCTCCATTTCTTTAGGGTCAGTTACTGAAAATTTACTGTGTTCTTTGGTGGTGTCATGTTTCCCTGATTTTTTGTGATCCCTGTAGCCTTTCATAGTTGTCTTCATATTTGAAGAGCCGTTATCTCTTCAAGACTTTATGGACTGACTTTGGTAAGGAAAGACCTTCACCTATGGATGTGAGGATGCTAGAGTATGCTATGACTCTGGGTCTAATGGTGCAGGGTGCCCAGGTTAGGGCATATCATAGCTCTGGGCTCAGGGTGCAGGTCTCATTGGCTGAGGCCACATAGGTCCACAATATCAACAATTCTGTGATCCTTAGGGAAAGCTGTGGAGGGTCTACAGTGGCTGCAAGGGATGTTGGGGTCCTCAGTGGCTCTTCCAGGTCCAGTGGCTAGGGACCAGGGCAGGCAGTAGTGGTGGGCAGAGTCAGAAGTGTGTACACACATGGCTTCAGGGTCCAGCTTCAGGTGCCTGCATAGTGGGAGGGGGAAGCTGCAGACACACAGATAATAGCAAGGGCTGGGACTAGCAGAAAGGGCTGGTGCCAACTGATTGACAAGCAACTGCAGGGACCCTAGCTGTTGGCACATATTCATGAGGTTGTAGAGGCTAGCCATGAGCACATGCATGGCAGTGGAGGCAGGGATGGGAGTTGGGCTGGCAGTGTGCAGGTACACAGTTGCAGGGGCTACCTTTAGGTGAGCCTAGGGTTGCAGGCCAGTGACAAGTCAAGGTTGGATATGGGCCACAAGCAGCTGTGGGGGCCTTGGCTGTTGGGATACACTCCTGTGGCTACAGGGGCTTGCCGTGGTTGTACGCATGGCAGTGGAGGCCTGTGTTGGGAGTCAGGCTGGTGGCGTGCAGGTACACAGCTGCAGAGGCTAGACATGAGCACACACAAAGCAGTGGGGGTCAGCTGTAGGGGTCTAGACTGGTGTCTTACATGCACACAACCACAGAGGCCAGGGCTGCTACATAACTCGTGCTCTGTCAAGAGATGCGGAGGAAGCTGGGGGACTCAGGTGGCTGGCATCTGTGAATGCAGATACCTATGGGGTGAAAACCTTAATGGCAAAATCTGCAGGGGTTCTGTGGTAGCTACTGGTTTCTTCAGTGGTGAAATATGCTGGGGTCCTCTGTGGAGCAGTCTGCTGGGGTCCATTATGAGGTCCCCAGTAATAAAAGCTGAGGGGTTCTGCAGTGTCCACAAGGGTTGTTGAGGTCCACAGCAGCAAAGGCTGCTGGGATCCTAGGCAGAGCAGGCCACTGTGAGCCATGGTTGCTCCCAATGCATGACTGATACTGGCAGCCTCTGTCTGCCCTACTTCCTTGTTCCTAGCCATGTCTTGATGTCTCAGTATTTATACCAAGTTTATTCCAGTTATCTCATTTGTAATTTTCTAGAGCTCCTTGGTTGCTTCTTAAATTGCTCCACACTGCTTCCTGGCTGTCTCATTTCTCTTTGCAGACAGCAATCACCATTTTCTTCCACTGAGTTGTCTGTTTTTTCCAAGTTTCTTTCATAAGTATTTCTTTTGGTCTTTAACTTTCATGTGGGAGGTTTCTTCCAATGGCTGTTGATGCTTGGCTGTCTGGAATTGCTGTGTAGGACCTACCTGCTTACCACTGGGTTTCACTGTATGGAGGTTTGTGGGAAGCAGTGGTCATCTTATCCAACAGCTTTTAATACCATATATACTCTGATGACTCCAAAATTATTATATCTTAACTTCACTTCTGAACTCCAGACTTTCAATATCTCAGTCTGGAGGTCTAGAAGACATTTAAGCCTTGAAAGGAAAAACCAGAAATATTGATCCCCACTGCTCTACTCTCAAAACTTCTCCCACAATGTTTCCTATTCCATTTCCACCCAGGTCAAAGTTGGGCAGGTCAAAACATAGGAGTCATTCTTCTCTGACCTTTCTCTTTTTTGTACACATGCACACCTATTCAATCTATCAACAACTCTGACTGGATCTATCCTTCAACACATATTCAGAATCCAACAACTTACCACTTCCACTGTTCCAACCCTATCTAGCTCAAGATACTGAAATCAAAATCTCTTGTTTGAATGACCGCTCCCTGTTGCCATTCTTGCTCTACTCCAGTCCTTCTGCACATGTCAGCGGGAGGAATCCTTTTAAAATGTAAGCCAAATCATGTAGTTCCCCTGCTCAAATACCTTCACAGGCCTTCTGTCACACTTAGAATAAAATGCAAAATCCTTACCAAAAATATCATCCTCCAAGCCACCATTCTGAGGGGAGTTCTTAGCTTCAAACTGTCATTCTTCCTTCACTTTCCACATCTAATTGATCATCAAAATTCATCATTTTTACTTATTAACATCTACATTCTCTATTGCATTTTTTTCTCCATTCCTATTGCTGCCTAGCCATTATTTCTTGCCTGAATCACTTCTGTGGTCTCTTTCCTCCCTGATTTCAGTCTTCTGCATTTTATACTCTCTCAGCATTTAAAACCCACATCCAATCATGTCACTCCATGGTTCTATCAGACTAGCAGTTCTACTAATTTGGGGCTTACAAAGCTCTTTGTGATCTGGCTCTTGCCTCCTTCTTGGCCTTATCTCCCAATTGCTAACATACACTTACATGCCAAAGTTACCAAATATCTTATAGTTTCCTGGAATTACTACTTCCCTATGCTCTGTGCCATTTTGGAATGTCTTTCCTTATGGCCTGTCTTCCTGATGAAGCCCTGCACATCTCTCAAGACTCACCTTAAGCATTACTTGCCTCTGGAAGCTTTCACTGATTTCTCATAGCCCCAGGAAATCAGCTACTCCCTCTAACAGCATCAATGTATATCTTAATTATGACATGCAGCTCATAAACCTTCTTGTTTGTGGTCTATTTGATCCCACTAGAGTAGTTTCTAAACACGGGGACCATGCATGGGGTTCAGAGGCAACTATCAATTCCCTAAAATTGAGTATAAAGTTTTGTATGCAAAATCATACTTGCATTGTCCTGGGGAGAAATTTTATCAATCCTCCATAATCTAGAAAGAGTTAGGAACCAATACCCTAGATGGTGATATTCTTTTTTTTTTTTAATTTTTATTTTTGGCTGCGTTGGGTCTTCATTGCTGTGTGTGGGCTTTCTCTGGATGAGGCGAGTGGGGGCTACTCTTCGTTGCAGTGCGCGGGCTTCTCATTGCGGTGGCTTCTCTTGTTGCAGAGCACAGGCTCTAGGCATGTGGGCTTCAGTAGTTGTGGCACACAGGCTCAGAAGTTGTGGCTCACGGGCTCTAGAGCGCAGGCTCAGTAGTTGTGGCACATGGGCTTAGTTGCTCCGCGGCATGTGGGATCTTCCCGGACCAGGGCTCGAACCCTTGTCCCCTGCATTGGCAGGCAGATTCTTAACCACTGCACCGTAGATGGTGATATTCTTAAGGGAAGGAGTAAGTCTCATTCATCTTTTTTTTTTTTTTTTTTTGCGATATGCGAGCCTCTCACTGTTGTGGCCTCTCCTGTTGCGGAGCACAGGCTCTGGACACACAGGCTCAGCGGCCATGGCTCACGGGCCCAGCCGCTCCTCGGCAAGTGGGATCTTCCCGGACTGGGGCACAAACCCGTGTCCCCTACATCGGCAGGCGGACTCCCAACCACTGCGCCACCAGGGAAGCCCAGTCTCGTTCATCTTTAATTTCTATATCTCACACATATCACTTCACACAGAGCATAGTTAAGGCAACTGAATACAAATGCTTTTGTATACTTGTAAATATACATAAGCAAATACACAGAAGCAATTGATATGTTATTTGTATATTATTTAGGCAAAGTTCCTATGGTTCTTGACCAGGCATGGTCATACTTTGCATCCTCTATGTTTCCTAAAAATATTACATTTTCTTAAAGAGATATTTGTAATTCTTTCTAAAACTTGTAATTCTCACCAATATACACTCCTTGCATATATACTCCTCAAAGTAAGGTTTTACCCAGTCCTTTAGTCTAAGCTTAAGAGTCACCTAAGGTTTCTGATGTTTATTTGTTTTACTTAAAAATTCTGTACCTTTTAGTTACTTCTTCTCATTCAGCCTGCAAAATGTAATCTTGGTTATCAGTCAACTCAATACACTTTTATAATAACCAACAGACAGTTAAGGATTTATCTTAGAAATACTGGTACACTGATAAACAACAAGGCCCTACTGTATAACACAGGGAACTATATTCAATATCTTGTAATAAACTCTCATGGAAAAGAATCTGAAAAAGAATACACACACACACACACACACACACACAACTGAATCACTTTGCTATACACCAGAAACTAACACAACATTGTAAATCAACTATAGTTCAATAAAAAAAGTTTTAAGAAAGAAATGCTGGTACATCATTTCCAGAGTTAATCATTACATTAATTAATAACTGGCTCTTTTCAGCTTCAACTACCTTCTCTTCTTAAGAGGTGGAGAGAAACAAAATTTTAGTAACTGCTGCAGGCTGAAGGAGCTCTGTTCACCAGCAAAACCAACTGAGAAATGACCGTTAGACATTACAGTAGGCCCAACAGCCCTACATAATAATTCCATTTACAGAGCAAGTGTGATAGGTACTGTCCAGATAGGAAGAGCCCTTAAATACATTGAAACAAAGACAAAGGAATGATTTTAGCAATAGTGTTTCATAATGTAATTAGGGATAGTAAGAGAGAAAAAATTAAGTGTGCAGGAGCAAGCTACACTGTGTAATATTTCTTACCATTTTATAGAGATCTGAGACACTAATCTGGTCCGCATCCACTACTTCAAAGTCCTTTCGAGGCACCAGGTCCAGGCCCAAATGCCTAGTAAAGAGAAAGACCACATTCAGCATGCCATATCCTCAAATTACTCATCTCTCTTTATGTGCCTGGGAGCCCATGCCAACCATGACCTTATGGACAGAAGTTCAGACACTGCCTCCGCAGGGACATGCCTTTATCCAGTAACCTAACTGTGTTCACCTTCAGGTAAATAAATGAGGCTAGGAATTTTAAGACTGTGACAATTTTCTTCATCAAGCAGTTCCCCCTGTGATGGTAAAAAGGATTCATTCAGTATCACATTTATAACAGATTGCTTGAGTTCACTAAGGATGGATTTTCTTAGATCATTAATAAGTTGTGTTTATTTTTCGATTTCCCCCATCCTGCAAGTATGCACAGGCTCAGCCATGCATTACTTTCATTAGGATAAAAAAAATTATTCAGTGTCCAAGTAGATTTGTAATTCAAAGTCAAACACATAAAAATCACTTCCTGGGAATTCCAGGAGGTCCACTGGTTAGGATTCTGCACTTTTACTGCCATGGGCATGGGTTCAATCCCAGGCTGGGAAACTAAGATCCTGCAAGGCACAGCCAAAAAAAAAAAAAAAAAAATCACCTCCTAAAGGTATTAAACTCAAAGAAACATATGCTTTGGTTGAGTTTTATCTCATTTTCAATTTAATTAATACTGACACTGGGTTATAGTAAAGACCTCACCACACATTAGCCAATACCTTAAGACACTTTAGATGGAAGTTTAACCAGGGAGCACGATTAATAAAGAAAACAATACTTAGAAGATCTGGTATAACTTGGGCATGAAGGAATAAGTGATAATGATTAATAGTTGATTGGGAGGCAGTATGAGACAGTGGAAGTAACTCTGGACAGGCACAACTCTTGGGTTCAAATATGGTACGTAATTGATATTCAATACATGTTACGCCCTTTCTCACTCTCTAGAACAACAGCTCTAAATCTGGAGTCAGTGGAATTAGGGGTTGTGGACCCCTGTAACTACATATGAAAGTATGTGCATGTGTTCATATATGCATTTTCTCTGAGGAGAGGGCCTATAACTCTCATCAGGGTTTCAGAGCTGTTCTGTGACCACCCAACTCTAAAACGAGTGTTATGAATTATTGCACCTGGTAAAAGTATGCCATATATGATGGAAGGAGAAGTGTATATATATTTTTCTTCACTTAGATTATGAACTACATTTAGAATATGCTAGCAAAACTAATTCTCTAGGCTCTTTCTGTGCATAAAACTCCCATTTATTTAAAATAAGCCACGTATACATCCAAAATGCAGAATTATTTTATTTACAATTTAACCCTATTTTATAGGAAAAGATATGAAGAGGTTAAATGGTAATAAGACTGATAAAATTAAAATGGGGAATCAAACCTACATGAAGAAGCTATAAGCGAACACACTAATCACACAGACTAATATGATTACTATGATAAAGAATTAAAATTTAGATGTGTACTTCTTAGCAGGCAACAAAAAGGAGAAACCTATTTTTCTATTAAAGGATAAAACCCCATATTTTTCTATTACCTATTACTATAACTTGTATTATTCTATAACAGAGAAATATGAGTTTTTAAAGAGGAAATAATTTTTTGGTATTAAATGCAGAAAAAAAAAACCCTCGTAGTTTTGCATGATGAGAAGATCAGTAATACACTGTTGTCCTCAACTACAATAGTTCACAGTTTAATGGTAAAACCATGCCATCAAATCTGACTACTGATGTTAATGCACTTAAATCTGTAAGAGATTTTATTTCCTGTCTTCATACATCAAAGAAGTACTCCATTCAATCACCTCTTATTAATTATTCTTAATTTCCCTGAAATAATTTCAGGCCTCTGGCTTCTAATACTTATAGCATATAAAGGCAGTAGTATCATGGAGAGCAAGATATAGTTGAAGCACATCCTTTCCACCTCTCTCATCTTAAAAAGCAATTTACATCTGAAAGATAATTTTGCAGTTTTGATCTCAAATATTCAGAATACTTTTACATGCATGTGGAAAAACAGTGGAAAGATCACAAAAATGGTATTAGTATTTGTACAAGGAAAATGAAATTAAACAATTTATCAATTTAAGATATTTTACAAATTTTCTGTAGTCATGCTGTTGAAAATTCTTTAAATACAAAAATGAAGAGATAAAATTTCATACATATTCTTTAACCACTGATGGTCACAACATATATGAGGTGGTCTAAATATTACAATTAATTAACAAAAAGAAGACTGTACAAATAATCCAATCAAAATAGATGTTTTCAGCACAACAGCTTAAGAAAAAATCCAGATGGATCTAAGTCAGTAAAGCCAGGGTTGAGAGTATATGCTCTGTAGTAGTGCACTACACGCAATGATGTGGCTTGTCTGGAGAATGGCATCTATGCAAACTCTACCTTGGCACTATGCCACGCTTAGCTTGCTTGTCCATTCAATTACCCACCCATATACCCATCCACTCACCCCAAAGACACTCTCTGAGGATCTATCATGTACCACCAATGGTACTGGATATAGGAAATAGAGCAGTTTTGAGTCAAGCAAATGTTCATATTCCTCATGCTAATTCTCCCAAGAGCAAAGTGTTTTCCCTCTCCTAGAAGTTGTTAGAACACAGTACCTTTTAGTTTCTTGATTTCGTTACCTTAGGAAATAAGAAAATGATTAACAGGTGATCTAATAAAACCGAAGACTGATTTCCTTCTACTAAGATCATCTTCAATGGAGGAAGAGTAGTTTCCAAAAGCTAAATTGAAGGACTGTCCTCATTGGAAGAAGGCAGAGGTGCTGCACAGTGAGAAACAACACATGTTCACTAAAATTTCACTCTGTAAAAGAGGTTCCTAGCTATTTCTTCCTATGGCATATTCTAAGAACAGTGAACAGTAAGTGCAGGGAATGGTCAACTTAGTCTCTTTATGGTCACAGCAAAGGAAGGCAGTGCATCAGAGTAGTTAGGAGCATGGGCTCTGATGTCAGATTGCCTAGTTTGTATCTTGGCTCTCCCAAGCAATACTGTCTTCTCTACTGTCACAGGCTACTGTAAGCATTAATCCATGTAAAGCACTCAGTACACTGCCAGGCATTGTGAACTGCTTCTGCTGTTATCATTATGTGTTACCTCGTTAGATAAAATATGACTTAACGTACAAGGATTGTGATTAAAGAGAATTGTGTCTGAAAAAAGACTCCTAAACAAGCAGGAGGCATACAACTACATATACATCTACATACAGATGTAGTACAGAGCTGAGTTTTTAAAATGGTCTTACCAACTGCTTAGGTAAATAGTCTTCACAAAAATAGTCTTCTCTCACCACTTGTCACTAATCACTCATTCATTCATTCCAATAATTCAATAAATATTAGCACCTACTCTATGCTAGGCTCATGATGAACTTAGGGACACAGCAGTGAATAAAAGACATATTTCTGTTCCTGCATTCTTTTAGGTGCACCACTCTATAAAGACCGTGAATCTCTCTCTATCAAATTCTTTGAATTTTACATGTCTTTTGAATGTTCCATATTCTATTCTATTTTCTATTGTATCTTTTTCTTCTGGGTTTCCTCATCTGAACCACAGAACATAGAAGATAACTTGAAGTTAATTAATTATATACGATGGATGTTTTAAGGCATTTAAGATTTAGTTCTCCCCCAGAATCAGCTGAAAAAGGCTAGAGATACTAAGATTTTCTGTGGGCAGTGCCCTTTTCTAATACTTATACTATGAGAGCATATAGATATAACTATACTAATGAAAGCATGGTATATTTATATAGTAATAAAATAGAAGATATAACTAATAATAGCTACCTTTTACTGAACATTTACTTGGAATAGGTATTTTATGTATATCCCCTCTAAGCACTATGGGAAGTACACAGTATTAGACCCATTTTATAATTGAGGAAACTGAAGCCCAGAGAGGTTACTAAGTAGCCTATTAAGGGAGTCCAGTTGAGCTTGTCTCAAGCTAGGTCTGTCCTACTCCGAACCCATGATATTTCCACTATACCTGCCACCTTCCTACTAATAACCAGGAAGTTAAATACTAATGGCTATAAATGATTGTAATCAATTTGGTCATAATAGTTTGAGGAATAATTTTGTGTCAATACATCAATCCAGAAGGAAACAAACATAGACTGATGAATGAGTAGCCAACAGGCATAAGAAAAACCCACCTTGTTACTTAGATACATTCATGTAGTGCCTATCAAGTGCAGACACTATGCTAAGTGCAGGGTATGCTGATGAGCAAAACAGATGCACAAAGGATGAGTGTGTGTGTAAGTTAATCATTTGAACATGGTAACTTGAGAGGAATTTTGACACATGCATAGTTTAAACATAGTTATCTCAGACTTCTTAAGTATGGCAAGAAACTGATTGATGGGTACGACACCTTATATCAGAAGAACTCTAAGAAGGCATTGGAAGCTTCTGCTAATTTCAGATGTCCTGAAGCTGGAAAATATCACTATGTCCTTAAAGAGATAGTACTGAACCATAAACTTTTCTGAGTCCTAGCTAAAAATTTACTCAGAGGAAACTCACTGGGGTTGGGGGCGGGTGGTGGTGGTGGCAGTATTCTCTGCATAGTATAACTCAAACTACTGCTTGTGTTGCTTCCTCCAAGAGCAATTCCCTTGGTAAGGAACATAAACTAAGCAGGAAGAAAGGGACATGGGTAGGTTAGGATCTTTGAAAACCTGAGAGAAGGTACAAAAGAAAAGCAAGGGAGGGAAATAATTTGATAGAGAGGGAAAGAATAACTAGAAAGTATACATTTATTGGTGATTTGTCTTAAATGATGAGACTTCACAATAAAAAGATACCAATTTTTTCATTTGATACTTAAAATCTATAGAAACATTATTCTAATTCAACAAAAGCTTATAAAATGTTTACATTTTAATCAAATTGTACTTTCTACCTAAAGAAGAAATACAAAAATCCTATAAATTACTCTAAGAGTAAAGTATTTCTTACTTAGGTATTTTTCTATGGCAAAGATCAATTAGGCTGGGTCAGTCCTGGGTTAACACAACTTTTAACTCATCTATGCTATATTTACTGTAGTGATGATAGTAGAGACTGAGAAGAAACTTTTCTCTATATCTTTATGGAAGGTGTCAAAAATATTAAATTAACACATTGAGTTACATTGCTAGACAAATTATTTTAAATTTCCCTTGGAGAGGATGTAATTAACTGACTTAATCTTTGAAAAGGAGACCTGAGCAGAGATAATGGCTAGTTAATTTGAATACAACCTTGTTTTATGCCCTTCCTGTATTTTAGAACACAATATTATAAATGCTGATTTCTACCTAATACAATTTTAATAATTTTCACATATGGAATGAGTGTGCACATAGGCAAAGAGGCCAACAAGTATAAGCCACGTAAATTTAATGCCAGAATCCTCAAATTTTCAGCCAAATAAATAAAAATTCCTAATCTCAGGAAAAAAAATTTAAATAGTTGTTATGTAGAGGTGGAGGGCTCTGCGTTTAACTTAAACTCTAAATACAAGAGTACAGTACCAGTTTAGTTTTTATCCTTGAAAGTTCTAACTCAGTGTTAAAGCAGATATATATATTATGAGACATGTGGTATAGATAACAGAACAAAGATCAAATAACCCACAGACTAGAGATACTGACAATAATTTTCCTGGTTTTAAGACTCACACTTAAAAATGATCATAAAGATAGTAAGGTCCTACATAAATTATATGGGCTTTGGCATCAGTTCTGGGTACAAACACCAGTTCTACCACTCACTATGCAACACTAGAAAAAGTTCTTCTGAGCCTTTTTATGAGTTTCCTCATTAGGTAAAATGGAGCTCTTGTCTTGAATGAGCATAATCGCATTTCATTATAACAGTGCAGATAAGTTAGACCATGCACTTGCCACAGTGACACGGGTAGATGTACTCAATAAACTATTAATAGCTGTTATTAACAGTGTCTGAAATAGGTTTTGAAAAGGCAGAGCTATAAAGTCTAAGAGTTTAAAGAAAAAGGCATAAAGTTTAAAATTATATACAATTAATATTTAATTACATCAATTACAACGTAAAAATACATTCAGAAAATACTGATTGTGCACCCAAAACATGCCAGCATATGCTAAGCTTATCAATATTTCATGGCATTTATAAAAGTGTCGTGGAACAAGAAGAGTAGAATTATGAGGGCATACAATGGGAAGAATGGATACAGTTATCAGTGCTCAGCTGTTGCATGGAGCAGTCTCCTATATCTAACCTATTGGTACGAAATGACTTTATTTTTGCAGTACACCATCGCTTCTTTCAAATTAAGAAGGAACGTTTTTAAAAGGGTTACTTCGAGTGAGAACCAGAGAGAATTGTCCTATTGGTTTGGGAGGCAATACATCTTTTTCCTTTAGTAATAGTAGACCTACAAAGTTCTCATTTAAGTTTTTAAGTGACTGTATTTTCCACCGGGGGTAAAGGGGAAAATGGAAAGAAGAAGAACTGGGGAAAGAAAGAAGTGGAAGGGGAGGGAGAAAGGAGGGAAGAAGATACAGAAGCACCAGGAGAGGAGGATCAGGGTTTCGAGAAAGGAGGGAGAAGGGAAAAAAGTGGGGGGTGTGTGGGGGGAAATATAACTATGTTTCTGGTTTATATTGTTTATCAAAATGAACATATAAATACTCCCCCTACACACACACAAGCACATATACACTTTGTTGAGAAAAAGTTATTAATGAAGGTGGAACAGCTCTGTACTTTATTGACAGGTTTTTATAATGTTCTCTGCCTTTTTCAAATATAGTTTGAACTTGTTTCCAAGCTATCATCTTTAAGTTTTCAGATTTGACTGCAAAATCTGATTGGTCTGTTTTCTAACTTTTATCATAAAGAGGTATTGATATTTCTAAAATATTTCTCTTGTTCATTTACTGGTATGTATAGTGCAGTTAAACTGCAACATAATGATTTATACAACTATTAGTGTCATCAGTTCAAGAGTAACAATTTGCTTGGCACATAGTGATGCTATGTTTGCAAATTACTACCATTCTTGATTTTTAAAATAAATACAATGATACCATATAGTACTGTTTGGAGCTGAGGAGACAGGATCAGTAGCTATACTGTAAGTTAACATACTACATTTTGCTAAGATTTTTACTGCCCAGAGTTAGATTTAAAGAACACTGTCCTATCTATCGTACATCTGAATTCATGTTATATCATACAAGGAGTCTTGTGGTGTATGCCAAGCAATCCTATTAACAGTCAAGAGAGGTTGTAATTTAATGAAACAAACAAGGATAGGACGGTGTCACTTCAAAAGGTCACAAATAACTAATGTAGAGTTGTTCTTTTTTCTTTTCTACTGAACAGTACCACTCTGTGTTGGATTCACTGTTTATTAGATCCCGTGTTTCCTCTTTCCTGATTTACTCTTCTATTTCTGGAAGAACACATTCTCAAGTCTCTTCTTAAGAAAGGAGCCATGACAGGTAACTTCTGCATCCTTGAATACTTTAAAAAGGGCTTTATTTGGCCCTTACACTTGATTATATAGTTTGGTTGTTTATAAAATTCTGGGTGGCAAATCATTTCCCAACAGAAATTTGAAGATATTACTTCATTATATTCTAGCATCCAGTGTTACTGATAAAACTCTTGAGGCTGGTGTGAATCTTATTCTTTTGTAAGAAGACCTGTTTTTTTCTGTCTGATAACCTTTTAGGATCTTCTCTTCAGCCCCAAATATTGAAATATCTTAATGTGCCTCACTGTAGGTTTTGGGTTTTCTTCTCCATTCATTATACTAGGTATTTGATGGACTCTTCCAATCCTAAGTCACCTGCTCTTTGGCTCTAGGAAATTCTCTTCTATCATTTCTTTAGAATTTCCTCTTTATCGTCTTTGTTCTTTTCCTGGAAATATAATGTCTGATGTTGGATCCCCTAGATTGAATCTCTGTACTGTTGTTTTTTCCTCAACCATTTCCCAGCTTTCTGTTTTATTTTCCCAGAGATGACATAAAATTATCTTTCTGTTCTCTTCCTAAATTCTTTTTTGAAATCCTATTCTCCATTCCTTTTTTGTAGCATTTTATAATGCATAATGAATCTTCTTGATTCTCTTGGAGGATACTCAGAGATTTTTAAAGTTCTTTACTAATCTCTAGCTCTCTCTAGGGCCAGGTATTTTGTTTATCCTGGTCTCCCTCTCTTCCCTGTGAAAGGATTTCTTCAAATACCTGGTAATACTTGATTGCCCATTCAAATTTAAAAGGCACTAGAAATGTGATGAGTTTTTTGTACATGGGTGGATGGCTAGCAAGCTTCCCTTTCTGGTGAGTGGAAGGGATTTGTTCATTACACTTTGAAACCCTTAAATGCCTCAATATGGAGGGCTTTGCAATAAAGTCCCAGTTCAAACTTTTGTTGCCCAGTTTCCCCCTAGGCAATTGGTCTTTGTATTTGTCTATCTGAAAGGGAAACACCTGGCTGCCAGGTTTGCTACTCATGGTAGCAAAAGTAGTGAATTATTACTTTACATACTTTTAAGCACTTCCTTTTTTTAAGCCCCAGGGCACACTCCCTTTCTTCCATGATTCTAGCAGCTGCAAGGCAGACCAACTCCTTCATTAGCTAAAGTTTCCTCCACACATTACAGGCTTCTTCTTCTGTTACTAATCCTCCATCTAATTTTCAGCTTCTGGAAATGGGTTCACATATCCCATTTATTGCTGCGCTCCTCCCACTCTTTTTGTTTTTTATCATTTCAATGATGTCTTGAGGGGGAGAGGAGCTAAAGACTTGTTCTAAAATATACTTAAGGTAAATGTATATCTTAAATAGGAAGCAACCTAGTCACTTCAAAGTTCAATGGACCCGATTTTAAGAGAATGAGGCAAAAGCATTTGAGAATTATATCAATTATTAAATCTAGGAAGAAATAAAATCTGAGTACTATCTACTCCAGCTTCCCATGCCAAAGTCTTATAATTTTACTTGTATGGCAATAGTAAATAGTCATACCCACTGCATAAATACAGGACTATTTCTGAATGATGAATTAGTTAAGAATATTCTGATGTACAGATGTAGACAGTTCCCATTTGTAGTATATACTTATTCGGATTCATTATATGGCTATAAAATGTAAAGGACACCAAATTCACCAAATTCAAAGGTACTAAGAGATGAAACAAGAGTATTCTGATAACTGAGGTTTAGAATCAAGGAATTTGAGATGGAAGAAACCCCAGAGGCTAATGTAGTCCAATTATTTAATTTTCTGGAAGTGAAAATAGAGGCTGAGAGAGTTTCAGTGAGTAGAACCAGTGAGTGTCCTTTGCTATAAACTGAAAGAAACGGCTACTCATTGTAAAAATGATCAAAGCTTAGTGGAGAATACAACAATGTCTTTAATCCCTAAAGATAAGCTTTGATCAGGTACAACTGTATGAGGACTGAGTTATCATAAGTGAAACTGAGAGATGCCCAAATGACATTCATACTTACTCATTGCCCCAGTCCAGGCGCACGGTGATGTGCCGCTTAACCTCCCGCACCTGATCCTGAGTCAGGTGACCAGACAGGAGCTGCCTTCGAAGGTCAATAAGTTCATTCATCACATGGCGTAGCTTGTAGAAAAGATCTACTTTATGTTTCTGAAAGGGCATTTTTGGTGTTGGGTGAAATAAAAAAGGGATATGGAAAGGGAATGAAAAAGAAAAGAGAAATAGTTAAACTATGAAAAGTGCTCAATTCTCTGAACCTCTAAAAACAGGCAATGTAAAGAGAGGCTTATTTAAGAATCTTAAACCAAAGTCCTTAGTTCCTACTGTCTAAAAATCTCTATAAGGTGACATCTAACAACATAATTGATCTGGCTTATGCAAAGTACCATTTGTCTATCTCTACTCTATCCTGGACTATTAATTTTCCAGTAAGTTACTAAACTTAATCAGAACCAAAAGAAACACAGGAGCCTAGAGTGGTTTTCTCTGACAGAAGTTACTATGTATGACAAAGATGTCAACCATCCAGCAACATCTCTGGTTTCTCCAGGAAGGATACACAAGTTGGGGTAGGGAGAGAGAGAATCACTTGCCCTATTTTAAAGAACTGTTTCAACATAAAGCTACAGTCTCTGGAGTGAGATTCATTCCAGGTTTCCAGGCCTCATCTAGCTTTAATTAGCTTTTGAAAACAGTATGTGTCCCTAGTGTCATAGAGTTCTACTCTTTTCAGTTCAATAAAAAGCATCACAGCTCGGTGGTTTGTGACCACCTAGAGGGGTGGGATAGGGAGGGTGGGAGGGAGGGAGACGCAAGAGGGAAGAGATATGGGAACATATGTATATGTATAACTGATTCACTTTGTTATAAAGCAGATACTAACACACCATTGTAAAGCAATTATACTCCAATAAAGATGTTAAAAAAACAAAACAAAACAAAAAAAGTGTCACCATTATAAGAGTTAAATGGAAACAGCTTAATGAACTTAATTATGGACATCACAGTGGTTTTAACAAGTAAAAAATGTAAATGCCATGACAGCAGATGCTTAACAAAAATTAGCATCTTACTTAAGAATATAGGTTTAAGAACTAAAGTTCTATTTGCTCACAAGTGAAATCTTGATTTTGGAACCTTTCGGTTTCTGTTTTTATTATAGAGAAGCACAATTTTATATAATTAAAATTCTTGGAATGTAACTAATCTATAAAGAATGCTTTTAAAGACAGATCAATCTTTACATTAGTGTTAGTAAAATTTCTATCTGGGATTTCCCCTAAAAAGACACTTGTCAAAATAAGCTGGATTCAAGTGACTGTAAACAAAATTATAATTATAAAGTAAATTACAAATCAGTAGAATTAGCTAATGTTTTTAAGTGGCTCTGAGCTTATGATTAAAATGTTTGGAACATCATACTACTTAGAAATCATCTAATGGAGCCTAGCGCAGATTTTTAAAGGTCCATCTTAAAGAGAAATTATTTTTAAGTAGAAGACATTAGAAATTATGCACTCTAACTACATCAAGCTGTTCCTTCTTCACTCAATGAACATATGAAGACAACTTAAGCACCTTGATGGTACACATTGCTGGCAGATGGGCAGAACTCAAATTCTTGCCAGCTCAAATGCAACAAAGCCTAAGCAAATTACATCTGCAAAATTGAGATCTTGAGATAAGCAATAAAGGCAATGTGGTGTTTGTTTCCAGCACATGCATTTCTTTATGATAAATCAGGGCCACCTGTCTAAGTTTAAAATAGAAAGTTAGATTATTATTTTCCCATCAAGCCATACACAACAATCCACTACATACATATGCAAGCATTGATTTATTCATTCAATTAACAAATGCTTATGGAGCACCTGCTGAGTGCTATTACTTTGTTGTGATCAAAAGTCCCTACTCTCTTGGGCTTCCCTGGTGGTGCAGTGGTTGAGAGTCCGCCTGCCGATGCAGGGGACACAGGTTCGTGCCCCGGTCCGGGAAGATCCCACATGCCGCGGAGCGGCTAGGCCCGTGAGCCACGGCTGCTGAGCCTGTGCATCCAGAGCCTGTGCTCCGCTATGGGAGAGGCCACAACAGTGAGAGGCCCGCGTACCGCAAAAAAAAAAAAAAAAAAAAAAAGTCCCTACTCTCATGGTGCTTTCATTCTAGAGAGCAGAAATAGACCATATGCAAATACATAATGGTGGTTAAGATTCTAAGAAGAAAAATTAAAGCAGAATAGGGACAGGGGGTGGCCAAGGGTGCGTTGGCTGGGAAGTAGAAGTTACTGCTTCAGGTAGAATGGTCAGGGAAAGGCTTCCTTGTGAGCCGAACTTTAAGTAGAAACCTGAATGAAATAAAGTGACAGCATTTAGGAAAACTGGGGAAATTTTATAGGCATGAGAAACAGCAAGAGCAAATGCCTCAATGTGGAAGTGAACTTGGCATGTTCACAGAGAATAAAGAAGTCAGTGCACCTGGAGCGAAGTGAACAAGGGGGAAAGTGGTGATGATGCAGTCAGAGAGGCAACACAGACCAGATTAGGCAGGGCCTTTGTAAATTATGTTAAGGTCTTTAGCTTTTACTCCTAGCAAGATGGGAAGCCACTGGAGATTTGGAATAGAAGAGTGATGTGATATGACATAAGTCTTGAAAGCATTACTCTGAGTGCTCTGTTGAAAATAAATCATGAAAAGGCAAAGAGGACAGTGGGGGTTCCAGTTAGGAAACTATTTATTGCAACAATCCACATGATGATGGTTGACTGGACAAAGGTAAGAATGGTAAAGGTAAACATTTCGGAGTTTGGAATTTTGACAGGTTTTGTAGTTAGAGCTGTCAAGATCTGCTGATAGATTAGATATGAGATATGAATGGAATCAAGGATCATTCTTTTTCCTAGCCTGAGAAGCATGTCTGGAAGAGGGAAACAAGGTTCAATTAGGACATGCTAAGTTTGACACTGAGTTTCAACATTTAGAGGTCAGGAAAGTGAGGAGAATCTAGCAAAGGAAATTGAGAAGTAAACAGTGAAGTGAGAGGAAAAGCAAGAGAGTATTGAAAACAGGGTTTAAGGAGAACTTTGTTAAATGCACTGAGAGGTTAAATAAAATATAGACAGAGAACTGGCCGCTGGATTTGACACTATGGTGGCCATCACTGACCACTGATGGAATGGGTGGAGTGAGTTCAAGAGTAATGGGAAAGGAGGGAATGGAGACAGAGCATAGACAACTCTTTTGTAGAACTTTCAGTAACTGGAAGCAGAGAAATGTAGCAAAACAGGGTTGTGCTATGGAGGGAGGGTTTTTTTTTTTAAAGAAACACAATTTTAGGCTATTTGTATACTGAAGAGAATAATCTAGTAGAAGGGAAAATTTGATGGTGCAGGTGTTAAATCCTTAAGTAGTCAAGAAGAGATGGGTCCCAGGTTAAAAGGTGGGGGGGAGGTTTCGCTTAACCAGGATACTCTATTGTCACAGAGAGGAAAGGCACAGAACTGAGTAATGACACAGGTAGTTGGGAGACTTGGTGATAGAACTAAATTTTTCCTCTGGCTGCTTTATTGCCAAGGAAATAAAAAGCAAAGTCATCAGCTGAGAGTGAGTAGAGTGGAAGGGGGTGTTAGAGGTTTGAAAACAGAGGAAAAGATATTAAAAAGTCTCATGGAGAGTGGTAACACAAATCATCAGGGGAAAGATAGTTCAACTGTTAGATGGTTTTGAGATTTGTGAACACTAATTAAAAGTGCAGTTTTGTGTTTTTTTTAAAGCCACATATAATGAAGTATATTGATACTGAAATATCACATATATATGTATGTGTACACATGTGTGTATGCATATATACATGCATACACATAACATATACTCACATACATACAATATCTATGTAATAACATGCACACACACATACAATAGCAATGCAAGAATATACTAATATATTCTTCTAAGGCATCATATGGTTATTTATTTTTTTAATCAAGAGTTTCTAACAGATTGTATTTTCCAAACATGACAACAATATCTCCCATCCCAAGTGCTCTTCTGCAAAAATGTAAATCTGACACTCCCCTGGTATGAATTGGAACCTATTTCTTTCTTTCTTTCTTTTTTTTTTTTTTTTTGCCCTGCTTGTGGCTAGGGGGATCTTAATTCCCCACCCAGGGAATGAACCCAGGGCACCAAAGTGAAAGCTTAGAGTCCTAACCACTGGACCACCAGGGAATTCCCTGGAACCTATTTCTTTACAGCCTTAAACCTGGGCAGGCCCTGAGACTGCTCTGACCAATCAAACATTACAATAGTGAGCTGAGCTAGTTCTAGGCATAGCCCTTAACTAGTCTGGCAGCTTCTGCTTCCTGTCTCTTAGAATACATGCTCTTGGGAGGTTCCCTCTCAGAATCCAGCCACCTTGTGGTGAAAAGCCCAAGCTACGTGGAGAGGCCACAAGGAGACGCTCCATTAAGCAGTCCCAGCTGTGTGAGTGATGCATGTTAGATGCCACACCTAGTCGAGCCACACTGTCAGAAGACTACAGCTTCTGCCAATATCTGACTGCAACAGAATGAGAAACTCTATGTGGAACTGCCCGGCTGAGCTCACTCTATCCAAAGAAGAATGAAATATAATAAACAGGTTTTTTTTGTTTTTTTTGTGTGTGTGTGGTACATGGGCCTCTCACTGTTGTGACCTCTCCCGTTGCGGAGCACAGGCTCCGGACGCGCAGGCTCAGCGGCCATGGCTCACGGGCCCAGCCGCTCCGCGGCATGTGGGATCTTCCCGGACCGGGGCACGAACCCGCGTTCTCTGCATCGGCAGGCGGACTCTCAACCACTGCGCCACCAGGGAAGCCCTAAACAGTTGTTTTAAGCCACTAAGCTTTGGGGTAGTTTGTTATGTAGATAACCAGAACAACTGTACAGTATTTTTTTCCAATAGAAAATCAGTTACTGTTCCTAATTATATAAAGCTGGGAATACTAACCTTGCACTAAGAATGAAATGGATCATACCATCAGAAAGCAGCACTATTATTATAATCAATGTGGTGCTAATATCTTTTTCCAGACCAACCTAATGGCCTCTTTGACCAGAGGTCCTAGCCCTAGAGGTTCCACCAGCACTGCTCTGACACCACGTGGTACACTTGGGTTTGTTAGCAGAAGAGAACACACGCCATTCAACCTGAACAATATCGGAGACTGGCTCTAGAGCACACAATTTACCTAAGAGCACTTGATGCCACAGGACAGCTAAATACCGCACTCAGGCTGAAAAATCCTTTTCTACTGAGAAACCTACTCCTTAGTAGATCAAAATAACAGTATATGAGGGATACCTAAGAGATATTGGGGGTTTGGTTCCAGATGACCACAATAAAGTGAATACTGCAATAAAGAGAGCTGCACAAATTTTTTGGTTTCCCAGTGCATATAAAAGTTATCTTTACACTATTCTGTAGTCTATTAAATGTGCAATAGCATTATGTCTAAAGAATGTATATACCTCAATGAAAAATACTTTATTGCTAAAAAATGCTAACCATCATCTGAGCCTTCAGTGAGTAACAGTAGTAACAAAGATTACTGATCACAGATCACCATAACAAATACAATAATGAAAAAGTTTGGGCTTCCCTGGTGGCGTAGTGCTTAGGAATCCGCCTGCCAATGCAGGGAACACGGGTTCAAGCCCTGGTCCAGGAAGATCCCACATGCCGTGGAGTAACTAAGCCCGTGCACCACAACTACTGAAGCCCACGCGCCTAGAGCCCGTGCTCTGCAACAAGAGAAGCCACCGCAATGAGGAGCCCGCACACCACAACGAAGAGTAGCCCCCGCTCGCCGCAACTAGAGAAAGCCCGCATGAACCAACAAAGACCCAATGCAGTCAAAAATTTAAAAAAAAATTAAAAAAAACCTTTAAGATGAGGAAAAAGAAATATTAGCAACACATTTAGCCTCTCTAAAAGCTCTAATATTTGTCTAATATTTGTCAAGGATGGTCACAAAATTTGGAAAGTATACCGAAGAATCAGTAGAAATGATACATTTAGAATAATTAAACTACTTTGCCAGCACATGCCAGGTAGAATTTGCCTTATCATTATGAAAGAATTCCGGCGCTCTGCAGAAATACTCCAGATTTAAAAATTATTTTTACTAAACTGCTTGTAACTCAGTGCTGCAAGAAAGACTGTGATGCAATGATGCCTCTGAGTCAGTAAATGAGTAAAGTTGTAGAATATCCATCATAAAGCATGCTAACTTTATTTTAAAACTATATATGCATAAAGATTGTTTAACATATGCTAATATAAGATTATAAAATCTAATTAAAAGAAAATTACATGGGGCTTCCCTGGTGGCACAGTGGTTGGGAGTCCGCCTGCCGATGCAGGGGACACAGGTTCGTGCCCCGGTCCAGGAAGATCCCACATGCCACGGAGCGGCTAGGCCCGTAAGCCATGGCCGCTGAACCTGCACGTCTGGAGCCTGTGCTCCGCAACGGGAGAGGCCACAACAGTGAGGGGCCCGTGTCCCGCAAAAAAAAAAAAAAAAAAAAAAGAAAAGAAAATTAAATCGAAAGTACTGCTCTCATCAAAGAGGACAAATGTGCTGCCACAGTACTAAAAACTTTAGGTCAAAATCAATTTAACAGAAATTAAACATTGCATCTCAAGTTTAAGTTGTTAAGGAAAGATTCCCAGATCTCTCTCCATTTTACCTTTTACTTTTGAACATTCTTTTATTTACTCCTTTTATTTCTTGCTAAAAGATTAACCATTAAGAACCCAGATATATTCAAACTTCTCCAGTATTTCTTTCTTTAATTGCTATTAATAATCAAGTGTCTTACTGTGAAGTAAACTAACCCTATTTGAAATATTTATATTATATACCAAAGCTCTAGCACTCATCCCAGTATAATATAAAAAATATCTAAACTGCAGTACTTGCAATTTTAATGAACTTTCTGCCAAAAATATCTTTAAGCCCAAGAATTTAAACTTTCATTTTAGGTTGTTCAACAACTTAGTTGGCCAAGGCTTGAAACTGATTTTCAAAAGAGAAATTTCTGTGAAACAAGAGATGTAAAACCAACCTATTTCACACAGATATTCAAGCATATATTTTCAAGAAATAAGAATGCAAATAAGTAATGTGGAAATTCTTTTTGAACTCCTCACTAATATGGAGGTGTGTCTATATACTCTCTTAGCTTGACATACATATTTACTCCTCCACCTCTCACAGGCTTACATGTCTTCCTCACTCCAGTCTCAACCCAAACACATCCTCCCTCACAGACTTGTTGATAACCAAAATAATACCACTTACAGCTTCAATCCTCTTTTACAACACAAATATTACAGGAGAGTTAAGACTTAAAAGTTTAGTTTAAGTAAGCTGATCATATTCTTTCCCTAGAGCAGATAAGAATCTTGCTAAGAAGGGAACAAAGCTAACTGAAAGGTAAGTAAAATATCAGTGATATGAAAAATGGAAGTGCCAGGTGCTGATGTCAAGGGCACCCATTCACGATTCTGAACACACTGAACTTACCTAACAGTGGGCTGTGGACAGCTGAGGCATTCTCAGGCTCACAGCCCTTCTACACAAGACTGAACAAAGTTCTACTTAAAGGCAGCATTTAATCTGTCTCCCCTACATACCTCTTTTTAGATACAGAGACCAATAAGAAACCAGCCCCAATTACCCCCTCCTCCAAATGTTAAAGTTGAAAGCTGGAAAGTAGATAACTGGGCCAAAATAAAAGACTGAAAACTAAGCCCTGGGGACAGGGTGGAGAAGACAGGTGAGCGGAGGTGAGGTAGTAGGTAGATACGCCCCTGGGCTGAACAGCTGGTATTTGTCAAGTAGAGTAAAACTGAAGCTTTGTTTTCCCTAGACACTCCAAGGACAAAGTTAGTGGCAAGAGCTGAGCTTGCTGAAGTAAAGAGATAAGATGACCACTCCTGAGGTCAAGGAAAACTTCCGTGTCTGCACATGCGCAGGAAGGCTCCTTGGGGGTCAAAAAGGGAGGGGGCGCCACCCCATAATAAGTGTGGACATACCCCCCCCCCAGGCCTCTGCGGTGGACTCCATCATAGCAAAATGTTGTGCATGCATGTTGGGGAGGGTCCTAGGACCCGTCAGGTGTGAAGAAAGAAACAAGATAACTGACCAAAGGTAAACAAAGACTCAGAAGAACTGTCCTATATAAGTGATTTAAATCACCTCTTTACTGCACTCCTCCTCATTAGACAGGATGCCCATACCCTTTTTCTCCCGGTGTGTATTTCTGCCTTGCTTCTGACTTAAATAAACGAACTGCCTGTCTGTGTGCTCTCCCACATGTTATGCTGAGTCTCTGATAATAAACTTTGTACCTTTTTTTTTTTTTTTTTTTTTTTTTTTTACAGTTTTTGCCTACTTGAGAAATTCATTTTTCAAACAGGGTAAGAGCCAGGGCCACTTTGCTTCTAGCCTCTAACCCCTGGTGATCTGATGGCTAGGATTCCTGTTTTTTATCCAGGGTACCCAGGTTCAATTCCTGGGCAGGGAACTAAGATCTCTCTTCAGGACCACTCACTGCTATCTCTCCGAGATCGGAGGGGTGGGGAGAGGAAAGAAATCTATAAGAATGAAGCCCATTATGTGCAGAAAGGCTCAGGCACTGGAGGTACCAAGAACCTCTGAAGATGTATATGTGCATGTGCCAGTGCGGTAGGTCTGCCACATGAGCTTGGGAAATGGAAACAGGAGAACTGGTTAAAAGTCTTTTAAAAGGCTTTAAGACCTTCAGATCATCACCCCTACTCTATTCTGCCAGGCTTTTTCCACATGATAGTTTTACTCTCTACAGAGGTTAAAACAGAGTCTAAACTACTGCAGGGCACCAAACAGAGCTGATGATGTTAAAACAGGGAAATTAAGTCAAAGACTATGTAATAAATGATGCCCTTGGTGCCCTTCCCACACTGAGCTCCCGAAGTGTTGATAGCCAGACTTATGCCTTCCTAGGAAGGAGAATGAAGGATTCCTCACTGGGAAAATTCAGCCAGGGAAAAAGACCCAGAAATATTGACAGTTGCTGTCCTTCTCCCATGAGAAGCCAGACTCTCTTCTGATCACTGTACAGTAATATCTGCCAGTTGGTAAAAACTAGCCCCATTCACAGAGCTTTCTGTCAAATTTTTAATGCATCATTCTTAAATATGAATGGAAAAGAACACCATATAATGAATAAAGCTTCCAACATGAAGGAATGAGACCTAAAGCAATCAGAAAAAAAGGAAATTGGAGGAAACAGAAACAATTCCAGGAATAAAAGAAGATTCCAAAGAAATAATAATTAACATTCATGAGAGCATAAAGATTATAGTACATCCCTGAAAAAAGAACAGCATATAACAAAACAGGAGAAAAAGATCCACAGCCCAAAAAAGCTTTCAGAAGGCAAAAAGAGGATAGCTGTAATTTAAAACAAAATTCAGTAATAATGATAGGATAGAACTTTGAGGGATTCTGCCAGAGAGTAAAACAAAAAAACATAATACAATGGATAAATGGGTGAAAAAATATAAGAAAACTGGTGAATCATTCCAGGATGTCCAATTCTAATAAAAGAGTTCTAGGAAGAAAAAACTGTGAAAACAGAGAGGAAGAAACTGCAAAAGAAGTAATACAATAAATATCCCAGAACTGAAGGAAATGAGTTTCCAGGATGATAGAACTCACTGGGGGGCCAGCATAATCAACAGGAAAAAAAAAAAACAAAAACCAGCTAAGACACATCGCTGTAAAACTGCAGACCACTGGGGACAAAGAGACCATTCTAAAATCTTTCATGAAAACAACTTGTCAATAAAAGACTAGAATGACTAGAATGACATTGGACTTCTCAATAACAACACTGGAAGCTAGAAAATAATGAAGCAATACTTTAAAACTTCTGTACTTTATTTGTAACCAAGAAGTTTATATCAAGCTAAACTAACTATCAAGGTAATGGTAGTCTAAAGACATTTCAAGTATGCAAAATCTCAAAAAAATTTCTCCTACACATTTTTCTCAGGAAATTACGCAGAAAGTAATTAATCAAATGAGGAAGTAAACCAAGAATTAAGGTGACACTGGTTTAACCCAGGAGACAAAGGAACATAGGAGGGGGCAAAGAAAATTGTCAGGCCAACACAGGAGGCTGGAGGGCTCCATACAGGATGTCACCAGGAAAAAAAATTAAACTTATAAAATACCTAAAGTATTTGAATATAGTCAAAGGAGATTTTCATTTCTGCCAGAAGTCTAGGAGAAGGAAAACCGAGAAAACAAAACAAATGAAAGAGAAACAATTATTAATATAAAAAAACAAAGTTACACAAGAAAGAAAGGAAATGTAACTTTAATTCACTATATGGCTCAGAAGTAAAAGTAATTACACAGACATAGTAGCAACTGCATATTGACTTAACCAAAAAAAAAAAAAAAAAAAAAAAGGTGATATAACTATTTTGGAAGTACTGGAGGAGGGAAAGAGTATATGTGTATGGAGAAGAACATTCAGAGCTAATATCTTCTATAATAAGAAATCATTAAATGACATCTAAAATAGAAAAAATCAAGATGTACATTAAAAGAATATTATTTAGAAATATGAAATATTAGAAGAAATAGCTAAAAGAACTGAATAAAATAAGTATGGAACAGAAATCAGGAATGGAAGAGATAGGGCCAAAACCTACTATTTTTCATTAAAGGCCTAGTTATTTTTAATATATTATTTAAAAATCCAAATATACATATTTCTTTGATTTTTTTTAAAAAAGAAATTAAATAACCCCTAACATAAAAGCCCCTCCCCCATCCCCTACACCAAGTGTGTTTCTCTGAGTCACAAAGTTAAGCAGTCTCAATTCAGCCTTCACTGCCGTTTATTACTTTAAATATTAACAAATGAAAGCAGCCAAACCTGCACAAGTGCAATGATCCCCTGCCAAATCAACACAAAAGCTAGATCATTTATATATCTCACTCCCAGAGTGAATGAAAAATGAAACACATTCCACAGCAGAAAAATGCCCTTGAGAAAGCTTTGTCTCTTGACTGCAGCATAGCATCTGTCCATTCACAGCTTCCACACTCTGGTGACAGTATATACAGGGCAGAAATGATAGCAGCTACCCTGCCAAGCAAGCCCCTTCAGAATATGAGTCACCCAGCTTCAGCAAAGAATGGGAAAGGCAGAAGGTGCACATTTGCATCCAAGTTATCTAGAGATGCTTCGTGAACAGTACTTTCACACAAGGCCATAATTCCAAGGGCATAAAGGGATTTTGCTGTGCCAAATCCTACCCCTGTCTGCTCTAGTCTTACCCACTGAAACAAACAAACAAACAAAACAGCTGGGAACTTTAAATAAAAACACAAATTTACTTCACCCCACCACCCCACTCTTACAATTTGTATTTAACACAATTAAAAACATTCAATCTGTGAAATTTATCCAGACCATCTCCTGCCTTCCTACTACTGACCGTTGCTCTGGGGGTTTCATAATTCTTTAATATCAAGACAATACAGCATAGTGATAAGGGTACTGGCTCTAGAGTCAGAATGCTTAGTTTTCTATCTCAACTCTGTGAACTGCGGTGCCTCAGGCAAATTTACTAATCTCTGCGTGACTTTGGTTACCTCATCCTTTTAACAATAACAACAAAAAAAGGAGCATCTATCTAGGGTTATTACAGGGGTTAACTGCACCTGGAACCTAGTAAGTTCTCTTGAGTAAAGTTATTACCACAATACATTCCTTGACCTCCCTCCAACAGACATTCTTTTCTGGACCAGGCTACCAAACAACACCAAGTCATCTAAATGTGCTTCCAAACTATGATCATGGCACCCCTGCCAGGGCACCATGTCTGGCCTTGGCTCTTGAATTTTACTATGCGCACATCCCTAATAATAATCCTTGTCAACCTCCTGGTAACCATGGTCTTGATTTGTATCCTTTTATTCTTTCATGTTTTAACTACCTATGTATGTATTCCTTAAAAAGTATCCTCGCCAATGCTTATTTGTGTTTTTTTTGTTTTTTTTTTGTTTTTTTTTTGGCTGTGTTGGGTCTTCATTGCTGTGCACGGGCTTTCTCTAGTTGCGGTGAGTGGGGGCTACTCTTCATTGCAGTGTGCGAGCTTCTAATTGCGGTGGCTTCTCTTGTTGTGGAGCATGGGCTCTAGGCACGTGGGCTTCAGTAGTTGTGGCTCACAGGCTCAGCAGTTGTGGCTCGCAGGCTCTAGAGCGCAGGCTCAGTAGTTGTGGCACACGGGCTTAGTTGCTCTGCGGCATGTGGGATCTTTCCAGACCAGGTCTTGAACCCATATCCCCTGAATTGGTAGGTGGATTTTTAACCACTGCACCACCAGGGAAGCCCCTATTTGTGTTCTTTTTGATGATAGCCATTCTGACAGGGGTGAGGTGGTATCTCATTGTGGTTTTGATTTGCATTTCTCTAATAATTAACGATACTGAACATTTTTTCATGTGCCTATATATTTTCTTAGGAAAAATGTCTGTTTATGCCTTCTGTCCATTTTTTAATTGGATTGGGTTTTTTTGCTATTGACTTGTATAAGATGTTTATATATTTTGCATAGTAACTACCTCAACCCGTCAGAAAGGCCATCATCAAAAAGTCTACAAATGATAAATGCTGGAGAGAAGGAATGGAGAAAAGGGAGCCCTAGTACACCACTGGTGGGAATGTAAATTGGTGCAGCCACTATGGAAAACAGTATGGGGGTTCCTCAAAAAACTAAAAGTCGAACTACCATACGACCTAGCAATTCCACTCCTGGGGATATATCCAAAGAGAATGAAAACACTAATTCAAAAAGATACATGCGCCCCAATGTTCACAGCAGCATTATTTACAATAGGCAAGATATGGAAGCAACCTAAGCGTTCATCAACAGATGAATGAGTAAAGAAGATGTGGTACATATATAATGGAATATTACTTGCCCATAAAAAATGAAATTTTGCCATTTGTAACAACATGGATGGACATGGAGGGTATTATGCTTCACGAAATAAGTCAGACAGAGAAACACGAACACTGTGTGATATCACTTATATGTGGAATCTAAAAAAATAAACAAACAAATGAATACATCAAAACAGAAACAGACTCACAGATATAGAGAAGAAATGAGTGGTAATTAGTAGGTAGGGGGAAGTGGGGAGGGGCAAGTTAACGGTAGGGAATTAGGAGTACAAACTACTGTGTACTAAATAAATAAGCTACAAGGATATATTATACAACACAGGGAATATAACCAATATTTTATAATAGGGCTTCCCTGGTGGCGCAGTGGTTGAGAGTCCACCTGCTGATGCAGGGGACACGGGTTCATGCCCCGGTCCGGGAAGATCCCACATGCCGTGGAGCGGCTGGGCCCGTGAGCCATGGCTGCTGGGCCTGCATGTCCAGAGCCTGTGCTCCGCAACGGGAGAGGCCACAACAGTGAGAGGTCTGCATACCGCCAAAAAAAAAAATTTATAATAACTTTGAATGGAGTATAATCTATAAATATACTGAGCCACTATGTTGTTCACCTGAAACTAATATAACTACACTTTAACCAAAAAAGATATAAAAATTATAAGGAATTGCTACAAATCAACAAGAAAAAGAAAAATCCCAAATGAAAAATAGACAAGTGATATGAATAATAATTAACAAAAAGGGAAATCCTAAAAAGAAATACATAAAGCAATGGTCACCAATACAGCTAGTTTAAAAAAAAAAAGGGCAAAGGATGACAATAAGATGCCACTTTTATATCCAACAGAATTGTAAAAAATCATGAAAGTACAGCCCAGTCAGCAATTTGGGGGAGTAATCTGGTGAAGTTAATAGGCGTATACTCTACAATGCTGCAATCCCACTCCCAGTGATATCCCAGAGAAACTCTCACATAGGTCCCTGAGGAAATTTATAGGATGTTTATCACAGTGCTATTTCTAGCAGCAGGAAGCTGGAGGCAAACTAGGAGCAACAGCAAGAGAATAAAGGGGAAAATAAGGTGTAAGAGAGGAGGCTTAAATGTACTGATGACTCTAGTGTGCCATGAACCAGGGAGTATAAAAATATCTCAACCGTCCCTTGAGTTCCAAAAGAAAATATAATAAACAAAACAATATGCCAAGTTATCACTCTACAATGAAAAATAGTAAGAGAGCCTGATGTTGGCACTGGCCTTACCAACACTGTACCTAAAGAGTCAAAACATCAGAAGGCTGCACACTTGGAGTGAACTCTAACAAGGGGAAATGCATGTGTCATATGAATCATCAAAGGATATTCAAAGGACAGTCAGATGGTCTGATGCATGCATCTCTATGAGATCTATGAAACCAGATCTCTCTCTGCTGTATAAATGCCTCTTCTTCTATAGACTGAGCTTCATGAAATCTCCACTGGCTCTGATTATTCTGAATAGGTGATTTATGCTGCAGTTCCTGGCTTTTACCTTTCTCTGGTTCAAATCTTAAATTCCACTTTATTTCATAGCTGACTCCTGAAAAACCAGTTCTTTCCTGCCTAGACCCTGGAACCTTGCTTACCCATTACATATATGCACCAGTTTACCAGAGGGATGTGCCCCCAAGATGGAAAGGGTAGGGCCAGCTTAACAAGACTCCCTTTTCCAGGACTTCCCTGGTGGTCCAGTGGTTAAGACTTTGCCTTCCAATGCAGGGGGTGCGGGGTTCCATCCCCGGTCAGGAAGCTAAGATCCCACATGCCTTGGAGCCAAAAAGCAAAACACAAAGCAGAAGCAATATTGTAACAAATTCAATAAAGACTTTAAAAATGGTCCACATCAAAAAAAAAAAAAAAAAAGACTCCCTTTTCCTTATAAAGTATCTGGATGGGCAGTACTAACATCTGACTCTGTGATTCTCCTTTTTTCTATGTTTCTATCATTTACAAATCACTCTTCTGGCTGACACACTTTTCTTTAGATAAATTCATGCTAGTTCCTAAAAAGTCCGGTATGCTGCATTCCTTTTCTAAGGGAACTGCAACTATGCTATGAACAATTATATATTGCCTTTGTAACTAACTCCCAAAGGGAAAACTTATTTCCGTAGTTCAAAAGTTCTTGGGGATGATAACCTCATTTTTACCTTCTTTTATTGACTTTAAGGTTGTAATAGGGAAGAACAAATCTGACTCCATATCAGATCTGTTTCTTTTACTTTAACCTTTGTGCTCTGTTGCCTGTGCTTGGTTATGCTGGCTCTGCACCTTTTGTCAAATAATGTTGCCAATAGCCTGAAACACACAGGATAGCCTATTCTTAGGGCTCTGACCTTTATTTATTTTTAATTTTTCAAAATTTATTTTATTTTTTTGGCTGTGTTGGGTCTTCATTGCTGCACGTGGACTTTCTCTAGTTGCAGCAAGCGGGGGCTGCTCTTCATTGCAGTGTGTGAGCTTCTCATTGAGGTGGCTTCTCTTGTTGCGGAGCATGGGCTCTAGGCGCCTGGGCTTCAGTAGTTGTGGCACACGGGCTCAGTAGTTCTGGCTCATGGGCTCTAGAGCACAGGCTCAGTAGTTGTGGTGCATGGGCTTAGTTGCTCCGCGGCATGTGGGATCTTCCCAGACCAGGGCTTGAACTGGTGTCTCCTGCACTGGCAGGCAGATTCTTAACCACTGCACCACCGGGGAAGTCCCAGGGCTCTGGCTTTTAATGGTCCATTCATATATAGATAAAAAGTTGCAGAACAGAGAATAACATTTGTTTTGTTGGAGGTTTACAAGAACATCATGACCTAAGTGGACAGCTGCAAGAACAAAGGATTCCAACATCAAGAAGTGTGCAACTAATCACACCCCTCCCTCAGCTTGCCTTTAAAAGTGCTTTGCTGAAACCCTTCAGAGAGTTCAGAGATTTTGGAGTACCAGTCACCCATCTCCTCGCAAGGCCCTGCAATAAACCTTTCTCTGCTCCAAACTCCAACATTTCAGTTTGTTTGGCCTCACTGTGTGTTGGGCATACGAACTTTGTTCGGTAACAAGGCCAGAGCTAGCATTTAACTTAGATCTGGCCTCTGAATTGCCTCTTACTGACGTTTCCTAGTCACTGACTTGCCCAGGGTAATGAATTCCTCCCCAGTTCAAGCCTTTTCTCTTTTTTTTTTTTTTTTTTTTTGGTACGCGGGCCTCTCACTGCTGTGGCCTCTCCCGTTGCGGAGCACAGGCTCCGGACGCGCAGGCTCAGCGGCCATGGCTCATGGGCCCAGCCGCTCCACGGCATGTGGGATCCTCCCGGACTGGGGCACGAACCCGTGTCCCCTGCATCGGCAGGCGGACTCTCAACCACTGCGCCACCAGGGAAGCCCCAAGCCTTTTCTCTTAATAATCAGTATACATCTTTTATGGGACCCTCAACTCTGATCAGCATTTGATAAGCTTATGGCAACTTTAATTCATAGTTTAAGGGTCATGGCCAGAAAATCAAGAGTTCCCATTCAGTTGAAAGTCTGAAATAATTGGGACCAGGAATTTGTAAGATGAAATGATATTAAATGTCATGAAGCTGTCATTTTAATTATATTTCTATTAGGTAGGAAGCAATACAAGAGACGATAATAAGCTCTGAATTATTATTATCACTATTGGTCCTTATTTTAACAACAGAATCCATCTATATTCATCTTAAAGAAACCATGTCATGTTATGATTATCCATAAAAATAAGTTTAATTCATCAGCAGTATTACTTTCAAATACAAAGAAGAATAAACAAAAGTCTATCTTGGAATTATACCTGGCTAAAGCTAAATATTTCAAGGCGCAAATCCAAGGCACTGCCATATGCAAAGGAATGGTACTGGAAATGCTCTTAATTCTATTAAAAAAAAAAAAGAAAGAAAGAAAAGCCTTTTCTTCCTGCATTAAGAGCTACTGTCAAAGACTAGGAGAACAGTGACTAATACCCAAACCTGTTATCACTATACTCTATAATTAACAATGAATCAACATATGCCCAACTTCTTAATTTCCTTCAGGTTTGCTAAGAGAAACAACAGTTCAAGAGATCTATGCTGAGCTACTCTTCCTTCGCACATTAAAAAGAATACTACTTCTCTTTAGCAATCTTATAGTTATTTTTCACCTACCTAGACCAATTCCCTTCCTTATAAATATTCAGTCTTAGAAATGACTGACTTACATAGTTGGTTCAACACTGTTGCTTTTGGCAAATTCATCAGTGGTTAAGGACAAGGAAGAATAATAAAAAGTCAGTGTCTTGCCACTATGGAAAATAGTATGGAGGTTCCTTAAAAAACTAAAAATAGAGTTACCATATGATCCAGCAATCCCACTCCTGGACATATATCTGGAAAAGATGAAAGCTCTAACTCAAAAAGATACATGCACCCCAATGTTCTTCATAGCAGCACTATCTACAATAGCCAAGACATGGAAGTAACCTAAATGTCCATCTACAGATGAACAGATAAAGAAGGTGTGGTATATATATATCATGGAATATTACTCAGCCATAAAAAAAGAATGAAATAATGTCATTTGCAGCAACATGGATGGACCTACATATTATTCATACTAAGTGAAATAAGTCAGACAGAGAAAGACAAATAATATATGATATCACTTTTTTTGTGGAATCTAAAAAAATGATACAAATGAACTTATTTACAAAACAGAAACAGACTCACAGACATAGAAAACATACTTATAGTTACCAAAGGGGAAAGGGAGGGTAGGGATAGATTAGGAATTTGGGATTGACAGATACACACTATTATATATAAAAGAGATAAACAGTAAGGACCTACTGTATAGCACAGGAAACTGCATTCAGTATCTTATAATAACCTATAATGGAAAAGAATCTGAAAAAGAATAATACGGGTATATGTATAATAAATATGTGTACACTTAAAACACTGTAAATCAACTATACTTCAGTTTTTTTTTAAAGTAAATAAATAAATTAAATTAACTACCTCTTTAAAAAAAAAAGCCAGTGTCTTTTACATGGTAAGATAATGTCTTAGACCATTTGGGCTACTATAACAAAATACCATAAACTGTATGGCTTACAAACAATAGTAATTTACTTCTCAGTTCTGGAGGCTGTAAGTACAAGATCAGGGTGTCAGCCTGGTTAGGTGCTGGTGAAGGCCCTCTTCTAGGTGCAACCTGCAGAGTTCTTGCTGTGTCCTCACATAATGGAAGAGGCTAGGGTGCTCTTTGGGGTGTCTTTTATAAGAGCATTAATTCCATTCATGAGGCCTCTACCCTCAAGACCTAAGAACTTCCCAAAGGCCCTGCCTCCTAATACCATCACATCAGATATCAGATGTTCAACCTATGAATTTTGGGAGGACATAAACATTTAGACCATAGCAGATAAAGAAAGATTTAGCTTAACACTTATACGACAAATTCATCTGATGCTGCTAAACTAAGCTGAAACAGTTGGGGGAATCATTCCTAATCTGTAAATTGTCATCAAGAAAGAAAATCAGATTCCTTTACCAACATGTTTATAAGGCCTGGGACTCTTGTCAGTTTTTGCTCTCCACTGAATTCTAAGGTTTAACACAGTTCCTTTAAGTACACAATAAATATCTGATAAATGAATAAAAGAATGAGACATAGGAGAAAAACTTTTTTAATGATCTATAGATATGATGCTATCCGATAAATCTTCTAGGTTCTGAGAGGTATTTTAATAAAATAAATCATAAAATGTAAGTTCTATCACTAGGTTGCAAAGTTCATGAAGGCAGGTACTATGTCTATTTCATTTACTGCTGCATCTCTAGAACCTATAACAAAGTATGACATGTAATAAGTGATTAATATTTCTGGAATAAATGAATGAATGAAAAGCTCACAAGGTCTTCACATAGGAAGAAAATTGTAGAGAAAAAGAACAAGGAAATAACTATCACAAAAGTCAAGATAATGACTTACAAACAGGAATTCAACAATTCTTAAATGGATGTACCACGTTGGTCCTATTCACAGGACCAATGCATGACATTATGAGACTGTCCAACTTCTCTAGGTTAGAACACTTCCTTCCTATTAGCTCCTACCTTCTTGCAATCTTTCTATTTTTTAAATGTACTTTCTCTTCCTGAGCATCCTTCCTGAACTGATCCTTGCAGGTGGAGAGATTGGTTGATCTCTCCAATCTCTAACATTCAAGACCCATAGCACTCACGGTCTTTACTACTCATTAGGGAGTAGGAATCATTTTTATTGTACTTTATCACCTCATTTATGAATCTTTCCTTCCCCAAAGTCTGTAAGTACGTGGAAATCTGGGACCAAACTTTATACTTAAGTTCATTCTCCACACACCATCCTATTCCTTTCCCTCAACTGCAAAACGAAGACCCTGGAGGAGTAAGAGTTCAAATGATGGCTGATGACAAATTTTTTGCTGCAGACCTAACGGTTTGTTTCCTGCAGTTGCTTCATGGTTATAGATGGCTTAGCCATCCTATTTGCTTCATTGAGTCCTAAAAATATGCCTTCCACATCCCCTAACTGCAGATCTCATGCTTTAGCTCTTTGGTAGTTTCTTTGGTAACCTGGCCTCCATCTTTTCAGCTATGTGAAAGATGAACAGCACTTCAGTGCACTAGCAACATTTCAGAGCCTTATTGCTAAGGATTGTACCTCCTCATTAAATATTAAATAAGCTTTGTAGGTGGCACTGATTAAACTGCTAAAAAAAAATTCATTCCTGAATCTGTTTAAAGAGACAAAAACTACAGCAGTCACTCCTCTGGCAGACAATTATAGCTTAGGTTCTTTTTCTTTTTTTGGCTGCATTGGGTCTTTGTTGCTGCACGCGGGCTTTTTCTCTAGTTGCAGCAAGCGGGGCTACTCTTTGTTGCAGTGCAAGGGATTGTCATTGTGGTGGCTTCTCTTGTTGCGGAGCACAGGCTCTAGAGTGCAGGCTCAATAGTTGTGGCGCACAGGCTTAGTTGCTCAGCGGTATGTGGGATCTTCCCGGACCAGGGCTGGAACCTGTGTTCCCTGCATTGGCAGGCGGATTCTTAACCACTGTGCCACCAGGGTAGTCCTAGCTTAGGTTCTTTATTACATATGTCAGAAGTTATTTAAATCAGCTGACTTTTCCAAATGAATTTAATCACCTGAAGAAACATATTTCTCCTACTGAGAATATTTTTTAAAGTGACAGTAACAGTTCTGCACATCAATGCAAAACACTATATAAAAAATAAAACTAACAATGAGAATCCAAACCCGTTTTGCTGTTTCAGGAATACAGAGCTACTTATTTCCTATAGAATGCTTGATCTTTCACAACACACCTGATACCATCATAATTTGGTTTAAGAAAATCATGCTTTATATGTTTAATAAGATATCAAAAATTTTGCTGCATTCTCAAACTTATTCTCTATTTATGTTACAGAATAATAATTATAATAGATAACACTTACTGATCACTTAAAGTTCTCCAGGCACTGTGCTAAGTGCTCTTTACAGGTCATGTAATTAAACCCTCACACAAGGCCTCACACAAGGCCTATGAACCCTCATACGAGGTCACACTTTCTCCTTGGGTAATCTTGGGCCCTTCCATGGCTCTAAACATCACTGACTGATGACTACATAACCTCGTTCTCCAACTCCAGTCTCCCTTTGGAAATCCACATCTACATTCCCATTTGGGTGTGGATATCTCCTCCTGGATGTCCAGAAATGCTCATCTTCTATTTTCCCACTTTCTTCCTCATCTTCATACATATACAGACTTGCTCCTCAAAGTCTGCCCCCATCTTATGTTTTATACCTTAGATAACACAACTACTGCCCACTGGATTTCTCGAGTAAGAAATAGCACAGGTTTGAAATCACACTGCCCAGGTCTGAAGTCTTATCTCAGTCACACAATAGCTGTTCGAAATGGGAAAAGTAAGTAATCTCTCTACGTTGGCGTTTCCTTTACTGAAAAACTGAGGATATAAATAATACCTATCTAATAAGATGACTGTGAGGAATAAAAGAGAATATGCTTAAGTTTTATAACAGTGTCCAACATACAGTAACTGCTTGATAAATTTACATGTGAAATATTTTATTACAATTTTCTTTGATTTCTCCTTTTCCTTTAACAACCACATACAGTTAGTTGTTATCTCACTAATTCTATTTCTAAAAGCTTTTTTCTGTGCAACTCCTGCATCCTCTGCCATTCTCCGGGCTCACACTATTTCTCATCTTCACAGGTCCCTCAGCCACTCCACTCCACTATCAGTGCTGCAAAAGCAGATAATTATATCCTTCCATTGCTTAAAAAAAATTCTTCTGGCTCCTCACAGCCTTAAAACATAAAAAGCAACTTCATAACCTGGGACCAACAGCCTTTTCTAGTCATGTATTATAGAGACCTACTACCAAGACCTTGTGGCTGAGGCAGCACAGATCAGACCCTACAGGGCCTGGTCAACAATAATAAAGATCTGGGTGCTTTTTCTGAAAGTTATGGGAGGCCATTAAAAGATTTTAAGCACAGCAATGGCATGATCAAATCAATTTTAAAAGGTCATTTTGGGGGCTTCCCTGGTGGCTCAGTGGTTGAGAGTCTGCCTGCCGATGCAGGGGACGCAGGTTCGTGCCCCGGTCCGGGAGGATCCCACGTGCCGCGGAGTGGCTGGGCCCGTGAGCCATGGCCTCTGGGCCTGCGCGTCCGGAGCCTGTGCTCTGCAAGGGGAGAGGCCACAACAGTGAGAGGCCTGCGTACGGGGGGGAAAAAAAAAGGTCATTTTGGTTATAGTTTGAAGAACAGAATATAGGAGCCTAAAAATGGAGGTGTAGATTCTATTATAGTTGTATTGGTGAGAGATGGTGGATCAGGAAGAAAGCAATGGAGGTGGAGAGATTAAAGAAATATTTAATAATAAAAATATAGAGAACAAAGTGATGAATTCATATGGATTTCTCATGTGCAAAAATAAGCTGATAAGCACTAGGAAAAGATCAAGTTGGAAGAGCAAAGGAGGCTGGGAGAGTCTTATTTTGGAAGTGCCAGGTTTGAGATGCCTTGAGACAATCCAAGGGAGATGATAAGTAGGAAGATTTCCATTTCCAGTTATTCAAGGCCAAGTTATTTAAATCTTCTTGCTGAAAATATCTAAAAAGTACTACACAAAATATTTCAAAAACCCAGTTTCTGAAAAGCATCAAAGAGCCAACAATATGGTAAGGAATTATTAAGCCAAATTTTCAAACAAATCAAAAAACCAGAGAAAGAAGCTAAATGACCTAATCTGCTTTTTCCCTAAGGGCAACTGCTAATCTAGGCAAAACCACAGTTTGACAGCCTCTTTGGGCTAGGGGGGACAGATGTGAGAGCTCACCCAAGTGGAGAATCTAATTGGAGATACTCCCATATTAAAATAGGACCTCAAAGGGCTACATTCCAGATAAAGGGAAATTAGAAGTAAATCATGTTACCTCAAGGGTCTGAGGAGATGGTCTAGTGCTAAAGAGATGGAGTAGGGAGCCTTTTCCCTAAAGGTTGTAACCACCACTGCAATTTCTTTCTGTAAATTTGATGTTCAGTGTGCATCACTGATGTAGTCCAGAAAACCTCAATTTTAGTTTTGTTGAAAATGGTTCAAGTAAATTTACAGAAGTAAATGCAATTTTTCTCTAGAGGAAGGCTCTTTTATCCTATGCCTTAAAATATCTCCACAAATAAAATTTCCAAACAATGAACAAGCACTTGAGTTATAAGACAGATTATAAGACACCTATGCTTATTACATTTAGAGGTAGCAAGTAGGCAGCAGGATATATCAGTCTGAATGTCAGAGAGAAGTCAAGGCCAGAGATACAGATCTGGTAGACATTGGTAAATAGATTCTGAAGCTGTGGGTATGACCTAGGAAGAGTGAAGAGAAAAAAAGGGAGTATGGGTCAGAGCCTTCAGGAACTCCAATATTTAAAGCCAATCTAGAACCACTCTGGATGCAGAACCAATCCCAAACTCCCAATCTTTTCGAGGGCTGAGCATTTTTTATTTTATTGGGTTCCTGTGTAATGAACTTCCACCATTTAAAATAATAACTGAGAGAGTCTATTCCTGACAAACAGAAAATCTAAACAGAATGATGAACTTCCTTTTTCTCCCTTCATGTATCAAGGATTATGCCATACAAAAACTCAGTCTTCTGAATATCCATGTATTTTTTCACATTCTCATGTCATGTTCCTTCGGCTTGGAAAACTACCCCCGTGTTCTCCACTAGTCAGAATGCTACTAATTATTTATGAAATAGTTCAAGGTTCTGCTCCTTTTACTATCCTTCTTTATCACCTCTGGTTAAGTACCCCCTCTCCCCACCTCTCTCCTTCCCAGACTCTTCTCCTCATATCTTTTTTTCTTAACATCTTTATTGGAGTATAATTGCTTTACAATGGTGTATCAGTTTCTGCTTTATAACAAAGTGAATCAGTTATACATATACATATGTTCCCATATCTCTTCCCTCTTGCGTCTCCCTCCCTCCCACCCTCCCTATCCCACCCCTCTAGGTGGTCACAAACCACCTAGCTGATCTCCCTGTGCTATGCGGCTGCTTCCCACTATCTATCTATTTTACGTTTGGTAGTGTATGTATGTCCTTGCCACTCTCACTTTGTCACAGCTTACCCTTCCCCCTCCCCATATCCTCAAGTCCATGCTCTAGTATGTTTGTGTCCTTATTCCCGTCTTACCCCTAGGATCTTCATGACCTTTATTTTTCTTAGATTCCATATATATGTGTTAGCATACGGTATTTATTTTTCTCTTTCTGACTTACTTCACTCTGTATGACAGACTCTAGGTCCATCCACCTCACTGCACATAACTCAATTTCGCTTCTTTTTATGGCTGAGTAATATTCCATTGCATATATATGCCACATCTTCTTTATCCATTCATCTGTTGATGGACACTTAGGTGGCTTCCATGTCCTGGCTATTGTAAATAGAGCTGCAATGAACATTGTGGTACATGACTCTTTTTGAATTATGGTTTTCTCAGGGTATATGCCCAGTAGTGGGATTGCTGGGTCATATGGTAGTTCTATTTTTAGTTTTTTAAGGAACCTCCACACTGTTCTCCATAGTGGCTGTATCAATTTACATTCCCACCAACAGCGCAAGTTCTCCACACCCTCTCCAGCATTTATTGTTTCTACATTTTTTTTTTTTTTTTTTTTTTGCGTTATGCGGGCCTCTCACTGTTGTGGCCTCTCCCGTTGCGGAGCACAGGCTCCGGACACGCAGGCTCAGCGGCCGTGGCTCACGGGCCCAGCCGCTCCGCGGCATGTGGGATCCTCCCGAACCGGGGCACGAACCCATGTCCCCTGCATCGGCAGGCGAACTCTCAACCACTGCGCCACCAGGGAAGCCCTGTTTCTACATTTTTTGATGATGGTCATTCTGACCAGTGTGAGATGATATCTCATTGTAGTTTTGATTTGCATTTCTCTAATGATTAATGATGTTGAGCATTCTTTCATGTGTTTGTTGGCAATCTGTATATCTTCTTTGGAGAAATGTCTATTTATGTCTTCTGCCCATTTTTGGATTGGGTTGTTTGTTTTTTTGTTATTGAGCTGCAGGAGCTGCTTGTAAATTTTGGAGATTAATCCTTTGTCAGTTGCTTCATCTGCAAATATTTTCTCCCATTCTGAGGGCTGTCTTTTGGTCTTGTTTACGGTTTACTTTGCTGTGCAAAAGCTTTTAAGTTTCATTAGGTCCAATTTGTTTATTTTTGGTTTTATTTCCATTTCTCTAGGAGGTAGGTCAAAAAGGATTTTGCTGTGATTTATGTCATAGAGTGTTCTGCCTATGTTTTCCTCAATGAAAAACTGAAACCATTTCCACTAAGATCAGGCACAAGACAAGGTTGCCCACTCTCACCACTCTTTTTTTTTTTCTGGCGATACGCAGGCCTCTCATTGTTGTGGCCTCTCCTGTTGTGGAGCACAGGCTCTGGACGCACAGGCTCAGCGGCCATGGCTACGGGCTTAGCCACTCTGCGGCATGTGGGATCTTCCCAGAACGGGGCATGAACCCATGTCCCCTGCATCAGCAGGGGGACTCTCAACCACTGCGCCACCAGGGAAGCCCTCACCACTCTTATTCAACATAGTTTTGGAAGTTCTAGCCACAGCAATCAGAGAAGAAAAAGAAATAAAAGGAATCCAAGTCGGAAAAGAAGAAGTAAAGCTGTCACTGTTTGCAGATGACATGATACTATACATAGAGAATGCTAAAGATGCTACCAGAAAACTACTAGAGCTAATCAATGAATTTGGTAAAGTAGCAGGATACAAAATTAATGCACAGAAATCTCTGGCATTCTTATACAGTAACGATGAAAAATCTGAAAGTGAAATTAAGAAAACACTCCCATTTACCACTGCAACAAAAAGAATAAAATATCTAGGAATAAACCTACCTAAGGAGACAAAAGATCTGTATGCAGAAAATTATAAGACACTGATGAAAGAAATTAAAGATGATACAAATAGATGGAGAGATATACCACGTTCTTGGATTGGAAGAACCAACATTGTGAAAATGACTCTACTACCCAAAGCAATCTACAGATTCAATGCAATCCCAATCAAACTACCAATGGCATTTTTCACAGAACTAGAACAAAAATTTGTATGGAAACACAAAAGACCCCCGAATAGCCAAAGCAATCTTGAGAACAGAAAATGGAGCTGGAGGAATCAGGCTCCCTGACTTCAGACTATACCACAAAGCTACAGTAATCAAGACAGTATGGTACTGGCACAAAAACAGAAATATAGATCAATGGAACAGGATAGAAAGCCCAGAGATAAACCCACACACATATGGTCACCTTATCTTTGATAAAGGAGGCAAGAATATACAGTGGAGAAAAGACAGCCTCTTCAATAAGTGGTGCTGGGAAAACTGGACAGGTACATGTAAAAGTATGAAATTAGAACACTCCCTAACACCATACACAAAAATAAACTCAAAATGGATTAAAGACCTAAATGTAAGGCCAGACACTATCCTCATATCCTTTTTTTTTTTTTTTAAGGGCTTCAAATGCTTGACTTTTTTTTTTTTTTTTTTTTTGGCTGTGTTGGGTCTTCATTTCTGTGCGAAGGCTTTCTGTAGTTGTGGCAAGCGGGGGCCACTCTTCATCACGGTGCACATGCCTCTCACTATCGCAGCCTCTCTTGTTGCGGAGCACAGGCTCCAGACGCGCAGGCTCAGTAGTTGTGGCTCACAGGCCTAGTAGCTCCGCGGCATATGGGATTTTCCCAGACCAGGGCTCGAACCCATGTCCCCTGCATTAGCAGGCAGATTCTCAACAACTGCACCACCAGGGAATCCCTATCCTCATATCTTTTTAAACAGCATTTATCACATAGCACTATTAGCTGCATGCTGTCCATCTAGTAAGAGTGTGGGCTTCCTAAGGGCAGGGACTATGTGTAACTTATCTGCAAACAGTGGGTGCTCAAGTGTTGGATAAAATGTGTAGGGAGCTTACCAGTTGTAAATAGCAATACAACAGAAAACTTCCAGATGACACTAACATTAATTCCATTTATACAAGTTGCTTTTAATTTTCATTCACACTTTTTAAAAATCATCATTTTCCTTTCATCTTCATTGAATAAAATATGATCACATGAACATACAGATTAAAGTATATATTCATATAATGATGTGTATGGTTTTATTGTTTTGCATCTAAATATATCTCTGATTCTAATATTTGGTGGCTACACACAGATAAAATGAAAATCTCAACTTACAAAAATGTCCAAGAAAAAAAAATCTATGGGTAGACCGTCAGTAAATGTCATTACTTTGATGGTCATGAGTATGAAAACGATAGTATATCTCACCTAAATACAAGATTCTAGTTAACATTAAGCCTGTGAAAAAATTCATTGCTCATTTCTAAGTTCTGAATATGAGAGTTAAATCTATAAATCAACGAGGTTATTCCTACACAAGGAAGATAGTAAAAATCACTTTGAAAAAGGTGAATTTTGAAACATTAAGACTTTAGTTCACTTACTTAGAAAATTCAACAGCAAGCTTTAAATCAATGTATTTCTTCTATTTAACCTTAACCATCATGAAAATTAATTTTAAACCAAGACTCTAAGCATTTTCCTGGTTTATTCTTGCACAAAAAAGCCACAATATGACAGTTTACTTAAAATTATTTTCCCTTTTGCTAGAGATAGTGGGGTAAGAGAAAGAAAGGAAAATAAGAACAAAGGACTTAGAGTTGGAAATGTTGGATTCACAGTGTACTCGCTATGTGGACTTGGAGAAAGACTTTTCCTCTGAAGCCATGTTTCTTTTACCTGTAAAAGGTTATTTCTAAAATTAAATAAAATAATGTAATTAACAGCACTTAACAAATTAGTACTCTTCAAACTGTGGGATGCATTCATTAGTAAGTCATTAAATCTATTTAGAGGGTTGGAATCAGCAACTACTTTTAACTATACCAGAACAGACACAACAGAGTACATTGCATGGAGTAAATATTGCTTTATCAAATAATACTTGTTTCAGTATGCCTATGGGCGTGTCCATGTATATGTATGTATATGCATTTATATATGTGGACTGGGTTGCAATATAAAATGTATATTTCTTACTGTAGGATGCATGCAAAAAATTTCAAAGTCACTGCTGTAAACCATAATGTATATTAGTGATCAAAGGTGACCTGAACAGCCTATCTAACTTTTTTGTGCCTCAGCATCCTCCTCTATAAAATGAAAATAATTGTATTTCCTCATAGACTGTTGCCAGGGTTAAATCAGATCAGGTAAATAATCAATGCATGGCAATTTTAAAATATGACTACCAGTTACCTTTATTAATATATTAAAGTAAACTAAATTTTAAAAGATCAGGGATGATAAATCCTAGAATACATTCTTTATTTTTATCAATAGAATTTCTAAATATTAATCAGTGTAAAAAGAAACACTTGTTACAGATTCAATTGATCAATCTCACCAATGTGTGTTCAACAGCAGAAAATCAGTATTTTGATAAAGAGACCAAGGAAACAAAAGTAATTAAAAATGCACATAACCCTTATCATGTGGTCTTATGGGAGGTAATCACAAAGATAAGAAGCAATCTTTGCTAAAACATTACAATTTCTATGGCTGAAAAAGATGAAACACCAAGACATAAAAATGGACTGGAGATTGCAGAATGTTGCCTGGAGAATGGGCAAAGTTATTATGAGGTTTCAAGGTAGTGAATTTCCAGGATCCAGTACCTTAGGACCACAGCAGTGTGCTATTCCTAAAAATGATACTTTTCTCAACAAATCAAACTGTTATGCTTGAACAACTTTAGGACCCTTCTGTTAACACCTTTTCTTTTTTTCTTTTTTATTTTTTTGCGGTACACAGGCCTCTCACTGTTGTGGCCCCTCCCACTGTGGAGCACAGGCTCCAGACTCGCAGGCTCAGCGGCCATGGCCCACGGGCCCAGCCGCTCCGCGGCATGCAGGATCCTCCTGGACCAGGGCATGAACCCATGTCCCCTGCATCGGCAGGCAGACTCTCAACCACTGTGCCACCAGGGAAGCCCTGTAACACCCTTTCTTGTAAGATATAAGCCTGAGCTTAGACTGATGACATACAGAGTTCTATGTGTATGTATATTGTTTTTATGCTATGTAATTTAACGTCTCTCAAGATTATTTTTCATGCTATTCTTTTAAACTATAAAACATGTCTGATGTAAGGTAGAAAGAACAAATCTAGATTTTCGATAGAGAAAATCCAAAAGAATATGATTATTCAAAACACTCAGAAAGGCAATGCAAACTGTAATAAGGTTTATTTGGAAATTCCAAAAGATACTCTAGTAAGAATGGGAACCAGCCTAAGACAGGCTGTACCAAGATCATATCGCTGTGTAATGAGTGGGGATACAGTGGTGTGTGTGTGTGTGAATTTGTTACATTTGCATATTGGACATGGCATTTATAATAGCCAAACATCTTCACAGTTGAATGCAGTTTGTCATTTGGAGATACATGTCACAGACAAACTCAGACAAACAGGATTAAAGGGGTTTATGATAAGGAGGAATGAATGGACATAATATAATTGGATTTTATTCTAGATTGTTACTCCACACTTGCATTTTTTTTAATAAAGACCATTTTTTAAAATAACAGTTTTAGGTTCACAGCAAAATTAAGAGGAAAGTAGAGATTTCCCATATACCCTCTGCTCCCACACATGCACAGCCTCCCAGATAATCAAATCATCCACCAAAGTGGTACATTTGTTACAATCGATGAACCTACATTTGCACATCATTATCATCCAGAGTTCATAGTTTACATAATGGTTCACTCTTGGTGTTGTACATTCTACAGGTTTGGACAAATGTATAATGACAGGTGTCTACCAGTATTATACAGACTGTTGTCACTGTCCTAAAATCCTCTGTGTCCTGCCTATTCATTTCTCCCTCCCCCATAACCACTGAGAAGCACTTATCTTTTTACTGTCTCCATAGTTTCGCCTTTTCCAGAATGTCATATAGTTGGAATCACTCAGTATGTAGCTTTTTCAGACTGGTTTCTTTTACATAATAATGTGCACTTAAGGTTCCTCCATGTCGATTCATGGTTCAATACCTCATTTCTTTTTAGCACTGAATAATATTCCATTGTCTGGATGTACCACAGCTTATTAATCCATTCACCTAATGAAAGGCATCTTGACTGCTTCCAAGTTATGGCAATTATGAATAAAGTTGCTATAAATATCCATGTGCAATTTATTGTGTGGACATAGTTTTCACATAGTTTTTTTAGTCAGTTTATTCATCTACCTTTTCTACCACTCTTTAAACTCTTTAATGATAAAGACTATATAGGCCATTTATCTTTCTATTCCCAGGTCCTGATATAGGGAGGGTCTGAGATATAGTAGATTCTTAATAAATGTTAGTTGAAAATGACAGAGACTGAATCAGACCAATACTCTTCAAGTAAGTATGCTATTGGCAGTAGTGAATCATGGGTTCACAGTCCAAATATTTGGGGACTGGGGGAGTAGACAGACAGAGTAGACAGATACAGTAAAGGAAAGCACAAGATAGACTGCACAGAGAACAAAAACATGCTACACTGGTACAGGACAAAAAAATTATTTAAAAAAGGTAAGCAAAAAATATTGGAGGAGGGTCAGTGGGATATTATGGGAATAATACATCCCTGATTTACTAAATGAATTTAAAATAGTCTGTCTGAATGGCTCTGAAAATACATTCATATTTGGAAAAAATGGTTATCTTAGGTATGATAGAGGCCTGTCTTGATAATTTCTATATCACAGTTGTATAGACTATAGGCAGAGTTGTCATTTTAAATGCTAACACAGTGTATACCAGTTCAACAAATAAATATGCTCTCTCAAAGTCCATGAACGTGATAAGTTGTACAATCAGAACTAAGTGAAGTATCTCTATACTGCCCCTGTTAAAATCACCAGAGACCTTTTTCATCTATTAAATGGAAATCAAAAAAATATTTAATGTTAGTGAAAATATGGGAAGAAAACCAGATTCATATGACACACTGGTAAGCGTATAATGTGGAAGAATATTGTTGAAAAGCAAAAATTCCTCTTCAACAAATCTACTCAAAAGGACAATTTTGAAGGCACAGCTGAAAATTATCACATAATTTTCAATTAGTCGGCAATACAATAAGGGCTCTTAATACTCACTAAATTTAAGAGCATATGTCCAAAACAGTAAAAATTAACATGCATCCTATAACATTTGGCTGTTCATTCAGTTTAAAATTTTTAGTGATTGAGAAAACACCAGATTTACATTTAAGATATTTTAAATAACAAGGCTTAGGGACTTCCCTGGTGGCGCAGTGGTTAAGAATCCACCTGCCAATGCAGGGGACATGGGTTCAAGCCCTGGTCCAGGAAGATCCCACATGTCGCAGAGCAACTAAGCCCGTGCACCACAACTACTGAGCCTGTGCTCTAGAGCCCGAGAGCCACAATTACTGAGCCTGTGTACTGCAACTACTGAAGCCCGCGTGCCTAGAGCCCATGCTCTGCAACAAGAGAAGCCACTGCAACGAGAAGCCCGCGCACCACAATGAAGAGTAGCCCCCGCTCACCACAACCAGAGAAAGCCTGCACAGAGCAATGAAGACCCAATGCAGCCAAAATAAATACATATCATACATAAATAACAAGGCTTATAAATTTTCTGACATTTGAGGAGTACAAAATTGAAAAAAAGCAAGTCTTATTAAAAATTTTTAATGTAATTATATTTACATGTATATTTAAGACCTGTACATTTATATGTATATATGTACATATGTGTGTATGTATATGTATACAGACATGTAGGTAGGTAGATAATTTTGGTTATTCTGTCTGACATTCAGGGGGCTCTTTTAGTCTGAAGTTTACGGCACAGGAATTATTTTGTTCTATTATTTTTAGCTATTTTTACTTTTATTTTTTACTAAGCAGATATTGGATCCTTTGAATATGTCCTCTGTATTTTCTAACAATTCTCTCATAGTTTCCATTTGTATTTTTGTTGTATGTTGTGAGTGATTTTCCCTGATGTTGGCTTGCAGATTCCTAATTTTTTCTTTGGCTATATCCATTCTGAAATTCAGCTGTTCTAAGGAACTTTTTAAAAAATATTTTTACTGTTAACTAAAACACAAATACAGAAAACCCCACAAACCAAATGTATGGCTTAATGAATTATCATAAGGTGAACACTTCCCAGGTCAAGAAGTAGAACTTTGCCAGCCACCCCAGAAGTTCATCCCAACCACAGTTCTGTCTCCTCAATTCCAGTAGCCCACTGGGCTCCACTTGAATTCCATCTCCCTGTGATGCAATGTGGAAACTCCCTCAAGGCACTAAACTTAGGTAAACTTAAGGCTCACCTTATTTCCTGTCTCTCAAGGACCACTATACTACCCTTTGTTGACTGATATTCAGTTTCTTTAAAACCACGGTTTCATATTTTGTCTGTGTTGCTGTTGTTCAAGTGGGAGGGTACGTATAGTCCCAGTAACTCCATCTTGAGCAGAGGAAGAAGTCTACATTGATTTTTCAATGTTAAGCCAGGTTTTTATTTCTGATATAAACAGCACTTGGTCATGATATATTATCCTTCTTACATAGCTGGACTCAATCTTCTAATATTTTATTTCATATCTAAGTCCATAAACTAAAATAGATATAATGATTACCACAATAGGAGGGATGAACACTGCCGCCCTGTCACACCTACTATTAGTAATTAGAATGAGAGAAGTATAAAGATAGTCACAAACCCCAAACAACCCCACTAAAAAAAGGGGAAAGGACTTAGACATTTCTCCAGAGAAGATATACAAATGGCCAACAAGCACATGGAAAGATACCCAACATCACTAATCATTAGGGAAATGCAAATTAAAACCACCATGAGATATAACCTCACACCCATTAGGATAGCCATACAGGAAACAACATGTGTATTGGTGAGGATGTGGAGAAACTGGAACCCTTTGGCACTATTGATTGGAATGTAAAATAATGCTGCCACGATGGAAAACAGCATGGAGATTTCTTAAAAATTAAAAAAAAAGAATTACTATATGATTCAGCAATTCCACTTCAGGGTATATACTCAAAAGAATTGAAAGCAAGAACTTCAAGAGATATTTGTACATCTGCATTCATAGCAACACTATTCGCAACAGCCAAAATGTGGAAGCAACCTAAGTGTACATTGGTGTATAAACAAAATGTGATATAAATAAAAAATAAAAAAAATTAAGATACAGATGCACAAAGCTTATGGAAAACTTTAGAGGTATCAATAAAACAAATTCAAGACTTTCATATAATATAGTTATGGTACACATTATGACATATTTTAAAAGATAATTTAACAAACAGTGTATTTAAAAGGCAAGCTTAACTAATGCATTTAAAGTTGAGATAAATTTACGAAGCTATTACATACAGGGAGTAATAAATATATGTATATATATGATTCTTGGGGCCTGTAACTGAAAAGAATCAGGTAGAACCTGGAAGGGATCAGAGCAGGTACAAGGAAGACTAGGATTTTAGATATACAGACAGAATGTATAAGATATATATATATATATATATATATATATATATATATATATATATATATATCCTGTATTTATGAGAGAGATAGTTATAAGAAGAGAAGGAGAATGAGGGGGAAGGGGAAGAGGGGAAAACAGTGTGCTCACGTTCACCCAGGGTGTTAGCAACGTTCTCTGAGCTACAGATTTCACTGGATCTAACTGTCTCCTTGCATAGTAATAGTATTGTCCTGCAAGCCTGCTGAGTTTTTTAAATAATTTGGTTTAAATATTGATAGCATACATGGATTTATTTGAGCTGTGGGAAAGAAAAGTAGTGTCAGTTACTCTTGCTCTTCTCTATCTAAGAATATAGCTGTGTCCCATGGCGTATATTATTCTAAGTCCGCATGGAAACTAGGAAGTGAGAAAAAAAACCTCACACAAAAGAATGCCTCGGTACAAGATTCACGCATATGTGAAAAGTGGAAAGAGTCACTTCGATACCAAGATCAGTAAACTAAATAACAACTTTTTAGATATCAGCAGAGGAAACTTCACTCAAGAATACATCATAAACCATAACTTTCAGAAAACATACATTTAGGTCTTTTGTTACAAGGACATGCTTCTTGTTAGATGTATAATTTCAATGGCTTCTAGTAGATGTATACTATGGACTAAGCAAGATTATGCTTGAGTTTTTTCCCCATAAGCAATGAGGATGGGAGAACATTTATCTTTTTTTTTTTTTTTTTGCTTTATAACAAATTTAATCAGTTATACATATACATATGTTCCCATATCCCCTCCCTTTTGCGTCTCCCTCCCACCCTCCCTATCCCACGCCTCCAGGCGGTCACAAAGCACCGAGCTGATCTCCCTGTGCTATGCGGCTGCTTCCCACTAGCTATCTACCTTACGTTTGGTAGTGTATATATGTCCATGCCGCTCTTTCACTTTGTCACAGCTTACCCTTCCCCCTTCCCATATCCTCAAGTCCATTCTCTAGTAGGTCTGTGTCTTTATTCCTGTCTTACCCCTATGTTCTTCATGACATTTTCCTTTTCTTAAATTCCATATATATGTGTCAGCATACAGTATTTGTCTTTCTCTTTCTGACTTACTTCACTCTGTATGACAGACTCTAGGTCCAGAGGATGGGAGAACATTTAAAAGATCCTAGTTCCTTTCTATTAATTACAATTGTGGGGCCATTTCATACACATCATAGTGAACGGATCAGAGATGTAATAAGACAAAGGAGTGAACAAGGTGGATAAAGTGACAACTTATATCATGCAATGCCTGCACTGCCTTTGGAAGAAAATAATCATATTCTCCCTAAATATTCACTGAATGTCATTTTATTTAATCTTCAGAGAAATAAGATACCTAAAATCTAAAGTAGTTCTTAGCCCATTTACAAATCTCTCCCCTGTCAAATCCCTACAGCCACACATACTATGACCTCGTATTTGTTCCTGGAAAAAAAACCCAATGTGTTCCTAATTCAGAGCCTTTGAACTTATTCTTCCTCTGACAGTACCACTTTCCAGAAATCACCATGATTCATTTCCTCACCTTCTTCAACTCTCTTTCAAAAGTCACCTACCCTGGAAGACCTTCTTTCACCACTGTTTTATAAATAGCAATGCAACACCAACTCCAGAACTTCCTATTTCTCTCACTGCTTTATTTCTCTCCTTTGCACATATCATTATGATATTTTACCATGTTTCCTTGAATGTAAGATATGATTCAACATAAGTAACATCACTATGAAAGAAAAAAAGTGCCAATTATAATTGTAAGAAGTCATGAGTTGTAAGATGTTCCCCAATTTCTTTGCCAAGCTAATTCTAAAATTTACATAGAAATGCAAAGGACCCAGAATAGCCAAAACAATTTTGGAAAAGAAGAACAAAGTTAAAGGACTCAAACTTCCCAACTGTAAAATTTACTGTAAAACTATAATAATCAAGACAATGTGGTACTGGCATAAAGACAGGAATACAGATCAATGCAATAGGATTAAAAGTCCAAAAGTTTTCCCTTATACTTTTGTTATATTGATTTTTGGCAATTATACCAAGGCAATTCAATGGACGAAATGATATTCTTTTTTTTTTTTTTTTTGTGGTATGTGGGCCTCTCACTGTTGTGGCCTCTCCCGCCGCGGAGCACAGGCTCCGGACGCACAGGCCCAGCGGCCATGGCTCACGGGCCCAGCCGCTCCGCGGCACGTGGGATCCTCCCAGACCGGGGCACGAACCCGTCTCCCCTGCATCGGCAGGCGGACTCTCAACCACTGCGCCACCAGGGAAGCCCCGAAATGATATTCTTTTCAACAAATGATGTTGGAACAACTACACAACTACATACAAAAAGATTAATTTAGACTTTTATCATACACAAAATTAATTCAAAATGGACCACAGGTCTAACTGTAAGGCCTAAAATTATAAAACTCTGAGGAGAAAACATAGAGTGACCTTGGGTTAGATAAAGAGTTCTTAAGTATGACACCAAAAGCACAAAGCCATAAAAAAGGGATAAATTGGACATCAAAATTAAAATAGATAACAAGGACCTACTGTAAAAAAATAAACAATTAATTTTTTAAAAACCTGTCTACTTCAAAAGACATATTAAGAAAATGAAAATAATAGCCATATACTGGAGGGAAATATCTGCAAATCATATACCTGATAAAGAACTTATATCCAGAATATATAAGGAACTTTTACAACTCAACAAGAAGACAAACAGCCCAATGAAAAACTGGACCAAAAATATGAAGAGATATTTTACCAAAAACAAAAAACAAAAAAAACCTGAATGACCAATAAACATTTGAAAAGATGCTGAACAACATTTGTCATTTGGAAAATGCAAATCAAAACTACAATAAGATACTACTTCTGGGGCTTCCCTGGTGGCACAGTGGTTCAGAGTCTGCCTGCCGATGCAGGGGACACGGATTCGTGCCCCGGTCCAGGAAGATCCCACATGCCGCAGAGCGGTTGGGCCCGTGAGCCATGGCCGCTGAGCCTGTGCGTCTGGAGCCTGTGCTTCGCAATGGGAGAGACCACAACAGTGAGAGGCCCGTGTACCACAAAAAAAAAAAAAAAAAAAGATACTATTTCTTACCCACCAGAATAACTATGATAAAGAAGTCAGACAGTAACAATAACAAGTGTTAACAGAACTATAGAGAAAATGGAACCCTCACACACTGTTGATGGTAATGGAAAATGGTGCAGCCACTTTGGAAAATACTTTGGCAGTTTCTTAAAAAGTTAAACATTAATTTACCCTATGACCCAGAAATTTTCCTCCTAGGTATCTACCCCCACTCCAAGTGAAAACATGTGTCTATAAAAAGACTTGTACACAAATGTTCATGGCAGTATTATTCACAACAACCAAAAAATACAAACAATTCAAACGTTCACCAACTACTGAAAGGATAAACAAAATGCATATCCATAGAATGGAATACAATTCAGCAATAAGAAGGAATGAACTACTGATACATGTTACAACATGGATAAACCTCAAAAACATTATGCTAAATAAAAGAAACCAGATACAAAAGACTACACATTATATGATTCTACTTAAGTGAAATGCCCAGAAAAGGCAAATCTACAGAGACAAAAAGCAGATAAATGGTCACCAGGGCTTGGTGGAAGTGGGGATTGACTGCAAATGGATACAAGAGATCTTTTGGGGGTGATGGAAATAGTGTAAAGCTGGATGTGGTAATGTTTGTACTACTCTGTAAATTTATTAAAAATCATTTAACTGTATACTTAACATGAATGAACTTGAAGGTATGTAAATTACAGAGCTGTTTTTAAAAAGATGCTTTCCAATTTCTGATATAAATCAGAACTATGAAATACCCTGTATCTCAGAATATATTAAATACATTTCTTATTATCTGTTTTCCTACACTAGAAAGTGAGCTCCAAGAGGACAAGAACTTTATCCTTCTGTTAAATGCTGAATCCCCAGCAGCAATATGGGGCAGGCACAGTAATGTACTGAATACTGAAAGCATTCAGTATTTGTTGAATGAATGATTGAATGAATTATTATTTATGAGAATACAAATTTCAAACTTGTGTTATGCTCAGCACTGCCCACCATTAATCATACACCCTTTTATAAGTGCATCCTGAAAAATGATTATCCAGCACTTACATCTGTATTATCCTAGTTGATCCTCACAAGAGCCTGCTGACACATAAAAGATGAGAGAGCACAGGGACTGGAATGAACATGTTGGCCTTGAGCCACCTGCAGTACATCTGGGCAGCTATGACTAACCAATAGGCAGCTGGAAATAGGGGGATGCTGTTTAGTGGCGTGATCTGGCTTATCACAATTTGGGAATCATAATTTCTGTGAAACCATGAAAATGAGTGAGCAGAGGCAGTATATACAGAAGAAATGAATGTGCAGCTATTCTTCCTGCAGAAGACAACTATGTCAAGAAGAGCTTATAAGTAGAGGAATAACAAAATAAGAGTGACATGAATAGTTTGGAGGAGGAAACAAACTAAATCTCATCAAAGAGGATGAATTTCCAGATGACAGGAGAGGGACTGGATAGAAAGAGGAGAAGTTACAAGATATATCAAAGGAAGGATTGCTACAGGTGTGAAAATATATGATGCCTGCAGGGCAGGAGAGAGACAGAGAAGAGAAGAGAAATCTATAGGAAAAAAATTAGAGGCCATCAATAAGCACATGAAAAGATGCTCAACATCACTAATTCTTAGAGACATGCAAATCAAAACAACAAGGTAGGGCTTCCCTGGTGGCGCAGTGGTTGAGAGTCCACCTGCCGATACAGGGGACACGGGTTTGTGCCCCGGTCCAGGAAGATCCCACATGCCGCAGAGCGGCTGGGCCCGTGAGCCACGGCCACTGAGCCTGCGCGTCCGGAGCCTGTGCTCCGCAACGGGAGAGGCCACAGCAGTGAGAGGCCCGCATACCGCAAAAAAAAAAAAAAAAAAAAAACAACGAGGTACCACCTCACACCAGTCAGAATGGCCGTCATTAAAAAGTCTACAAATAACAAATTCTGGAGAGGGTGTGGAGAAAAGGGAACCCTCCTACACTGTTGGTAGGAATGTAAGTTGGTGCAGCCACTATGGAAAACAGTATGAAGGTTCTGCAGAAAACTAAAAATAGAATTATCATATGATCCAGCACTCCCACTCCTGGGCATATATCCAGACAAAACTATTCAAAAAGATACATGCACCCCTATGTTCATAATAGCACTATTCACAATAGTCAAGACATGGAAACAACTTAAATGTTCACTGACAGATGAATGGATAAAGAACATGTGGTACATATATATAATGAAATACTACTCAGCCATAAAAAAGAACAAAATAGTGCCATTTGCAGCAACATGGATGCAACTAGAAATTATCATACTATGTGAAGTAAGTCAGAAAGAGAAAGACAAATACCATATGGTATCACTTACATGTGGAATCTAAAATATGACACAAATGAACCTATGTACAAAGCAGAAACAGACTCACAGACATAGAGAACAGACTTGTGGTTGCCAAGGGTGGGGTTGGGGGGGATGGATTGGGAGTTTGGGGTTAGTAGATGCAAACTATTACTTATGGATGGACAGGGTCCTACTGCATAGCACAGGGAACTATATTCAATGTCCTGGGATAAACCATAATGGAAAAGAATATAAAAAAGAATGTATATATATATATGTATAACTGAATCATTTTGCTGTACAGCAGAAATTAACACATTGTAAATAAACTATACTTCAATATTTAAGAAATAAATTAAAAAATTAGAGGCCATAAAACAAAAATAAAAAACCCTGCTAAATTGCAAATAAGCTTTCAAACAGACAAAAAGAGAATAAAGGTAGGAAATTATAGAATGGGTAATTTGGCTTTAGGTAATTTAAGTAATTTAGGAACCCTTCCTTCTAAATTAACCTAGTGAAGTCAATGAACAAATGAAAACCAGAATTATTCTAATGCACTGCTCAGTTTTATGTTTTAATACAAATACTTAAAATTTAATAAAGACATTTAAAGAATAATACAAACAATCTGTCACATATCAGAAGGTTTTTGGATGAAAACCTGAAAGTATCCATCTGGTGTATTCTGGTACTTTGGCTGGTGTTCAACATGTAAGCATTCCTTAAAATACCTGAGAGCCACAGATTTAGTAAACAGAAATGTTATTTGTCTAAAAAAAAAAATCCTTGCCTGAAATACATTGTTCTACTTTAACATGTTGTTACGTAAATGCTCAGAATAAGGAAACAAAAAGAAGCTGGCATTCTGTTTTTATAATAGTAGCACCCAATAGAAAAGTGTCCCTAATTCTGACAGATTAGCAGAGTAATTTTCAGAGTAAGGCAGTCCTAAGGACGTCCAAGATTTGCAATGCCAACTAGGTAATTCTAGATTATGGAGGCTAACAAAGTAAGAGGAAATGAAACCTAATGTTCACTAAATGATATTTCCTTTCTGTTTGTTTCTATATTTAAACAATAGCTATTTACTTGGAATACCATGTATCGAAATTTTCTTAAAATTTTAAACACTTGAAGCAAATTTATAAATATTAAAGAAAATGCTCAGGACAATATTATAATTTGTCTGTGTATTAGCATTATCCAGATGTTACAATGAAAAATTGATTAAGATACCAACTTTTCCATTTTAAAATCTTTACAATTAATGGTTAACAAGTACTATGAATTTGTTCAATTTAATTGAGTCTAAATCTCTTAGAACAGCAGTCCCCAACCTTTTTGGCACCAGGGATTGGTTTTGTGGAAGACAATTTTTCCACGGATGGGGGTCGGGGGGTGGGGATGGTTCAGGAGGAAACGCGAGCGATGGGGAGCCGCAGATGAAGCTTTGCTCCGCTCGCCCGCTGCTCCCTTTCTTCTGTGCGGCCCGGTTCCTAACAGGCCTGCGCACCGCTACTGGTCTGTGGCCTGGGGGTTGAGGACCCCTGTCTTAGAATGGAAAACTTGCAGTCAAAGCAAGAAACCTAAATTCCAGTCCCGTTCTGCCTCCTCAACTAGACAAAATCTATCTCCTTCAGCTTGGTTATGATACTCCAGTTCTCTAATCCTCAGTTTCTTAACCTATAAAACAAAGGGAGAGGGAAAAAGCAATCTTCCCTGCCAAACTTCTAGGATGTAGCAAAGATAAAATGGAAAAATGGATGCCAAGCACCTGAGCTGCAACATTCCAACCAAATATGTGGTGGTATTATCTTTACCAAAATTCAACCTGTATTTCAAAAATTAAATACCAGGATGTTTATTTTTATTCAATCTCATATCACAAAAAGCCAAAATGAATTAAACTCATTTCATTCTGTGACTCACAAGGTAAAGATAAAAGATTATGCAGGGAGTTATGCTGAAGACAAAGGGAGTGTAGATTTGACAATCTGTGGTTCTTAAAATATCTGTGCTAACCAATAGAATCTTCTAACAGCTAGTCCATGGGTAGTAAAGTTTCTCATTTTTTTTTTAATTCGGAGTTGCTCTCCAATCATGGACTTTTTCCTATTCTCAAATAATTCCCAAAAACACCTTCTATAAAAGGCAGTTTGAAGTTCAGATAGATTTGATATATCATCAGAATGCTGCAAAGTCAGTTAACTTAACGAATTCTGAAATACAAATGGAACAGTGGCTGATGAACTAACCAGCTTAAAAAAAAGTGATGCATAGCAAATAAGGAGCAGTTGTCCTGAGTAAAATGTTAGGATCACAGTCAGGGCAGGTTCTGCTGTGGGTGAAGGGAAAGTCCCAGGAATAACTAAATACTGATTTGAAATGATAATAATTTGCAACACAAGTGCCATCATCCTCAAAGGGCCTGGAAAAACTAACAGCACACACACATCAGAGTCATCACTTACAGTGGGTAGTAAGAGTAACAGCAACTGCTACCACTGACTGCCAATCACTGTATTGGGTGCTTCATATAAACAATGTAATATGTACAGCAACTCCATCAAAAAGGTTTTGTTTTCATTATTTTGTAGGTGGGGAGATTGAGACTCAGAGAAATTATAAATCTACATCAAGGTCACTGAGCATGTGAGTGGCCTAAATAAGATTTGAACCCAGGCATATTTAACTCCAAAATCTAAGTTCTTTCCAATACTGTTATATATGTGAAGCTCAGATTCCAGATATTCATCAGATTCTCGATATCCCAGGCAAAATTAAGAAAAGGAAAAAATATTACAAACAAAATACTACACCATACAAGAAAAGAACTATACTTATCTGATGCAAAGAGACAAAACTAAGCCAAGCCTATAACGTTAGTCAGAAAGCTGATAAAGACTGAATGTGAAACATAAACCCCAAGGGCTCAAGGAGAGGGGAGCAGCCTCTTGCAGTTACTGACACGCTTGATGAGCAGAGCTTTTGACAACAGTCGCCTCCACTGTGCACTCTGGGAAGTTACTATGGCAAGATATCCTGTCTGCTGCTGCCACCTGGTCACACTGTGAGCACAATCATTCCAACATAGATTCATTTATACCCTCATCTTGAAGATTTAAGCTGCCAATTTCAAACGCTGAATTACACTTAAAGATAGCCAAGTGCCATTTTTGAACATCTGTGTCCAACTCTTTTCAGCACAATAACTTTATTCAAGAAAAAGTGGGGAAGATCATTCCTAAGTTGTACTTTAAGATCTCAGGCGAAGATCTGGGGTGATACAATTAAGGACATTTAAAATCATGGTTGAGCTAGAAAATTACCCAATGGCCCTGAAGCTGCTTCTTAGGAGAAGTATCTTCATCATTAGCAAATAAAATCAGAGCACAGACTGGTGAAGCTTTAGAGTTTGGAGTTCTCAAACTGGAGAAACTGCAACACAAATGAAATGTAATAATATCTGATGTACCTGATGCCCCCTTTAAAGCATGTTGGAAAAGTGCTATACTGTAAATGCCTTCCAAGTTTATCTCCATAGCTCTCATAACACAAACATATTTGTTTATATCAAAAGAAGAAGTCCCCTTGATCCAAACAATCCAAATGTGGATGAGAAACCACAAATGATGATGTGTAAACAACAAACCAAACCAAAATGCCCTGGCATTCTGTTAGCAAACACATGTCTAGGGTTTCAAAGTTCAGCAAGCAGGGCAAATCTTGAGGTGGAGTCAAGATGGCGTACTAGAAGGATGCAGAATTCACGTCTCCTCACAACTAGGGCACCTACTAGGCCCCCGTGGGGGACCACGGACACCTAAGGGGACGGGAGGAACCCCCAGCGACCGGGTAGGATGTGGGGCATGGGGGGAGTGAAGGGGGAAGAGAAGTGGAGGCGGGATGGCCCTGGAACCCCTGAGGGGCGGCTGGGGGAGGGGAAGGGATCCCATGCCCGAAGGGGGAAATTGGGGAACCATCGGGAGGGCAGAGGATCAAACGGGAGTGTGGTCAGATTTCCCCTGCCCACTTGGGCCCCCAGAAACCTGTTGAGATCCAGGGCCTGATCTTCTGCCTACCTAGACTCCCTCCAGCCATGCGGGTCCTGAGGGAGTGGGAGGGAGGGAAGGGGGAGCAAAAGTAAAGGCCAGACCTCCGGGATGGGCACACCTGAGGGGTGGCTGGAGGAGGGGAGGAGTTCCTACACCCAGTGGGACCCACATACGGTTAGGGGTCCAGCACAGATGGGGGAAACCCTGGGGGAGACGGTTGGGGAGGGGCACAAAGGAACAAAAGGGAACAGGGGCCAGTGCTTTCCCTACCAACTTAGGCACCAGGAAGTCTGTTGGGCTCCCGGGCCTAATCCTCTGCCCTCAGAGCCTCCCTCCTGCCCCACAGAGCCCGAGCCCAAGCCCCATCCTTACACCCCCACCCAGGGCCCTACCTCTACACTCAGAGACCCCCTCCAATGAGCTGGGCCTAAACCCCACCCACACACCCTCACTCAGGGCCCTACCTCCAAACTCCAGAATCCCACACTCCCTCCTTTCCACCTGCTGCCTCTCCCCTTCTGCGGAGGCCCCGCCCCATGCTTGAACTTCACCCAGCCTAGGTCCCACCCCACCCTAAACCCCGCCCCTGCCTAAGTTCCAGCCTTATGGAACTTAGGCCCCCCAAAAAAGGCTTTTTTTTCTCCCCCCACTTTTTTTCTTTTCTTTTTTCCTCTTCTAGATTGGGGTTCTGTTTTACCTTGTTGATTCACCGTTGTTGATTCCTTTATATTTTTATTTTTCCTAATAAATCTTTTATTTCTCTAATTTTATTTTATTCTTTATACTTTGTTAGTGATCTCTCCTTTTAGCTTGTTGCCCCCTGCCACCTTTTTTTCTACTGTGCTTTTACTTTATTGCAGTTGTTTCAATTATAGTTTTATTTTTCCTAATATATTTTTTTATTTTATTTTATTTTATTTTATTTTGTGGTATGCGGGCCTCTCACTGATTTGGCCTCTCCTGCTGCGGAGCACAGGCTCCAGACGCGCAGGCTCCGCGGCATGTGGGATCTTCCCGGACCGGGGCACGAACCCGTGTCCCCTGCATCGGCAGGCGGACTCTCAACCACTGCGCCACCAGGGAAGCCCCCTAATATATTTTTTATCTTTCTAATTTTATTTTGTTTTTTATTTTTTGATATTGTACTGCTCTTTCTTTTCTTTCTTGCTTCCTTTTTTTTTTTTTTTTTTTTACCATGCCACAAAGTTTGCAGGATCTTAGTTCCCAGGCCAGAGGTCAGGCCCAAGCTCCTGTGGTAGGAGCTCGAAGTCCAAACCGCTGGACTAAAGGAGAACCTCAGACCCCAAGGAATATCAATTGGAGTGAGGCCTCCTGGAGGTCCTCATCTCAGCACCAGCACCCAGCTGTATCTAACTGTCTGCAAACTCCAGTGCTGGACGTCTCAGGCCAAACAGCCAGTAAGACAGGAATACAGCATTACCCATCAAAAACTAACAGTATAGATGAAACAGCAAAAAAATATATTACAGACGATGGAGCAAGGTAAAAACCTACAAGACCAAATAAATGAAGAGGAACAAGGCAACCTCCCTGAAAAAGGATTCAGACTAATGATAGTAAAGATGATCCAAAATCTTGGAAACAGAATGGAGAAAATACAAGAAACATTTAACATGGATCTAGAAGAACTAAACAGCAAACAAACAGTGATGAACAACACAATTACTGAAATTAAAGATACTCTAGAAGGAATCAATAACAGAATAACTGAGGCAGAAGAATGGATAAGTGAGCTGGAAGATAAAATGGTGAAAATAACTGCCAGGGAGCAGAATAAAGAAAAAAGAATGAAAAGAATTGAGGACAGTCTCAGAGAACTCTGGGACAACAGTAAATACACCAATATTCCAATTATAGAGCTCCAAGAAGAAGAGAAAAAGAAAGGGTCTGAGAAAATATTTGAAGAGATTATAGTTGAAAACTTCCCTAATATGGGAAAGGAAATAGTCAGTCAACTCCAGGAAGCCCAGAGAGTACCATACAGGATAAATCCACAGAGAAACACGCCAAGACACATATTAATCAAACTATCAAAAATTAAATACAAAGAAAAATATTAAAAGCAGCAAGGGAAAAGCAACAAATAACATACAAGGGAATCCCCATAAGGTTAACAGCTGATTTTTCAGCAGAAACTCTGCAAGCCAGAAGGGACTGGCAGGACATATTTAAAATGATGAAAGGGAAAAACCTACAACCAAGATTGCTCTACGAAGCAAGGATCTCATTCAAATTCGATGGAGAAATTAAAACCTTTACAGACAAGCAAAAGCTAAGAGAATTCAGCACCACCAAACCAGCTTTACAACAAATGCTAAAGGAACTTCTCTAGACAGGAAACACAGGAGAAGGAAAAGACCTACAAAAACAAACCCAAGGGGCTTCCCTGGTGGCGCAGTGGCTGAGAGTCCGCCTGTCGATGCACGGAACACGGGTTCGTGCTCCAGTCCGGGAGGATCCCACGTGCCGTGGAGTGGCTGGGCCCATGAGCCATGGCTGCTGAGCCTGTGCATCCGGAGCCTGTGCTCTGCAATGGGAGAGGCCACAACAGTGAGAGGTCCGTGTACCACAGGAAAAAAAAACCCAAAACAATTAAGAAAATGATAATAGGAACATACATATCGATAATACCTTAAATGGAAATGGATTAAATGCTCCAACCAAAAGACACAGACTGGCTGGCTGGATATAAAAACAAGACCCGGACATATGCTGTCTACAAGTAACCCACTTCAGACCTAGGGACACATACAGACCGAAAGTGAGGGGATGGAAAAAGATATTCCATGCAAATGGAAATCAAAAAAAAGCTGGAGTAGTAATTCTCATATCAGACAAAATAAACTTTAAAATAAAGACTATTACAAGAGACAAAGAAGGACACTACATAATGATCAAGGGATCAATGCAAGAAGAAGATATAACAATTGCAAATATTTATGCACCCAACATAGGGGCACCTCAATACATAAGGCAAATGCTAACAGCCATAAAAGGGGAAATCAACAGTAACACAATCATAGTAGGGGACTTTAACACCCCACTTTCACCAATGGACAGATCACACAAAATGAAAATAAAAAAAGAAACACAAGCTTTAAATGACATGTTAAACAAGATGGACTTAACTGATATTTATAGGATATTCCATCCAAAAACAACAGAATACACTTTCTTCTCAAGTGCTCATGGAACATTCTCTAGGATAGATCATATCTTGGGTCATAAATCAAGCCTTGGTAAATTTAAGAAAATTGAAATCATATCAAGTATCTTTTCAAACCACAACACTATGTATGAGACTAGATATCAATTACAGGAAAAAATGTGTAAAAAATACAAACACATGGAGGTTAAACAATACACTACTAAATAACCAAGAGATCACTGAAGAAATCAAAGAGGAAATCAAAAAATACTTAGAAACAAAAAAAATGAAAACACGACGACCCAAAACCTATGGGATGCAGCAAAAGCAGTTCTAAGAGAGAAGTTTATAGCAATACAATCCTACCTCAAGAAACAAGAAACATCTCAAATAAAAAACCTAACCTTACACCGAAAGCAACTGGAGAAAGAAGAACAAAAAAACCCCCAAGGTTAGCAGAAAGAAAGAAATCATAAAGATCAGAGCAGAAATAAATGAAAAAGAAATGAAGAAAAACAATAGCAAAGATCAATAAAACTAAAAGCTTGTTCTTTGAGAAGGTAAACAAAATTGATAAACCATTAGCCAGACTCATCAAGAAAAAAAGGGAGAAGACTCAAATCAATAGAATTAGAAATGAAAAAGGAGAAGTAATGACTGACACTGCAGAAATACAAAGGATCATGAGAGCTTACTACAAGCAACTCTATGCCAATAAAATGGACAACCTGGAAGAAATGGACAAATTCTTAGAAAAGCACAACCTTCCAAGACTGAACCAGGAAGAAATAGAAAATATAAACAGACCAATCACAAGCACTTAATTTGAAACTGTGATTAAATATCTTCCAACAAACAAAAGCCCAGGACCAGATGGCTTCACAGGCAAATTCTATCAAACATTTAGAGAAGAGCTAACACCTATCCTTCTCAAACTCTTCCAAAATATAGCAGAGGGAAGAACACTCCCAAACTCATTCTACGAGGCCACCATCACCCTGATACCAACACCAGGCAAAGATGTCACAAAAAAAGAAAACTACAGGCCAATATCTCTGATGAACATAGATGCAAATATCCTCAACAAAATACTAGCAAACAGAATCCAACAGCACATTAAAAGGATCATACACCATGATCAAGTGGGATTTATCCCAGGAATGCAAGGATTCTTCAATATATACAAATCAATCAATGTGATATACCATACTGATAAACTGGAGAAGAAAAACCACATGATCATCCCAATAGATGCAGAAAAAGCTTTTGACAAAATTCAACACACATTTATGATAAAAACTCTCCAGAAAGCAGGCATAGAGGGAACCTACCTCAACCTAATAAAGGCCATATATGACAAACCCACAGCCAACATTGTTCTCAATGGTGAAAAACTGAAACCACTTCCTCTGAGATCAGGAATAAGACAAGGTTGCCCACTCTCACCGCTATTATTCAACAGAGTTTTGGAAGTTTTAGCCACAGCAATCAGAGAAGAAAAAGAAATAAAAGGAATCCAAGTCGGAAAAGAAGAAGTAAAACTGTTACTGTTTGCAGATGACATGATACTATACACAGCAAATCCTAAAGATGCTACCAGAAAACTACTAGAGCTAAGCAATGAATTTGTAGAGTAGCAGGATACAAAATTAATGTACAGAAATCTCTGGCATTCCTATATACTAATGATGAAAAATCTGAAAGAGAAATTAAGGGAACACTTCTATTTACCACTGCAACAAAAAGAATAAAATACCTAGGAATAAACCTACCTGAGACAAAAGACCTGTATGCAGAAAACTATAAGACACTGATGAAAGAATTTAAAGATGATACAAACAGATGGAGAGATATACTATGTTCTTGGATTGTAAGAATCAACATGGTGAAAATGACTCTACTACCCAAAGCAATCTACAGATTCAATGCAATCCCTATCAAACTACCACTGGCATTTTTCACAGAACTAAAACAAAAAATTTCACAATTTGTATGGAAACACAAAAGACCCCGAAGAGCCAAAACAATCTTGAGAAAGAAAAACAGAGCTGAAGGAATCAGGCTTCTGGACTTCAGACTATACTACAAAGGCTACAGTAATCAAGACAGTATGGTACTGGCACAAAAACAGAAATATAGATCAATGGAACAGGATAGAAAGCCCAGAGATAAACCCACGCACATATGGTCACCTTTGATAAAGGAGGCAAGAGTATACAATGGAGAAAAGGCAGCCTCTTCAATAAGTGGTGCTGGGAAAACTGGACAGCTACATGTAAAAGAATGAAATTAGAACACTTCCTAACACCATACACAAAAATAAACTCAAAATGGATTAAAGACCTAAATGTAAGGCCAAACACTATAAAAGTCTTAGAGGTAAACATAGACAGAACACTCTATGACATAAATCACAGCAAGATCCTTTTTGACCCACCCCTAGAGAAACGGAAATAAAAACAAAAATAAACAAATGGGACCCAGTGAAACTTAAAAGCTTTTGCACAGCAAAGGAAACCACAAATAGACGAAAAGACAACCCTCAGAATGGGAGAAAATATTTGCAAATGAAGCAACTGACAAAGGATTAATCTCCAAAATATACAAGCAGCTCATGCGGCTCAATATCAAAAAAACAAACAACCCAATCCAAAAATGGGCAGACGAACTAAACAGACATTTCTCCAAAGAAGATATACAGACTGCCAACAAACACATGAAAGAATGCTCAACATCATTAATCATTAGAGAAATGCAAATCAAAACTACAATGAGATATCATCTCACACCAGTCAGAATGGCCATCATCAAAAAATCTACAAACAATAAATGCTGGAGAGGGTGTGGAGAAAAGGGAACCCTCTTGCACTGCTGGTGGGGATGTAAATTGATACAGCCACTATGGAGAACAGTATGGAGGTTCCTTAAAATACTAAAAATAGGACTACCATATGACCCAGCAATCCCATTACTGGGTATATACCCTGAGAAAACCATAATTCAAAAAGAGTCATGGAAAAAAAAAAAGTCATGTACCACAATGTTCATTGCAGCACTATTTACAAGAGCCAGGACATGGAAGCAACCTAAGTGTCCATCAACAGATTAATGGATAAAGAAGATGTAGCACATATATACAGTGGAATATTACTCAGCCATAAAAAGAAACAAAATTGAGTTATTTGTAGTGAGGTGGATGGACCTAGAGTGTGTCATACAGAGTGAATTAAGTCAGAAAGAGAAAAACAAACACTGTATGCTAACACATATATATGGAATCTTAAAAAAAAATGGTTCTGATGAACCTAGGGGCAGGACAGGAATAAGGACACAGACATAGAGAATGGACTTGAGGACCCGAGGAGGGGGAAGGGTAAGCTGGGACGAAGTGAGAGTAGCACTGACATATATACACTACCAAATGTATAATAGATAGCTAGTGGGAAGCAGCTGCATGGCACAGGGAGATCAGCTCAGTGCTTTGCAACCACCTAGAGGGGTGGGATAAGGAGGGTGGGAGGGAGATGCAAGAGGGAGGGGATATGGGGATATACGTATGCATATAGCTGATTCACTTTGTTATACAGCCGAAACTAACACAACACTGTAAAGCAATTATATTCCAATAAAGATGTTAAAAAAAAAAAAGAAGAAGAAGGGCTAATCTTTCTTTCATCTTTAAATAATGAAACATCTCAGCAATTTCCCCAACTGTTCCATGTAGCATCTTCCTACTTCATCTATTTCTAAGCTCCCACATTACAAACCTCACTCCTGGTGCTCGTACACAATGCTAACCCCAAGTTTCTCTGCTTTGTAACATTCACAGTTTGTGTAATTAGCTGATCCTGATCACAAGCGGCTGTGGACAATCTTCCTCAAAAACCCTGCATGGACCCTGCATGGTATCTGCTGCCTTACCCTCTCCTTCTCAGTCATTTAACTTTTTGTTCCTTACCTTTAACTTTGAGTTAAAGACTTGAAAAAGATCTTTATTTGATCTACATACTCTCTTAGGGGGAGAGTTTTTTGTTTTTTTTTTTTTTACTGTACTGTAAACTTAACATTACCATCACCTGCTCAAAAACATGTTTATTTTAGTTTCCCTGGCTTCATTATTTCTTTGATGTGTACTTTTTTTCTTACACATTTCTGAGTTACAGATAGTAGGTATCCTCTGAACTAGTGTGAACCAAATGACAACTGCTTTTCAAACCAAGACATTCTAAATAAGACTGAACAGTCCCCAAGTTTAAGACAGCAACAACACTGAGTAAACAAGACATTAGTAAGAACTGAGATGTGGAGATGGTTCCATAAGCAAGCAGATTACTACTGGTTCTCAAACTTTAAAGAAGGTAAATCCGGTCAAAAAAGCATCAAAGGATGTAACCTCACAGTGTGAATTAAGAAAGATGTAAGAAAATTTTATCGATAATTCAACAAACATTTACCAGTGCCTACTGGGTGCCAGGCACTGGGAAAATAAAGATTCTCCCTCACCTCAGCTTTAGAATATTTGTTGAATAGCTTTAAAAAATAAACATCAATAATCAACTTTGACCTTTATGTTGTCCAATTATTTATAAACATTTAACCTAGAACATTCAAACAAGTAGTCACCAATCAACTTGATAATAATTACCATTTTTTCTCATTGCCCACAGATCTGTTGTTCATTTGGTCTTTTTTGCAACTAATAAAAACCACTGAAAACCGAAGCAAGGAGAACAGCTCAGTTCTACCTGCTGAACTCCCTTCCATCCATCCTCTAGGACCCATCTTAATGCTAAGATGTATTTGGAGTCTTCTGGAATTCCCCCAATGCCACACTGCTCTTCTATTAGAAATGACCTCTTTCTGCTTCAAAATCTCAAGCGTATCATGCCACTGTTACCTTAAACCAACCACCAGCTTGGCCTGACTTCTGGCATTGGTCTCATGATGTGACAGAGGGTCTATGTAGTCTGCAAGGCTGAAGACTTCACTCTACCATTAACCAGCTAAATGACTGTGAGTCAGGCACTCTTCCTCTTTGAAAGGCAGTTGTTTCTTCTGTTTATGTAGAGTATTGTTAATACCACATGTCTAAGAGGAAGAGGTATTAAATTAGATAATTTATATAAAAAGCTTTTTAAAAGTCCTTCTTAACTCATACCTAGTGAAAATATCTTGAAATCAGAGTCTATCTCTCTATTATCACGCACACTATAACATTAATAGATTAAATAGTTATCTATTATCTATTATAATTTTATTATAATTTACTTAGAGTACCAGAGAAATCAAGCCAATAGCTGGTATGTTTAATCAGTGACTATACATAACCAATTACTTAGCAGGACATGTCATCTCTAATTAAGCCAGTAAAACCTTCCTCAAGCCTAATTGGAAGGTATGAGTTTCATACACATACATGTCAAGTGCCACTGGCAGCCATAATATGTTGTATGGTACTATTTATTCTTTAGATCTACTCATCTAACATACTCAGATTGGTGGTTCAATAATTATCCACAAGAAAATCAGCAAGCCTATGTTATATTTCTTAAACTCTCAACAAATTTTCTAAATATTGATCATATAAAAATGTCTTTAAACATTTAAATTCTTCTTAAGGAAAATGGATGATTCCATAAGATGGACACAAAAGTGAGAATGATTTTTTAAAAGACCATTCAAAAATTTAGTTTCATTAATTTAAAGGCAAGAATTTGAAAATGCTTTTAACCTAAACTCAACCTGCTAATCTGTAAATAAAAAGGTTGTAATATTTACTTTCAAGGAGCCAGGTAAAAGAATGGTTTGAGGCTTGTTCATCACAAGAGGGGTTATTTTTCAGAAATAGATCACAGGGATTAGACGTTATCCAGGGCTAGAATCTAGATGTTTTATTAGAATGCAAAAAGCATTTTAATCAGAACACAAAAAGCAAAAATGTATTTTTTGAAAGTTCAGTTTGGTCATTATGTTACATGAGTTATAAACTCAAAATTCTATTTCTACCTCTGCAAAAAACTATGGACAAGTAATTTAACTTCTCTACATGTCAGCTCCCTTGCCACTAAAACAGAAATTAACCAGCTCTCTTAGGGGTAGAGTGAGGATTGATTAATTCATTTATAACAAACTCAGCTTCCTTAAGAAATGCACAATAGATAAATACGCTAATAAAGATCATCTGAATCTACCCACATTTAATGTTACAGGACCTTCCTTTCACATGTGGCAGTGACATGATTTTTGAAGCAACCTAAACAAATAATTGGAGCTGTTTTTCCTTCCAAATCAACCAAAACCCACCAAAACACACACAGGCAACCTGCAAAAAAGCAAGCATGTGAAACAAAAAACTTCATGCCAGAAATATATTTGCTTAAACTACCTCTCTGTGAAGTTCACATCTATCTTCTACTTCATTTAAAATATAAACTCCTGAAGGACCAGAGACATATAAACTTTGGCATGATACTTTACCCAGGATCAAAAGTGCATGGGTTCTGGTAAAAGATGGCAACATGGGAGGCTCCTGACTCACCTCCATGGACACACCGAATCTACAGCTACACAGAGAACAATTTCCTCTGAAAGAAACCCAGAAATTAGTTGAGTGACCCCTACACATTGAGTGAATTAGAAAAAGCCCACATTGAAATGGGTAAGAAAGGCCAAGACACATAAACCTCACCCCTAGCACAATGACACAAAACTGAGAGGAAACTCACAACTCTTAACTCCTCCTTGAGGAGTGAAAGGTTTGGACCGCACATCTGGCACCCCACCTTCTAAGACTTTTTACCTGAGAGATGGACCCCCAAAATACCTAGCTCTGAAAGCCAACAGGGCTTGTGTCCACAAGACCTACCAGACTATAGCAAACAAAGAAACAATTCTTAGCGGGCTTGCAAGAACTTGTTGTGGCTATTCTCCTCCACCCATCACTCCCTCTCACACACAGGGCTCAGTACAGAGGGAACAAACAGAAATGTCCATCTTCTAGCCTTTCCCTAAAAGAGGTCCTCTTGCATATCTTAAAAGCTGTAGCCTGAGAGCCAGGCTGCTAATTTAGCATACATCTAGAGACTGACTGTAATCCTCCCCAAGGACAGAGAAGGCTAGCAGCTGCCATCTTTACCATCTCCCTCTGCCCCCTCCAATACCTAGGAATAAGTTTAGTCAATGAGGTAAAAGACCTGTATACTGAAAACTACAAGACACTGATAAAAGAAACAGAAGAAGATACAAATAAATGAAAAGATATTCTCATGGACTGGAAGAATTAACATTGTGTTATAATGTCCATACTACCTAAAGCAATCTACCGGTTCCGTGCAATCCCTACTGAAATTCCAACAAAGAATCAGGACAAATTATTATAAAATTTGTATGAAACCGCAAAGAATTTGAAAAGCCAAAGCAATTTTAAGAAAGAAGAACAAAGCTGGAGGTATCATGTTCCCTGATTTCAAACTATGCTACAAAGCTTCTGAAATTAGGGAATCCAGGTACTTCAAAGGAGTAATGATGGTCTCATGTATTAATTTTTGTTACAATTGCACTGTATTGTATTTTTCTTTGTGTGTGATTCGGATTGCATCAAGTGAGTATGATAATACTGGTTACCTTGTGCTACTTGCAAGTCTTTGATTATAAATGTCCTTTATTAAGGACAAAAACAGTTGTCTAGCCTGTGCTATAGCTTGCCAATTCCTGTCCTAAAAGACAAATTTCCAAGTTCCAAGAGGGTGCATTTCTAACAATTTCTGTCAGAACAGCCACAGTAACTTCTCTGCAATCCAGTGAGTCATGGCCATGCCCTCCCCCAACAAAGTCTGGATCTCTGCACTGGAGGGGATCTGCTTCTTTGGATCCTCTAATCTAGGGGTTGTAGCTGATTCTTCTATTACTGCTATATTCTTTAGAGATCTCTTTACTTCTTACTGTCAATCCCTTGTTATTCCAATCCCCTGTTTTAGTGAATAAGTCTTTATATTACACTTTCTCCATTCCAATTACTATGTGCTTTCTTTATCCTGAATGAACCCAGATGATGCAAAGACACAATGCTAAGTGCTAGATATCAAGATTAAACAAGAGAAACTCTGGCCCCTTGCCTTGATACATCTAAAAGTCTAGTGGTGGACTTCACTGGTGGCGCAGTGGTTAAGAACCCGCCTGCCAATGCAGAGGTCACAGGTTCGATCCCTGGTCTGGGAAGATCCCACATGCCACAGAGCAACTAAGCCCGTGCGCCAAACTACTGAGCCTGCGCACTAGAGCTTGCAAGCCACAACTACTGAAGCCCACGCACTCTAGGGCCCGTGTGCCACAACTACTGAGCCCGCATGCTGCAAGTACTGAAGCCCTCATGCCTAAAGCCTGTGCTCCACAACAAGAGAAGCCACCGCGATGAGAAGTCTGAGCACCAACAAAGAGTAGCCCCCGCTCGCCACAACTAGAGAAAGCCTGCGCGCAGCAACGAAGACCCGACGCAGCCAAAAAAAAAAAAAAGTCTAGTGGTAAAGACAGGTAATAAATACACAAACAAACAATACCATACAGTAGTAAGTGCTAACAAGAAGAAATATACAAGGAAGAAAAGACAAGGGCTCTTTGACGAAAGCAAGCCTCTTTGAGGAGGTAAAATGTGAGCTGAGACCTAAAGAATAAAAAGACAGTCAAATGAACTTTAACATATTACCTCTCTCATTCTTCCCAAAACATTCCAGGAAGAACCCATCTGTGTATGCATACATCTGCTTATACATTTATGTCCGTCGTCTTTCTTAAGAAATACATTCTTTATTTGAGAGATGCCCCCATGCATTTTACATTCAATGTAATGAATTTTCCAGAGGTTTTTAGACATTCAAGAAATAGAAATTTCTAGTCATTCAGGGAATGAACCTTTCCTGTTTCTATGAAATGAGTTGTCAATTGGCAAGCCACTGTGCTAATGTAGATGGTTGTATAACTGGGGGTGGAAAGTGAAATAGGATCATTCACAATACTCTTCTAGGATTCTCTAGGAAACCAGGAAGGACACAAGCTCTGATATATCCAATTTCAGAATACTACCTAATGTAGATACAATGTCTTCTCCACTTTTTTGGTTTGGGGCAATTTAGTAGGTTAACCAGATTCATTTGTGGACCATCCTGGAAATCAAATGCTGTTTTCTAAACAGAAAGAAATCTGAATTTTTAAAATTAGATTTTAAGACTATATTTTAGATTTTTCTTTACACTACAGATTGCTTCATTCTGTTTATTTCAAAAGAATGTTTTCTCAAAGAAAGAGTAATCAAGTTTCAAAGAAACAATTAATGAATGTGCATCAACTTTTAAAAAATATCTAGTTAGGCCAGAGAATGGTTTTAGGAAGTGTGACATCTAAGGAAGAAGACTTTCATAAGCAATTAGGAAACATTTTAAGAAAATCACTTAAGTATGATCAACCTTTAGCACCTCCTACATGCAGATACTTTACAAAGGGCCCTTATATACTATTATTTATTTTGCTTATCTTCATGATAACCCCATGTGCCAGCTCTTGTCTCAGTTTTACAGATGAGAAAACTAAGACTCAAGAGTGTTTAAATAACTTTTACTAAGCTGCAAAGCTAGAAACCTGGGAGGGGGGAGCTGAGATTCAAGCCCAGGTGTATAATGCCAAAGCCCATGTAATTTCCACTCCTACCACTTACTATATGCAATTAATTGGTATTGTACTTGATAATTAGGACCTGTCATGGAACCCAGTGAGGCTGATTCTCCTGGGTAGAAGTTGTGACCTGGAAGCAAAAAGAAGCTGGCCATCTGGGGAAACATTATTAAATACTTTATGTAAGGAAAAATTAATAAGTAGATGTATTAAGCAAGAAAATATATGCAGCTTCTAAAAGCAGGTTTCTAAAAAAATGTGCCCTTCTGTAGGAGAGAATTTTGAGAAAAGCAGACATCTGCTTTCTTGGAAATACTCTTTTCTATGAATAATAAAAACAGAATTTCTTAGCCCCTAGTTTAGTCTTTTGGGGAAGAAACAAAGATTTATACCTTTTGAGCCATCTCTAAACATTGCTATGTTCCTGCATGTTTTTGATCCACAGCTTTAGAACAGTTCATATCTGAAACAATCACTTTCAGTTCCTGTTAGGTAAAAACAACATTTCTCAGAAATTATGAAAGTACTGTAATATTTTAACCTTTTTACATACGCTGCTCTCATAACTCAGATTTATAAAGCAAGCTTCACAGCTGGTTATGTCTCATTGAAAGAATGTCCTTGGGTATAATTTGCTGGCCCAATGCTGTACACACAAATGTAAGAGGACATGCAACTCTGCTGGGGATGCCTCTGAGAGAACTCAAGCTTCCCAGCCAATCTGTCACTATCTGCCTGAAATATTAAATACATTTCTATTGAAAGTGTGTTTGAAGGCTAATAACTCAGCCCAAAATACATTTAAACAGGAGGATGTCCTTTCTCACTGAAAATTCATTTTTACAGAATATTGAAAATGAATATTGTATATAACTGCCACAGTTCATAATGGTAAGTAAAATGAAACCCAAATGTGTTATGGCATCATAGCAGTAGTGAGGTCCCAGGTATCATTTTTTTCAACTTTATTTTGGTATTGTATAATCTCCTCTTATAGTTTTCATGAACAGTATTCTCTCTCGAGATTATTTTACACCAGGACAACAGTTAAAAACACTCTTCCTAAAATTACAGATAACCATTAGAGAATTATCTGACAACCCAACACAGTCTTAGTGATCCTAATATGAATGAAAAAAAAACTCTAACAGCAAATTAGACAAAATCATACATCTCTAAATAATCTTTTACATCCATTGTTCTATTGACATAGATCAGGACCAAATGCTTGCCAGATCATGATATTTATATAAATTTAATTCTGATACTGACCCTTAATGGGTTTAAAGAAAAGCCATTATGTTGTCCATAAAGAGTTCATATGAGAAAAAGATACTGATTTTTGATTTGTTAACTCACATGAAGACAAATATGGAGAGGTGAAGATGATTAGTCAATGTAGTAATATGGTGAATCTTTCTGGGATTTGATTGAGACAAGGTTTAGAGCAAAAAGAATAACTCAGATTTGTTCACCTATCAACTCCTATCCAGCAAAATCTGGTCCATGGGAGAGGAAGAAAGAGGGAGGCAGTGTGTTATCAAGTCACCTTGGTCACTTCTTCACTGTGTGATTCACCAGAGTATGAAGTGAGAATATCAATGCCATCTCACAAGGCTGCTGTCAGTATAAAATGGTTAGGAATGCATAAACAGTGTTGAGTCCATAGTATAACATCAATAAATGATGGCCATTTTTTACTAAGGGAAGAGGACCCTTGGAGAGAGTTGTTTTAAAAAAGAAACAGAAGCTTTCAAGAGCATGGAACAAAATGTAGAAATATCATAAACCAGAGATAATCCCTTCACATAAAATAAAACCTACAAATTATGGACATTAAAATGAAATCAAAACACCTTATATATGGCTGAGTGGGTAGGAAAGTAAGGCCATAAACTACTATAACATCACAATAAGGAGAATGTGTCATGGCATCAGCACTTACCCTGTGGGCATCTGCCAATCCTTGGGTTTTAGCCAAGTATCTTAGGCCAGAGCTAGGTGGGAGGTGGGGTCAAACCCGAGAAGGCTAGAATTCTAGAAGGCAGGTACCCTTAGGTAAAAAAAAAAATCCCACCAAGCACAGAGAGATGCTGAGACTAGGTATCTTTCTCAGCTTTGGTTGTGGATGGGGTGAGGAACAAAAAGGAATACTAACTGCAAATGAGCACTCCCAAGGGTCTGAGGAAGGAATCCATACTACTGGTATAGCCTAAGGAACCTTAATATAAATTTTAACGTGTTTCCAGGTATGTAATACCCCAAGAACCTGGCAAAACAAAATGCAAATCCTCTCTGAGAAATGTTTTAACCCTTTAAAAAATTCCTACAGTTAGAGTTCCAAAGAATATCAGTTCAAAATAAAAAACCCGCCAAAATCAGGATTAAAACAAGTGAATGTGAGCAATAAAAAATAAAATAAAGTATAAGTAAAACTGAATAAACCCACAAAAATGTAGAAGGAAATAAAAACAAGAACACAAATTAACTAAACAGAGAATGAAACTATAAAACCAAAAGATATTACCTGAACAAGTTATTAAAACAGACAAACCTCTGGCAAGTCTGAGTGAGATGCATAAGATGGCGCGAATAAACAATACCAGGAATGAAAATGGGAAATAACTATGGATTCTACAGAAGGCAAATTTATGTCTTTCCTAGTAAAAACGTGATAGAAAAATTCCTAGACAAAGAAATTATCAAAATTGTTTTTAAAAATCCTTAATGATTTCTAAACCATTACAGAAATGGAATCAGTTATTTAAAAAATCATCTCATGAAGAAAACACAATCACAGATAGTTTACAACTGAGTTCTACCAAATATTCAAGGAACAGGTAATGACAAACTTATACAAACTCTTTTAAAAAAACAGAAAGAGAAGAAAACTCTCTAAGTCATTTTATGAAGTTAGTATAATCTTCATACCAAAACCCAACAAAGGCCACTGGAGAAAGGCAAATTATAGACCAGTGACACTACAGAACATGTGCCAAAAAATGGAATTAACCTTAATGTCAACAAACAATGGAATGAATAAATATAGTATAATCATATGGAATACTACATAATCATGAAATTAACAATTAGTAATACAATAACATGAATAAGTCTAAAACATACTACTGAGGAATAAAAGGAAGTTGTACAGAAGTATGTACACAGTAATTTTATCCATATAAACACCCAAACAAATGTGTATAGTTTAGGTTTGACATACTTATTATACTACAAAGATTTATATATATATTTATATACAATAATATATATATTATATATATATATATATATCAAGAAATGCAGGGGAAAATCTAACACAAAATTTAACACAAAACAGTCATTAACTGTGCAGAAGAAGGGAATGTGATTGTAGGGGAGTATTAAATGGTCTTGAAAGATTTCCAAACTGGTTCTACTCCTTAAGGTGCATACGTGCTTGGACCATTGTTGTTGCTGTTATTTAAGCTGTATATGTGAGATATATATTCATGTATACTAAATTACAAATGTAAGACCACAACAGAAAAATGGGTGCTCATTCAGAATCAAAGACATCAAAGTAAGTAGGTTGCTTCTGACTCAGATAAAGGTTTATGGATGGGCAATATGAAAATTCATGATCCCCTCATGGTAGAAATACAATTACTCTCAAAATTTCTAACAGTAAAAGAAATATTTAATGTTTGGAACATGATATACAAATTTATTCTTTAAAAAATGGTTCCCTAACTAGAACTGTATTCAGTTGTACCTAACTGGTGGCATTAATTAAATAAACAGAGATACTGATTAGGAAAAGTGTCCAACTCAAACATCTATTTCTTGGAAATTGTATTTCTCACAATACAGTATTTCAATGGAGTATTTCAGTTTACATATAATAAACTGTACCTATTCTAAGTGTACAATTCAATGAGTTTAACAAAATGTATATACCATGTAATTCTTACAACAATCAAGACATACATCTTCTGCACTCTCCAAAGTTTTCTTTGCATTTTTAGCCTATCTGTTTGCATTTAAGCCTCAACTCCACTTCCAGCCCCAGACAACCACTGATTTGCTTTCTGTGAATACACATTAATTCTACCTGTTCTAGAACTTATTAATGAAATCACAGAGTACACGTACTCTTTTGGGTCTACCTCCTTTTATTCAGCATGTTTTTAATATCCATCAATGTTGCATTTACCAGTGGAGTTCATTTATTTTTATTGCTTAGTATTCACTTATATGGACATACAAAAATTTGATTATTCTTCTACTGATGGATATTTAAGGTATTTCCAGAATTGGCTGTTACAAATAAAGCCACCAAAAAAACAAAATCTGTATACAAATCTCCATGTCAATGTAAACATCTCGGGGAGATGTATATTTAACTGCATAAGAAACTGTCACACCATTTTCCAAAATGGGTCTACCATTTTACATTCCCACCAACAGTGTATGAGAGTTCCAGTTGCTCTGCTTCCTTGTCCACACTTGATACTGTCAGTCTTTTTATTTTAGCCATTCTAATAGATGCACAGTGGTATCACACTGTAGTTTTAGTTTGTATTTCCCTGGTAACTAATGATGTTGAGCATCTTTTCATTGTTTACTGGTCATTCATCTGTAAATTGTCTATTCAAATACTTTGCCTCTTCTTGTTGGGTTGTCTTATTAATTGTAAGAGTTCTTCTTTCTGCATGTGATTCACTTGTCAGATATATGTAACAGAATATTTTCTCCCAGTCTGCTTATTTTTCATTTTCTTGACAGTGCATTCCAAGGAACAGAAGTTTTTAATTTTGATGAAGTCTGATATTGTCAGCTTTTTCTTTTATGATTTGTGCTTTTAATGTCCTATGAAATCTACACGATCTCTGGGTTGCTAAGATTTTCTCTTGTGTTTTCCCTGTGAAGTGTTAGATAGAGTTTTAGCTTTATATTTGGGTGTAGAGTATGGTATGAAGTAAGGGTCAATGTTCATTTTCCCCTGCAGTTGGATATTCATTTGTTCTCATTTGTTAAAAAGACTTTTCTTTTCCCCAGTCAGCTGCTTTGTCATCTTTGTCAAAAATTAATTGACCACAGGTGACATCAGCAAGATGGTGGTATAGGACTTTCCAGCACTTGTCCCCTCACAGAAATTTCAATCTGAAAAACTTTCTATGCATGAAAATACCTTCAGGAGAGCTAAGGATTCCTGGGTGTAGCACAGAAATAAGAAAAGACACATTGAAGAGAACAGAAAAGACAATTCCATGTTACCCGTCACTGCTCCTAAAAGCCTCAGCAGCCCAGTGCAGAGAGATACACTCTCTCCATAGGGAAAGAAGAGTGAAGTGAGCACCTCACTTCACTGCAGACACCAGCACAGGGCCAGCCAGTGCCAAGTGAACCCCTGCAGCCCCAGGCAAGCTCTCATGGAACCAAATGCTGACCTGCCTCATCGCCAGCCACAGGCTCACTGTAGTGCCAGGCTAGTTCCCATGGACCAAGTGCCAGGCCAGCCTCCATGGATCCAGACTCCAGGTGGGCAACCACAGACCACGGTCCCAGCTCCCGCCCTGTGCCACACCAGCCCCTGTCAACCTGACCTCTCGGCCTACCCCATGTACCCAGGCTTCCAGCCCCAATCTGTGCCAAGCTGACCCCTACGGACCTAACTTCCAGGCCCAACCCTGTGCCAAGCCAGGTCCCAGCCTCCCCATGGATCCAACCTCGAAGCCAGCACACACAGACCCAGGCTCCTGGTCTGCTATAGCACCAAGCCAACCCCCATGGCACCAGCCTCCAGACTAGCTCCCACGGCCAAGGCTCTAGGGCTTCCCCAACACCACAAAAGACCCTACAAGCCCAATCTCAAGGCCAGCCTTGGGGGCCCCTCCAGCACCAGAACAGACCAGACCCTGTGGCTCCAGGGTCCAGTGAAACCAGCACACAGGCCTGGCCTGCCGCAGTAGATCTTGGCACTGGGCCAGTATCCTTGGACCCAGGCTCCAGGACTGCCACCACTGATTAAGGCCCTAGGCTCATCATAACAGCACTCTAGCTCTCACAAACCAACACCACAGTCCCAGACACTGAGCATGACTGTGGTCTCAGGTATCAAGCCTGCCCATAGTGGACCCCAGTACCAGGCTAGTCCCTGCAGGTTCAGGATTAAGCCAATTCATGTGTAATCAGGCACTGGGCTAAACCCAGTGCCAGACAGGCCTGGGAAGACTCAGGCTCAAGGCCCACTTGGGTCAGTCCCCATGCATCCAGGAAAGAGGAGACATTACAAATGATACCAAAGAAATAGAGAATCACAAGAGACTATGGTGAACATCTGTAAGCCAACAATTTAGACAACCTAGAAGAAATGGATAAGTTCCTAAAAGCATACAACCTTCCAAGACTGAATTATGAAGAAACAGATCTACAGATTCAATGCAATTCCTATCAAAATACTAATGGCGGGCTTCCCTGGTGGTGCAGTGGTTAAGAATCCGCCTGCCAATGCAGGAGACACGGGTTCAAGCCCTGGTCCGGGAAGATCCCACTTGCCACGGAGCAACTAAGCCCGTGCACAACTACTGAGCCTGCGCTCTAGAGCCCGTGAGCCACAACTACTGAGCCCGCATGCCACAACTACTGAAGCCCGTGTGCCTAGAGCCTGTGCTCCTCAACAAGAGAAGCCACCACAATGAGAAGCCTGCACACCGCAACTAAAGAGTAGCCCCCACTCGCCGCAACTAGAGAAAGCCCGCACACAGCAACGAAGACCCAACACAGCCAAAAATAAATAAATAAATAAATTTATTTAAAAAAAATACTAATGGCCTTTTTTCATTTTTCACAGAAATAGAAAAAAAATCCTAAAATTCATATGGAACCACAAAAGATGGTGAACAGTCAGAGCAATCTCGAGAGAGGGGAAAAAAAATCCACCAAAGTTGTAGGCATCACACTATCTGATTTCAAAATATACTATAAACCTTAATTAAAATAGCATGGTACTGTCATAAAAAGAGACATACAGACCAGTGTCTATGATGACCAGAAATAAGTCTACAGATTTATGGTCTTCCACAAAGGTGTCAAGAATGCACAATGGGGAAAATACAGTCTCTTCAAAAAAAAATGGCATTTGAGAAAACTGCTTTTCTACCTAGAAAGAATAAATTGAACCCTCATCTCACTCCATCTACAAAAATAAACTTAAAATGGATTAAAGACTTAAATTTAAGACCTGAAACCGTAACAGAATAAATTGAACCCTCATCTCACTCCATCTACAAAAATAAACTTAAAATGGATTAAAGACTTAAATTTAAGACCTGAAACCGTAACACTATTAGAAGAAAACATGGGGGAAAAGTTTGTTGACACTGGCCTGGGTAATGCTTTTTTTATATACGACATCAAAAGCAAAAATAGATAGTTGGGACTAAGACTAAAAAGCTTCTGCAGCAAAGGAAACAATCAACAGAACAAAGAGACAATCTACACAATGGGAGAAAATATCTGCAAACCATACATCTGATAACAGGTTAATATCTAAAATATATAAGGAACTCAACTCAATAGTAAGAAAAGAAATAATCTGATTTTAAAATGGGCAAGACTTGAATAGACATTTCTCAAAATTAGACATAAAAATGGCCAACAGATATATGAAAAGATACTCAGCATCACTAATCATCAGGGAAATGCAAGTCAAAACAATAATGATATATCACCTCATTGATATTCATTGCATTGAACTACAGATCTATTTCTTTTAAAAAAATTTTTTTATTTATTTTTGGCTGTGTTGGGTCTTTGCTGCTGCACGTGGGCTTTCTCTAGCTGTGGAGAACAGGGGCTACTCTTCGCTGTAGTGCGTGGGCTTCTTGCGGTGGCTTCTCTTGTTGCAGAGCATGGGCTCCAGGCACACGGGCCCAGTAGTTGTGGCTCGCAGGCTCTAGAGCATAGGCTCAGTAGCTGTGGAGCACGGGCTTAGTTGCTCCGAGGCAGGCAGGATCTTCCTGGACCACGGATCGAACCTGTGTCCCCTGCATTGGCAGGCAGATTCTTATCCACTGTGCCACCAGGAAGTCCCAGGAGATCTATTTCTTCATGATTCAGTCTTGGAAGGGTGTATGCTTTTAGGAACTTATCCATTTCTGCTAGGTTGTCTAAACTGTTGGCTTACAAATGTTATGTAACTAGAATGGTTATTATCAAAGTCAGAAGACAACAAATGTTGGTGAGGATGTGGAGAAAAGAGAACCCTTGTACACTGTTGGTGGGAATGCAAATTGGTAAAGTCATTATGGAAAACAGCATGCAGATTCCTCAAAAAACTAAAAACAGAATTACCATAAGATCCAGCAATCCCCCTTATGGGTATATACCCAAAGAAAATGAAATCAGGACCTTAAAGAGATAGCTGCACTCCCTTGTTCATTGCAGCATTATTCACAATAGTGACACCCAAGTGTCCACCAATGGATGAATGGATAAAAAAAGATGTGATATATATAATTATATAATGGATATATATTAATGCTTATATAATATACATAATGGAATATTATTCAGCCATGAGAAAGAAGGAAATACTGCCATTTGCAGTAACGTGGATAAAGGTGGAGGGCATTATGTTAAATGAAATAAGCCCCAGACAGAGAAAGACAAATACTGTTTGACCTCATTTATATGTGGAATCTTAAAAAAAAAAAAAAAGAACTTACAGAAGCAGAGAATAGAACAACAGTTATCAGGGGCTGGGGAAATGGGGAGATGCTGGTCAAAGGGTACAAAGTTGCAGTTATCTAGAATGAATAAGCCTAGAGACCTAATGTACAGGCGTGATGACTATACTTAATACTACTACACTGATTACTGGAAATATGCTAAGAGAGTAGATTTTGGGGGCACTCATCACACACACAAAAATGGTAACTATGTGAGGAGAAGGTGACATGTTAATTAGCTTGACTCTAGTATTCATTTCACTATGTATACTGTGTATCAAATCATAATGCTGTACACCTTAAATTATATATAATCTTTATTAAAAATATATAAATAGGGCTTCCCTGGTGGCGCAGTGGTTGAGAGTCCGCCTGCCGATGCAGGGGACACGGGTTTGTGCCCCGGTCCGGGAAGATCCCGCATGACGCGGAGCGGCTGGGCCTGTGAGCCATGGCTGCTGAGCCTGCACGTCCGGAGCCTGTGCTCCGCAACGGGAGAGGCCACAAAAGTGAGAGGCCCGCGTACCGCAAAAAAAAAAAAAAAAAAAAAAAAAAAAAAAAAAAATATATATATATATATATATATATATATATATATATATATATATAAATGGAAAAAACTGACCATATCTGTGTGGTCAATTGCTGTCTTTGTTCAGTTCCAGTGATGTACATGTCTTTTCTTTCATCAATACCACACTACCTTGATCACTATACACTGATTATCTCTCCATTTATTTAGGTCTTAATTTCTTTCAGCAATGGTTTGTAGTTTTAGTGGACAGGTGTTACACATATTTCATTAAATTGACCTAATGCTAGACAAACGTGCTTCACAGTTTCTAAGCATATCTTGCATGTGGGTGGCAGGAGGGTAGTTCTGTTCATAATAGGATGTGAGTGTATGTAAGACAGAAACAGTGCAGTTTTAACATTCTGTTCCCATACTAGTATCCCAATATTCTTATTCCATTAACACAATTCCCCTACGATGATACAAAAGTAATCTAAGAACCATGATAAATCATTTATCCTGCAAACAAATACTTTCAAGCACACTGAAATGAAAGTTTACTTCACAAAGAAAACTGAGCTGACTGGAAAAGTCAGTAAAATAAAATGAAATGATATCAACTACTTAAGGTTATCTTTTCTACAGTTATTATGTCTTCATGGAGTCTATTAAGATTTCAAACTATAGAATATGTCTCATATTAAGATTAAAATGATCAAATGACTGAAATTTCAACTTGAAAAAGTACATTTTAAAATATGCATTTTTATATAAACAATTCAAAAATCAATTTTTCCATTTCAATGGATACAGACAGTAGTGAAGGCAAGCCCCCATTTTACAGAAAAATAAAATCAGTAAATTAAAAGCAGTGGGAATCAATCATTTAATTAGTAAATTCACTATTCTTTCAGTGACATCTCATCCGTCAACAAGGTTTGTGTTTGGCTGCATTTAACACATATGATAAAAGGAGTTAACAAAAACAAGGATTATTTTTTCACATAAAAAATTCAAAAGTAAACAGTCCAGGGCTTTTACAGTGATCCTACAATATCAGCAATATCTTAAATACCTTCCATCTTTGTGCTCTCCCATCCTTGGAAGGTACTTTTTAACATAACCGTCATCTCTTGGTAATAAGATGGCAACTCTACCATACGTCAATACAGGAAGTCACTTATTACAAGAAAAACAATGGCTCATCCAGAAACCCCTTGCAGAAACTTTTGCATATAATTTATGGCCAGAAATGCATCACATGGCGGCCCCTAACTTCAAGGGAGTCTGGAAAGATGGATACTTTAGCTGTACACAATGCCAACCTAAACAGTTCTGGCTCTTTTAATAAGGAAGAAAAGGAATCCAGCTACTGCATAGCCACAGGGTGCCTGCCAAAATATTCTTTCAGATTTTAAACCTAGCTAAAATAAAATACACTAAAAGTTATGCTCAGTTGAAAAAAAAAGTCTTAAAGTCATTAAAATACTGATTTACAACATATTTTGAGAGAAAACCCTTTAAAAATATCATTTTTTATATACAAAATTATTTTTAAATGCAGCAAGAAAAAGAGCTTGCCAGTTTTAAAGACTGAAATTTTAAGAATAAGATGGGATGGGGGCTAGGATATATTTGAAAAAATGTAGGACTAAAGCAAGTGGAAAACTTGGTTTAGGAATAGACACAATAGCAAATATCATTCTTACTAACTAACAACAAAAATGAAATAACAAGTAAGCATTCAACCAAGCACTTAAAAGGTGTTCTAAGTTTTTTATATCATTTAAACAACATGGTAACCCTAGGAAGCAGATACCATTATCATCTCATAGGAGGAAGCTAACAGGCACAAAATCACGCAGCTACCGAGTTGTGGCATCTGAATTTGAACTCAGGAAGTCTCTCTCCAGAGCCTATGCATTCAGTCTCTCTGCTGAATTCCTCTTATATGCACCCTAAACATATGATGACGTAAGCACATATGTTCTTAATGTTTGTCAAATCAATATTCTTGAGACAAACACAAAAATGAATTTTATATCTTCTGTTCTTTAGATGGGGCCTCAATATGAAATGTTGCCTTCCATTTACAGACTTAATCTTCCAAACATTAGAAAGACACTATTCAGCAGAATTTAGAGAACTGTGACTTATTTCTAATAAAATCTAGAAATTGTTCATTTTTAGGATTCCTGAAAAAAATTTTTAAAAACTCTTATAGCAATACAAAGTAGAACTGTTATAAAGCATATCATCTTCAGTAACTATGTTCTAGTAGAAATGTGTTTAATAGCTTTCCATAACATGAAAATATTGCTGTACTAAGTTATATTCTATCACAAAGTAAAAAGTAAACTACAGGGTAAGCTTCATCATAGATATCCAATTAAATAAAGGTGAGTTTTTAATAGAAAAGCAAAATTTCTAATGTTACCCTAAAATAGTACAAATGATTAAACCTACTTAGCTACAATTATAAAATCCTTCAGTTACACACATGAAGGAAAATTCATAGTCCAAGATTAATGCAAGTACACATGCCTTTTCTATTTAGTTTTTACTGTCATCTTAATAGACACTCTAATTGGATGCTAAACCCTATCATGGAAAATGGAAACAACTACACAGTTTTTTGAGGAAGATTTCTTAGTTGTTGGAAATTTTGCTTTTTCTCATTTCTGTAGTAATGCTAGAGATGAAGAATAAGGATAATTCTGGGTAGTAAGTTTCTTTTCTAGCTTTACTGGCCTCAATTGTTATTTTGGCAAAAGGAGAAAGTTATCTTCTGTATATGACTTCTAATGTGCTTTTGGTTTAAAAAAAAAGTACTGTAGCATAAATATCTATTTAAAATTTGACAGTCTTGCTTTTGACAGGAATGAGTAATGATGTCATTGTTATCCACAAATGATGGTTCTCAGATAATCTTTTTCACATCAAAATAAGATTACTGGATGAGGAGATTATAGTTTTAACTGCCTCAGAGAGATGAGGGTTTTTCTACCCTGGCTCAAGTATACATATACTCTTATCCAAATACCCCATTATGCAAATGAAGTCCATTTCATTGAGTCTACTTCTCTATGTATAGATACTTCTTAAGTGATAAATTGTGACATCAGTTATGCATATCTGGAGAGATATATAGTTCATATCAAAAACTGAATAATGCGACTTCCGGGTAAGATGGCGGAAGAGTAAGACGCGGAGATCACCTTCCTCCTCACGGATACACCAGAAATACAGCTACACGTGGAACAACTCCTACAGAACACCTACTGAACGCTGGCAGAAGACCCCAGACCTCCCAAAAGGCAAGAAACTCCCCACATACCTGGGTAGGGCAAAGCGGAGAGATTCCCGCACAGAGGATCGGTGCCGAGCGGCACTCACCAGCCCGAGAGGCTTGTCTGCTCGCCCGCCGGGGCGGGCGGCGCTGGAAGCTGAGGCTCGGGCTTCGGTCAGAGCGCAGGGAGAGGACTGGGGCTGGCGGCGAGAACTCAGCCTGAAGGGGGCTAATGTGCCACAGCTAGCCGGGAGGGAGTCCGGGAAAACTCTGGAGCTGCCGAACAGGCAAGAGACTTGTTCTTCCCTCTTGGTTTCCTGCTGCGCGAGGAGAGGGGATTAAGAGCGCTGCTTAAAGGGGCTCCACAGACGGGCGCGAGTCGCGACTGAAAGCGCGGAGCCCAGTGACGGGCGTGGGACGCTGGGGCTGCTGCTGCCGCCGCCAAGAAGCCCGTGTGCGAGCGCAGGTCACTGTCCACACCGCCCTTCCGGGAGCCTGAGCAGCCCGCCACTGCCGGGGTCCCGGGATCCAGGGGCGGCTTCCCTGGGAGAACGCACGGCGCGCCTCGGGCTGGTGCAACGTCACGCCGACCTCTGCCGCTACAGGCTCGCCCCGCACTCCGTGCCCCTCCCTCCCGCCCGGCCTGAGTGAGCCAGAGTTCCCGAAGAGGCTGCTCCTTTAACCCTTTCCTGTCTGAGCGAAGAACAGACGCCCTCCGGCGACCTACACGCAGAGGCGGGGCCAAATCCAAAGCTGAGACCCGGGAGCTGTGAGAACAAAGAAGAGAAAGGGAAACCTCTCCCAGCAGCCTCAGAAGCAGCGGATTAAAGCTCCACAATCAACTTGATGTACCCTGCATCTGTGGAATACATGAATAGACAACAAATCATCCCAAATTGAGGAGCCAGGAGTCAGTACTGTGCCTCTGAGGTGGGAGAGCCAACTTCAGGACACTGGTCCACAAGAGACCTCCCAGCTCCACATAATATCAAACGGCGAAAATCTTCCAGAGATCTCCATCTCAACACCAGCACCCAGCTTCACTCAACGACCAGCAAGCTACAGTGCTGGACACCCTATGCCAAACAACTAGCAAGACAGGAACACAACGCCACCCATTAGCAGAGAGGTGGCCTAAAATCATAAAAAGTCTGCAGACACCCCAAAACATACCACCAGACGTGGACCTGCCCACCAGAAAGACAAGATCCAGCCTCATCCACCAGAACACAGGCACTAGTCCCCTCGACCAGGAAGCCTACACAACCCACTAAACCAACCTTAGCCACTGGGGACAGACACCAAAAACAACAGGAACTACGAACCTGCAGCCGGCAAAAAGGAGACCCCAAACACAGTAACATAAGCAAAATGAGAAGACAGAAAAACACACAGCAGGAGAAGGAGCAAGATAAAAACCCACCAGACCTAACAAATGAAGAGGTAATAGGCAGTCTATCTGAAAAAGAATTCAGAATAATGATAGTAAAGATGATCCAAAATCTTGGAAATAGAATAGACAAAATGCAAGAAACAGTTAACAAGGACCTAGTAGAACTAAAGATGAATCAAGCATCGATTAAAAACACAATAAATGAAATGAAAAATACTCTAGATGGGATCAATAGCAGAATAACTGAGGCAGAAGAACGGATAAGTGAGGTGGAAGATAAAATAGTGGAAATAACAAATGCAGAGCAAAATAAAGAAAAAAGAATGAAAAGAACAGAGGACAATATCAGAGACCTCTGGGACAACATTAAACGCACCAACATTCGAATTATAGGGGTTCCAGAAGAAGAAGAGAAAAAGAAAGGGACTGAGAAAATATTTGAAGAGATTATAGTTGAAAACTTCCCTAATATGGGAAAGGAAATAGTTCATCAAGTCCAGGAGGCACAGAGAGTCCCATACAGAATAAATCCAAGAAGAAATACGCCAAGACACATATTAATCAAACTGTCAAAAATTAAACACAAAGAAATCATATTAAAAGCAGCAAGGCAAAAACAACAAATAACACACAAGGGAATCCCCATCAGGATAACAGCTGATCTCTCAGCAGAAACTCTACAAGCCAGAAGGGAGTGGCAGGACATAATTAAAGTGATGAAGGAGAAAAACCTGCAACCAAGATTACTCTACCCAGCAAGGATCTCATTCAGATTTGATGGAGAAATTAAAACATTTACAGACAAGCAAAAGCTGAGAGAGTTCAGCACCACCAAACCAGCTTTACAACAAATGCTAAAGGAACTTCTCTAGGCAAGAAACACAACAGAAGGAAAAGACCTACAATAACGAACCCAAAACAATTAAGAAAATGGGAATAGGAACATACATATCGATAATTACCTTAAATGTAAATGGACTAAACGCTCCCACCAAAAGACACAGATTGGCTGAATGGATACAAAAACAAGACCCATATATATGCTGTCTACAAGAGACCCACTTCAGACCTAGAGACACATACAGACTGAAAGTAAGGGGATGGAAAAAGATATTCCATGCAAATGGAAACCAAAAGAAAGCTGGAGTAGCAATTCTCATATCAGACAAAATAGACTTTAAAATAAAGACTACTAGAAGAGACAAAGAAGGACACTACATAATGATCAAGGGATCGATCCAAGAAGAAGATATAACAATTGTAAATATTTATGCACCCAACATAGGAGCACCTCAATACATAAGGCAAACACTAACAGCCATAAAAGGAGAAATCGACAGTAACACAATCATAGTAGGGGACTTTAACACCCCACTTTCACCAATGGACAGATCATCCAAAATGAAAATAAATAAGGAAACACAAGCTTTAAATGATACATTAAACAAGATGGACTTAATTGATATTTATAGGACATTCCATCCAAAAACAACAGAATACACATTTTTCTCAAGTGTTCATGGAACATTCTCCAGGATAGATCATATCTTGGGTCACAAATCAAGCCTTGGTAAATTTAAGAAAATTGAAATTGTATCAAGTATCTTTTCCGACCACAATGCTATGAGACTAGATATCAATTACAGGAAAAGAGCTATAAAAAATACAAACACATGGAGGCTAAACAATACATTACTTAATAACGAAGTGATCACTGAAGAAATCAAAGAGGAAATAAAAAAATACCTAGAAACAAATGACAATGGAGACACGACGACCCAAAACCTATGGGATGCAGCAAAAGCAGTTCTAAGAGGGAAGTTTATAGCAATACAATCCCACCTTAAGAAACAGGAAATATCTCGACTAAACAACCTAACCTTGCACCTAAAGCAATTAGAGAAAGAAGAACAAAAACATCCCAAAGTTAGCAGAAGGAAAGAAATCATAAAAATCAGATCAGAAATAAATGAAAAAGAAATGAAGGAAACAATAGCAAAGATCAATAAAACTAAAAGCTGGTTCTTTGAGAAGATAAACAAAATTGATAAACCATTAGCCAGACTCATCAAGAAAAAAAGGGAGAAGACTCAAATCAATAGAATTAGAAATGAAAAAGGAGAAGTAACAACTGACACTGCAGAAATACAAAAGATCGTGAGAGATTACTATAAGCAACTCTATGCCAATAAAATGGACAACCTGGAAGAAATGGACAAATTCTTAGAAATGCACAACCTGCCAAGACTGAATCAGGAAGAAATAGAACATATGAACAGACCAATCACAAGCACTGAAATTGAAACTGTGATAAAAAATCTTCCAACAAACAAAAGCCCAGGACCAGATGGCTTCACAGGCGAATTCTATCAAGCATTTAGAGAAGAGCTAACGCCTATCCTTCTCAAACTCTTCCAAAATATAGCAGAGGGAGGAACACTCCCAAACTCATTCTACGAGGCCACCATCACCTTGATACCAAAACCAGACAAGGATGTCACAAAGAAAGAAAACTACAGGCCAATATCACTGATGAACATAGATGCAAAAATCCTCAACAAAATACTAGCAAACAGAATCCAACAGCACATTAAAAGGATCATACACCATGATCAAGTGGGGTTTATCCCAGGAATGCAAGGATTCTTCAATATACGCAAATCAATCAACGTGATACACCATATTAACAAATTGAAGGAGAAAAACCATATGATCATCTCAATAGATGCAGAGAAAGCTTTCGACAAAATTCAACACCCATTCATGATAAAAACCCTGCAGAAAGTAGGCATAGAGGGAACTTTCCTCAACATAATAAAGGCCATATATGACAAACCCACAGCCAGCATCGTCCTCAATGGTGAAAAACTGAAACCATTTCCACTAAGATCAGGAACAAGACAAGGTTGCCCACTCTCACCACTCTTATTCAACATAGTTTTGGAAGTTTTAGCCACAGCAATCAGAGAAGAAAAGCAAATAAAAGGAATCCAAATTGGAAAAGAAGAAGTAAAGCTGTCACTGTTTGCAGATGACATGATACTATACATAGAGAATCCTAAAGATGCTACCAGAAAACTACTAGAGCTAATCAATGAATTTGGTAAAGTTGCAGGATACAAAATTAATGCACAGAAATCTCTGGCATTCCTATATACTAATGATGAAAAATCTGAAAGTGAAATCAAGGAAACACTCCCATTTACCATTGCAACAAAAAGAATAAAATATCTAGGAATAAACCTACCTAAGGAGACAAAAGACCTGTATGCAGAAAATTATAAGACACTGATGAAAGAAATTAAAGATGATACAAATAGATGGAGAGATGTACCATGTTCTTGGATTGGAAGAATCAACATTGTGAAAATGACTCTACTACCCAAAGCAATCTACAGATTCAATGCAATCCCTATCAAAATACCACTGGCATTTTTCACAGAACTAGAACAAAAAATTTCACAATTTGTATGGAAACACAAAAGACCCCGAATAGCCAAAGCAATCTTGAGAACGAAAAATGGAGCTGGAGGAATCAGGCTCCCTGACTTCAGACTATACTACAAAGCTGCAGTAATCAAGACAGTATGGTACTGGCACAAAAACAGAAAGATAGATCAATGGAACAGGATAGAAAGCCCAGAGATAAACCCACGGACATATGGTCACCTTATCTTTGATAAAGGAGGCAGGAATGTACAGTGGAGAAAGGACAGTCTCTTCAATAAGTGGTGTTGGGAAAACTGGACAGGGACATGTAAAAGTATGAGATTCGATCACTCCCTAACACCATACACAAAAATAAGCTCAAAATGGATTAAAGACCTAAATGTAAGGCCAGACACTATCAAACTCTTAGAGGACAACATAGGCAGAACACTCTATGACATAAATCACAGCAAGATCCTTTTTGACCCACCTCCTAGAGAAATGGAAATAAAGACAAAAATAAACACATGGGACCTAATGAAACTTAAAAGCTTTTGCACAGCAAAGGAAACCATAAACAAGACCAAAAGACAACCCTCAGAATGGGAGAAAATATTTGCAAATGAAGCAACTGACAAAGGATTAATCTCCAAAATTTATAAGCAGCTCATGCAGCTCAATAACAAAAAAACAAACAACCCAATCCAAAAATGGGCAGAAGACCTAAATAGACATTTCTCCACAGAAGATACACAGACTGCCAACAAACACATGAAAGGATGCTCAACATCTTTACTAATTAGAGAAATGCAAATCAAAACTACAATGAGATATCATCTCACACCAGTCAGAATGGCCATCATCAAAAAATCTAGAAACAATAAATGCTGGAGAGGGTGTGGAAAAAAGGGAACACTCTTGCACTGCTGGTGGGAATGTGAATTGGTACAGCCACTATGGAGAACGGTATGGAGGTTCCTTAAAAAACTACAAATAGAACTACCATATGACCCTGCAATCCCACTACTGGGCATATACCCTGAGAAAACCATAATTCAAAAAGAGACATGTACCAAAATGTTCATAGCAGCCCTATTTACAATAGCCCGGAGATGGAAACAACCTAAGTGTCCATCATCGGATGAATGGGTAAAGAAGATGTGGCACATACATACAATGGAATATTACTCAGCCATAAAAAGAAATGAAATTGAACTATTTGTAATGAGGTGGATGGACCTAGAGTCTGTCATACAGAGTGAAGTAAGTCAGAAAGAGAAAGACAAATACTGTATGCTGACACATATATATGGAATTTAAGAAAAAAAAAGGTCATGAAGAACATAGGGGTAAGACAGGAATAAAGACACAGACCTACTAGAGAATGGACTTGAGGATATGGGGAGGGGGAAGGGTAAGCTGTGACAAAGTGAAAGAGCGGCATGGACATATATACACTACCAAACGTAAGGTAGATAGCTAGTGGGAAGCAGCCGCATAGCACAGGGAGATCAGCTCGGTGCTTTGTGACCGCCTGGAGGGGTGGGATAGGGAGGGTGGGAGGGAGACGCAAAAGGGAGGGGATATGGGAACATATGTATACATATAACTGATTAAATTTGTGATAAAGCAAAAAAAAAAAAAAAGAAATATCCCTAGAATTTTAACAACAAAACAAATACTGTAAATTATTTAAGGCAAATGTATCATGATATGTAGTCATATCAAACGGACTTCTCTGCTCTTCAGTACAATAAACCACAGAATGTTAAACTTTAAAAAAAAAAAAAACAAAAAAAAAAAAACAATACATGGTACTGGATGACATGTTTATAGCATGGCTAATAAAGATGATTTGAAATAAAAAAAAAAAAAAAATGTGCTTATAAATAAAATGATATTGGATAAAAAAAAAAAAAAAAAAAAAAAAACTGAATAATGCAGTTAACACTGACTGAGTGCTTGAAGCTTTATATGCAATTTTATTTAATCTCTTACAACCCTTTGAAATAATTCTCTGTGCTATAAATGGGCATTATAAAGCTAAGACCTAAAAAGTAGACTAACATAGGTGAAAAACCAAGATCTGAGCCTAGGTCCAAAGCCCTTTCCTAGAATTTAACATACACTTGCTGATGCTATGATAAAAGTTAAACATAGAAAATTAGGTAGTGTCATTTCTTACCTTAAGCTCTTCTATACACATATTATTCACTTAACATTGGTAGTATTATTTCACAATATCATTATTGTTTTGATGAAAGCTTTAGGTTATTTTTTCCTAACAATCAAAATAATATATATTCACAATTCAAGATGTTGAAAACAAAGATTTGAAAAAGAAGACATCTAACATCTTAACCCCTCAATTAATCTCCATTAATATTTTGGTGAATTTTCCTCATTTTTTTCCCCAAATATGTTTTCAGAATATAGATGAAGTTATACTTTATAATTTCACATAAGTTCACTTTAGTATGTAACATACTATTTAAATTTTTCTAACAGCTCTTTAGATGTAAACACCAGCTTATCTGTGTCTTACTTGGACTACAGTTGGCACATTCAGGAAAGTAAATTTATGTCTGCTATTACAAATAATGCTTTAATGGAAATATTTATGAGATTGCAATTCAACCCACTCCCATATTTAACTTTATCTTAAAACAAATTCCCAGAATTAGAATTACTAGGGTCTGAAGAATCTGAAGGCTTTTCCCAAACTATTTTTCAAATGTGCCAACAAAAACTTGATATCAACCAGCAAAGTGGATATGGAGGTATTCATTTCAGCAAAAATTCAACAGCAGAGGATAATCTCCACTTTCTTACTTGTTAATTTGAAGGAAAATTTATTACTTCATTGATTTACTTTCCATGTCCTTGATTGTTTGTAAGACTTAATATTTCCCTAATGTAATGCTTTATGAATGGCTTGTTTTATCTTTTGCTGAATATCTGCAGGGTTTTTACTGGTTTTCTTAATGATCTGAACACACTCCATTTACAGAAAGATATTAATCTTTATAGTCACATATGTTGAGACTTGTTTCTCATAGTTTACTGTCTTTTATTTAAATTATTTTCCTTTTGTTTTCAAAATCAGATAAATCAGACTTTAGACATTGTTAACCTAGATTCATTTGGGCTCTTAAGTATACTTCTCAGAGGACAGCCAGGTAATTAACTGCCTCTTAGAAAAGTTAGATCAAGAAAAGAAATATAAGGTTTGAAATTAAGTACGGAAAACAAAGAGAGAATGTTTGGCTTTCTGATTTTAGTAACATAACAGATTTTTATTCTCTTCTTGTAGAAAGACATTTGGAAAAGACTTGTATTCATTTGTTTTGAATTCAATTGGCTACATGTCTGACCTCCTACCTGCATAAAAGAATAAGAACAATCATTTGACACTTGTGATATTAACAACAGATTAAAAAGAATTAACCAAAAACACTGCGGTTTGTTAAAATGGCAAAGAAAGGCAACATTCCATTCATCAAAAAGTGAATTTAAAAACTGTAATGGCAATTTCAAATTTGGGGTATAAAGTATAAAAATCATGACTTGCAGTAGTCCTCTTTCCAATACAGCCTCTCACTTTCAAGTTTTTCCATATCTCTGGAAAATTGGTAAGCAAATATATAAGCCTTAAAGCACACCTAAAAGATTTTTCAAATGTTAAGTGCTCTAAACTACTGCATCAAATAGCAGCTCTAATTTATCCAGAACATTTCTGAATAAGATGAGCTGTTGTAAAAGAAGACATCGTATCGGTATGATTTTAACTTTTAGGTACAATATATTTACCCTCACAAATGCATGTCAAGTTACCAAAACATATCAAAGGCAAGCTTGGGTGATTCTAATGATTCTTACCAACAACTTCATTACTTTTTCATGTTTTACCTAAAATTCACTTCTCCACATATATTAAAGTGTTGGTGAAGGCATTATTACACTATTTCACAAATAAATTTGGCAGAAACCTCTTCAGCTAGAGGTTACCCTGTGATTGAGTTTTGACCAACAGGAAGTAGGCAAGAAATGTTCTGAGCAACTTCCAAGAAGTATCCTGTAAAGGAAAGAGCATGCCTTTTTTCTTTCTCTTCCTCCTTCCTACAGCTGGCGTGCAGATGTGCTACCTAGAGCTAGGCATTTGGGGCTACAAAGCTGAAGCACTATAATGAGGAAGATAGAGCAGGAGGACAGAATGAGCCTGAGTCCTTTATGATGGTAGGTAGAGCTGCCATACCAAATCCAGACTGCCTATGCCTACTTGAAAAAGAAATAAAGGTCTATTTTGTTTAAGGGACGATTATTTTACATTTTTTGGAGGGGGTGCTGTTGCCACATAATCTTCATTCTAATAAATGAAACTACCATTTCAGAAGATGATAATAAGTAACTACTAAAATCACCATAAATTGTATGTGAGATATATCAATATTAAAAGAATTTAATTCAGAAGATAAATAATGAGTTATTAAGAGCCCTGGAGTCTAATGAACTTAGATTTGGGGTCCGGCTGAACATTTACTATTTATATGACTTTGGGCACATTCCTTATCCTCTCTAAGGATCAGTTTCTAATCAGTAATATGATGGGAATAATAGTAATTGTAGTGATAATTAAAATGAGGTAATGTATGTACAAAATGAAGCACAGGCACAAGGTAAGCACTCAAAATAAGTGGTGCTGGGAAAACTGGACAGCTATATGTGAAAGAATGAAACTAGAACACTCCCTAACATTGTACACAAAAATAAACTCAAAATGGATTAAAGGCCTAAATGTAAGGCTGGACACTATAAAACTCTTAGAGGAAAATATAGGCAGAACACTCTTGGACATAACCCACAGCAAGATCTTTTTTGATCCACCTCCTACAGTAATGAAAATAAAAACAAAAATAAACAAATGGGATCTAATTAAACTTAAAAGTTTTTACACAGCAAAGGAAACCATGAACAAAACAAAAAGACAGCCCTCAGAACGGGAGAAAACATGCATTAACTTCAATTACCCTAATGGCTAATTATATGGAAAATCTTTTCATGTTCTTATTGACTCTCCATATATCCTCCTTGATGAGCTGTCTATTCAAGTCATCTGCCCATTTTCTAACTGGTGAGAAATTATTGTTAGAATTACTGTTCAGTTTAGAAAGTTCTTTATATATCCTACATACAAGTTTTTTGACAGATATGTGATTTGAAAATATCTTCTTCCAGTCTATGACTTATCTTTTCATCCTTTAACAGGGTCATTCAAGAGCAAAATTTTTCATTTTGATGAAGTCCAATTTATCAACCTTTACTTTTATGGGTTATTCCTTTAGTGTCATGCTTAAGAATTCTTCACCTAATTGCAGGTCATGAAGATTTTCTCCTGTATGTTCTCCTAAAATTTTTATAGTTTTATGTTTAACATTTAGGTCTATGATGTATAACGGATGAGGTTTAAGTCAAGGTTTTTGTTTTTTGTTTTTGCCTCTGAATGTCCAACTACTCCACCTAACCATTTGTTGACAGGAGCATCTTTCCTCTGTTTAATTCCTTTTGCACCTTTGCCACAAATCAGTTGCCCTTACTTGACTGAATCTATGTCTGACCTCTCTATCCTGTTCCCTTAATCTATAATCTGTGTCTATCCCTCTGCCAATACCACTCCATCTTAATTACTGTAGCTATAGTAAGCTTTAAAATTAGGTAACATGATTCCTCTAACTTTATTCTTCTTTTGTATTCCCTTATAAATTTTAGAATCGCCTTCTCTATATTTACGAAATATCCTGCTAGGACTGTTTCAAGAATTAAATATACAGATCAATCTGGGTAGAACAGACATTTTTAATATCTGAGTCTTCCAACCCATGAACATGTCATGTCTGTCCTTTTATTTATTGTCTTCTTTGCTTTTGTTCATTAGCATTTTTGTGGTTTTCAGCATATAGAAATTGTATGTTTTGTTGGATTTATATCTAAATGTTTCATTTTTCAGCAATTGTAAATGGTATATGCTTTAAAATTTGGTTTCCAATTGTTCACTGCCAATATGTGGCAATATGATTGAGAGAGAGAGAGAGAGAGAGTTTGTGTGTGTATTTTGACCTGATATCCTGCAACTGAAAACTTACTTATTTTCAGAACTATCTTTTGTAAACTCTAGCGTTTGTGGATTCCTTGGGATTTGCTAGGTAGCCAATCATATCGTTTGCGAATACGAACAGCTTTATGTTTTCATTCTAATCCGCATGTGTCTTCCTTCCTTTTCTTGCCTTACTGCATTGGTTACGTATTCTACTACTAAGTTGAATTGGCTTGTTGAGAGCAGGCATCCTTACCTTATTCCCAAAAGAAGACTTTTATCATTAAGTATGATGTTTTCTGTACATTTTAATAAATGCCCTTTATCAGGGTGAGAAAGTCCCCTTATATTCCTAGTTTGCTAAGAGTTTTTATCATGAAAGTTGAATTTTCTCAAATGCTTTTTCTGAATCAATTGATACAATATGGTGGTTTTTCTTCTTTAGATTGTTGGTAGAATTCACCACTAGAACCATCTGTGCCTGAACATTTTTTTTAGAACGATTTTCATTATAAATTCAATTACTTTAATAGCTGTCAGATATTCACATTATCTATTTTGTCTTGGGTGAGTTTTGGTAATATGTGGTTTTCAAGGATTTGTTCTATTCCTCTAAACTGTCATTTATGTGTACAAAGTTGTATATAGTATTCTCTTATTACCCATTTAATATCTGTGGTATCTATAGTGATACCTCTTTCTTTACTCCGAATATATTGATAATTACTATTTTCTCTCCTTTTGCTAAATGTTTATCAATTTTATTGATATTTTAAAAAACTGGCTTTTGGTGTGATTGGTTTTTCCTCTACTGTTTTTCTATTTTTAATTTCATTAATTTCTGCTATTTTTTCCTTCATTCTGCTTGCTTAGGTTTAGATTCTTTTTTTGTTGTTACCTTTTTTTTTTTTTTTTTTTTTGCGGTACGCGGGCCTCTCACTGCTGTGGCCTCTCCCATTGCGGAGCACAGGCTCCGGACGCGCAGGCTCAGTGGCCATGGCTCACGGGCCCAGCTGCTCCTTGGCACGTGGGATCTTCCCGGACCGGGGCATGAACCCATGTCCCCTGCATCATCAGGCGGACTCTCAACCACTGTGCCACCAGGGAAGCCCTGTTGTTACCTTTTGACCCCCTTCATCTATTTTTCCGACTCCCCACTTCTGGCAACCACCAACCTGTCTCTGTTATCTATACCTATGTGCTTCTTTTTTTTTTCTTTTTTTTAAGGTTTCACATATAAAAGAGATCACATTCATATGATATCTATCTTTGTCTTTCTCCGCCTAACTTAAATTCATGAAGTAGGAGCTGAATTTGACACGTTTTTCTGTTATATGCACTTAATGCTATAAACGTCTCTCTCGGCATTGCTTTAGCTGCATCCCACAGATTTTAATACATTATATTTTCATTTACATTCAGTTTTAATATACTTTTTTATTTCTCTTGAGACTTTCTCTTTGATTACATGGATTATTTAGGAGTGGCTTGTTTAATTTCTAAGTGCTTCAATATTTTTCTGTAATCTTTCTGTTATCGATTTCTAGGTTGTCTCCATTATGGTCAGAATACCCTTTGTATGACACGAATTATTACAAATTTGTTAACAGCTGTTCTATGACCTAAGATATTGTCACTCTTGGTGAATGTCCCATGTATGCTTGAAAACAATCTTTATTCTGATTTCACTGGGTGGAATGTTCTAAAAATTTCCATTCAATCCTGATGGTTGACGGCACTGTTCAGTTCTTCCCTATCCTTGATAATTTTTAGTAGTTATATCCTTTAGTAAGCAAAGGGCTTATAAATCGCCAAGTATAATATCTTATTTCTCTAGTTTCAACTATTTTCTCCACTCAGTCCTTTAAGGTTTTACTTCATTTATTTCCCAGCTCTGTTTTTTGGTGCATGCATATTTAAGACTGCTATGTCTTTTTGATAAATTGATCTTTTTATTATTTTGTAATGTCCCTTTCTTCCTGGTAGTCTTCTTTATTCTGATACCAAATTTTTTCTACTAAAGTAAGTTTATTTATTTTTATTTACATTTATTTAAGGAAGAGATAATTCATACTTAATATTACTATCTCTTTTCAATAGCCATTCCAGTTTTCTTCTGATTAGTGTTTGCACAGTATGTATTTTTCTATCTCCTAACCTCCCTGTGTCATTGCATATGAAGTGAGTTTCTTATAGACAAAACACAGTTCAGTCTTTTTTGATCAATTCTACCATTTCCTACCTTTTAATTATTCATGTTAGGACTTAAGTCTGCCATTTTAGTACTCGTTTGTTCCCTCCATTTTACCTTCCTGTTTCCCCTTTCTTATGTTCCTATAGGTTACTTGTACATTTTTAGTACTCCATTTTGATTTATTTACAATATTTTTATTATATCACCATATAATACTTTCTTTAACATCTTTATTGGAGTATAATTGCTTTACAATGTTGTGTTAGTTTCTGCTGTATAACGAAGTGAATCAGCTATATGTATACATATATCCCCATATCCTCTCCCTCTTGCATCTCCCTCCCTCCTTATCCCACCCCTCTAGGTGGTTGAAAAGCACCGAGCTGATCTCCCTGTGTTATGCGGCTGCTTCCCACTAGCTATCTATTTTACATTTGGTAGTGTATATATGTCAATGTCACTCACTTCATCCCAGCTTACCCTTCCCTCTCCCCGTGTCCTCCAGTCCATTCTCTATGTCTGTGTCTTTATTCCTGTCCTGCCCCTAGGCTCTTCAGAACCATTTTTTTTATTCCACATATATGTGCTAGCATACGATATTTGTTCTTCTCTTTCTGACTTACTTCACTCTGTATGACAGACTCTAGGTCCATCCACCTCACTACAAATAACTCAATTTCATTTCTTTTTATGGCTGAGTAATATTGCACTGTATACATGTGCCACAACTTCTTTATCCATTCATCTGTTGATGGACACGTAGGTTGCTTCCATGTCCTGGCTATTATAAATAGTGCTGCAATGAACACTGTGGTACATGACTCTTTGAATTACCATATGATATTTTTTTTTTTTTTTTTTTGCGGTACGCGGGCCTCTCATTGCTGTGGCCTCTCCCGTTGCGGAGCACAGGCTCCGGACGCGCAGGCTCAGCGGCCATGGCTCATGGGCCCAGCCGCTCTGCGGCATGTGGGATCCTCCCGGACCAGGGCACGAACCCGTGTCTGCTGCATCGGCAGGCGGACTCTCAACCACTGCGCCACCAGGGAAGCCCCCATATGATATTTTTAATGACTGCTCCAGAGATTACAATGGTGTGTGTGTGTGTGTGTGTGTGTGTGTGTGTGTGTGTGTGTGTAACTTACTATAGCCTACTAGTATCAACATTTTACTACCCTGACACATTACTACACAATTCTGGGGTGACATCAGGTTTTTTGGTTTTTTTTTTAGCACTTCCTCTGTTTTCCACAATTTCTGATAGGAAATCTGTTGTCATTTCAAATTGCCCTTTCCCTAATAGCAATGTTTGGTTTCCCTTTCAAGATTTTTTCTTTGGCTTTAATTTTCAAAAGTTTAACTATAATGGGTCTGGGTATGGATTTCTTTAGGTTTATCGTGTTGGGAGTTCACTCAGCTTCTTGAATCTGCAGGATTATGTCTTTTGCAAATTTGGTAAGATTTAAGCCAATATTTATTCAAATATTTTTCAAATTGCACATCCTGTCCTCTCTGTCTAGTACTCTGATGCCTCAAATGTTATACCTTTTGTTATTGTCCCATAGGTCTCTGAGTCTAAGTTCACTTTTTCAATTTCTCTCCATTATTCAGACTACATAATTTCTACCGATCCATCTTGAAGTTCACTAACTCTTTCCTCTGTCCTTTCCATTCTGCTATTTAGCCTAACCAGTAATTTTTAAATTTTGGTTATTGTATTTTTCAGTTCTAAGCTTTTCATTTGATTCTTTATATTTTCTACTCATTTGCTGCAGTTTCTTATGTTTTCATTTGTTTCAAGAGAATCCATAATTGCTCACTGGAGCAGTTTTACAAAAGCTGCTTTAAAATCCTTGTTGATGATTCCAACATTTGTGTCATTTCAAAGTTAGCCTCTGTTGATTGCCTTTTCTTGTTAGAGTTGAGTTTTTCCTGACTTTTTCATATGACAAGTAATTTGGGGCTGTAGGCTGGACATTTTAAGTACTATACTATCACACTCTAATTCCTACTTAAATCTTTTATTTTAGTGAATGGTCAACCTGTTTAGATTCCGAATGTGATCGCAGGCTCACTTTTGTGGACTGTGATTCAAATGTCAATTTAGTTTATAAAGTCTCTCCAGTACTCCTTGGTTTTCTCTACTTACATGTTACCTATATGACAGAACTCCACTCCCCATTATCCTCAGCATGGACTTGAGTGGGGAGAAGCACTGCCTCATTTCAGCAGGGCAGGCATAGAAAATAATATTCAGGGGAGTGGAGAGTTGTGAAAGTCGAAGTACTACCCACAGGCTCAGTTGGGGAGGGTACCACCTTATTACTGCAAGGGGAGTGGAAATCAAAAGCTCCAACCACAGGCTCCTCTGTGGAGGAATGCTTCTTCCTTACTTCAGAGCATGGAAGAAAGTCGAGTTCTGCCTCAGAACTCCGCAGGGTAAGGGCACCATCTTGTTAATGCTGTGTAGTTGTGAAAGCCAGGGTCTCACCCACAGGCTCTGCTGAAGAGAGTTGCCACCTTGTAAATTCTGGTGGGGTGGAAGTCAGTCCTCCCTACAGGCTCTGCTGAGGAAGGGGACTGCTTCATTACTGAGCAGGGAAGAGGAGAAGTCAGAGTTTGACCCACAGGCTCCACTGGAGGGGGACATCTCCTTGTTACTGCAGGTGGGGGAAGGGTGTGTGTGAGACAAAGCTCTGGTCATGGATACTGCTGCTGTAATGCCTGTTTGAGTGTGAGGGGGTATAGATTTTATTGTGATGTTCTCCTAGAGAATGGATGGAATAGGTTAGGATGTTTCTATCTTGCTGGGCCATCCTTTGGCTACAGAGAACAGGCTTTCCTTGGTGCTATTTTTTTGTCTGCACTCATTAGCATTTCCAGGTTGTAGTCTTGTCTACAACCCAGGCCAAGATATATGGGAGGCAAGAAAAATAGACAATCAGGGAACTCACTCAATCCTTGAGTCTCAAGGTCCTTAGTCAGTCCACCTTCTTTTCCCTAACTTTCAGAGTTTTCTGGTAGGGTATTTCATGAGTTTTGTCCAGGATTTTTGTGATTAGTAGGAGAAAAATAGAATGTGTTTACTCCATCTTGTTCAGAACCCAAACCCTGTCACTTATTTTCAGTCTATATTTTTTGTGTCCTATCACCCTCTACTCTCTAAGTTTCCAGAGGATATGAACTGAGGTTTTATTATCCTAGTAATTGTTGGCTTGGCAAAAAGTATCATATATGACATAACCTTTAAGCTTATTAGCTGTAAGAAAGTGTTGATACAGCTTCTTGGCCTTTACCCACCATTAGGTTCACAAAGTAACTCTGAAGTTTGTTCATTCATTTAATAAAGACCTGTTTTGTGAAAGTTTCTGGGGATACAGCAATGAATAAGACAGCTAAAATCCTTGGTGTTATGGAACTTACATTCTATTGACTGGAATAGGATGGAGAGAACTGCAGGTATGTGAATAATGTGTTCTCTTCAGGTTGGACAAAACTCCAGTCTACTACATTTCAGTTAATATTAGGAACATACATTTGAAAAACTGGATATTCAGAAATCTATAAATTTGCAACTGGCACAAGTACAATAATTTTCTCACTTGGTACAATTAACTTTAATGATCTAGTAAACTAGTTATAAACTACTTACCACATAGAGTTGTTTCCACAGACTGGCCCATTCTTGCAGAGTTGCTGTAACTTCAGTCACAATAGAATCTTCAAGTGGAACCACAGTTTCATACTGCCTAGAACCAGAGCCACAACAAACAGTCCCATTATCTTTGATAAAATACCAGAATACTGTCTACTGACCTTTTCAACACATGTAAATCAAATTTAAATTCATGCAAATATAAAGAGAGGTATATCTAATTGAATACAGATTGTTTAGCAGTAATATACTGCAATAATATAAGTGAACTGAATTAATGTAAACAAGTTTCCTCAACTTGTCCACTGAGGAATTCTGGGTCTGGTAGAGGAACTCTGATCCTGGAAACAGAAAGGTACTAGGTTTCTCTCCAACTACCTTGTAAGCAACATCCATTATGGTGCTAGTCCCTGTGCTAACTGCCAAGGATTTATCAGTGAACAAAAATGGACAGGGTCCCTATCTTCAGAGAGCTCTCATTGTGGATAGGGAATTAGACAAATAATCACAACAGATATGAGAACGATGAATCTAAGAAAGAAACCAAATTGTACTATCAGAGATTTTAGCTGGGAGACACGACTAAAGAAGAGAAGATCAGTGAAGTCTTCTCTGAAGAAATGACAATGCCCAAAAGATGCAAAAAGGTCACGACAGAAAAGTTTGCTGTGAGGGAGAGGTGTGGTGTCATCTGCAGAGGAAACAATATACAAGAAGTCACCGAGATGGTAAAGAATTTCACATATCTAAGAACTTAAAGAAGACTGGTATGACTGAGGCCAGCTCTCACAGGGCCTTTCCAAACGATACTAAAGATACCAGACCTTTTTTTTAAATTAATTTTTATTGGAGCATGGTTGCTTTACAAAGTCGTGTTAGTTTCCACTGTACAGCAAAGTGAATCACCTATACATATACATATATCCCCTCTTTTTGGATTTCCTTCCCATTTAGGTCACCACAGGGCATTAAGAATGAATGAGACGATACTGAAAGGTTGTTCAAAGTAAGGGCATGATTTGATAATATTTTTATAATGTCTATGCCACTTTTGAGAGTGAATGAAATATTTTCTGGGACCAAAGATATTATATACTGATATGCTGAGGTGGATGGAACCTATACTACAATTTGTTAGCCAAAGAGAACATCATCCACTTGGAAGTAACAAGGGAAAATTCATTTCACAAATTAGCATTAAGTATCATTTCTCTACACAGCTGACAAACCACCACTGTGTTCAAAGGTGACAGTGTATTAATATGGAGCATCAATGAATATATGGTACTTGATTATACTATTCAGCTTTCTTTTTTATTTTGTGTGATTTATTCCAGCAGATAAAAAAAATCATCTTGGAATGATACCAGAGCACTATCCATATTCATCAAATTTATAAGGTGAATTTTCAGTGCAAGGCTGAGATTTAAACTTGACACTATGGAAATAGAGAGACATGGGAGATGCTGTAAGAGTGTTGTGTTTTAGTAACATTAATGCAGAAATGCTGTATAGGATAAACTGGAATAAAACTTCTTGAAAGTTTCATCTACTGGGTCTCCAGCTACTTTAATCATTGACATCTATGGGAAAATTACATTGTTCCTATTTTAAAGTTCTAAAACTTTGGACTTACCTCAACCTCAATTTATACTAACCTAAGTCTATACTAATACTGACGTATTTTTCTTAGTCTATAATATATAATCAGTATCATGAAAATTCTTAAAATTCAGATACAGTGTTATTTATAAATACACTGTTCCACAGACCAAGTAGAATGTAGTCAGAACACTAAGAAAAATAACCAAATAAAGTGAATTAATAAGCAAATTTCCAAAGAAATTCTGGATTCATGCAGAGTAAAGAGTTTGTTAGAGGCCTGAACCAAGATGGCGGAGTAGAAGGATGTGCTCTCACTCCCTCTTGTGAGAACACCAGAATCACAATTAGCTGCTGGACAATCATCGACAGGAAGACACTGGAACTCACCAAAAAAAGTTACCCCACATCCAAAGACAAAGGAGAAGCCACAATGAGATGGTAGGAGGGGCGCAATCACAGCAAAATCAAATCCCAAAACTGCTGGGTGGGTGACTCACAGACTGGAGAACACTTATACCACAGAAGTTCACCCACTGGAGTGAAGGTTCTGAGCCCCACGTCAGGCTTCCCAAGCTGGGGGTCCGGCAACAGGAGGAGGAATTCCTAGAGAATCAGACTTTGAAGGCTAGTGGGATTTGATTGTAGGACTTCAACAGGACTGGGGGAAACAGAGACTCCACTCTTGGAGGGCACACACAAAGTAGTGTGTGCATCGACACCCAGGGGAAGGAGCAGTGAATCCACGGGAGACTGAACCACACCTACCCGCTAGTGTTGGAGGGTCTCCTGCAGAGGCGGGGGGTGTCTGTGGCTCACTGGGGGGACAAGATAACTGGCAGCAGAAGTTCTGGGAAGTACTCCTTGGTGTGAGCCCTCCCAGAGTCTGCCATTAGCCCCACCAAAGAGCCCAGGTAGGCTCCAGTGTTGGGTTGCCTCAGGCCAAACAGCCAACAGGGAGGGAATCCAGCCCCACCCATCAGCAGTCAAGCGGATTAAAGTTTTACTGAGCTCTGCCCACCAGGGCAACACCCAGCTCTACCCACCACCAGTCCCTCCCATCAGGAAGCTTGCACAAGCCTCTTAGATAGCCTCTTCCACCAGAGGGCAGACAGCAGAAGCAAGAAGAATTACAATCCGGCAGCCTGTGGAACAAAAACCACATTCACAGAAACATAGACAAGATGAAAAGGCAGAGGGCTATGTACCAGAGGAAGGAACAAGATAAAACCCCAGAAAACAACTAAATGAAGTGGAGATAGGCAACCGTCCAGAAAAAGAATTCAGAATAATGATAGTGAAGATGATCCAGGACCTCGGAAAAACGATGGAGGCAAAGATCGAGAAGATGCGAGAAGTATTTAACAAAGACCTAGAAGAATTAAGGAAAAAACAAACAGAGACGAAAAATACAATAACTGAAATGAAAACTACACTAGAAGGAATCAATAGCAGAATAACTGAGGCAGAAGAATGGATAAGTGACCTGGAAGACAGAATGGTGGAATTCACTGCTGCACAACAGAATAAAGAAAAAAAGAATGAAAGAAAATGAAGACAGCCTAAGAGACCTCTGGGACAACACTAAACACAACAACATTCGCATTATAGGGGTCCCAGAAGGAGAAGAGAGAGAGAAAGGACCCGAGAAAATATTTGAAGAGATTATAGTCAAAAACTTCTCTAACATGGGAAAGGAAATAGCCACCCAAGTCCAGGAAGTGCAGTGAGTCCCACACAGGATAAACCCAAGGAGAAACATGCCAAGACACATATTAATCAAATTGGCAAAAATTAAAGACAAAGAAAAATTATTAAAAGCAATAAGGGAAAAATGACAAATAACATACAAGGGAACTCCCATAAGGTTAACAGCTGATTTCTCAGCAGAAACTCTACAAGCCAGAAGGAAGTGGCATGATATACTTAAAGTGATGAAAGGGAAGAACCTACAACCAAGATTACTCTACCCTGCAAGGATCTCATTAAGATTCGATGGAGAAATCAAAAGTGTTACAGAAGAGCAAAAGCTAAGAGAATTCAGCACCACCAAACCAGCTCTACAATAAATACTAAAGGAACTTCTCTAAGTAGGAAACACAAGAGAAGAAAAGAACCGACAAAAACAAACCCAAAACAATTAACAAAATGGTCACAGGAACATACATACTGATAATTACCTTAAACGTGAATGGATTAAATGCTCCAACCAAAAGACACAGGCTTGCTGAATGGAAACAAAAACAAGACCTATACATATGCTGTCTACCGGAGACCCACTTCAGACCTAGGGACACATACAGACTGAAAGTGAGGGGATGGAAAAAGATATTCCATACAAATGGAAATCAAAAGAAAGCTGGAGTAGCAATACTCATATCAGATAAAGTAGACTTTAAAATAAAGAATGTTACAAGAGACAAGGAAGGACACTACATAATGATCAAGGGATCAATCCAAGAAGAAGATATAACAATTATAAATATATATGCAGCCAACATAGGAGCACCTCAATACATAAGGCAACTGCTAACAGCTATAAAAGAGAAAATGGACAGTAACACATAATAGTGGGGGACTTTAACACCTCACTTACACCAATGGACAGATCATCCAAAATGAAATTAAATAAGGAAACAGGAGCTTTAAATGACACAACAGACCAGATATATTTAATTGATATTTATAGGACATTCCATCCAAAAACAGCAGATTACACTTTTTTCTCAAGAGCGCACAGAACATTCTCCAGGACAGATCACATCTTGGGTCACAAATCAAGCCTCAGTAAATTTAAAAACACTAAAATCATATCAAGCATCTTTTCTGACCACAACGTTATGAGATTAGAAATGAACTACAGGGGGCTTCCCTTGTGGCGCAGTGGTTGAGAGTCCGTCTGCCGATGCAGGGGACACGGGTTCGTGCCCCGGTCTGGGAGGATCCCACATGCCGCGGAGTGGCTGGGCCCATGAGCCATGGCCGCTGAGCCTGTGCATCCGGAGCCTATGCTCCGCAGCGGGAGAGGCCACAACAGTAAGAGGCCTGCATACCGCAAAAAAAAAAAAAAAAAAAAAAAAAAAAAAAAAAAAAAAGAAATGAACTACAGGGGAAAAAACGTAAAATCACAAACACATGGAGGCTAAACACTATGTTACTAAATAACCAAGAGATCACTGAAGAAATCAAAGAGGACATCAAAAAATACCTAGAGACAGATGACAATGAAAACATGACAATCCAAAACCTATGGGTGCAGCAAAAGCAGTTCTAAGAGGGAAGTTTATAGCTATACAAGCCTACCTCAAAAGAAACAATAAAAGGGTTTCCCTGGTGGCGCAGTGGTTGAGAATCTGCCTGCCAATGCGGGGCACACGGGTTCGAGCCCTGGTCTGGGAAGATCCCACATGCTGCAGAGCAACTAGGCCCGTAAGCCACAACTACTGAGCCTGCGCATCTGGAGCCTGTGCTCTGGAACAGAGGAGGCTGTGATAGTGAGAGGCCCACGCACCGCGATGAAGAGTGGCCCCTGCTTGCCGCAACTAGAGAAAGCCCTCACAAAGAAAGACCCAACAGAGCCAAAAATAAAAATAAATTAATTAATAAATTTTAAAAAAAGAAACAAGAAAAATCTCAAATAAATAATCTAACCTTACACCTAAAGGAACTAGAAAAAGAAGAACAAACAAAACCCAAACTTAGCAGAAGGAAAGAAATCATAAAGATCAGAGCAGAAATAAATGAAATAGAAACAAAGAAAACAATAGCAAAGATCAATAAAACTAAAAACTGGTTCTTTGAGAAGATAAACAACATTGATAAACCATTAGCAAGACTCATCAAGAAAAAGAGGGAGAGGACTCAAATCAATAAAATTGGAAATGAAAAAGGAGAAGTTACAACAGACACCACAGAAATACAAAGCATCCTAACAGACTACTACAAGCAACTGTATGCCAATAAAATGGACAACCTGGAAGAAATGGACAAATTCTTAGAAAGGTATAACCTTCCAAGATTGAACCAGGAAGACACAGAAAATATGAACAGGCCAATCACAAGTAATGAAATTGAAACTGTGATTAAAAATCTTCCAACAAACAAAAGTCCAGGACCAGATGGCTTCACAGGTGAATTCTATCAAACATTTAGAGAAGAGCTAACACCTATCCTTCTCAAACTCTTCCAAAAAATTGCGGAGGAAGGAACACTCCCAAACTCATTCTATGAGGCCACCATCACCCTGATACCAAAACCAGACAAAGATACTACAAAGAAAGAAAATTACAGACCAATATCACTGATGAATATAGATGTAAAACTCCTCAACAAAATACTAGCAAATAGAAGCCAACAACACATTAAAAGGATCATACCCCATGATCAAGTGGGATTTATCCCAGGGATGCCAGGATTCTTCAATATACGCAAATCAATCAATGTGATACACCATATTAACAAATTGAAGAATAAAAACCATATGATCATCTCAATAGATGTAGAAAAAGCTTTTGACAAAATTCAACACCCATTTATGATACAAACTCTCCAGAAAGTGGGCATAGAGGGAACCTACCTCAACATAATAAAGGCCATATATGACAAACCCACAGCAAACATCATTCTCAATAGTGAAAAACTGGAAGTATTTCCTCTAAGATAAGGAACAAGGCAAGGATGTCCACTCTCACCGCTATTATTCAACATAGTTTTGGAAGTCCTAGCCTCGGCAATCAGAGAAGAAAAAGGAATACAAATTGGAAAAGAAGAAGTAAAACTGTCACTGTTTGCAGATGACATGATACTATACATAGACAATCCTAAAGATGCCACCAGAAAACTACTAGATCTAATCAATGAATCTGGTAAAGTTGCAGGATACAAAATTAATTCACAGAACTCTCTTGCATTCCTATACACTAATGATGAAAAATCTGAAAGAGAAATTAAGGAAACACTCCCATTTACCACTGCAACAAAAAGAATAAAATACTTAGGAATAAACCTACCTAGGGAGACAAAAGACCTGTATGCAGAAAACTATAAGACACTGATGAAAGAAATAAAGATGATACCAACAGATGGAGAGATATACCATGTTCTTGGATTAGAAGAATCAATATTGTGAAAATGACTATACTACCCAAAGCAATCTACAGATTCAATGCAATCCCTATCAAATTACCAATGGCATTTTTTACAGAACTAGAACAAAAAATCTTAAAATTTGTATGGAGACACAAAAGACCCCGAATAGCCAAAGTAGCCTTGAGGGAAAAAAACGGAGCTGGAGGAATCAGACTCCCTGACTTCAGACTATACTGCAAAGCTACAGTAATCAAGACAATATGGTACTGGCACAAAAACAGAGATCAATGGAACAAAACAGAAAGCCCAGAGGTAAACCCACGCACATATGGTCAACTAATCTATGACAAAGGAGGCAAGGATATACAACGGAGAAAAGACAGTCTCTTCAATAAGTGGTGCTGGGAAAACTGGACAGCTACATGTAAAAGCATGAAATTAGAACACTTCCTAACACCATACACAAAAATAAACTCAAAATGGATTAGAGACCTAAATGTAAGACTGGACACTATAAAACTCTTAGTGAAAAACATAGGCAGAACACTCTTTGACATAAATCACAGCAAGATCTTTTTTGATCCACCTCCTAGAGTAATGGAAATAAAAACAAAAATAAGCAAATGGGACCTAATGAAACTTAAAAGCTTTTGCACAGCAAAGGAAACCATAAACAAGACAAAAAGACAACCCTCAGAATGGGAGAAAATATTTGCAAACGAATCAACGGACAAAGGATTAATCTCCAAAGTATATAAACAGCTCATGCAGCTCAATATTAAAAAAACAAACAACCCAATCCAAAAATAGGCAGAAGACCTAAATAGACATTTCTCCAAAGAAGACATACAGATGGCCAAGAAGCACATGAAAAGCTGCTCAACATCACTAATTATTAGAGAAATATAAATCAAAACTACAATGAAGTATCACCTCACACCAGTTAGAATGGGCTTCATCAGAAAATCTACAAACAACAAATGCTGGAGAGGGTGTGGAGAAAAGGGAACTCTCTTCCACTGTTGGTGGAAATGTAAACTGATACAGCCACTATGGAGAACGGTATGGAGGTTCCTTAAAAAACTAAAAATAGAATTACCATATGATCCAGCCATCCCACTACTGGGTATATACCCAGAGAAAACCACAATTCAAAAAGATACATGCACCCCAATGTTCATTGCAGCACTATTTACAATAGCCAGGTCATGCGAGCAACCTAAATGCCCATCAACAGACAAATGGATAAAGAAGATGTGGTACATATATATAATGGGATATTACTCAGCCATAAAAAGAACGAAATTGGGTCATTTGTTGAGACGTGGATGGATCTAGAGACTGTCATACAGAGTGAAGTAAGTTGGAAAGAGAAAAACAAACATCATATATTAACGCATATATGTGGAACCTAGAAAAATGGTACAGATGAACCAGTTTGCAGGGCAGAAATTGAGACACAGATGTAGAGAACAAACGTATGGACACCAAGGGGGGAAAGCCGCAGGGGGGTGGGGGGTGTGTGATGAATTGGGCGATTGGGATTGATATGTATACACTGATGTGTATAAAACTGATGACTAATAAGAACCTGCTGTATAAAAAAATATATAGAAAACCAATTTATTAGGTTTATAGACATGTGTGCAATTTTAAAAAAAAAACACTACTGTTACCTTGAAAAAAAACAAGAGTTTTTTAGAAATGAAATTTGGTACTGAGAAGAGACGATCCTTTAATTCAATGTATATTGCACAGAAATGTAGCTGAGAGCATGATCATTAGGGTAAGATAACTTGGCCTCAATTCCTACTTTCCCTACTTCCTTGCCATGTGTTGGCATAGGTATTTAACTCTCAAAGCCTTGCCCACCTCATGTGAAGTAAACGGATAATCCCATCTTCTAATCTGGAATTCCCAAGTGTGATGTAATGGGTGTAAAATGTCAATTACAAAGCCCAGTATACAGGATATTTAATAAATGGCAGCTATTGTTCACTCTTACTTAATCTTTTAATTTTCATTACTTACAAATTGCCAAAGCATATCTAAAATAAACAATGTCAAAATGAGTTAGATTTCATATTGTACTTTAAAAATATATTTCACAAAGACTTCTTGTCCAAATAGCTCTATAAGTTCATGCTTCGACGTACTTCCTAACCTCCCAATACCCAGCGGAGAAAATACGAAATAGAAAACCAAATATATTCTGAACTCCAAAATAAACTTAACACCTCAACAGAGCAGCAACAGAACAGAAAAAAACAGAGCAGTGAACTAGGGTGAAATCACAGCACTTCTAGGCTCTGGAGTCAAAAGCTACTAGTGACATCTAGGAACTTAGATGTAGAGGGAGAACAGGGATGAAAAGTGCTCCAAGTGAGAAGAGGATGAAGGCCTGATTCACTACTTGAAGCTCCCTGAAAGAAGGCCAACATGAAGCACAGCAAAAACTGCTACTGAACCTCACTTAAAACCACGGCTTTTAGAAACCTCTAGGGCTAAATAGATTGGAGACTGAAGCAGTCCCCTCCTTCCCTCAGCCAAAGGTCAGGATCTGCCAAAAGTCCAACGTCACTGTGAGGAAGGAGATCTAAAATGCTATTGTAGGACTTGGTTCTACACTGGGGCCTTGGAAGCAGGTAGAGGTAACTACACAAGTACTAGACAGATGTGCTCAGGGGGAGAAAAGGAAGGGGAAAACAAAATCTCCCACTTCTGAAAACCAAAATTCTAAGATGTCCAAAGTCTTAAAAATAAAATGAAAATGGTTCTCAGGATTTTATAAGTCTGATAAACATTTTTAAATATTTACAATGCTTAGAGAAATAAGTAACTTCCATTTTTTAAAAAAGTATGAAATAAAAAGCAAACATAAATAAAACAAGAGCCAATGGATATGCAAAATAACTAGGAATTTTGCAAATGAAAAATATTGTCAAAATGTCCATCTATGGCTGAATGGAATAATGAAATGTGATATATATATATAAAATATATAATGGAATATTATTCAATCTTTCAAAGGAATGAAAATTCGATACATGTTACAACATGAATGAGCTTTGAAAACACTACGCTAAGTGAAATAAGATAGACACAAAAGGACAAATATTGAATGATTCCACTTATATACAGACAGACAGTAGAACAGAGGTTACCAGGGACTGGGGAGAAAGGGGGAATGAAGAGTTACTGCTTAAGGTGTACAGAGTTTCTGTTTGGGATGAGGAAAAAGTTCTGGAGTTGAATACTGATGAAGGTTGCACAACACTGTGAATGTACTTAATGCCACTGACCTGTACATTTAAAAATGTTTAAAATGCTAAATTTTATGTTACTCATTTAAATGACAAAAATTACTAGCAGTGGGAAGAAAAACCTTAACACAAAGGACACATGCCAGACAGAACTCAAAAGAAAATCTAGCAAGATGTATAAAAGAGTACTTAAGAGATATGGGGATGAGGTGGAAGAACTCCAACCTAATCCCAAGAGAAATCCCAGAAGAAGAGAGTGGCAGTGTTAGAGAAAATTGTGATTTTCTTTTCCTTAGCTGTCCTGCATTGTAACTCCCCTTCTATGTTTGAGAAAAACCCTAACATTGAGACAGAGCTGTCTTCTATTATACAACTGGAAAATGATGGATACTTGACTTCTCAGCCTCCTTATGACTACAGTACAGGCTCATGACCTGGGGTCCATTCACCCCAGACTTAGAAAAGAAAACAAGGGACTTCCCTGGTGGTACAGTGGTTAAGAATCTGCCTGTCAATGCAGGGGACACGGTTCAATCCCTGGTCTAGGAAGATCTCACATGCTGCAGAGCAACTAAGTCCATATGCCACTACTACTGAGCCTGCGCTCCAGAGCCTGCGAGCCACAACTACTGAAGCCTGCACGCCATAACTACTGAAGCCCATGTGCCTAGAGCCCGTGTTCCACAACAAGAGAAGCCACCGCAATGAGAAGCCCGCACACTGCAATGAAGAATAGCCCCTGCTTGACACAACTAGAGAAAGCCTGGGTGGAGCAACGAAGACCCAAAGCAGCCAAAAAGAAAAAAAAGAAAAAGAAAACCAATTATCCAAAGCAGCAAAGATTACAAAGAAACCAATGTCTTGGCAGGTACATTCAGTTTCCAGAGGCAGATGTCCTATGGGAGCATCCAGTTTTGAGTTGGTGAGGGGAGGGGAAGAGGCAGAATTAAAAACAGAAGTCAGGGTGTATCTCACTGAGAAGATTTGAGAGAAGACCTAAAGAAAGTAACAAAGTTAACCAGGCACAGTATTCAAGCACAGGAAACATCCTGAGCAAAAACTTTAAGGCAGGAACGTACCTGATATGTTTGAATAAAAGCAAGGAAGCCAGTGTAACTGCCAGTGACTGAGAAAAAGGGACAGCAGAAGAGGTCATGTGGTGACAAGAAGCCACATCATAAAACCTTGTAAGCCTTTGTAAGAGCTTAGGCTTTTGCTTTGAGTGACATGCGAACCACTGGAAGGTCTTAAGCACAGGAGTAACATGATCTAACTTATATTTTTTAAAAACCACTCTGGCAGCTATATTGAGAATAAACTGTAGGTGGGCATGGATAGAAGTGGGGAGAGCAGTTAGAAGGCATTGCAGTAACACAGGTAGGAAAGCGTAATCATAGAAAGTCCCTGCTTTTCATTCCATGTCAAGCTGTGACAATTTAGGACATAAGCTTGTCTTTCTCTAAGTTGTCTAATACTGTACAAAGCACAACTCTATCCCATAGTCCTTGAGATGATCACGTCCTTTGCACTGTTCTTTGACAGCAGACTCTCAATAACTCTCCCAATATTTCTTTAGTGGATGCCATTATAGATTCCCTTCTTATTCCCTCTCTTATCTATCCACTTTAAGGCCACAGATCCCCACCCATATGTGGTAAAGGTAATAACAAGGTTCCCAGAACACATGCAACAGAAATCCATAAAATTATAAGCAGAGTCTAACACTATCTTCTCAGCTCCATCCTGGCGGGAAAGTCTGAGGCTAAGTTTGAAGGAAGTTTGAAAAACAGACCAACAATGAGGTCAAAGGCAATTTAAAAAAAAAAAAAAGACAGGTATAAAAGGATAACTTGGCCTACGTGATCAAAAAGCAAGAGACCTTCTGGGTACTGCTGAGCTACTGTTTCTCCCTTTACCTGTATTCTAAACTAAGAGTTAAATAAATCTAGCAGACATAGAATGGACAGATGAGACAATTCGATACTCTGTAATATCTAATTGGAAGGATAATCTCTAGTCAAGAAACCAGGGCTGCAAAAAGCTGAATGCTCACTTTACTGATGCTCTGTGTAAGAGTTCAGAGCAATCTTCTCTTTCATGTTTAGGGTTCAAATAGCCAAAACCCATACTCTAGTTTTTGATCCTGATCATTGCTGAATTACAAGGTCAGTTGAATTTATGGCCTTTTATATATTTTAAGATAAAAATCAGTCTACTGACTTGGAAAAAATGGTAGAGATAGAGACACTGGATAACACAGAAGACCCGAAGTTTCGCTGCTACTAAACCTCCCTTTGCAGCAGAAAAAGGCCCTCCTTCTCTACTGTGATGAGGGTGTTCTTGCCTTGCTTGAAGACTTTTAGATTGGCTCACCCAAATGAGCTGTCTTGCAGAGCAAGCCAGTTTTCGTTATGCCCTATACCAACTATCCCCAGTGTTCCATGAAATCAATCAGTTTCCTTTCCTAGCCATCCCAAGGTGAATGTGGTGTAAAAGATAGGAGTTATTCACGAGCTCCGCTCCACGGACTTTCACTCATCAAGGCTGATCTGGTACTGTTACTGAGCAGGACCCTATGAGGCTTTCCCAGAACAGAATGCCTCCTTCCATCGCCCGCAATGTCCTCCACGTGCCTCTTGTCTATAGAAAAACTTTAGCCTCCTAGGCCTTCCCCAAGTTCCAAAGAGTAAATTTAATCAGAGAAGTGAGAAAATACAGAAATAAAGGAAAACAGTCGAGCAAGACAAATTAATAATAATTTAGCCATTAAACAAAGTCAAGGACCTTTAGTTCCTCCTCAAATACTATAGAAAATATTATGAGCCATGTCCTTTGTTTCAGATACTGAAACCCCCACCAGGTGGAAGAAGTTAACTGTATACGGCTCGCAAGCAGGTAGACCCCAGACCGGTTGGAACCAAAAGGCTGATGATATTGACTCCTGATTATCTCACCACCAACCAGTCAGCAGAATATCCACAAGCTGATCACACACCCCACAACTCCCCTCCCTCACCCTGTCTTTAAAAACCTTTCCCTGAAAGCCTTCAGAGAGTTCAGGACTTTTCAGCACTTGCTACCTGGACTCCTTGCTTGGCGCCCTGCAATAAACGCTGCACTTCCCTTCATCACAACCCAGAGTTAGCAGACTGGCTTAACTGCATGTGGGCAAGGAGACCAAAGTTTGGTTCAGTAACAGTACCATAACTGTTGAATCAGAACTGGCCAGTAGGGACTTCCCTGGGGGTCCAGTGGATAAGACTCCATGCTCCCAATGCAGGGGGCGCCCAGGTTCGATCCCTGGTCAGGGAACTAGATCCCACAGGCATGCTGCAACTAAGAGTTCGCATACCACAACTAAAGATTCTGCATGCTGCAACTAAGGATCCTGCATACCGCAATTAAAAGATCCAGCACAGCCTAAATAAATAAATTAAATTTAAAAAAAAAGAACTGAGTAGCACTGAGTCTCTGATATGGTACCATACACCAAGTGGATTAATTAGCCAACATCGATAGGCAAGTTCATTACAGTGGACTCCACTGATCATGAAAGGGATGGGATTTGAATTTTCTTTCCATGCCTGCTTTACTTCTGGCAATGGACCTTCCATAGACTACTGAATACTTGATTTGCCATCACATTAATATGTTTAAAACTACAATATGAGGAAGGAACTCACTTTAAAGTAAAAGAAGTAGAATAAGGAATTGATACTCACAGGATTTACTGATATTACTAATTACTTCATCACCCAGAGCACTGGACTGTATAAAGCAACAGAGAGAACTATAAGAGGCTTTGTTATGCCACCTTTTTAAAGGCGCTATCCACATATTGTGATAACTGCTCTGAACCAGCAAGCAATATAGTTATGTTTCTTCCACAGGCAGAATACATGGTTCGAAAAAGAAGAGATAGAGATGGAAGGGGCACTTCTCACTCTCAAACATAATGACTCACTTGTAAAATTTTAACTTCCCATCTCTGAGGACTCAGACTCTGCTAATACAGCATCCAATGAAGCATGAATATACCAGATGAGAACATCATTCAATTAAAATGAATCCGAGATTACCATGAAGCCATTTCAGGTTTAGGTTCTTCCTGCCACTGGGCAAACCAAAAAAAGGCACTTTTGGTATTGGCTGGCATGATTAATTTGTACTAGTCCTCAAGAAGAAACAGGCTTGCTGCTATACAAAAGAAGTGGGGAAAAGTATAGATGCAACCAAAGGGATCCTCAAGGAACATCCTAATACTGCCATGCTCTGTGCTAAAAGTTAATGGAAGACTATAGCATCCTGAAACATACAGAACTACCAAGGGCTCAAGTACCATTAGCTGAGGTACTAACTAAAAAGAAGAAATCATGAGATGGGTAGCAAAGATGGGAAGTTATTGATGCAACCTGCAACCAGGTAGAGAAACATGTCTATAACATCTACTATATAATACTCCATGCTGTATCATATATACTCATAAATTTTACTTCATTGATGTCTTCCCTCTTCCTTTCCCCACTTACTTTTTTTAAAAACATCTTTATTGGAGTATAATTGCTAGACAATGGTGTGTTAGTTTCTGCTTTATAACAAAGTGAATCAGCTATACATATATCCCCATATCTCCTCCCTCTTGCATCTCCCTCCCACCCTCCCTATCCCACCCCAATAGGTGGTCACAAAGCACCAAGCTGATCTCCCTGTGCTATGTGGCTGCTTCCCACTAGTCATCTATTTTACATTTGGTAGTGTATATATGTCCATGCCACTCTCTCACTTCGTCCCAGCTCACCCTTCCCCCTCCCCGTGCCCTCAAGTTCATTCTCTACATCTGCGTCTTTATTCCTATCCTGCCCCTAGGTTCTTCAGAACCATTTTTTTTTAGAATCCATATATATGTGTTAGCATACGGTATTTGCTTTCCTCTTTCTGACTTACTTCACTCTGTATGACAGACTCTAGGTCTGTCCACCTCACTACATATAACTCAATTTCATTTCTTTTTATGGCTGAGTAATATTCCATTGTATATATGTGCCACATCTTCTTTATCCATTCATCTGTTGATGGACACTTAGGTTGCTTCCATGTCCTGGCTATTGTAAACAGAGCTGCAATGAACATTGTGGTACATGACTCTTTTTGAATTATGGTTTTCTCAGGGTATATGCCCAGTAGTGGGATTGCTGGGTCGTATGGTAGTTCTATTTTCAGTTTTTTAAGGAACCTCCATACTGTTCTCCATAGTGGCTGTATCAATTTACATTCCCACCAACAGTGCAAGAGGGTTCCCTTTTCTCCACACCCACTCCAGCATTTGTTGTTTGTAGATTTTTTGATGATGGCCATTCTGACCAGTGTCAGATGATATCTCATTGTAGTTTTTTTTGTTTTTGTTGTGGTACGCGGGCCTCTCACTGTTGTGGCCTCTCCCGTTGCGGAGCACAGGCTCCGACACGCAGGCTCAGCAGCCATGGCTCACGGGCCTAGCCGCTCCACAGCATGTGGGATCTTCCCAGACTGGGGCACGAACCCGTGTCCCCTGCATCGGCAGGTGGACTCTCAACCACTGCACCACCAGGGAAGCCCCTCATTGTAGTTTTGATTTGCATTTCTCTAATGATTAATGATGTTGAGCATTCTTTCATGTGTTTGTTGGCAATCTGTATATCTTCTTTGAAGAAATGTCTATTTAGATCTTCTGCCCACTTTTGGATTGGGTTGTTTGTTTTTTTGATACTGTGCTGCATGAGCTGCTTGTAAATTTTGGAGATTAATCCTCTGTCAGTTGCTTCATTTCCAAATATTTTCTCCCATTCTGAGGGTTGTCTTTTGGTCTTGTTTATGGTTTCCTTGCTGTGCAAAAGCTTTTAAGTTTCATTACATCCCATTTGTTTACTTTTGTTTTTATTTCCATTTCTCTAGGAGGTGGGTCAAAAAGGACTTTGCTGTGATTTATGTCACAGTGTTCTGCCTATGTTTTCCTCTAAGAGTTTGATAGTGTCTGGCCTTACATTTAGGTCTTTAATCCATTTTGAGTTTATTTTTGTGTATGGTATTAGGGAGTGCTCTAATTTCATTCTTTTACATGTAGCTGTCCAGTTTTCCCAACACTGCTTATTGAAGAGACTGTCTTTTCTCCACTGTATATTCTTGCCTCCTTTGTCAAAAATAAGGTGACCATATGTGCATCACCACCTACTTTTAAAGGGTGTAATGATGAGGTTTCATTTACACTACAATCCACATATTACAGAAGAGCAAAAGAGAAACATTATGAAACTATTCTCCATTTCTCTAGAAGGGAAAATATTCTAGATATCATCAATCTGGAAAGACATACTAAGGATAAAAGCTTGTGTAATATAGCTAAAGCATTATATAGAGGCAATTCTATAATCTCCAATTCTTGTATTAGAAAAGGCTAAAAATAAATTCACTAAGTGCCCAACCTAAAAACTGACAAAAATTTTAAATTTAAAAAAAAATTAAAAACCTAGAGATCAACAACAAAAAATAGAAAATGTTATTTATGAAAATTGATAAATACATTAACAAAACAGAAAACAATGAGAGACAAGAGTCCGGATCAGCATGTGAAAAGGTTGGTTTTTTGAAAAATCATAACAGATAAACTTCAGAAAGACTGATGATGTGAAAATGAATTTTAAAAAGCACAAAAACAATATCAGTATAAAAGGAGGGACATAACCATAAATGCAGTCAAGATTTTAAAGTATACTAAGAAATACAATAAAAAAACTTTATGACAGGGCTTCCCCGGTGGCACAGTGGTTGGGAGTCCGCCTGCCGATACAGGGGATGCGGGTTCGTGCCCCGGTCCGGGAGGGTCCCATGTGCCGTGGAGCGGCTGGGCCCGTGGGCCATGGTCGCTGGGCCCGCACGTCCAGAGCCTGTGCTCCGCAACGGGAGAGGCCACGACAGTGAGAGGACTGCGTACCACAAAAAAAAAAAAAAACCTTTATGACAAAAAATATGAAAATAGGGGGACTTCCCTGGTGGTGCAGCAGTTAAGAATCCACCTGCCAATGCATGGGACATGGGTTAGAGCCCTGGTCCGGGAAGATCCCACATGCCATGGAGCAACTAAGCCTGTGTGCCACAACTACTGAGCCCGCATCCCACAACTACTGAAGCCCATGTGCCTAGAGCCCGTGCTCCACAATGAGAAGGCACCACAATGAGAAGCCCACGTACTGCAACGAAGAGTAGCCCCTGCTCGTTGCAACTAGAGAAAACTCACGTACATCAACAAAGACCCAATGCAGCCAAAAATAAATGAATAAATTTATAAATATATATATGATAACGGGGATGTAAAAATTTCCTGGAAAATATAAGAGAACTGAGGTTTTTAAGGTTTTCAATATATAAGATCATGCCATATGCAAAGAGAAACTATTTTACTTCTTCCTTTCCTATTTGGATATCTTTTATTCTTTCTTTCTCAACTGCGCTAGCTAGGAATTCCAGTACTGTGTTAAACAGAACTAGAGAGAGTGGCATCCCCTTGTCTTATTCCTAACCATTAAGTATGAGGGTTAGCTATGGGCTTGTTATATATGGCCTTTATTATGGTGAAGCATAGTCTTTTTATACCTAATTTGTTAAGAGTTTTAAATATGAAGGCATGTTGTATTTTGCAAATGCCTTTTCTGCATCTATTGAGAGAGTCATTGGATTCTATCATTCATGGTGAATGATTTTAATGTACTGTTGAATTTGGTTTGCCAGGATTCTGTTGAGGACTCTGCATCTATGTTCATCAGAGATAATGGCCTATAATTCTTTTCATGTAGTATTCTTGTCTAGCTTTGATATCAGGGTAATACTGGCCTTATAAAATGAGTCTGGGAATGTTCCCTCCTCTTCAACTTTTTGGAAGAGTTTGAGAAGGAATGGTATTATTTCTTTAAATGTCAAATAGACAGCAATACAATAAAATATGATGTTGAAAGTGGGTACTGAAGACATCCAATATTATTGTATTGCTGTCTATTTCTCCCTTCAGTTCTGTTAATACTTGCTATCTTTAGGTGCTCTGATGTTGGGTGACATATATTTACAACTGTTTTCTGCTCTTGATGAATTGACCCCTTTATCACTACATAATCACCTTCTTTGTTTGTCCTTATAGTTTTTGACTTAAAATCTATTTTGTCTGATATAAGAAAAGCTGTCATTGACATCTTTTGGCTTCCATTTGCATGGAATATCTTTTTCTATTCCTCCGCTTTGAGCCTATGTTTACCCTTAAAGGTGTAGTGAGTCCCTTATAGGCAGCATATAGGGGGTCTTGCTTTTTATCCACCAGCCACCCTATGTCATTTGAATGGAGAATTTACTCCATATACATTTAAAGTAATTACTGACAGGTAATGACTTATTAAAGCCATCTTACTAATCTTCTTCTGGCTCTTCTGTTGTTCCTTTGTTACTTTCTTCCTCTCTTGTTGACTTCCTTTGTGATTTGATGGATTTCTCCGGTGGTATGCTTTGATTTTTTTCTCTTCATCTCCTGTGTTTCTACTATAGGTGTTTGCTTTGTGGTTACAATGAAGCTTACATGAAACATCTTAAAGTTATAACAGTCTGTTTTAGGCTGATAACTACTTAACATCAATTGCATATAAAAACTCTACACTTTCACTCCCCCCACTACATTTTATGTTTTTGACATCACAATTTACATTTTATACTGTGCATCCATTACAAATTATTGTAGCTATCATTATTTTGAATACTCTTGTCTTTTCACATTTATACTAGAGTTAAGTGTTTCACATACCATTACAGTATTAGAGTATTCTGAATTTGACTATATACCTACTTTTACTAGTGTTTTATACTTTCATATGTTTTCATGTTATTAACTAGCATCCTTTGATTTCAGCTTGAAGAACACCCTTTAGCATTGTTTGTAAGGCCGATCTAATAGATCTAATGGTTATGAACCCCCACAACTTTTGTTTTTCTAGGAAAGTCTTTATCTCTCCCTCACATCTGAAAGACAACTTTGCCAGGTAAAGTATTCCTGGTATTTTTTCCTTCAGCACTATGAATATATAACCCCTTCTCTCCTGGCTTGTTAGGCTTCTGCTGTGAAACCGCTGATAGCCTTATGGTTAAAAATACATATTTTAAATGAATGCTGATTTAAGTAAATGGGGTTTTTTTTGCATCTATTATATTTATTTAATGTACTAAATTTACTGGGTGCACACAACACAACCTCTGCCATTCTGCCACTCTCCTGATAATCTGAATCTCAAGAGGAGCAACATAAACATGGAAAACAGTGTAAAACTTCAGGAGTAGCATTCTGAAGAGACTGTCCTCTAAGTCGTGCTATCCAGAGCTACTCCAGCTGCTATCCTTTCTGAAAACTAGTACCTTAGCTTTTCATTTAGAGCCTACCTGTTTTACATACTTAATGAAACTGCTCTCAATGTCTGCTAGCCATAGATAAGACAAACATTGGGGCTATAAAAGATTCCAAGCTGCTGCTGTCCTGCGGTGCTCTCTGAACAGAGAATTCCCATCTTGTAAATGAGTGACATGATCTAGACACCTGAGTCTCCTTTCTGCTACCCCTCTCCCCAAAGAGTTCAAGTACCCTTTCCCCCTTCTGGTTGTGGCCCTGCACTGCTGTCTCTGAAAGGTCTCCTGCTGTGACAGATTTCCTTTGCAACTTGTCAGAGCTCTGCCTAAATAAAGCTCATTATGTGCTACTACTATCTCATGGTCATGTCTTTTATCAGCCCTAAAATCCTCTAGTTTACTACAAATGTATAAGTTTTTCAGTGAAACTTTATAAAAAGTAGCAACAATACCTGAATCATTTTAATAATGAGAAAACCCAGATATCAAGAAACACTTTAAAAGATAACTGAAAATATGAAAAATTTTAAAGTTCCCGTAAAAACATTCCCACAGATGGATTATTCAAGCAATTTCACTCCCTGTCAACCAAATAAAACAAGAAGTACTTCAGTACAAATGGCACAAGTTTTTCAAGAAGCAGATGATATACCCTATGAAGCACTGAGAGCACAGTTGTGCTCCCAAGTATGGCAGGATGCAATGAAGAAGGTACATGATAGAAACACAATGCACGTTCTCTGATTGAGAGACCCTCACCTCCCGGTTGATATGTGCTAAGGTAGAGCCCCAAGTCCCAGTCCTGCTGATCTAACCAAGCATTGGGAAGATATCCAGGAGAAATGTGACCATTTTAATGCACAACACCACCCATGTAGTATTGCTATCTAAGATGCTTAAGCTGAATCTAACCATGAGGAAACAGACAAATACAAATTGAGGGACATTTTGCAAAAACAACTGGCCTGGGCACTTCAACAACGTCAATGCCATGAAAAGAAAAAAGAAAACCAAGGCTGGAGAACTGTTCTAAATTAAAAGAGATTATGACATGACAATGATAAAATATGATATTTAATTCTTGATTGGATCCTGAACCACACACACCCCCGACCGCCAAAAAACCAACCAAATGAAAACAGCTATAAAGGACATTCATGGGACAATTAGGGAGACATCTGAATATGGACTATATATTTTATAGTACTATTATATCAATGTTACATTTCCTGAGTGTAATAATTATACTGTGATTATGTTAGAGAATGTACTTTTTCTTAAGATGTATATACTAAAATATTGAGCAGTTCCTGGGTTCCGGTATCCCCAACCTATTATCTTTTGTATTCCCAGACATTAGAGTGTAGAATGCTTTAATGCAGTGATTATTCTGGGTTATATCAGTATTTCCTCCTTTTTTTCTTTCACTCTTCAAATGTGTCTAAAATTCCCTATATTAAATTCTATTTCATAAAGTGACTCATAAGTTTCTCTTTTCTTGACTAAACCCTAACTTACCAGAAGGATACTCTGATGCTAACTCAACCTCTGGTCAAAAACATAATTTCTACTACCAAAAGCTACATAGTTAAACAGTACGTTAAATTTTATATTTTAAAATGATGAATTTTAAAATACAAAATCACAATCTAATAATAATACATATTACTTTTAAAAATAAGACATGACAGTAAAGAATTTTTAAAAATCACCCAAAATCTGAACATGCAAAAACAACAAATGTTAACATTTTGATATATTTACATCTTGTCTCTCCTCTATTCAGAGATTGCTTTTGTTTCAAAAATTTGTGACCAAACTACATACCCATTTTCTACACTGTCCTTTTATCCTTAGGTATGCCTTTACAGTTTTTTCAATTTCTGTTTGCAGAAAGAAAAGATTTTAAAAGTCTCCCTCACTTTCACATACAGAAACAAAATGACAGATTTATCACTAACTCCTATCCTCTCATCAAGGACTATTCTCAAAATAGTACATCATTTTTAAAAAACATGCTGCATGCATAATTGTTTTATAAAATTTGTAACAAATTACCTTTCCAATATACAGGAAAAGAGGTTAAATTTGTCAGTATTTTAAGATAAAATTGTGTCCTCAGAATTATATATGATAAAGCAGGTATATTTTTTGCAGGAAAACATGCCAATAGAATATTTTATACTATGAACCAAAAAGAAAACAGCCTTCCTCTGCAACCAATGAAAATTATAAATAAATTTAGTAAAGCCAACTACTCACCCCCTATTACTGACAATTGCTTTTTTCAAATGAATGTAATTTGCAGGAAAGATCCCCTGTAAAAGAGAAAAGATTTCCCATTAGAAAAAGTAATTTGTGATTAACATCTCATATAGACTAAAACAGCAGCCAGATTTCAGCATGGAACTACTCTATCAACAACACAGTAGGTTTTTTAACGTAGCAAACATTTTACATATTAATTAAGAATACAAAGTTGCACAAACTATATTCAACAGAAATTTCACTGTCATTTGCAATCAGAGTCTATCCTCAGGGAAAAAACAACTGTGATGTTAAGCAACCACCAAAAAACAATTTTTTTTAAGTTTTAGAAATATTCCATCAAATCACTCTTAGGATATAGACTTAACATACAGAGCTTAACATGTATCTACAAAACGACATCATCATCTAACCAACAATTTACAGATTATCCAGCTCTGAGCTAGAGAAAGAATTCTCACATTCTGGGTAACATTTGTATTCACAAGAATAAATCAATTTGGGAGCTTCTATAAATATTTCTTCTTTTACTCTTTCCAAACGGTTTCCACTTTGGTATCTGCCATAATTTGATTTCAATTCCTAAGGGATAAAAATGTATTCTGGGGCTTCCCTGGTGGCGCAGTGGTTGAGGGCCCACCTGCCAATGCAGGGGACAAGGGTTCGTGCCCCGGTCCGGGAGGATCCCGCGTGCCGCGGAGCGGCTGGGCCCGTGAGCCATGGCCATTGAGCCTGCGCGTCTGGAGCCTGTGCTCCGCAACGGGAGAGGCCACAACAGCGCGAGGCCCACATACCGCAAAAAAAAAAAAAAAAAAAAAAAAATGTATTCTGTTTTAGAAAACAAATAAGTTTTCCAATCAATGTTTTTCACTCTTTTTCCTGATGTATAAAACTCCCTTTAAGGCTTCCCTGGTGGCGAAGTGGTTGAGAGTCCGCCTACCAATGCAGGGGACATGGGTTCGTGCCCCGGTCTGGGAAGATCCCACATGCCGCGGAGCGGCTGGGCCCGTGAGCCATGGCCGCTGAGCCTGCGCGTCCGGAGCCTGTACTCCGCAATGGGAGAGGCCACAACAGTGAGAGGCCCGCGTACCGCAGAAAAAAAAAAAAAAACCTCCCTTCAAATAAAACACAGATGGCCTATTTTTTAAATACTCTTTGGCCCACACCACTATCAGTAATAAACTCAATCTATACCACACAAACCCATCAGCAGCTGGACTACAGTAATGCATTTTACAGTTTTCAGTGTACAGATCTTTCACCTCCTTGGTTAAATTTATTCCCAAGTATTTGATTATTCTGATGCTACTGTGAATGGGATCGTTTCCTTTATTTCTTTTTCAGATATTTCATTGATAGTGCATAAAAACACAACTAAATTCTCTGTGTTCATTTTATATCCTGCAATTTTACTGTATTTATTGGTTAGTTCTGTTTCCTGGGGGAATCTTTAGGATTTTCTATATATCATATCATATGCAAACAAATAAAATTTTACTTCTTTACTCATTTTGATGCCTTTTATTTCCTTTTCTTACCTGACTGCTCTAGCTAGGACTTCCAGAACTCTGTTGAATAGGCATGGTGAGAGTGGGCACCCTTATCTTGCTCCTCATCTCAGAGGAAAAGTTTTCAACTTTCACCACTGAGTATGACATTAGCTGTGGGCTTATCACATATGGCCTTTAATAGGTTGAGGTGTGTTCCTTCTAAACCCAATTTGTTTTCAGTTTTATTCATGTAAGGATGTATTTTATCAAAAAACTTTGCATATATTGAGATGATCATATGATTTTTATCTTTCATTCTATTGATGCAGTATAGCACACTCACTGATTTGTGAATGCTGAACCATCCTTGCATCCCTTTCATTAATCCCACTTAATCATGGTGTATGACCCTTTTCATATGCTATTAAAACTGCTAATATTTTGTTGAGAGTTTCTGCATCTATATTCATCAGGAGTAATGACCTGTATTTTTCTTTTCCTACACTGTCCTTATGTGGCTTTGGTATCAGAGTAATGCTAGCCTCATGAAATGAATCTGAAAGTGTTCCTTCCTCTTCAATTTTTGGAATAGTTTGAGAAGGACTGGTGTTAATTCTTCTTTAAAGTTTAGTAGAATTCACCAGTGAAGTCATCTGGTCCTGAACTTTTCTTCGTTGGGAGGTTTTTTTATTACTGATTCAATCTCCTTACTGATTACTGGACTATTCAGATGTTCTATTTCCTCATGATTCATTCTGGATAGGTGGTAAGTTTCTAGGAATTTATCCATTTCTTCTAGGTGGTCCGATTTGTTAGCATACAATTGTCATAGTAGTCTCTTATAATCTTCTGTATTTCTGTGGTATCATTTTCAATGTCTCCTCTTTCATTTCTCATTTTGAGTCTTTTTTTTTCCCTCAGTCAATTTTGTTTATCTTTTAAAAGAACCAGTTCTTAGTGACACTAATCTTTTCTCTTGTTTTTTGGTCTCTTTTTCATTTATTTTCACCCTGATCTTTGTTATTTCCTTGATTCTGCTAAATTTGGGCATAGTTTCTTCTTTTTTTTCCTAGTTTCTTCACATGTAAAGTAAGGTTGTTTATTTAACATCTTTTTTTTCTCTTACTGTAGGCATTTATCACTATAAACTTCCCTCCTCAAACTGCTTCTGCAGTATCCCACAGGTTTTGGTATACTGTGTTCCTGTTTTCACTTGTGTCGAGATTTCTTTTTAATCTCTTCTCTGGTCCATTGGTTGTTCAGAATGTGTTAATTTTCATATATTTGTGAATTTTCCAGTTTTCTTGCTGTTAATGATTTCTAGTTTCATACCGCTGTGGTCAGAAAAGATACATGGTATGATTTCAATCTTCTTAAATTTGCTAAAGCCTTGTTATATGACCTATTCTAAAGAATGTTCCATTTACAATTGAGAAGAACATGTACTCTGCTGCTGATGGATTGAATATTCTATATGTGTCTGTTAGTTATATTTGGTCTAAAATATAGTTCAAGTCCAACATTTCCTTGTTGATTTTCTGTCTGGATGATCTATCCAGTGCTGAAAATGGGGTGCTGAAGGCCCCTATTATTATTGTATTGTTATCTACTTCTCCCTTCAAATCTATTTAGTATTTGCTTAATATATTTAGGGGCTCCATTTTGGGTGAACATATATTTATGATTGTTATTCCTTCTTGATAAATTGACCCCTTTATCATTATGTAATGACTTTCTTTATCTCTAGTTAATTTTTTGCTTCAAGTCTATTTATCTGATATAAATATAGCTCCCTGGGCTCTCTATTAGTTTCCCCTTGCATGAAATATCTTTTTCCATACGTTAATTTTCAACCTACATGTGTCCTTAAAGCTGAAGTAAATCTCTTGTAGGCAGCATGTAGTTGGGTCTTGTTTTTTTAAATACATCAAGCCACTCTAGGCCTTTTGATTGGATAATTCAATCCATTTACATTTAGAGTAATTATTGATAGGTAAAGACTTACTAATGCCATCTTATTAATTGTTTCTGGCTGTTTTATAGTTCCCTTGTTCCTTTCTTCCTTTCTTGCTGCCTTCCTTTGTGAATTGATGATTCTTCCACAGTGGTATGCTTTGATTCCCATAACTTTATCTTTTGTGAATCTACTGTAGATTTTTGCTTTGTGGTTACCATGGACATCAAGGTCACCAGTAATGTATTTTATATATTGGCTCATAATAAACTATAACCTATGCCAACAGTGAAATCTAATGTGTGAAAATATGGGATTGAAAAAAGGATAAAACACACGACCACATATAACCAAACCTAAATGATGACAACCGGTTATCTGTAAGGGAAGAATTAATAGTAAAAAGTTTAAAACAAACAGAATTAGCATATACTTCTAAGAAGATGGAAGAAGACATATTTTTCACTATTCCTCCTGCTAAGTACAATGTAAAACTCTGGATATTATATATATAACATGCATATGGATACACAAAATATACATAAAAATATACATCATACATCATATATATAAGATGTGTGTCATATATATATATATGGACATAAAAGTATTTTTAAAAACTGGAAGACTCTGAAAGGTGAAGAGAAGAAGGCAAACCAACTGGGGTTGAGATGCAAGAAATAGCACAGTGGTGAACTCCCTAGATTTTCTTTTGCCTTATGTATCCACTACTTGAAGCTAAAAAAGCTGGAGACCTGGAAACACCAAAAGGCACAAACAAAAAAAGACCCCCAAAAAACCTGCTCTTTCTAGTTTAAGAACCAGGAAAAGATCCACCTATCAAAAACAAAAAACTTTTCAATAACAACCACTATACTGCTTCCAAATACCACCCAAAAAAAGCAATGGCCCAACTCCCACCCACACAAGCAAGGTCAATTGGAGGGACTGAACTTTGACCCTCAACAGGCTGTAATGAAGCACCCAAACTGGTACAGTATCAGAGAAAACCAAGTTGGGAGCCAAGACCTTCTATGCCAGTAGGCAATAATAAGCCACCAGCACTCTGGCAGTGGAGACTACTTGGGGGCACCTGAACTTCCACCCCTAACCAGTATTAATGAGATTCCCTCCATCACCCTGCTGTGCTGGTATAAGAAGAGGCAAAGGGGAGAGCTGAAACTTTCACCATCACTCAGAAGTAACAAGACCACCACCCTCCTCCTGGTGTCATTGAAGGCCACATGGGGAGCAGTAAGGAAGTACTACAATGCCTTCCAACCAGTGAACAATCAGTGGAACACTAGTAGGAAGCTGGAATTCCCACACAAGGAAAAACAAGGATCCTTCACCCTTTGGTGTCAACAGAGGCTGAGTGGGAAACATGGGATTCAAACCCCCTTGGCAGTAATGAGGTAAAACCCTCTTCCCTCTGCAGAAGCACTGTCACAAAAAGCCAGGTAAAATTGAAGGTTTAAATAAAATGCACAGTCTCATAACATAATACCCAAAGGTCCAGGCTTCAGTTGAAAATCACTCATCATACCAAGAACCAGGAATCAAAGGGCATCAAAGGGACATGGATCCTACTAACTACTTCATGGACTCCATCAGGAAGCCTGTCCATGTGCCAATGGAGATGCCTCACACCTGCAGATCTTCCCAACTGGCCCATGAGCATCCCCAATGCTCTGCACACTCCATCACACTCCCTAACCCTGTGGCCAGTTCCCTGGGCACACCACCAAGGGTGGCAATGAGTGCAAGCCTTTGTACATGGCTACTAAGCACATGCAGAAAGCCATTCAATTCTGGGAGAAAGCACATAAACTTAAGCATGCAGCACCACCTAGGTGAAGCAAACAAGAGACTGGCAGCAACCAGCCTAACTTTGCAGGATTGAGAAAAAGCATACAATCTTAGAAATTCCACCTCAAAAAAGAGAACAAGAAGTGTGGAGTAGGTACATACATAGCAAAGGTCTAAGAAAGCCTCAGAATAACCAGCAGGGCTGACAGAAGATACTTCTCTACCGAAGAAAGAAAGTAAAAGTGGAGGAGGTGACTGCTTCTTCAAACGGAAAGAGAGCAATGCAAGACTTCAAGGAACATGAAAAATAAAGCAAACATGATACCATAAAAAAGGGACACAACCATTTTCCAGTAACCAACTCCAAAGAAATGAATCTGTGATGTGTCCAATAAAAAAGTCAAAACAGGGTTTCCCTGGTGGCACAGTGGTTGAGAGTCTGCCTGCCAATGCAGGGGACATGGGTTTGTGCCCCAGTCCGGGAAGATCCCACATGCCGCGGAGTGGCTGGGCCCGTGAGCCATGGCCGCTGAGCCTGCGCGTCCGGAGCCTGTGCTCCGCAACAGGAGAGGCCACAACAGTGAGAGGCCCGCATACTGCCAAAAAAAAAAAAAGTCAAAACAGTTGTTTTAAGAAAGCTCAACAAACTACAAGAAAACACAGAAAGATCGTTCAATGAAATCAACGAAACAATACACAAGTAAGAAGTTTAAAAGATGTACAGAAATCATAAAAAAGAACCAAACAAATTCTGGAACTGAAGATTACAATGAATTTAATGAAAACTGCAACAGAGAATGTCAACAGCAGACTTGATCAAAAAGAAGAAAAACTTAGTGAGATTGAACACAGGAAGCTTGAGATCATCCAGTCAGAAGAGAACAAAAGAAAAAATTTTTAAAGAGCAAAAAAAGTCCATATGAATTACAGAATACCGTAAGGGGAAACAATCTATGTAGTATTGCAGTTCCAGAAAGACAAGGGAGGGAGAAAGGGTTAGAGGGCTTATTTAAAGAAATAAGGGCTGAGAACTTCCCAAATCTTGGGAGATTTGGACATCCAAGTTCATGAAGCTAGGTCTCCAACAACATTCAACCCAAAAAGGTCAATTCCAAGACACGTTATAATAAAACGGACTCAAATCCAAGAGAAAGAGAATTTCAAAAGCAGCAAGAGAAAAAAAGGTTTGTAACTTATCAGGTAAACCCAATAAGGCTATCAGTAGTACTCAGCAGTTATACCAGGCAAGGAAACAGTGGAATAATATATTCAAAGTACTGAAAGAGAAAAATTGCCAACTAAGAATACTGGCAAAGATGTCTTTCAAAATTGGAGAAATGACTTTCCAAGACAAACAAAAACTGAAAGAGTTCATCACCACTAAATCTGCCTTATAAGAAATGATGAAAGGAATTCTTCATCTGAAATGAAAGGACATAATTAGTAACATCAAAGCATGTGAAAATACAAAACACAGTGATAAAGATAAATATATAGTTAAATTCAGAATACTCTAATACTGTAATATGGCAACATATTAATCAATTAACTAGGGGGGCTTCCCTGGTAGTGTAGTGGTTAAGAATCCGCCTGCCAATGCAGGGAACATGGGTTAGAGCCCTGGTCCGGGAAGATCCCACATGCCGTGGAGCAACTAAGCCCATGCACCACAACTACTGAGCCTGTGCTCTAGAGCCTGAGAGCCACAACTACTGAAGCCCACATGCCTAGAGCCTGTGCTCCACAACAAGAGAAGCCACCACAGTAAGAAGCCTGCGCACCGCAACCAGAGAAAAGCCCATGCATAGCAACAAAGACCCAATGCAGCCAAAAATAAAATTAAATTAATCAACTTACTATAAAGGTTAAAAGACAAAAGAATTTAAAATAACTATACCTACAACAATTTGTCAATAGATATATAAGAAGATGTAGATTGTGACATAAATATAAAATGTGGAAAAGAGGAATAAAAGGGAAGAGTTTTTATATGAGTTTGACATTAAGATGTTATCAGTGTAATAAAACAGACTGTTGTAAGACATCTTATGTAAACTTCATGGTAACCATAAAGAAAAATCTGCAGTAATACACAAAAGGATGGCATTAGTAAATGAATTAAATTCACCAATCAAAAGGCATACAGTCACTGAATGGATTTAAAAATATAACCCACCTATATGCTGCCTACAAGAAATTCAACTCACCATTAAGAATAAACATAGGCTCAAAATGAAGATATAGAAAATGATATTCCATGCAAATGTAAATCAAAAGAGAGCAGGGGTAGCTATACCTATATCAGACAAAATAGACTTCAAGTCAAAAACCGGACAGCATAAAGAATGATTATTTAATGACCAAAGGGGTTAATTCATCATGAGAATATAAAAACTGTAAATACATATGCACCAAACAACAGAGCACCTAAATATATTAAATACTAACAGAGCTGAAGGGAGAAATAGACAACAATATAAAAACAGTAAGGGAGGGCTTCCCTGGTGGCGCAGTGGTTCAGAGTCCACCTGCCAATGCAGGGGACACGGGTTCATGCCCCGGTCCCAGAAGATCCACATGCCGCGGAGCGGCTGGGCCCATGAGCCATGGCCGCTGAGCCTGTGCATCCAGAGCCTGTGCACCGCAACAGGAGAGGCCACGACAGTGAGAGGCCCACGTACCACAAAAAATAAAAAAAACTGTAAGGGATTTCAATACACACTTTCAACAATGGATGGAACTTAAAACCAGGAAATCAGTAAGAAATCATCAGACTTAAATTATACTTTAAACCAAATGATCAGAAATACACAGAACATTCTATTCAACAGCAGCATTCTTCTCCTGCACACATGGAATATTCTCCAGGAGAGATAACATGTTAGATCACAAAGCAAGCTCAAGTCTTAACAAACTCAAAAAACTGAAATTATATCTTTTCTAACAACAATAATATGAAACTAGAAATAAATAACAGGAAAAAAACTGGAATATAAACAAATATGTAGAAATGAAACCACACCATCCTGAAAAGCCAATGTATCAAAGCAGGAATCAAAAGAGAAATCAGCCTGTGTCCTCTAAGATGGGCGGACAGCACTTCCCTCAGGGTCCATGCATGAGGAGGGCAACAGACATGTCTATGGCAGGCATAGCAGTAACTCTTAGCATGTGGCCTGTCTCTGGTTGGGTTGTAAATCCAGAAGGCAGGACCAAGACTGTATTCCTCACAGTCACATTGGGACAAAGCAGAAACTAACTGTTTGCATCTGAAACCATCTTACCCAGCAGCCCCCAGGCAGGTTTACCTTAACATCATTCTTCCTGCTGCCCGTCCTGCTCAGGGCTCCAGAGAGGTAGATCCCAGGGCTTCCACCAATCACCCACTCCTGGGAGTTTTTTGTAAACCCCACTTACTGCTTTTAAAATTGTGTGACCAATTCAACCATGTAGGAAATGATCCTGAAGTCCACCACCATGTAATCACTGTTGATGCTGTGATGCTGTATTTTTCTAAAATGCACATGTGTGTTTGTGTGTGTTTTTTAAAACTGGTGTCCAACTGTATGTATGGTTTCTATCCAGCTCTTTTCATCTAACATGTGAATTTCTGTATGATTAAATATTTTTGAGAATGTGAAAAAAAAGAGAAATCAAAAAATAACTTTACACAAGTGGAAACACAACATATGGAAATTTATGGGATGCATAAAAAGCATTTCTAAGATGAAAGTTTACAGTGATAAATGCCTACATTAAGAAAAAAAGAAAAACCTCAAAAAACAACCTAACTTTATATCTCAAGGAAATTAAAAAAAAGAACAAATTAAGCCCAAAGCTAGTAAAAAAGATCAGAGGAGAATAAATGATAATAAACATAAACATAAAATAAACTTAAAAAAACAGAAAAGATCAAAGAAATTAAGACCTAGCTTTTTGAAAAAATAAACAAAATTGAAAAACCTTTAACTAGACAAAGAAAAAAAGAGAAAAGAATCAAATAAATAAAACTGAAAGTGAAAGAGGAGACACTACAACTGATACAACAAAAATACAAAGGATTGTAGGAGACTACTATGAACAATCATACATCCACAAACTGGATGACCTAGAAGAAATGGATAAATTCCTAGAAACATACACCCTACCAAGACTGAATCAAGAAGACAGAGAAAATCTGAACAAATCAATTACAAATAAGGAGAGTGAATCAGTAATTTAAAACCTCTCAATAAAGAAAAGTCCAGTACCAGATGGTTTTACTGGTGAATTCTACAAAGATTTAAAGAAGAATTAATACTAATTCTTCTCAGAGTCATCCAAAATAACTTAATAAAAGGGAACAATTCCAACTCATTTTACAAAGCCAGCATTACCTTGATATCAAAACCAGACAAGGACACCACAAGAAACGAAAATTACAGGTCAATATTCTGATGAACAAAGATGCAAAAAAAATTCTCAACAAAATATAAGCAAATCAATTTCAACATGACATTCAAAGAATCATACACTGTTATTAAGTTGGATTTATCAGTCAAATGCAATGATAGTTCCACATACGCAAATCAGTAAGTAGGATACACCATATTAACAAAATGAAGGATAAAATCATATGATCATCTCACTACATGAGGAAAAAGCATTTGACAAACTCAGCATTTCCCTGATTATTAGTGATGTTGTGCCAGCTGGCCATCTGCATTTCCTCTTTGGAAAAACGTCTATTCAGTTCTTGTTGATGGTTTCCTTTGCTGTGCAAAAGCTCTGAAGTTTAATTAGGTCCCATTTGTTTATTTTTGATTTTGTTTCCTTTGTTTTAGGAGTCAGATCCAAAAAAAATATTACTGCAATGTATGTCAAAGAGTGTTCTGCCTATGTTCTCCTCTAGGAGTTTTAATAGTATCCAGTCTTTGACCCATTTTGAGTTTATTTTTGTATATGATGTTAGAGAATGTTCTTATTTCATTTTTTACATGGAGCTGTCCAGTTTTCTCTGTACCAATTACTGAAGAGACTGTGTTTTCTCCATTGTATACTCTTGCCTTCTTTATCATAGATTAACTGACCATAAGTGTGTGGGTTTACTTCTGGGCTCTCTATTCTGTTCCACTGATCTATGTGTCTGTTTTTGTGCCAGTACCATATTATTTTGATTACTGCAGCTTTGTAGTATAGCCTTAAGTCAGGGACCATGATCCCTCCAGCTCTATTCTTCTTTTTTGAGATTGTTTTGTCTATTCAGGGTCTTTTGTGTTTCCATATAAAGTTTAAATTTATCTGTTCTAGTTCTGTAAAAAAAATGCCATTGGTATTTTGATAGGGATTGCACTCAATCTCTAGACTGCCTTGGGTAGTATAGTCATTTTAACAATATTAATTCTCCCAATCCAAGAACATGGTATATATCTTGCCATCTGTTTGTGTCATCTTCAATTTCTTTCATCAGTGTCTTACAGTTTTCCGAGCATGGGTCTTTTACCTCCTTGGGTAGGTTTATTCCTAGGTGTTTTATTCTTTTTGAAGCAATGGTAAATGGGATTGTCTCCTTAATTTCTCTTTCTGATAGTTCATTGTTAGAGTATAGAAATGCAACACATTTCTGTATATTAATTTTGTATCCTGCAACTTTACGAAGTTCATTGACGAGCTCTAATAGTTTTCTGGTGGCATCTTTAGGATTTTCTATGCATAGTATCATGTCATTAGCAAATAGTGACAGTTTTACTTCTGCCTTTCCAATCTGGACTCCTTTTACTTCTTTTTCTTCTCTGACTGCTGTGGCTAGGACTTCCAACACTACATTGAATAAAAGTGGTGAGAATGGACATCTTTGTCTTGTTCCTGATCTTAGAGAAAATGCTTTCAGCTTTTCACCATTAAGTATGAAGTCAGCTGTGGGTCTGTCATATATGGCCTTTATTATGTTGAGGTATATTCCCTCTATGCCCACTTTATGGAGAGTTTCTATCATAAACAAGGTTGAACTTTATCAAAAGCTTTTTCTGCCTCTACTGAGATGATCATATGGTTTTTATTCTTCAATTTGTTAATGTGGTGCATCACACTGATTGACTTGCAGATACTGAAAAATCCCTGCATCCCTGGGATAAATCCCACTTGATCATGGTGTATATCCTCTTAATGTATTGTTGGAGTCAGTTTGCTAATATTTTGTTGAGGATTTTTGCATCAATGTTCATCAGTGACACTGGCCTGTAATTTTCCTCTTTTATGATATCTTTGTCTGATTTTGATATCAGGGTGATGCTGGCCTCACAGAATGAGTTTGGAAGTATTCCTTCCTCTGCAATTTTTTGAAGTATCAGAAGGATGGGTGTTAACTCTTCTCTAAATGTTTGGTAGAATTCACCTGCGAAGCTATCTGGACCTGGATTTTTGTTTGTTGGGAGCTTTTAAATAACTGATTCAATTTCATCACTGGTAATTGGTTTGTTCATTAGAAAATATGAAACAGGGGGCTTCCCTGGTGGCGCAGTGGTTGAGAGTCCGCCTGCCGATGCAGGGGACACGGGTTCGTGCCCCGGTCCGGGAAGATCCCACATGCTGCGGAAAGGCTGGGCCCGTGAGCCATGGCTGCTGGGCCTGCGTGTCTGGAGCCTGTGCTCCACAACGGGAGAGGCCACAACAGTGAGAGGCCCGCGTACCGCAAAATAAGTAAATAAATAAATAAATAAATTAAAAAAAAAAAAAAAAAAAGAAAATATGAAACAGAAATTTTTCTTCCTGGTTCAGTCTTAGGAGATGTATCTTTCTAAGAATTTGTCCACTTCTAGGTTGTCCATTTTACTGGCATACAGTAGTTCACAGCAGTTTCTTATGATCCTTTGTATTTCTGTGGTGTCAGCTGTAACTTCTTTTCCATTTCTGATTTCATCGATTTGGGCCCTCTCCCTTTTTTTCGTGATGACTCTGGCTAAAGGTTTATCCATTTTGTTTATATTTGCCAAGAACCAGCTTTTAGTTCACTGATGTTTTCTACTTTTTTTTAGTCTCTGTTTCATTTATTTCTGCTCTGATCTTTATGATTTCTTTCCTTCTATTAACTCTGGGTTTTGTTTGTTCTTCTTTCTCTGGTTGCTTTAGGGGCAAGGTTAGGTTGTTTATTTGAGATTTTTCTTATTTCCTAAGGTAAGCCTGTATCACTATAAACTTCCTTCTTAGAACTGCTTTTGCTGCAGCCCATGGGTTCTGGATCATCCTGTTTCATTTTCATTTGTCTCTATGTATTTTTTTATTTCCTCTTTGATTTCTTCAGTGATCCACTGGTTGTTTAGTAGCATATTGTTTAACCTCCCTGCATTTGTGTCTTTCTGCAGTTTTTTCTTGTAGTTGATTTCTAGTCTCATAGCACTGTGGTCGGAAAAGATGTTCGATGTGATTTCAATTTTCTTAAATTTACTGAGGCTTGTTTTGTGGCCTAGCATGTGACCTATCCTGGAGAATGTTCCATGTGCACTTGAAAAGAATGTGTATTCTGCTGCTTTCAGTCCAATCCTAATTCTTTTTTTTTTTTTTTGCAGTACGCGGACCTCTCACTGTTGTGGCCTCTCCCATTGCAGACCACAGGCTCCGGACATGCAGGCTCAGCGGCCATGGCTCATGGGCCCAGCTGCTCCACAGCATGTGGGATCCTCCCGGACCGGGGCACAAACCCGTGTCCCCTGCATCGGCAGGCAGACTCTCAACCACTGCGCCACCAGGGAAGCCCCCCAATCCTAATTCTTGACAAACAATTTCTGTAACCTTGTGGGTCTTGCCTTTATAAGCTTACCCCATTTTGTAGTCCAGTGGAATACAATTCAAGTGCTATCTTGGATTTATGCTTCCTGGGCTTCAGTCCTAACAAACACCAAATAAACTTTTTTTTTTTGGCCTCAATCAGGTCTCCATTCTTGGAATTCTTGGTTAATGATATTCTAGTTTTGATATGGTACTATAGTTTTCTAAGATGTTATCAATAAAGGAAACCAGGCAAAGGGTACACCAGATCTGTTTATATTATTTATTATAAGTGCACATAAATCTTTAATCATCTCAAAAATATAAAGTATAATGATGGAAGAAATTTTTGCATATTGGGGTATGGGGAAGCCATTCTGGCTTATACATGATCTGGCCTGAACTTTATGTCAACTAGAACAGCCTGTCTTACAGTCTGTCAAACATACATTGCATATCTGCTTTCACCATTAAAGAAAAGAATGCATTATCTAGAAGTAAATAGGGATAAATGCCTCCCTTCCTATGACACCAATGCTAGTACTGCTTCGAAGATAAGGTTTTCCTCCCAGATGCCAAGGTCATACTGACTCACTGTATACGAGCTAATCTGTCTCTTTTGAAACCTTGAAGGAATGGAGCCCCGTCATGTTTGATGCAGTTCTTTGTTCTTACAAGATATAAAACTGTGCTGAAAACCATGCTTCTCTGGAGTGCTTTGGTGGAGGCTGTACTCCAGGCTGGTCCTCAGCTTGGCTCGAATAAAACTCTCTTCTATTCCTTATGATAGGTTGCTTACTTATTATTTCTCAACAATAACAACAAGAGGATCTGTCTCCGTCAAAAACAACTAGAAGTCTGAAATATATGCCAAATGTTTTTAGACACTGGACAACCAGCAGCACAGGAATGTGATCTTGGGAGAAGAGAAACAAATGAAATGAGTCATACAATTTTCCAACGCTTTTTGCCTAGAGGCCTTTATTGATCAGAGAGTGACAGCACAGAGTAAGCCACTGTCACTACGATTAAAAGCCAAACACCAGTAGGAGAAGGCTGAGAGAGCTGAATTTTGTGGGGCAGAAAACAGAAGGGAATCATGAAGAGAAAGAAGTACAGAATTCTTCAGAGAGATTCCATTGAGTATTTAGCTGAAAACTAAGCTGCAGTTACACAGAGCGAGACTCTATGTGGCCAAGGAAAGAGTAACTAATAATTGACAGCTGTAAGCTGAACAATTCCTAGAGCATACCTAAGACTGGTACACATTAAAGTTCTAATCGACTACAATGGAAAGAGCTCAGTGAACACATGGTTCTTCAAATAAAGATCCAGTAACACTGCATGTTAAAAGGTCAAACAGGGGCTTCCCTGGTGGTGCAGTGGTTAAGAATCCGCCTGCCAATGCAGGGCACACGGGTTTGAGCCCTGACCCGGGAAGATGCCACATGCTGCGGAGCAACTAAGCCCATGTGCCACAGCTACTAAGCCTGAGCTCTAGAGCCCACCAGCCACAACTACTGAGCCCACGTGCCACAACTACTGAAGCCTGCGTGCTTAGAGCCTGTGCTCCACAACAAGAGAAGCCACAACAATGAGAAGCACGCACACTGCAATGAAGAGTAGCCCCCCACTCACCGCAACCAGAGAAAGCCTGCGCACAGCAACAAACACCCAACACAGCCAAAAATTAACTGATCAATTAATTAATTTTAAAAAATATATATGCTGATTATCCTTTTTTTTAAAAAAAAAGTAAGGTCAAACAACCCTAGAGTAAAGGCTACTCTAGGCACACTCTAACAAACCTTAAGGATCAAGCTGAATTACAAGTAAATTAAGTGCCTGCAAAAATGAATTCAATTTTTTTTAAAAGAAGATGACAAAATTCAGATCAAGAAATTCAACAATATAACTTCAAAGTTCTAGAAAACAAAACAAAAAAATTTCCAGATATGTAAAAATTTAAACCATAACCAGGAGAAAAAGCAGTTAATAGCAAGAGACCAAAAATGATATATAATGGGAACTAGCAGAAGTTTACAGTGCTATTAAAATTTCTCCAAGATTTAAAAGAAAACATAAACATAAGGGAATTGTTATCAACATACAAAATGGAACAAAATGGAAATAACAGAGCTGAAAAACAGAACATCTAAATGAAAACGTTCATTTGAGGTGTTTAATGGCAAATTAGATACATGAAAGAAAGAGTAGCACACTTTAACACCTAGTATTAAAACTATCCAAACAGACTTGGGGGAAAAGACTGAAAAATAAGTTAAAATAGAAGTAGAAATCTTTGAGATAATATAAAACAGTGTAACATATGTGGAACTGGAGAACCAAAGAGAAGCAGCAATATTTCAGGAAATCATTAAAAAATTTTTCTAAATTAGATGAAAAACACAAACCCACAGATACAGGAAACTCCATGATATAAATTTGGATGAACACACACATACACACACAACACCAAAATATATCATAAGCAAATTGCCCAAAACAATGATAAAGATAAATCATAAAAGCATCCAGAAATAAAAACAAATATTTAAAAACACTATAGTACAAGAAACAAAGATAAGAATTAATAAAGACTTTACATTAGAAATACTATAAAGCCAGAAGACAATGAACTGACATATTTAAAGGGAACTGTATACACCCACGCACATATGGTCACCTTACTTTGATAAAGGAGGCAAGAATATACAGTGGAGAAAAGACAGCCTCTTCAATAAGTGGTGCTGGGAAAACTGGACAGCTACATGTAAAAGAATGAAATTAGAACACTCCCTAACACCATATGCAAAAATAAACTCAAAATGGATTAAAGACCTAAATGTAAGGCCAGACACCATCAAACTCTTAGAGGAAAACACAGGCAGAACACTGTGACATAAATCACAGCAATATCCTTTTTGACCCACCTCCTAGAGAAAAGGAAATAAAAACAAAAATAAACAAGTGGGACCTAATGAAACTTAAAAGCTTTTGCACAGCAAAGGAAACCATAAACAAGATGAAAAGACAACCCTCAAAATGGGAGAAAATATTTGGAAATGAAGCAACTGACAAAGGATTAATCTCCAAAACATACAAGCAACTCATGCAGCTCAATATCAAAAAAACAAACAACCCAATCCAAAAATGGGCAGAAGACCTAAACAGACATTTCTACAAAGAAGATATACAGATTGCCAACAAACACATGAAAGATGCTCAACATCATTAATCATTAGAGAAATGCAAATCAAAACTCACACCGGTCAGAATGGCCATCATCAAAAATCTACAAACAATAAATGCTGGAGAGGGTGTGGAGAAAAGGGAACCCTCTTGCACTGTTGGTGGGAATGTAAGTTGATTCAGCCACTATGGAGAACAGTATGGAGGTTCCTTAAAAATCTAAAAATAGAACTACCATACAACCCAACAATCCCACTACTGGGCATATACCCTGAGAAAACCATAATTCAAAAAGAGTCATGCACACAATGTTCATTGCAGCTCTGTTTACAATAGCCAGGACATGGAAGCAACCTAAGTGTCCACTGACAGATGAATGGATAAAGAAGATGTAGCACATATATACAATGGAATATTACTCAGCAATAAAAAGGAACGAAACTGAGTTATTTGTAGTGAGGTGGATGGATCTAGAGTGTGTCATACAGAGTGAAGTGAGTCAGAAAGAGAAAAACAAATACCGTATGCTAACACATATATGGAATCTAAAAAAAAAATGAAAATGGTCAGAAGAACCTAGGGGCAAGACGGGAATAAAGACGCAGACCTACTAGAGAATGGACTTGAGGATATGGGGACGGGGAAGGGTAAGCTGGGACAAAGTGAGAGAGTGGCATGGACATATATACACTACCAAACGTAAAGTAGGTAGCTGGTGGGAAGCAGCCGCATAGCACAGGGAGATCAGCTTGGTGCTCTGTGACCACCTGGAGGGGTGGGATAGGGAGGGTGGGAGGAAGGGAAATGCAGGAGGGAAGATATATGGGGACATATGTATATGTATAACTGATTCACTTTGTTATAAAGCAGAAACTGACACACCATTGTAATAAAGCAATTATACTCTAATAAAGATGTTAAAAATAAAATAAAATGAAAATAAATAAATAAATAAATAAATAAATAAATAAAGGGAATTGTATACCCAATGAAAATATTTTTGAAAAATAAAGGTGAGTAAATCCAAAGCGAATAAAATGAATAGAACAAAGAGAAGAAATCTGTGAAACAGACCAAAAAAAACCTTTTAAGTCAAAAGTTAAGTTGAGAGGATCAAAACAACAAAAATCTAAATAGGTTTGACCAAGAAAAATAGAGGACACAGCTCCCTAAAGTCTAGAATGAAAGAGGGATCATCACTAAATGTCTTACACACATTAAAAAATAAATAGCATGAACATCTAGGACAATTCAAAAACATATTGAAATAGAAAAATCTCTTGCAAAATACAACTAATCAAAACTGAGAGAATGAGTTAGACAAAGATACTAAAGATAGACTATAAGCCCCAACCAAAAACAAAAAAAAATTTAATGACAAATTAGACTTCCTCAAAATTAAAATCTATTCTCCAGGACACAACATTAACAAAATGAAAAGGCAAACCACACAGTGAAAGAATATATTTACAAGGACTTGTATTCAGAATAGAGTATTCATATAACTCAGTAAGAAAACAACCCAATAAAATATGGGTGAAAGATACGGACACTTCACAGAAAAAAAAAGAGGTTAAAGGACAATAAACATTTGAAAAGGTGTTCAACCTCTTTAGTCATTAGGGAAATAAAAATTAAAAGCAGGGCTTCCCTGGTGGCGCAGTGGTTGAGAGTCTGCCTGCCGATGCAGGGGACACAGGTTCGTACCCCGGTCCGGGAAGATCCCACATGCCGCTGAGCGGCTAGGCCCGTGAGCCATGGCCACTGAGCCTGCGCGTCCGGAGCCTGTGCTCCGCAACGGGAGAGGCCACAACGGTGAGAGGCCCGCGTACCACAAAAAAAATAAATAAATAAAATAAATAAAATAAAAGCAAAGCAAGAGACCACTAGCTCATCCATTAGAATGTCTAAAATTAAAAAGACAAAATAAAAAGTGCTGCTGAAAAAGTGGACCAATTGAAAGTCCGATACTTAAATTTATACTTAATTTTGGGAGGGTTCCCACCATTAACTGATAAGAAGTACTCACTGTGCCTCAACTACCTGTACAAACAACATGGTTTATGCTGCTGAACACCTGCTTTCCTTCCAGGAATGTAGAATTTTGTTACATGCTACGCAGAGGTTGCATACAGGACCAGTGCCCGATAAAAACTCTGGCTATGAGTCTCAAACAAGCTTGCCTGGTTGGCAACATTTCATATGTGTTGTCACAATACTCCTGGGGGAATTAAGCTTCTCCTGTATGACTCCACTGAGAAAGTACTCTTAGAAGCTTGTGCCTGGTTTCCCCAGACTTTACCCCATGCAGCTTTGTTATTTTGATTTGTATCCTTCCACTGTAATTATTCACAGCTTTGAGTACAATTACATAATGAGTCCTTTGGGTCCCCACAGCAAATCTTCAAGTCTATGGGTCTTGAGGGCCTCCAAACACAACAAATAAGCATGACACAAAATATCACCTAGCTTTCACTTCCTTCAACTCCCACCATCTTCTCCCCCACTGACAACAACACAAACACACTAATAATAAGATCCATTAATGAGAACACTTAAAATGTGGCTATTAGGTAAATTCCAGATCACAAACCCACATTTCAGTACTGAATAACAATGATAAAATGTCCATTTTTTTTAAGTTTTCAGTTAGGAGAGCTCCTACTGATGATAATTAGCACTTTCCTTCATTAAAAAAAAATCATTAGATTAGGTCTCATTATGACTTGGTGTATGACCAAGTCTGTATTAAAATGAACCACCACAGCTACAAAGTAAGTTGAGAGACTGAAATGATAGTGTACCACAAACTACACATACTTAAAGTGTAGAATTTGATGCTTTGGCATATACATACACCAGTGAAACCATGGCACAATTAAAATAATGACATTTGAATCACCCCCCAAAGTTTCCTCATATCTTTTTGCACTCTATCCCTCTCTTCAGGGATAGATTGGCAGGCAACTATGTAACTGGTTTAAAGCATTATAAATTATTAGCATTTTCCAGAATTTTACCTATTTGAAATGTTCATCAGTCCTCCACTCACAAAATCAGCACTACAGCCTTATTTATATTCCCAAGAATCTACATCTACTTCCTTCCTTTCACCCATAACCTACTGTGGTAACTACTCTACCTTCTCTCTCTTTATCACTCAACCCACTAGACTCTGGCTTTCTGCCACTATCAACCTATGACTACATGGGATTCTCTAAAACATCACCAATGGCCTTCTGTCAAACACAATGGCCCCACTCAGTACCCATTCTATTCTACTAGACTACTCCACGGTACTTGAAATCATTAATTACTCTGTTTTTTAAAAACTTTCTTTTCCTTAGCCAGCTATGACCTCCATTTCTCAAACTCCATGTGCTAGTACCTCTTTTTCTGTCCTCCAAGATGCTGGCAGTCTCTAAAGTCTCATTTCCAGCCCTATGCTATCATAGCAGTTGTTGTTACAGCAACAGAAACAAATATTTACTGTACTGTTACCATATGCTAGGCGCTGTGTTAAGAGCTTCATATAAGCTCACTGATTTCTAACAATTCTACAAGATAAGTAATAATGTTACACTCATTTCAAATTACATACAAAATTAAGAGAGAATAGTATATTGAACCTCCACAAACCTACCACCCAGCTTCAACAATGATCAATGTTTTGCCAACCTTGATTAATTAATACCCATGTACATATTCTTACCCATTGCCATACTTTAGAGCAAATTTCAGAAATTACCCATAAGTTATTACCATAAGAAATTACCCATACTTAAATATGTATCTTTAACAGGTGCTTACTATTTCTCCAATAAACTCTATTTCATGGTTATACTGTATGGCAAGAGTGAATCTGTGCCTCTGTTAAATGACAGATTCCCTGTTGCCAAAGAGACATAATCCAAATTCCTTAGGATTCCTTATAGTCTTTGGTATGTAAGACTCTGTAAATATGGATCCAATGTATCTTTCCTGCCTTACCATCCATCACTTTCATCCAGGCACAATGCCCTAGCCAGTTTGGACTATTTACCATTCCCTGAACATGCCTTGCAATTTCACGTCTCTATACCTCTGTTTTTGCTGTGTAAAACATTCAATAATGTCCTGTTCCTATCTGGCAGAATTCTAGGTATCCAGTTGACAATTCCTGTATAAGAACTGATCCTGAAACCACAAAATGAAAGTAAATATAAATTCTCTTGAATTTCATTCCTTTTCTCTTGGGCATATGCTTTATAAAATGTACAAAATTATCATCAAATATCTGTTCTCCTTCTCCTTAATTTTATCTTATTCTCCTACTTTTTAATTCACAAAATTTAGTAGTACATATTACCTGTATATTATACTTCTCTTAAACTGTACAATTTTAATATATGGTCACAAAAATATATAACTGAAAGGGCATTTTATAGTAAAACTTTTTATACAAAGAAATGTTTTACCATTTACTAATTATTTCTGAATGCTATCTAGTTCAGACACTATTTTATTTGGGCTATGTCAAGTTTTATTATTAGTATAAATTGTATATAACTAAAGACACAGTTTAATAAGTAAACTTTTTCATTTTTCTTTAGCCACTAATAGCTATGAAAAACCTATTGAAATTTCTAATTATTGTGATCATAATATTAAGATAAATAAAAGATATATAGGAATGCATTTTTTAATCATTCTATGTGTGTAAAATCACTAAATGATTATCTTTTGCAAACATGAAAGAATTTTCAACATAGTTCCATAAAATATCACTGCCACAGGGTGAAATTTAGTTAATACTGTCTTTCCATCTGTTAATTTTTTTAAGTTTAAGAATATAAATACTAGCTATCAAGAGGTATATACACACATGTTGCTAATAAATGCTACAGTAATCTAAGATTCTAGAATGGAGTTGGTATTACCAAAATACACAACCTCAAAGTACTACATTAGCCCAAACTAAAAAATTAAAGGAGTCTGATCAGACAAAATGAGCTCTAACACTTCTTTTCTTTTCTTCTTTTTCTTTTTTGGCTGCGCCGCTCGGCTTGTGGGATCTTAGTTATCCAACCAGGGTTTAAACCCGGGCCACCGCAGTGACAGCACGGAGTCCTAACCACTGGACTGCCAGGGAATTCCCTCTAACACTTTAGATTAGTGTTAGTGTCCCTCATTTTGATTAGTTTATCAAATCATTGCTAAGATTAATCACAAAATGGCCTCTCCCACAGGCTCTAAACACCTTTCTTGCAGGAAAAAGAATGTAGAAAATAGGTATGAGATTCTGAGCACTTTTCCTTAACTCTAAAATAGAACTCTGATTAACCTGCTGGAGAAGCCACATGGAACGATAGAGACCTTGAGGTTACAACATGTAGCTATTTCGGTGATCCAGCTGAGGACAGCCTTCTAGCCATCCCTGCCAACATACCACACGTGTGAGTAAACCCTTTTGGACATTCCAGCCAGCTGAGCCCCCAGATAACTGTAGCCACAAGTGGTGTCACCTATACAGAATGATGATTAGTTTCAGTCCACTATATTTTGGGGTGCTTTGCAGCACAGCAATAGATAATATTGTAAGGGTATCATCATTCATGTCCCACTTAACAAGGTTTTCAAGCCACACACTGTGCATCAACTGATATTTTAAAGACAAAAATAAAATAATTTCAAAGACCACTGTCTCCACCCTGATCCCCAAACCCTAGTATTCGAAGCAAGGTGGTGGGGTGGCTAACATCACAAATATTAATAAAAATAATAGCATGGAATATCACAAATTACAGCTTTCCAATCATTTATAAGATTTCTCATTTATTCAAGTTCTAAATTTTTGACAATTTCAAATCAAGATAACAAACATAAAATACAAATAGAAATTATTTCCACATGAGCCTTCCTGAGATGGAAATAACACCTGAAAGTGTGTCTTAAAACTAGAGACACAAGATAAAAAATTACCTACGAGCAGTGGTTCTTAACTGGGGCAATGTTACCACCACCACCCCACCTACCTCCCACCCCCCAGGCCCAGGGCCTTTGGCAATGTCTAAAGACATTTTTCACTGCCACAACTTGAGAGGAGATGTTAGTGAGTGGAGGTCATATATGCTGCTAAATTTCTTATAATGTACAAGATAACAAAGAATTATCTGGCCCAAAATGTCAACATTGCCAAGGATAAGAAGCCCTAGCTATAGGAATGAAAGTTTGAAGATATTGTCTTCTTATGATCACTACCTTAAAAACTAACAAAACAAGTGATTCTACTGGCAAAATTGATGATTACAATTCTGAAAATTTTTATTTTTTAATAAAAATAATGTGATAATTTTGGTATTTTCTACATAAGAAAAAGCATAATACACTAAATATTAAGCCTACAAAAAATATATAAGAAAAACTGATAATATTATAGAAAAAGTAAAGCAGAAAAAAGTTTTTGCAAATGCATTACTGGAAAAAAATGTTGCTACATGTATTATAACTGCCAATTAAAATATATTTTGTTTGATCAAATTACTATTAATTGGTAATAGAATAAACACATAAATCTAGTCCATAAAATTAGCATTTGGCACTTAAAAGTCTTATTTAAATTCATATTTTAACAAGAACATTATGATCAACAGAGATGTGTCTCACTGAACATTATTTTTTAAAGTTTTTTCCATTTTAGAAATAAGTTCATCTAACTAATCACATGACTACACAGGACTAGGCCTATGAAAAAGTCAATATACTTTTGTCAACTGTTTTAAGGAAAAAATATTAAATGTCCTAAATAGGCTTTTTCAAAATAAGCTTTGCATCTATTACCATACACACACTTTTCTGTCCTTTTTAAAAAGTCATTTTAGGGCTTCCCTGGTGGTGCAGTGGTTGAGAACCCGCCTGCCGATGCAGGGGACACGGATTCGAGCCCTGGTCCAGGAAGATCGCACATGCCGTGGAGCAACTAAGGCCATGCACCACAACTACAGAGCCTGTGCTCCAGAGCCCACAAGCCACAACTACTGAGCCCGTGTGCCACAACTACTGAAGCCTGCGCACCTAGAGCCCGTGATCCACAATAAGAGAAGCCACTGCAATGAGGAGCCCGCGCACTGCAATGAAGAGTGGCCCCCACTCGCCACAACTAGAGAAAGCCTGCGCACAGCAACGAAGGCCCAATACAACCAAAAATAAATAATAAGTAAATAAATAAATTAAAAACCATTTTTAAAAAGTCATTTTAATACTGCTGAGACAGAGTAGAGTCTGATACAGTTCTATAAAGAAAAGAATAAGTGTGGTTACTGTAAAAGATTCAAAGACCGACAAGTAAGAATTGTTTTTATATCAAACAAATATACTAGGCTGCTTTCTACATTCGAAAAGGTAACAATAAACTTTTCATTACCTTTACATTTGGCTTCTTTGTTGAAACTCCTCTATACCAACCTAAAACAAAGCATATAAAAGGTATTAAAATCATATTGTTGTCATTTTCTATAAGAGACATTATTTTTAGGATAATTAATTAATGCAAAACTTTCTAGTAAGTTTTAGGCACTTTCTGCCTTTATTAAGTGTAGTCTACTCCAAAAGAAATAATCTTACAATAAATACAACATTCCCAATTTTCATCAAAAACACAAAATCCCTTTCAAGTGAATAAGACAAAAAAAAATTAGAAAAGATTTCAGAGGACATATATTCAACTCCTTGAAAACCGTTAGGGGTTAGGAAAATGCCAAAATCATATAGCTTTTTTGGTGGCAGATACAGAGTACAGCCCAGACTTTCTATTTCCTGGTCTCACTGACTCTCCCATGCACTAAACTACACCACCCTCATTTCTTGGCTTTCCAGCTGCTGAAGATGACATCAGTGCTTCATTTATTCCCTCTCACCATTCATAAACAGCAATAACAATGAAAGTTCAAATTACACAATAAAAACAATTTTCAGAGAAAGGAAATTTTTTTACCAACTTTTCTCAAATCCAATCTATTATTTTCAGAGGGTTGCTATAGTTTCTCTACTTGGGTTTAAGGGGAAACAACTCCAGTGAGTAGAAGAGGAAGCTAAGAGTTATATTTAAAGGAGGAATATGAAGAAAAAAGAAAGAGGAGATTGTTAATGATAGCTAATATTAACTGAGAGCTTACTATCCTTAATTCCATGTTCTGAAATTGAGTTGTTCCATGTATTAACCTTTAAGTCCCACAACAAAGCTATGAGGAAAAGAATCAACTTTTTCTCCCCTGAAATCAGAACAAACAATAAAAGAATACCCTTATTTCTGTTTAGTACAACAGATGAGATCATAAATTTGAATAACTCAATTTACACTTGAGAGTCTCAATATCTGCATTTTTGGTAAGTGATAACCTTACCAATGTGACACTTTACCATATCTTAAACAGGATAAAGAATGACATCAGCAGGTATGGCAGAGTAAGGACTGCCAAAAAAACCCTATCCTCAGTAAAAGCAATAATAACACTGGCAAACACTGTCAATATCAACTTTTTTAGAACTCTAGAAGCAAACTAAAGACTTGAAATATTCCAAAGAGTATTTATTCAAGAAATCTGAATCTCAGTCTGAACGACCCTTTTAACTTGCCCTATCCCATCTCCCTCTCCACAGCCCTGTGTTAAACTTGAAAACCAGTCCCACATTCACAGGGAAAACCAGAAAACTAACAGCCCCTGAAGAGGACGGAAAAGAAGAAATGCAGGAAGACCTAAATAAATGAAGAGGTTTACCATGTTCACGAATTATAAAACTTAGCACTGTTAAGATATCAATTATCCCTAAGTTGATCTATAGATTCAATTCAATTCCAATCAAAATCCCAGAGAAATTTTTGGTAGGGTATTAACAAGTTCTAAAATTTATAAGGAAAGACAAATGACTACTATAATACTCAAAACAATTCTGAAGAAAGAAAAAATTTGAATGACCCACACTACCTGATTTTAAGACTTAATATAAACCTACCATAATTGAGAGTGTAATACTGGCTAAAGAATAGACACAGAGATCAATGAAATAGATTGTAAAATCCAGAAATTAACCCACACATAAACGAACAATTGATTTTTGACAAAGGTACAAAAGCACTTCAATGGAGAAATGATAGTCTTTCAACAAATGGTGCTGAAACAATCAGACATATACATACAAAAAGAAAAAAAGAACCCCAACCTATTACCTTGCACTATAAACAAAATTACCTCAAAATGTATCTAAAAGTGTAAAACTTATACAAGGACAACAAGAGACCATTTTTGTGATCTTGTGGCTAGACAAAGATTTCTTAAGCACACACCATATAAGAATAAATTTTTAAGGTTATACTCCATTTATAGTTATTATAAAATATTGCCTATATTCCCAGTGTTGTACAATATATCCTTGTACCTTATTTTATACCTAATACTTGGTACCTCTTAACCCCCTACCCCTATATTGCCCCTCTCCCCTCCCCTCTCTCTACTGGTAACTACAAGTTTGTTCTCAACTAACAAATGGGCAGAGACCTGAACAGATACCTCACCAAAGAAGATATACAGTTGGCAAATAAGCATATGAAAAGATGCTCAACATCATATGTGATTCAGGAGCTACAAATGAGATACCACTGCACACCTACTAGAATAGCCACTATCCAAAACACTGACAACACCAAATGCTGATGAGGATGTGGAGGAACAGGAACTTTCATTGCTGATGGGAATCCAAAACGGTACAGCCACTTTGGAAGACAGTTTGGCAATTTCTTACAAAACTAAATGTACTTTTACCACAAGATCCATCAGACTCACTCTTTGGTACTTATTCAAATGAGTTGAACACTTACGTCCACACAAAAACCTGCACATGGATGTTTATAGCAGCTTTATTCATAAGTGCTTAAACTTAGAAGAAACGAAGATGACCTTCAATAGGTAAATGGATAAATAAAACTGTGGTACATCCAGACACTGGAATATTATCCAGTGATTTTAAAACAATGAGCTACCAGGCTTCCCTGGTGGCGCAGTGGTTGAGAATCTGCCTGCCGATGCAGGGGACACGGGTTCGTGCCCCAGTCCGGGAAGATCCCACATGCCGCAGAGCGGATAGGCCCGTGAGCCATGGCCGCTGAGCCTGCGCGTCCGAAGCCTGTGCTCTGCAACAGGAGAGGCCACAACAGTGAGAGGCCCGCGTACCGCAAAAAAAAAAAAAAAAAAAAAAAAAAAGAGCTATCGAGCCACAAAAAGACATGGAAGATCTTTAAATGCATATTACTAAATGAACGAAGCCAATATGAAAACGCCACACAGTGTATGATTCCAACTATATGACAATCTGGAAAAGGCAAAACCATGGAGACAGTAAGAAGATCAATGGTTGCCAAGGGTTAGCGGGGAGGGAGGGATAAATAGGTGAAGAGAATTTTTAGGGCAGTAAAACTACTCTGTATAATACTATAGTGGCAGATACATGTCATGATATATTTATCTAAACCAATAGTGTGTACAACGCCAAGAGTGAACTCTGATGTAAACTATGGACTTTGGGTGATAATGATTTGTCAATGTAGGTTCATCAATTGTAACAAGTGTACCCATTCTAGTGAGTGATGTTGATACTGTGGGAGGCTGCACATGTGTGAAGGCAGGGGGTATACCGGAACTCTCTGTACTTTCCACTCAATTTTGCCTAAAACTGCTCAAAAAAATAAAGTCTTTTGTTTTTTTAACGCATTTACTATATGTAATCCCACACCTAGGTATTTGCCCAATACAAAAAAAGCCTACACTAAAATCTATACTCATTATTTATAAAAACTTTATTCATAACAATCAAAAACAAAACAATTCAAATGTCCATCAACTGATGCACAGGTAAATAAAATGTGGTTTCAACATGTATGATGAAATACTGCTAAGGAAGAACACACTACAGATACATATGACATGAATGGCTTTCCAATGCATTATGCTAAGTGAAAAAAGCCAGACACTATATAATGTGGGATTCCATTTATATGATACTCTGGAAAACACAAAACTAGAAGGACAGATCAGTGGTTGCCAGGGTTGAGAGAAAGGGGTTGGGAAGGAAGTTTGACTACAAGGAGCATGATGTTATATTTGGGGGTGGTGAAAATGTTCTGTATCTAGATTGTGGCAATGGTTACAAGATTATGCATTTGCCAAAATTCACAAAATTCTTATGACTATACTCCAAAAAGGATGACTCTTCCTGTATATAAGTTACACCTCAATAACCTGACTAAAATAAATACACACACAATAGTATACTTCACATCTACCACAATGGTTAGAATTTTTATTTGAAATTCTAACAATATCAGGTGTTGGCAAGAGAATGTAGACCGATCAGATACTGCTAGTGAGGGCGATAATAAATGGTCCCCACTTTCAAAAACAATGCAATATTACCTGCATATTGTATGACACTGAAATTCTACTCCCATATATTATCCCCTATACAACAGCATTGAATTGGGGATATTACTCACTCTACAGGAATTTTTAGAAATCTGTGGGGTGGTCTGAGTTACCAGAGAAGATATTAAAAATATTTATATTTTGAAAAGACAAAGATTCTTAGAAGAAAATATAGGAGTAAATCTTCATGACCTTGGGTTAAGCAACAATTTCACACAGAAGCAACAACAAAGTCCCAATTTTTTATGTTTTTATAAAAAAACAGTGAGAGAATAACTGGGATAAAATCACATGCAGATTAAGCACCACCTCAAGATTTCAGGTAAGCACTTGATCACATAACATAACATATGTTTATAGAGGTCAGCCATTTCTCATCAAGTAAACTCTCACAATATTGTTTATCAAAAAGCTCTGTCCTTGGGCTTCCCTGGTGGCACAGCGGTTGAGAGTCCACCTGCCAATGCAGGGGACATGGGTTCATGCCCCGGTCCGGGAAGATCCCACGTACCACAGAGCGGCTGGGCCAGTGAGCCATGGCCGCTGAGCCTGCACGTCCGGTGACGCAGTGGTTGAGAATCCACCTGCCAATGCAGAGGACATGGGTTTGAGCCCTGGTCCGAGAAGATCCCACAGGCCGCAGAGCAACTAAGCCCGTGTGCCACAACTACTGAGCCTGTGCTCTAGAGCCTGTGAGCCACAACTACTGAGCCCGCATGCTGCAACTATTGAAGCCGGCGCACCTAGAGCCCATGCTCCGCAGCAAGAGAAGCAACCGCGATAAGAAGCCTGTGCACTGCAACAAAGAGTAGCCCCCACTCACCGCAACTAGAGAAAGCCCGCACGCAGCAACGAACACCCAACACAGCCAAAAATAAATAAATAAAATAAATAAATTTATTTTAAAAAAATCTGTGTCCTTATGAATGAAATATACATATTAGATTACAATATAAACTCTTGCTTCTTGTTGGGAGGCAGAGGAACAAAAGAAAGGAAAATTTAGACCAGTTCTGATGAATAGCAAGTAGCTTCAAAAACACATTATCAGGGACTTCCCTCATGGCACAGTGGTTAAGAATCCTCCTGACAATGCAGGGGACACGGGTTTGAGCCCTGGTCTGGGAAGATCCCACATGCTGCGGAGCAACTAAGCCCATGAGCCACAACTACTGAGCCTGCACTCTAGAGCCTACAAGCCACAACTACTGAGCCTGCACTCTAGAGCCTGCAAGCCACAACTACTGAAGCCCATGTGCCTAGAGTCTGTGCTCCGCAACCAGAGAAGCCACCGCAATGAGAAGCCCACGCACCGCAATGAAGAGTAGCCCCCGCTCGCCACAACTAGAGAAAGCCCGCGAGCAGCAACAAAGACCTAACGCAGCCATAAATAAATAATTTATTTTTTTAAAAAAACACATTATCATCTTCATTCAATGCCATCATTGTGAGGGTCATGAGAACTATGCTCAATGAACTTCAGCCATCACTTTTTCTTAAAACCAAACATCTGCTACAAATTTTGCCAAATGGTATCATTCCACGAGAGATTCAGAACTGAAGATGATGAAGAAAGAATAAGAAAGGAGAGAGAAAAGGAAGAAGAAAAAGCTCGTTCTTTTAATGTCTTTTACATACAGAACAAAAAAGTTCATAACTTCTCAGATAAAAGATTCAAAGAACTCAGATATCTGCAACATCATTAAGAATCAACAGTAGGGCTTCCCTGGTGGCGCAGTGGTTGAGAGTCCGCCTGCCAATGCAGGGGACACGGGTTCATGCCCCGGTCTGGGAAGATCCCATGTGCCGCGGAGCAGCTGGGCCCGTGAGCCGTGGCCGCTGGGCCTGCGCGTTTGGAGCCTGTGCTCCGCAACGGGAGAGGCCACAACAGTGAAAGGCCCGCGTACCGCAAACAAACAAAAAAAAAGAATCAACAGTAAAAAGATGTTTTTAATGAGCTACTACAATGACACATCTTCTAAATTTCTGTTTTCCTATTACAATAACCCTGGACAATGTACCTTTGCAACTATAATTCTCTCCTTTCATTTTCATCATTTATCTTTGACTTTCCAAGATTTCACAGTGCTGGCACACAAAGTGAAACCCCTTTGATGGTCAGACTGCCTGACTCCTCATCAATTTCACTGTCACCATATTCATTTAATAGAAGAGTATATCAGTCTTTCTCACCTGATGAGTCAACATCTGATGGTTTGATCACTGTTAGGAACTTAAGAATCAGATATATTTTTATACTTTAGCATTTTCAGATATAAATTTTTGTAGAAAATTGAATGAGGAAAGGAAGGCATTCTTAAAACACCAAGTTTATAACTTACTACAAAGACTGCTTCCTTCAGGGAATCAATTATCATGTATACCTTAGACTTAAGTCACATCATGACTGAATTCTAAGAAATGCTAAACTAGTGTTGCCTCCCGAAACACCAGCTCCTCCTTCCTCAATAACTTGCTACAACTCTCCAACTTCTAAGCTAGCGGAATGTTATTCACAGGACTTTACCCAAATATTTGGTGATATAACTTTACAATGCAAGAATTACTGGGGAAGTTTGGGTGTTGTCTTCAAACTCCAAAAGCAAAGTATAACTCCTTGAGCCTTAGTTACTCCTCTGCTCAAAACTGTCCAATGGCATCGCATCTCAAAATAAAATCCAAAGTCCTGGAACTCCCCTGGTGGCTCAGTGGTTAAGAATCCGCCTGCCAATGCAGGGAACACGGGTTCAAGTCCTGGTCCAGGAAAAGTCCCACATGCCGCGGAGCAACTAACCCCATGTGCCACAACTAGTGAGACTGTGCTCTAGAGCCCACGAGCCACAACTACTGAGCCCACATGCCACAACTACTGAAGCCCATGCGCCTAGAGCCTGTGCTCCACAACAAGAGAAGCCACCGCAATGAGAAGCCCATGCACTGCAACAAAGAGTAGCCCCCGCTCGCTGCAACTAGAGAAAGCCCACGGCAGCAACAAAGACCCAATGCAGCCAAAATAAAATCAATCCAAAGTCCTTACTACAACCTCTGCTTATTGCATCTCCCACCATGCTCTCTGCTCCTCCCTAACCAACCCCTCAAATACAGCCATACCAGTTTCCCTGCAATTCCTTCAACTCACTAAGCAAGCTCCCATACCTCAGGACTTTTATCCTCCATGCCCCATATGCCTGGACTGCTCTTCTCCTAGAGGACCTTTTTTTTGCTTCCTCACTTCCATCTATTCTCTGCCCAAATGTTATCTTCTCGGGAAAGGCCTTCCATGATTATCCTATATAAATACATAGAAAAATAACCCCCCACCCCACCCCACCCCAATGTACACTATCACTCTATCTCCTTCTACCTGCTTTGTCCTTCCTTATTCTTCTCAATGAGAAGTTTGTTTTATCCTTTTCAGCTGAGTCCCAGCTGAAAGAGTGCTTGATCAGCATTAGGCACTCAAATATTTGGTAACTGAAAGAAATTAATGAATCTGTAATATATGGGCTAATAATACCTAACTGGCAAGTGGTGTTGATAAAGTTGATATATATAAAGGGCCTTGAACAATGTCTCATACTCAATTACTGGGGGCGGTGCAGGGGGGATGACAGAGAAACAAGACACACTAAAACTCTATGTCTGCTAAATAATACTGTAAAGTGTATTTCTAAACCTCCCCAAAGGAGACTGGGCCTATAGGGGAAAAAAAAAAAAAAACCTGCAGTCAGAAGTTTCTTAATATAAATGGCGTTCATTCTAAGAAACATTAAGGACCCAAAAATATACTCCTAAATGGCCCTCTTAAATCATTTCTGGAAAAAGTGGGGATATAAATAAAAAAGAAATACTCTTACCCATCTAACAGAGATTCAAATTAGTGCATGAATTAATACCCATGTTCTCCTTTCTCACCAGCAAAATGTTGATACAGACACTCGTACAGAGATTTACTACTGCAACAGAAAGTACAATCACTGAACCTAAAACTGGAGAAAATGAGTATGCAGGGCCTCCAAACACATGGAAGGTAACTTTTCCAACATTAAACAAAAATGACTTTTTTTTAAATTTATTTATTTTATTTATTTATTTTTGGCTGTGTTGGGTCTCCGTTGCTGTGCGTGGGCTTTCTCTAGTTGCGGTGAGTGGGGGCTACTTTTTGTTGCGGTGCGCGGGCTTCTCATTGCGGTGGCTTCTCCTGTTGCAGAGCACGGGCTCTAGGCGTGTGAGCTCAGTAGTTGTGGCTCACAGACCCTAGAGCGCAGGCTCAGTAGTTGTGGTGCACGGGCTTAGTTGCTCCGTGGCATGTGGGATCTTCCCAGACCAGGGCTCAAACCCGTGTCCCCTGCATTGGCAGGCGGATTCTCCACCACTGCACCACCAGGGAAGCCCAAAATGACTTTTTCACCATATAATCTGTCCATAATTAATTATCACTAATAGAACCTGAATGATGAATATGACTTTAGCCACAATTCCTTTATTCTTAAAAAGCCACCAATGAATCTTTCATGCTTACAACCATAGCTCTGTCTCAATGGACTTTTACTTATAACTCACCTTCATACAAAATGCTATCTAGAGCTATCCATCCAGTGGAGGACTTTATATTTCTGACCTAAAGTAAGATTTCTACTAAAATCAACAAAATGTAGAAAGTAAATTAGGAATAGGATAGCTAAAATAAACCAAAATGTCTCTTTAGTGTCCCAAAACATAGACTGGCCTAAGAGAATAAGCTTATTTTCTTAGTCTACATAGTTTTTTACTGGGTGTACAGTTTTTCATGAAAAGCCAAACTAGGTTTACTGTTAGCTAGGTTTACAAAAATTCTTTATAACATCAAATTTATCAACACAAGAAATAAGTAACAGTCACTACTGAGAAAAGTTCTATGCTGAAAAGAGCCAGGAAAAGAACCAGTACCAAGTAAAAAAATTAAATGTGTGTTGTAATCCCACGTAAAAAAATACATCGATGCAAATATAATCTCACTTGAAAAAATTGTAGAAGGTCCACAAGATAAGATAGAAAATGACAAAATAGAAGAGTAAAGTGGAAAAACAACAGTAAAACCAAAAGCTCTAAGATATTAACTGGACTCTGAAATATGAGACTTGATTTTAGGGACCTCGTGAAAGCAGGTAGTGTAGTGATACTGTGGCACAGATGTCTAATAAAAATGTTTCCTGGGCTTCCCCGGTGGCGCAGTGGTTGAGAGTCCTCCTGCCAATGCAGGGGACACAGGTTCGTGCCCTGGTCTGGGAAGATCCCACATGCCGCAGAGTGGCTAGGCCTGTGAGCCATGGCCGCTGAGCCTGCGTGTCCGGAGCCTGTGCTCTACAACGGGAGAGGCCACAACAGTGAGAGGCCCGTGTACCGCAAAAAAAAAAAAAAAAGTTTCCTTATGGAGTCTGTATTCCTCCAGTCTTGGCCTCATTTGATATAGAAACAGTCCCATGTTGTGTTAACTTCTTTCACCCAGACATTACAATACTTGTGAAGACCACTGAAAAAGTGACACATTTTCATTTCATCAACTTAAATGTAACTGGTTACATTTACTAAAAATGGTAATTTTACCTAAAATAAATTTTTTTTTTTTTTTTTTTTTTTGTGGTACGCGGGCCTCTCACTGTTGTGGCCTCTCCTGTTGCGGGGCACAGGCTCCAGACGCGCAGGCCTATCAGCCATGGCTCACGGGCCCAGCCGCTCCGTGGCATGTGGGATCTTCCCGGACCGGGGCACGAACCCGTGTCCTCTGCATCGACAGGCGGACTCTCAACCACTGCGCCACCAGGGAAGCCCAAAAAACAAAAACTTTAAAAAAATTTAATCCCATTAGGTTAGAAAAGCAATGAGTAAGAAAGGAAATACATATTAAGAAGAAAGGCTGTTTGGGAAAATATTCTGGATCCTGTGTGTAAATACATACATGAAAGATTAATTCATCTGAAGGCTACAATTATTTAAACATATAGACAAAAAAAAAATAGTGGTCACCTGTCCCTGTGCCATGCTCTGTGCCAGGCGTTTTCACATCTACAATCCCAAAACACTGCTGAATACCACTTTGTTAAATATGCATCATTATCTAGATTGTGAAATGTCCTTGCCAATGTAAGTAAGGCTATACTATCAAAAAGAGCCAACAGTACCACTACAATTGCTACTGACAGAGAGGCTACAGAACAGTGTTAGCAGTGTTAACCCAAAAGAATGAAGCCTCTATATAATTCAGGCCTTGTGACAGTCAACAATCAGCAATCCTTTATAAAGATTCCGGGTGCAAACCAATCAAGCCGGATCAAAAGTACCAAATGAAGTCCAACAAAAAGCAACCTTCAATAACAAGTTTTAAACTTTTTATTTCGAAGGTATAACATATTCTTCACTGTCTGACAAAAGGAAAAAAAATGCAAATGTATCTATCCCCACTCCCATCCCAGGGCTAACAGCTGCTCAGGAAGTAGAGACAGGTAGACAACAAGCACAATTTCTATTCCATTCCATATCATGATTAAAAATAGTTTAAAAAATCATCATTCATTATAAAGGGCAGATTTGCATGTAGATCCACTTTAGAGATCATTTAAGTAACGAACTATAAAATCAAGGACCAAAATACTAATTTTTTCTTTGGTATATCAATAAAAATATGCAAAGCTCATCTAATTCTTTATCCTTTTTCCAATTATATAACTAATAGGAAGGAAAGAAAGTACCAACCACTTACATGAAAAAAGAAATTTACAGAGAATTCAGCCCCAAAGTGGGGGAACACAATTATTCGAAAGGTCTACATTCAAAATCCTCTTTCCTTTATTTTCATTGAAAACTGTTAAAGAATAACCTTGTGTATTTATTTGCATAAAAAATAATTTAATGCTATTTCAAATCTTCATTTATGAGCAGTAAGTATAAAAGACAATAATTGGCAATAAATAAACGTACATTAAAAATTAAGAACTTTTGGGCTTCCCTGGTGGCGCAGTGGTTGAGAGTCCGCCTGCCGATGCAGGGGACACGGGTTCGTGCCCCGGTCCGGGAAGATCCCACATGCCACGGAGCGGCTGGGCCCGTGAGCCATGGCCGCTGAGCCTGAGCGTCCGGAGCCTGTGCTCCGCAACGGGAAAGGTCACAACAGTGAGAGGCCCGCGTACCGCAAAAAAAAAAAAATTAAGAACTTTTACTTCCAAATGAGTTATTGTTCCCTTAAGAGTAGTCATTCAGGACAACCATAAGCAAATTTCAATAATATTGCCATTGATTAAGATATTTTAAAAACTCTTTTAGAATTCAAATATATATATAATACATTTACTAACTTCTGGTTCTAGCCCTGGCAAAACACTCTGCATTAGACAAATATAAACCTGAACAAAATACATGAAACAACTGTGTAAGAGCAATGGAGAGCAACTATCAAATCATAGACAAGATCTAAGGCACTATAATCCCTGAAAAAAGAGGATCACATCAAAGCGAGCTCCTCATTCAGCTGAGATTTTCCCTGAGGATATCCCAGCAAAAATGAGAATCCCACTGAGGTAAGAAGAAAAGGGTTGACACTGAGAGCTACCTGATACAATCCCCACTCTTGGGATTGCCTAATTCCTACAGTTCTAATTCAGGGCAAGGTTCCAAGAAGCCCAGCAGAAAGTAGCAGCTGACAGGCTAAAGAGCTGAACAGAGCCACATTACCTTTAGGAGAACTATAATAATACAGTGACTTTTCAACAGAAATGATGGAAATCAAAAGTTAATGAAGTAAACCTTTAAAATGCTAAAAGAAAGTATTCACCACCTGGGTGTAGAATAATACACCCTGGGAAAAGATCTTTCAAAATGATGACAAATGAAAAAAACAGATTCACACAAACAAAAGCTGAATGAATGTGTAGCAAACCTGCACTAAAGAAGCATTACTAAAAGGAGTACCTATGGTAAAATGAAAGTGATCCCAGATGCAACCATGAAAAAGAAGAAAGAAACAGTACTGGAAAGGGTAAAAATGTGGGCAAACAAATGAATATAGACAGAAGATATATGACAATAGTGGTACAAAAGGTAATAGAGGAGTAAACACAATTAAATCACTGTAAAGTTCATGCACTGTTAGAAGGTGTAAAAGTAAAAATTCAAGGTAGACTCTAATAAGTCAAGGATGTATGTTTTAACTCTAGGGTAACACCAAGGGACACATAAAATACTTCAAAACCAACAAGTTAATAGAGGAAAATAAATAGAAGTTGCTAGGTCAACTTAAGGAGGCAAGAGAAGATAAACAAATTAAGGCACAAAGACCAAAATGACAGACTTAAACCTAGCTAGATCAATAATTAAATCAACAGCAAATGAAATAATCCAAATTCTCAGACTAAAAAAAAAGAAATCACCTATTATGTGCTACTTACACACTACACACACACATACACACACACACATTTTAAACATAAGAATGTATAAAAGTTAAAAGTAGAAGCATAGGTGACTTTCACTTTGCCCCAGAATAATGGAAGTCACTGAATCTCTCCACATAGCCTCCAAAGGACATATAGACAAAAAAAAATTTTTTAATTAAAAAAAAGAACATTAAAGCCACGATTAATCTATGCCTTCAACATTACTAAGTGTCAGAGAATACTATGGACTTCAAATTACATTTATGTAGAGAAAAACTCCAAATTAAAAAAAGCTAACTCTAGAGCGCCTGCTCCTACTGTACAGCTCTTCACTACTACATCTCCCACACAGATGCAATGCTTTTCTAAGACTGCCAGTTCTTTTTTACATGGACTCTCTGGACTTCTCCTTGCCTTCTACACACAGGCTTGCAGTGGTAGAATGAGTATTCTCAGTTTATATAGGCAAAAGAGTATGGCACCTTGTCAAAACAAGGAACCTTTTCAAAACAAGTCAAGTACATGTAATATTCTAGGGCAAGCTCAACTGGTCATTCTGTCCTTGGATTTAAAAGGCGGATAATGGCAGCAAGGCAAATGGTGGTGACAGCCTTCAATATGTCTGTTTCTCTCTCTCAAGTCTCACAGGTTTAATTTGTTCTGATTACTTTCTACATCTGGTGCTCAAATATCAACCTGATTATCACCCTTTACATTCATTCGGGAAATAACCTTCAAGAATCTCTCATGTGCTGGATTCTCTTGTTTCCTGAATCCCACGTCTTCTTATTGCTTTATTTACTGCTTTTAAAGGAACACATCCCCTAATAGCTTCTCGAGAAAAATTATATGGAAGGAAAACTGAGACCTTTGCACGGCATAAAATATATTTAGTATACTCTCATATTCAATTCATACTTTGGCTGGGTTATAAAATTCTAGATTAGAAATCACTTTCTGTCAACATTTTGAAGACACTGCTCTGTCTTCTAGCTTCTATAGTTAAAATCTAATCCTCTGTATGTACTATGCTCTTTCCTGTCTCTGAATGCTTGCTGAATCTTGTGAAATATTGTGAAGTTTCAGAGTGATATGGGTTTATTTTCATTCATTTGTGTTAGGTACTTTCAGTCTATCAATCCATGTCCTTCCATTCTGAAATACTTTCCTGAATTATTTCATCATTGATTTCTATCCTTCAGTTTCTCTCTTCTATGTTTCTGAATCTCCACCAGGTGATATAACTCTTAAAGCTGACCTCCAACTTTCTTATCTTCTCTAATTTTCTATGATTTGTATTTTTTTCTCTACTTTCCAGGAAATTTCCTCAACTTTATCTTTCAACCCTTCTACAGAGATTTTTCATGTTTCATGATGTTCTATCATGTTTTTAATTTCCTAGAGCTCTTTTCTGTTGTCTGAATGTTCCTTTTTTTATAGTATCCTGTTCTTGTTTCATGGATGCTATGGCTTCCTTTATGTCTCAGAGTGGTATTAATGATAAGGTTTAAGTTTTTCCCACCCTATGTAGTCTCTTTCCCCATGGTACTTTTTCTTCTTTTTGGGGGGGGAAGGAAGGGAGCCATCTTTCATATTAGAGGCATCCTCAAATATCTCGTATCCTTGGTTGTCTGCTCAATTTAAAAGAAAGTAAATTAAAAGTTAATTGGGGGAGGGCTTCCCTGGTGGCGCAGTGGTTGAGAGTCCGCCTGCCAATGCAGGGGACACAGGTTCATGCCCCGGTCCAGGAGGATCCCACATGCCACGGAGCGGCTGGGCCCATGAGCCATGGCCGCTGAGCCTGCGCGTCCGGAGCCTGTGCTCCGCAACGGGAGAGGCCACAGCAGTGGGAGGCCTGTGTACTGCAAAAAAGAAAAAAAAAGTTAACTGGAGGAGTCCCCTGGTGGCCTAGTCGTTAGGATTCTGGGCTTTCACTGCTGTGGCCCGGGTTCAATCCCTGGTTGGGTAACTGAGATCCCACAAGCGCAGCAAAAAAGAAAAAGTTAACTGGAAGCTCTAAATGCATGTGTGAAGTCTGCTGACCTTCTGATTCACTGTATGGAGATCTGACTACCATTTGTTGTGAAAATTCTGATATCAAGGTATCTACTAGAGTCCAGTCAGGAAACAGAAACCACACCAACCTTTCAAAGAGGAAAAATTTTAACATAAAGAATCATTAACTAGGTAACCAAGACATGGAAGCAACCTAAATGTCCACCGACAGATGAATGGATAAAGAAGACATTGTATATATATACAATGGAATACTACTCAGCCATAAAGAAGAATGAAATAATACCATTTGCAGCAACATGGATGGACCTAGAGATGGTCATACGAAGTGAAGTCAGACAGAGAAAGACAAATATCATATGATATCACTTATATGTGAAATCTAAAATATGATACAAATGAACTTATTTACAAAACAGAAACAGACTCACAGACACAGAAAACAAAACTTATGATTACCAAAAGGGAAGGAGGGAGGGATAAATTAGGAGTTTGGGATTATCATGTACAAACTACTATGTATAAAATAGATAAACAACATGAAGAACTATATTCAATATATTGTAATAAACTATAATGGAAAAGATATGAAAAAGAATACACACACACACACACACACACATATATGGCTGAATCACTTTGCTGTACACCAGAAACTAACACAACATTGTAAAGCAACTATACTTTGATTTTTTAAAAAAGGAATCATTAAGTAGGTAAAAGATAGTAAGTAATTAAAAATGTAAAAGAGGACTCTAGGATATAACTGAGGTAGCAACTACAAAAAACTATTGCCACTCTTCAGGCTAAGAGAAAAGTAGAGAAGAAATAAAGCTTAGAAACTTAAAGAAGGGATCCCAAAAGGCTAGGATACAGATCTCTGAGGAAGGGCGTGCTGTGGCAAAACATGCTAACCACGGCCACAGTGACAAATGCTGGATGCCATTCACCAGAACCAAGACCACTGCCTGCCATAAGGAATACTGCAGGGGCCAACTGCCTTCAGAGCAGTTTGCCAGTGGGATAAAATAAAAACAGGAAGAATCAACTCTCTTCATCAACCTCCAGCCTAATAGTCTCCCTATAATGCCCCTTTATTGGCAGAGCCTAACACAGATTTCGCTGTCAAAGAAGAAATGTGGTTTTCAGAGTCTCCAGCTCCAGCATCACAGAAAGGGCTAAGAAGGGCAGGTTTGGAACTTAGTGGCAATAATAAATCAATAACTGGCAGTCAACATCTTTAGGTCTCTCATCTTGCCATGTTCAGATAGCTGACAAAAGTATTCTAATCTCCTGTTTGGAAGGTAAATGTCTGGCTGCCATGATTTCAAAGGCCAAGTGGAAGATGAAGGCTGGAAGTTTCCATTTTCAGCATTCTGTAGGCATGTCGTGACTTAATCACCCAGTTTTCAATACAGAACCTATTTCCTACAAAAACGTGCATGAAGTCTCTCAATCCACAGATGCTCTATTTATCCTTTATTTTCTAATAAACCTCAAAACTTCTACCAGATGAAGAAGGTGCAGCCACCACATGAGCTGAAGTAAGGGAGAAGACTTACATAATTTCATTCTCATTTCTAAAGATATCTGGTGCTATAAGTTCCTATGCCTTTTAAGGATCTGCTGTGTAAATGAGGGTGGTTCCCAAATATTCCTACTACATGCTTGGGATTCAGATATCTTGGGTCTGTAAAGTCATAGTTTCCACTCTTCCAACGCCTTGCCAACTTTGTGTCCCTGAGAGTATACTACATTTTTAAATCCCTGTATTTTCATTTTTGTAGTGTTTCAGCAACAAGCAAAACCAAATGCAGATAATCAGTACTCCAAGGTAACCCAAAAGCTCCCAACGTTCTTTTCAACATGGTAACAAATTTTCATCCTTTTAGAATTTGTAAGCTTACTTTGAAGAGTATTCCAAATACCTTTTGAAAAAAGCTCACTATTATTAGAATAATTATATAATCTGTCAAGGTGTCTACTACTCTAGGGATAAAATTCATCTAGATGTATGTAACATTTGTTTTTTAACAGTTTGTTAATTTATGGTCACATTTAATATTAAACAAAATCAAAAGAAGGATAAAGATCTGATACAAAGACGTATTCTTTTTTGAGTCCTCGTAGTAGCACTCAAATAAACTGTAATGGAAAAATTATGAAAAACACCATCCAAGGTACATTCATTTGAAATGTAAACTGTGGTTTCCTACTAAAAGCTCTAAGAATATTTCACTCATCCACCTAAAATTTCCATGCAAAAATAGCTATCTTGCATATCTTATAAAAGGGGAACTTGAGAAATCATAAGCTCATGCTCAGTCATAAACCTTCCACAACAGAGACAGACCCTTGATTTCCCAAGATCCACTTTATTATTCTCTCCACAAACCACTGACATATCCTGATGAAGGTACACTATGAAATGGCAGTGAATACGTAGGATGTGAAAATACAAAGAGGAGAGATACAGCAGTTTGAGGTGCCTGGGGCCATTCATCAAAGGCTATGTGAGACTAAGATTATCAGCATCATTCTGAACCCCTAACAAATTTGGTTTCAAATATGTACACAAAACTACAAAAATAAAAAATTACTACCCTCCTCTTTCCCAAAACAGGCCATCTTCAAGACCCAGAGGAGGCAAACATCTGTCTATATAAAACTTCAAACCCTGACGCTTATTTTCTATGACCCACGGTCTATTGCTAACTTAAACTCTCATATAATACTCCACGAATGAAAACTTTCCTGGAGACCAGAAAACGTGAATTGCTCCAATGTCCAAAAACAGAAAACACATTTGTTAAGTGTTCATTCACTTATTAATCTATTAGGAGAAACAGCTGTCCCACACAACCCAATAGACTTTAAAATGGAGCTCAAAAAACAGTGGTTTTTCCAAAACTAGAGTGTCATTGAATGCCAAATAGCTTAATACTCAGGACAAACAGAATCTTTTTTCTACCACATACCCCTATGTTCCCTTCAACCTCCTGATCTTCAGTTTCCTCAACTAAAATATAAAGGTAATAATGTTTCATATGGTTATTCTGAGGATCAGCTGAAACAATGAATGTATAATATCTACTACTATTACCTAGAATATGGTAGGTAGAAAGCAAATGACTATTTTTTAATAAGTTCTGTTTATGTATTTATTATTTATTTATTTCTATTTATTTTGGCTGCACTGGGTCTTTAGTTGTGGCACATGGGCTCTTAGTTGTGGCATGCAGACTTCTTAGCTGCAGCATGTGGACTCTTAGTTGCAACATGCAAACTCTTAGTTGCAGCATGCATGCAGGATCTAGTTCCCTGACCAGGGATTGAACCTGGGCCCCCTGCATTGGGAACGCGGAGTCTTACCCACTGGATCACCAGGGAAGTCCCGCAAATGTTTATTATAAAACTCTTACTTCTAAACATCAAGTTGCAAGCATAATGGAAAATCAGCCAAAGGCATTCAAAAATAATGCTGTTAAGTGTATCAAACTATATTGTACAAAATAGTGTACAAAATTGTACACTAAGTACTATGATTTGAAATTGTGACAATTTTCATACATAAATCATTTCCTAAAGTTAATAAAAATGAAGTCTTTATAATTACAAGAATTCTTTCTTCTTATCAGAAAGGTGCAAAATTTTACTATCCATAAATCTCATTAAAACTTAAATTTTTACATGCCATTAGAAAGTGACAGGGAATATTTATCCAACAAAGTACAGCAGAGACTAATAAAAATAGTACCCAACCTAGGAGTCTCTTTAATTATTTATTATACAATTTTTCAATAACTTTGGAAGTAATGAAACACATTTCATTTCTATATGTGTACAGAAAGTTAACATTCCTTTGTTGATGCTGACACTGATTCTCGGTCTAAATATTAAAGCAGAACAAGATGAGAAAAGGAAAACCAATCCCATTAGTGGCCAAGATGGTGGAGCAGGAAGGCCCTGAGCTCACCTCCTCCCAGAGGCACAGCAAAATTACATCTATTTACAGAGCAACTATCGATGAAAGAACAACCCGAAACCAGCAGAAATGATTTTCCCAACAAAATATATTAAGAAAGAACCACATAAGATGGATACGAGGGGCAGAAATGTGGTACAGCCAAGACCCATACTCCTGGGCAGGCAACCTGCAAATAGAAAGATGATCAAAACTGCAGAGGTTCTCCCCAAGAAGCAAGGGATCCACACCCAACATCGGGATTCCCCAACCCAGGGATCCTACAGCAAAAAGATGAGCCCCAAATGTCTGGCTTTGAAGGCCAGTAGGACTTGCATGTGGGAGAGCCAGAGGGCTATAGGAAACAGACTCTGTTCTTAAAAAGCTCATGCAAAATCTCCCATGCTCTGAGACCCAGAATAGAGGCAGAAATTTTAAAAGAGCCTGAGTCAGACCCATTTGCTGATTTGGAGAGCCTCCTAGAGAGGAAGGAAGCAACTGAGTTTCCCCATGAGGACACAGACATGGGTGGCACCCTGTTTGGGGAGCCTGTTCTAATACAAGGACACTGGTGCTGGCAAGCACCAATTTGGAGTTCTCCCTCTAGCCTCTTAGCACTGGGGGCTTGCCTGCCCACCAGCCAACTGGCACCAGCCCTGGGACACCCCAGGCAGTACAGTCAGCCATACCAGCACCCAGTCCCACCAACCAGCAACCTGGCGCCAGACCTGGGAACCCCCAGGCCCCAGAGCCAGATGACCCACAACCCATCAACAGCCACCAGCAAACTAGCACCAGCGCAGGACCCCCAAGAAACACAGCCAGGTGCACCAGTAGGCCAGCAGCCTCTGCACTAGGCAGGGACTGGCAACCAACCAGGCCAGAGATCAGCCCACCTACCAGAGCGCCCCCAGTAGTCGGCCCTGCCACAACAGAAAGGCCCATGCAGCCCTAGAGCATATAACTCTAAAGACCACAGGGGAATGTGCTGCTGGGACACATAGGACAACTCCTACATAAGACCATTTTGCCAAGATCAAGAAATGTAACCAACCTACCGAATAGATAGAAATAAAAACAGAGAATTAGGCAAAATGAGGGAATAGAGAAATACGCTCCAAACAAAGCAACAAGACAAAACCCCAGAAAAATAACTAAGCAAAGCAAAGATAAGCAATCTACCCAAGAAAGAGTTCCAAGGTAACGGCCATAAAGATGCTCAATGAATTAAAAAGAAGAATTAAAGAACACAATGAGAAGTTTCACCATTAGTAAACTCAATGAATATACATTCAATTTAATTTCAAATTTCAGGTTTTAGCATTAAAAAGTAGATTAAACAAAATTGTTCATCTCGGCTCTCTCCCAAAACCTCAGTAAAATGACAGTAAGTAAAAAAAGACTGTATATTAATTAATAAACCTACACAGTCTAGGAAAAGGTAATTTAGACACCAGCAGACAATAATCACTTAAAACATTTGGAAGCTTGAAGGCAAACAGATAAATACTAAAACCTATCTACAGGGCTTCCCTGGTGGCGCAGTGGTTGAGAGTCCGCCTGCCAATGCAGGTTACACGGGTTCGTGCCCCAGTCCGGGAAGATCCCACATGCCGCAGAGCAGCTGGGCCCTTGAGCCATGGCCGCTGAGCCTGCGCGTCCGGAGCCTGTGCTCCGCAACAGGAGAGGCCACAACAGTGAGAGGCCCGCGTACCACAAAATAAAATAATAAATAAATAATAAATAAATAAAACCTATCTACAAGCAGAGAAGCCAACAAGAGTCCATTCTTAACACAAACCCCTAGCAAATCATAGGAATTCAAGGTATCAGGAGTTCAAGAAGGCCTGCAGATAATATGATCCTACATACAGAAAATCCTAAAGGCTCCATATTAGAACTAAGAAATAAATTCACTGAAGCTGCAAGACACAAAATCAATATTAAAAATCAGTTGATGAGGAGGTGCCTTCAAGATGGCAGAGAAATGAGACATGGAGATCACCTTCCTCCCCACAAATACATCAAAACTACATCTACATGTGGAACAACTCCTACAGAACACCTACTGAACACTGGCAGAAGAACTCAGACTTCCCAAAAGGCAAGAAACTCCCACATACCGGGGTAAGGCAAAAGAAAAAAGGAAAAACAAAGACAAAAGAATAGAGACATGACCTGCACCTCTGGGAGGGAGCTGTGAAGGAGGAAAAGTTTCCACACACTAGGAAGCTCCTTCACTGGCAGGGACGGGGAGTGGGTGGGGGAGAATCTTCGGAGCCACGGAGGAGAGCACAGCAACAAGGGTGCAGAGGGCAAAGCGGAGAGATTTCCACACAGAGGATTGGTGCCGACCAGCACTCACCGGCCTGAGACGCTCGTCTGTTCACCTTCAGGGGCAGGTGGGGGCTGGGAGCTGAGGCTCGGGCTTCAGAGGTCAGATCCCAGGGAGAGGACTGGGGTTGGCTGGGTGAACACAGCCTGAAGGGGGCTAGTGCACCACAGCTAGGAGGGAGGGAGTCCGGGGAAAAGTCTGGACCTGCCTAAGAGGCAAGAGGCCACTGTTTCAGGGTGCACAAAGAGAGGGGATTCAGAGCACCGCCCAAACGAGCTCCAGAGACGGGCGCAAGCCGCAGCTATCAGCACAGACCCCAGAGACAGGCATGAAATGCTAAGGCTGCTGCTACAGCCACCAAGAAGCCTGTGTGCAAGCACAGGTCACTATCCACACCTTCCCTCCTGGGAGCCTGTGCAGCCCGCCACTGCCAGGGTCCTGTGATCCAAGGACAACTTCCCCAGGAGAACACACAGTGTGCCTCAGGCTATTGCAACATCTACCACCAGAGGTTCGCCCCACATTCCATACCCCTCTTTCCCCCGGGCCTGAGTGAGCCAGAGCCCCCTAATCGGCCTCTCCATTAACCCTGTCCTGTTTGGGTAGGAAACAGACACCATCAGGTGACCTACACGCAGAGGCGAGGCCAAATCCAAAGCTGAACCCAGGAGCTGTGTGAACAACAAAGAGAAAGGGAAATTCCTCCCAGCAGCCTCAGGAGCAGCAGATTATATCTCCACAATCAACTTCATGTACCCTGTATCTGTGGAATACCTGAATAGACAACAAACCATCCCAAAATTGAGGGGGTGGACTTTGGGAGCAACTGTAGACTTGGGGCTAGCTTTCTGCATCTAATTTGTTTCTGGTTTTATGTTTACCTTAGTTTAGTATTTAGGGCTTTTTATCATTGGTAGATTTATTGATGGATTTGGTTGCTCTCTTTTTTTATTATATATATATATATATTATTTTTTCCTTTTTCTCTTCTTATGAGTGTGTATGTGTATGCCTCTTTGTGTGATTTTTGTCTGTGTAGCTTTGCTTTTGCCATTTGTCCTAGGGTTACGACTGTCCATTTTGGTTTTGTTTTGTTTTGTTGTTTGTTTTTTTAGAATAGTTTTTAGCGCTTTTATCTTTGGTGGATTTGTTTTTTGGTTTGGTTGTTCTCTTCTTTCTCTCTTTTTTTTTATTACTTTTTATTTTTTTATTTCTAATAATTTTTTCTATTTATTCTTTCTTTCTTTCTTTCCCTCCCTACCTCCCTCCCTCTCTCTCTCTCTCTTTTTTTTTCTCCCTCTTCTTCTGAGCGATGTGGCTGACAAGGTCTTGGTGCTCTGGCCAGGTGTCAGGCCTGAGCCTCTGAGGTGGGAGAGCTGAGTTCAGGACATTAGTCCACCCAAGACCTCCTGGCCCCATGTAATATCAAACGGCAAAAGCTCTCCCAGAGATCTCCATCTCAACGCTAAGACCCAGCTCCACTCAGCGACCAGCAAGCAACAGTGCTGGACACCCTAAGCCAAACAACTAGCAAGACAGGTACACAAACCCACCTACTCGCAGAGAGACTGCCTAAAATCATGATAGGTTCACAAACACCCCAAAACACACACCACCATACGTGGTCCTGCCCACCAGAAAGACAAGATCCAGCCTCATCCACCAGGACACAGGCACCATTCCCCTCCACCAGGAAGCCTACACAACCCACTGAACCAACCTTATCCACTGGGAGCAGACACCAAAAACAACGGGAACGGGCTTCCCTGGTGGTGCAGTGGTTGAGAGTCTGCCTGCCGATGCAGGGGACACGGGTTCGTGCCCCGGTCCGGGAGGATCCCACATGCTGCGGAGCGGCTGGGCCCGTGAGCCATGGCTGCTGAGCCTGAGCGTCTGGAGCCTGTGCTCCGCAATGGGAGAGGCCACAACAGTGAGAGGCCTGCATACCTCAAAAAAAAACAAAAAACAAAAAACAGAAACTACGAACATGCAGCCCGTGAAATGGAGACCCCAAACACAGTAAGTTAAGAAAAATGAGAAGACAGAGAAACACACAGCAGATGAAAAAGCAAGGTAAAAGCACACCAGACCAAACAAATGAAGAGGAAATAGGCACTCTACCTGAAAAAGAATTCAGAGTAATGATAGTAAAGATGATCCAAAATCTTGGAAATAGAATGGAGAAAATACAAGAAACATTTAGCACGGATCTAGAAGAACTAAAGGGCAAACAAACAATGATGAACAACACAATAAATGAAATTAAAAATTCTCTAGAAGAAATCAATAGCAGAATAACTGAGGAAAAAGAACGGATAAGTGACCTGGAAGATAAAAAAAGTGGAAATAACTACCACAGAGCAGAATAAAGAAAAAGGAATCAAAATAATTGAGGACAATCTCAGAGACCTCTGGGGCAACATAAAATGCACCAACATTCGAATTATAGGGGTCCCATAAGAAAAAGAGCATAAAAAGGGACTGAGAAAATATTTGAAGAGATTATAGTTTAAAAACTTCCCTAATATGGGTAAGGAAATGGTCAATCAAGTCCAGGAAGTGCAGAGTGTCCCATACAGGATAAATCCAAAGAGAAACACACCAAGACACATAACAATCAAATTATCAAAAATTAACAAAGAAAAAATATTAAAAGCAGTAACAGAAAAGCAACAATTAACGTAGGAGGGAATTCCCATAAGGTTAATAGCTGATCTTTCAGCAGAAACTCTGCAAGCCAAAAGGGAGTGGCAGGACATATTTAAAGTGATGAAAGGGAAAAACCTACAACCAAGATTACTCTACCCAGCAAGGATCTCATTCAGATTCGATGGAGAAATTAAAACCTTTAGAGGCAAGCAAAAGCAAAGAGAATGCAGCACCACCAAACCAGCTCTACAACAAATGCTAAAGGAAATTCTCTAGGCAGGAAATACAAAAGAAGGAAAAGGCTTACAATAACAAGCCCAAAACAATTAAGAAAATGGTTATAAGAACATACATATGAATAATTACCTTAAATGTAACTGGATTAAATGCTTCAACCAAAAGATATAGACTGGCTGAATGGATACAAAAACAAGACTCGTACATATGCTATCTACGAGAGACCCACTTCAGACCTAGGAACACATACAGACTGAAAGTGAGGGGATGGAAAAAGATATTCCATGCAAATGGAAATCAAAAGAAAGCTGGAGTAGCAATTCCCATATCAGACAAAACAGACTTTAAAATAAAGACTATTACAAGAGACAAAGAAGGACACTACATAATGATCAAGGGATCAATCCAAGCAGAAGATATAACAACTGCAAATTTTTATGCACCCAACATAGGAGCACCTCAATACATAAGGCAAATGCTAACAGCCATAAAAGGGGAAATTGACAGTAACACAATAATATTTGAGGACTGTAACACCCTGCTTTCACCAATGGACAGATCATCCAAAATGAAAATAAACAAGGAAATACAAGCTTTAAATGATACATTAAACAAGATGGACTTAATTGATATTTATAGGACATTCCATCCAAAAACAGCAGATTACACTTTCTTCTCAAGTGCTCATGGAACATTCTCCAGGATAGATCATATCTTGGGTCACAAATCAAGCCTTGGTAAATTTAAGAAAATTGAAATCATATCAAGTATCTTTTCTGACCACAATGCTATGAGACTAGGTATCAATTACAGGAAAAAAATCTGTAAAAAATACAAACACATGGAGGCTAAACAATACAATACTGAATAACCAAGAGATCACTGAAGAAATCAAAGAGGAAATCAAAAAATACCTAGAAACAAATGACAATGCAAACACGATGACCCAAAACCTATGGGATGCAGCAAAAGCAGTTCTAAGAGGGAAGTTTATAGCAATACAATCCTACCTTAAGAAACAAGAAACATCTCAAATAAACAACCTAACCTTACACCTAAAGCAATCAGAGACAGAAGAACAAAAAAACCCCAAAGTTAGCAGAAGGAAAGAAATCATAATGATCAGATCAGAAATAAAAGAAAAATAAATGAAGGAAACGACAGCAAAGATCACTGAAACTAAAAGCTGGTTCTTTGAGAAGATAAAATTGATAAACCATTAGCCAGATTCATCAAGAAAAAAAGGGAGAAGACTCCAGTTAATAGAATTCGAAATGAAAAAGGAGAAGTAACAACTGACACTGCAGAAATACAAAAGATCATGAGAGATTACTATAAGCAACTCTATGCCAATAAAATGGACAACCTGGAAGAAATGGACAAATTCTTAGAAATGCACAACCTACCAAGACTGACTCAGGAAGAAATAGAAAATATGAATAGACCAATCACAAGCACTGAAATTGAAACTGTGATTAAAAATCTTCCATCAAACAAAAGCCCAGGGGCTTCCCTGGTGGCGCAGTGGTTGAGAGTCCGCCTGCCGATGCAGGGGATACGGGTTCGTGCCCCGGTCTGGGAAGATCCCACATGCCGCGGAGCGGCTGGGCCCGTGAGCCATGGCCGCTGAGCCTGCGCGTCCGGAGCCTGTGCTCTGCAACGGGAATGGCCACAACAGTGAGAGGCCCGCATACCGCAAAAAAAAAAAAAAAAAAAAAAAAAAAAAAAAAAAACAAAAAAAAAAAAACAAAAGCCCAGGACCAGATGGCTTCACAGGCGAATTCTATCAAACATTTAGAGAAGAGCTAACACCCATCCTTCTCAAACTCTTCCAAACAATATCAGAGGAAGGAACACTCCCAAACTCATTCTACGAGGCCACCATCACCTTGATACCAAAACCAGGCAAGGATGTCACAAAGAAAGAAAACTACAGGCCAATATCACTGATGAACATAGATGCAAAAATCCTCAACAAAATACTAGCAAACAGAATTCAACAGCACATTAAAAGGATCATACACCATGATCAAGTGGGGTTTATTCCAGGAATGCAAGGATTCTTCAATATACGCAAATCAATCAATGTGATACACCATATTAACAAGGTGAAGGAGAAAAACCATGTGATCATCTCAATAGATGCAGAGAAGCTTTCGACAAAATTCAACACCCATTTATGATAAAAACCCTGCAGAAAGTAGGCATAGAGGGAACTTTCCTCAACATAATAAAGGCCATATATGACAAACCCACAGCCAACATTGTCCTCAATGGTGAAAAACTGAAACCATTTCCACTAAGATCAGGAACAAGACAAGGCTGCCCACTCTCACCACTCTTATTCAACCTAGTTTTGGAAGTTTTAGCCACAGCAATCAGAGAAGAAAAGGAAATAAAAGGAATCCAAATTGGAAAAGAAGAAGTAAAGCTGTCACTGTTTGCAGATGACATGATACTATACATAGAGAATCCTAAAGATGCTACCGAAAAACTACTAGAGCTAATCAATGAATTTGGTAAAGTAGCAGGATACAAAATTAATGCACAGAAATCTCTGGCATTCCTGTACACTAATGATGAAAAATCTGAAAATGAAATCAAGAAAACACTCCCATTTACCATTGCAACAAAAAGAATAAAATATCTAGGAATAAACCTACCTAAGGAGACAAAAGACCTGTATGCAGAAAATTATAAGACACTGATGAAAGAAATTAAAGATGATATAAATAGATGGAGAGATATACCATGCTCCTGGATTGGAAGAATCAATATTGTGAAAATGACTCTACTACCCAAAGCAATCTACAGATTCAATGCAATCCCTATCAAACTACCACTGGCATTTTTCACAGAAGTAGAACAAAAAATTTCAAAATTTGTTTGGAAAAACAAAAGACCCCGAATAGCCAAAGCAATCTTGAGAACGAAAAACGGAGCTGGAGGAATCAGGCTGCCTGACTTCAGACTATACTACAAAGCTACAGTAATTAAGACAGTGTGGTACTGGCATAAAAACAGAAAGATAGATCAGTGGATCAGGATAGAAAGCCCAGAGATAAACCCACGCACATATGGCCAACTTATCTTTGATAAAGGAGGCAGGAATGTACAGTGGAGAAAGGACAGCCTCTTCAATAAGTGGTGCTGGGAAAACTGGACAGGGACATGTAAAAGTATGAGATTAGATCATTCCCTAACACCATACACAAAAATAAGCTCAAAATGGATTAAAGACCTAAATGTAAGGCCAGAAACTATCAAACTCTTAGAGGAAAACATAGGTAGAACACTCTATGACATAAATCACAGCAAGATCCTTTTGGACCCACCTCCTAGAGAAATGGAAATAAAAACAAAGATAAACAAATGGGACCTAATGAAACTTCAAAGCTTTTGCACAGCAAAGGAAACCATAAACAAGACCAAAAGACAACCCTCAGAATGGGAGAAAATATTTGCAAATGAAGCAACTGACAAAGGATTAATCTCCAAAATTTATAAACAGCTCATGCAGCTCAATAGCAAAAAAACAAACAACCCAATCCAAAAATGGGCAGAAGACTTAAATAGGCATTTCTCCAAAGAAGATATACAGACTGCCAACAAACACATGAAAGAATGCTCAACATCATTAATCATTAGAGAAATGCAAATCAAAACTACAATGAGATATCATCTCACACCAGTCAGAATGGCCATCATCAAAAAATCTACAAACAATAAATGCTGGAGAGGGTGTGGAGAAAAGGGAACACTCTTGCACTGCTGGTGGGAATGTGAATTGGTACAGCCACTATGGAGAACAGTATGGAGGTTCCTTAAAAAACTAAAAATAGAACTACCATATGACCCAGCAATCCCACTACTAGGCATATACCCTGAGAAAACCATAATTCAAAAAGAGACATGTACCAAAATGTTCATTGCAGCTCTACTCACAATAGCCCGGAGCTGGAAACAACCTAAGTGTCCATCATCGGATGAATGGATAAAGAAGATGTGGCACATATATACAATGGAATATTACTCAGCCATAAAAAGAAACGAAACTGAGCTATTTGTAATGAGGTGGATAGACCTAGAGTCTGTCATACAGAGTGAAGTAAGTCAGAAAGAGAAAGACAAATACCGTATGCTAACACATATATATGGAATTTAAAAAAAAAAAAAATGTCATGAAGAACCTAGGGGTAAAACAGGAATAAAGACACAGACCTACTTGAGAATGGACTTGAGGATATGGGGAAGGGGAAGGGGAAGCTGTGACAAAGGGAAAGAGAGGCATGGACATATATACACTACCAAACGTAAGGTAGATAGATAGTGGGAAGCAGCCGCAGAGCACAGGGAGATCAGCTCGGTGCTTTGTGACCGCCTGGAGGGGTGGGATGGGGAGGGTGGGAGGGAGGGAGATGCATGAGGGAGGGGATGTGGGAACAGATGTATATGTATGACTGATTCACTTTGTTATAAAGCAGAAACTAATAAAAAAAAATAAAAATTAAAAAAAAAATTTTTAAGATAGGAAAAGAAAAACAATCCCACTTACAATAGCATCAAAAACAAAAAAAGAGGAATAAATTTAACCAAGGAAGTAAAAGATCTATACACCAAAAACTATAAGACACTGAGGAAAGAAACTGAAGAAGAACATACATAATGACAAAATATTCTGTGTCAATAGATTGGAAGAGTTGATATTAATAAAATATACATACTACTCAAAGCTACTTATAGATTCAATGCAATCTCTATCAAAATTCCAATGACACTTTTCACAGAAATAGAAAAAACAATCCTAAAATTCATATGGAACCACAAAAGACTCTGAATAGCCAACACCATCTTGAGAAAGGGCAAAGTTGGAGGCAAAAAAACCAAAAAACAAAAGAATAACTGAGAGTTCAGAAGTAAACCCATGAATATATGGTCAAGTAATATTTGGCAACAGAGTGAAGAATACTCAATAGGAAAAGGACAGTCTCTTCAATAAATGGTGTTGGAAAAACTGGATATACACATGCAAAAGAACTGGACCCCTATCTTAAATCACTCACAAAAATTAACTTGATATGGATTAAAGACTTAAACAGTAAGACCTGAAACCATAAAATTCCTAATAGGGAAAATGCACCCTGACATTAGTCTTAGCAATTATTTTTTAGATACAGTGCCAAAAGCACAAACAAGAAAAGCAAAAATTAATAAGTGGGACTACATCAAACTAAAAAGCTTCTGCACAACAAAGAAACAACCAACAAAATGGCCAAGTAACATTTGGAGTAGGAAAAAACACAACTGACCCTTGAACATCATGGGGTTTAACAGGACATGCGCCAACCCTCCATGCAGTTGAAAATGTGCATGTAACTTACAGTCAACCCTCCACATATGCAGTTCCTCCATATTGTGGCTCCTCCATATCCGTGGTTCCACATCCACAAATTCACTCATCCAAGGATTGTGTAATATTATAGTAAGCACCATTGAAAAAACTGGCATATAAGTGGACCCTTGCAGTTCAAACCCATGTTGTTCAAGAGTCAATTATATTTGCAAACCATATTATCTGATAAAGAGTTAACATCCAAAATATACACGGAACTCATACAATTCAAATAGCAAAAAACAATCCAACTAAAAATCAGGTAGAGGACTTGAATAGACATTTTTCCAAAGAAGACATACAAATGGCCAACAGGTACATAAAAGGGTGCACAATATCACTAATCATCAGGGAAATGCAAATCACAACCACAATGAGATATCATCTCACACCTGTTAGAATGGCTATCATCAAAAAGACAAGAGATAACAAATGCTGAGAAGGATGTGGAGAAGGAACCCTGATGCACTGGTGATGGGAATGTAAACTGGTAGAGTCAGTATGGAAAACAATAGGGAAGTTCCCCAAAAAACTGAGGAACTAGAACTACCATACAATCCAGCAATCCCACCACTGGGTATGTATCCAAAGAAGATCAAATCACTATCTCAAAGATATCCCATGTTCGTTGCAGCATTACTCACAATAGCCAAGACATGGAAACAACCTGTGTCCATAGACAGATGAATGAACAAAGAAAATGTGAGACAGATATAAATATATCTCACACAAACACAATGGAATATTATTCAGCCACTTGAAAGAAGGAAATTTTACCATTTGAGACAACATGGATGGATCTTGAGGGCACTGTGCTAAGTGAAATAAGTCAGAAAGAGAAAGACAAACACTGTACGATCTCACTTATATGTGGATCTTTAAAAAAAAAAAAAAAAAGCCAAACTCAAAGGAACACAGAGTACAATAGTTGCCAGGGGCTGAGTAGTAGGAGAAATGGGGATATGTTAGTCAAGGGGTTACAAACTTCCAGTTATAAGATGAGTAAGTTTCAGGGATGTAACGTACAGCATGGTGACTACAGTTAAAAATACTGTATTGTATACTTAAAAATGGCTGTGAGACAACTGGAGAAGAGAGAACCTGCACACCACAACTAGAGAGAAGCCCACACCCCGCAATGAAGAGCCCACGCACTGCAACGAAAGATCCCACATGCCTCAATGAAGATCCTGCGTGCCACAACTAAGACCCGACGCAGCCAAAAATAAATAATAAATCTTTTAAAAAAATTGCTGTGAGAGTAGAGCTTTAATGTTTTCACCATAACAACAAAATGGTAATTATGTGAGGTAAAATATTTGTTAGCTAACCTTACAACAGTAAACATTTTGCAATATATATGTATATCGAATCATCACACTGTATACCTTAAATTTATACAATGTTATATATCAATTTATATCTCAACAAGCAGGGAAATAGGTGAAAATGTAAGGTCTAGGTGTGGTATGGGGTTGAAAATAAAAGGACTACTTGAAACTCTTTAAGAAAAATAGTCAAAACACTGCAGTTCTTCTTTATTCTGCCCACAATGTAAGACAAACATCCCTCTACCCCCATGCTATCAGAAAAACCAAGCGTCATTCCCTGGGGAGTTTGGACAAGGCCAGTTCAGGATTCAGGGACCCACACTTTGCTGAGGACAGAGATGAACATCAAATTAAGAACAGATCCCAATACCTACTCCTACGGGGCTGGTGATGCAAATCAGAGATTTGACAAATGAAACACCCACATAACATATAACACCCATATTTCATTAAGACACAGAACTTTTCAATCACCCTAAAAGTTCCCTCATGTCTCTTTCCAGACAATCCTCTCCCAGAGGCAATCACTATCCTGATTTGCATCACCATAAATCTGTAATGTTCCTTGTTCTTTCATATAAATACAATCAATCAGAATGTAATCTTTTATATCTGGCTCTTTTGTTCAACACAATATTTTTTAAATTCATCCATGTTGTTCTATCTCTACATTTTTATCTATTTTTACAAGGATCTCCTGTTTTTAAGCAAATTTTTTGCTGATATGTAACATCCATAAGTATGCAAATCATTAGTCTACAGCTAAACAAATTTACAAAGAGTGTGTACCTATATGCCCACCACCCAGTAAATAAAATATTAGCAGCATCCCAAAGCCACTCATGTCTCTTCCAGTCACTAACACACACACAGACACACCTTCAAATTGAATGTGATAAATAAAGGAAAATGGATGAATTGCTGCTACACACAACGATATCACAGATAACGCTCTTGATTTAAAAAGCCAGATATAAAAAAATAAATAAAAATTAAAAAAATTAAAAGTCAGATATAAAAGTGGTTATCTAACCACTCTCTGACAAACATCACCAGCTATTAGTCTTACCTGGTTCTGTATTTTATGTACATGAAACCATAACAGCATGAACTCTTACATCTGGCTCCTGTTGAAAAGATTCTGTCTGTGATGTTCATCTGTATTATTGTGTGTAGCAATAACTCATTCATTTTCCTTCTTGTGTCACTTTCAGTTATCTGAATATATCATAATTTATCTGCCCATTCTACTGCTGATGAGCAGTTTGTTTTTTTACAGTTCACAGCAATTATGAATACAGCTGCTGCTAACATTTTACATATGTATTTTGCTGTTGGATTTACACCTATGAGTAGACATGCTGGATCATAAGGTACCTGTACATTCAACTTCTGTAAATAATGCCAAAGAGTTTTCCAAAATAGTTAAACCATTTTCTCTCCCACCAGCAGTGTATGGAAGTATCAGGTGTTCCACTTCCTTACCAGCACTTCGTATTGCCGGTGTTTTGAATTTTAGTCATTCTAGTGCTGTGTGGTGATATCTCATTGTGGTTTTAATTTGCATTTCCCTGATGACTGAGACTAAATACCTTCCCATATGTTTATGAACCATCAGAACATCTGTTTTGTGAGGAGCCTATCCAAGCCTTTTGCCCATTTTGAACTGTCTTATTTTGTTTTATTGAGTTATAATTAACATACAATATTATATTAGTTTCAGGTATACAACATAGTGATTTCATATTTTTATACATTATCAAATAATCACCAAAATAAGTCAAGTTACCATCCATCACCATAAAAAGTTGCTACAGTATTATTGACTATATTCCCTATGTGTACATTATATCCCCATGACTTATTTATTTTATAGCTGGAAATCTGCACCTCTTAATCCCCTTCACCTATTTCATCCATCCCTTCACTGCCTCCCCTATGGGAACAACCAGTTTATTCTCTGTATCCATGAGTCTTTTCCTGTCTTGTTTTGTTTCTTTTCTTCTTTGTTTTTTAGATTCCACATATGAGTAACATCATACCATATTTGTTTTTCCTGTCTGATTTGCTTCACTTAGCATAATACCCTCTAGGTCCATCCATGCTGTCACAAATGGCAAGACCATATTCTTTTTTATGGCTGAGTAATATCCCAGAGTAATGGACACTTAGATTGCTCCCATATCTTTGCTAGTGTAAATAGTACTTCAATGAACATAGGGGTACATATATCTTTTCAAAACACTGTTTTCATTTTCTTCTGATAAAGACCCATAAATGGAATTGCTGGATCATATGGTAGTTCTATTTTTAATTTTTTGAGGAACCTCCATACTGTTTTCCAGTGGCTACACTAATTTACATTCCCATCAATGGTGCACGATAGCTCCCTTTTCTCCACATCCTTATCAACACTTGCTGTTTCCTGTCTTTTTTATAACAGCCATTCTCACAGTTGTGAGGTGGTACCATTACGGTTTTAATTTGCATTTCCCTAATGTTCAGTGATGTTGAACATCTCATGTGCATGTTGGCCATCTATATGTCTTCTTTGGAAAAATGTCTACTCAGGTCCTCTGCCCACTTTTTAACTGGGTTGTTTGGGGTTTTTTGACAATGAGTTTTAAGAGTTCTTTATATATTTTGGATATCAACCCCTTATCTATTATTGGCAAATATATTCTCCCATTCAGTAGGCTTTTTGTATTGTTGATGGTTTCCTTCACTGTGCAAAAGCTTTTCAGTTTGATGTAGTCCCATTTGTTTATTTTTGCTTTTGCTTCCCTTGCCTGAGAAGACAGATCAAAAAAATACTGCTAAGACCAATGTCAAAGAGCGTACTATCTACATTTTCTTCTATGACTTTTACGGTTTCATGTCTTACAATTAAGTCTTTAACTGATTTTGAGGGGGAGTTTTGTATATAGTATGAGAAAGTAGTCCAGTTTGATTCTTTTTTTTTTTTTTTTTTTTGCAGTACGCGGGCCTCTCACTGTTGTGGCCTCTCCCGTTGCGGAGCACAGGCTCCGGACGCTCAGGCTCAGCGGCCATGGCTCACGGGCCCAGCCGCTCCGCAGCATGTGGGATCTTCCCGGACCGGGGCACGAACCCGTGTCCCCTGCATCGGCAGGCGGACTCTCAACCACTGCGCCACCAGGGAAGCCCCAGTTTGATTCTTTTGCATGTAGCTGTCCAGTTTTCCAAACACTATTTATTGAACAGGTTGTCTTTTCTCCACTGTATACTCTTGCCTCCTTTGTCATAGATTAATTGACCATGTAAGTATACGTTTATTTCTGGGCTCTTTACTGTGTTCCATTGATCTATGTGTCTGTTTTTGTGCCAGTACCATACTGTTTGGATTACTATACCTTTGTAGTACAGTTACAAGCCTGGGAGCATGATACCTCCAGCTTTGTTCTTCCTTCTCAACACTGTTTTGACTGTACAGGGTCTTTTGTGGTTCCATGAAAATTTTAGGATTATCTGTTCTAGTTCTGTGAAAATGCCTTTGGTATTTTGATAGGGACTGCACTGAATCTGTAGAATGCCTTGGGCAGTATGGTCATTTTCATGATATTGATTTGTCCAATCCATGCACATAGTACATCTTTCCATTTGTTTGTCTTGTCTACACTTTCTTTCATCAATGTCATAGTTTAGAGTACAGGTCATTCACCTCCTTGGTTAAATTTATTCCTAGGTATTTTACTCTTTTTGATGCAATTATAAATGGGATCACTTTGTTAATTCCTCTGATAGTTCGTTGTTAAAATAGAGAGATGCAACAGACCTCTATACATTAATTTTGTATACTGCAATTTTCCTGAAGTCACTTATTGAAGTTAGTTTTTGAATAACAATTCACTTACTGAATAACAGTTTTTTTGTGAAGTCTTTGGGGTTTTCTATATATAGTATCATGCCACCTACAAACAATGACAGTTTTATTTCTTCCTTTCCAATTCTGATTCCTTTTTTTTTGCTTTTGTTTTTTTTGCCTAACTGCTGTGGCAATAACTTCCAATACTATGTTGAATGAAAGTGGTGAAAGTAAGCATCCTTGTCTTACTCCTGATCTTAGAGCAAAAGCCTTCAGACTTTCTCCACTGGGTATGATGTTACCTGTGGGATTTAATATATGTATGGCCTTTATTATGTTGAGGTAGGTTCCCTCTATACCTACTTTGTTGACAGTTTTTGTCATAAACAGACATTGAATTTTGCTAATGCATTTTCTGCATCTATTGAGATGATATGATTTTTATTCTTCAATCTGATAATGTGATGTATCTTGTTGACTGATTTGCAGATATTGTACCATCCTTGCATCCCTGGGATAAATCCTACTTGATCATGGTGTATGATCCTTTTAATGTATTGTTGAATTTGATTTGATAATATTTTGTTGTAGATTTTTGCACTTATATTCATCAGTGATACTGGCCTGTAATTTTGTGTGTGTGTGTGTGTGTGTGTGTGTGATGTCTCTGGTTTTGTTATCAGGATGTGCTGGCCTCATAGAATGAGCTCAGAAGTGTTCCTTCCTCATTGATTTTTTTGAATAGTTTGAAAAAGCAAAGTGTTAACTATTCTTTAAATGTTTAGTAGAATTCGCCTGTGAAGCCATCTGGTCCTGGACTTCTGCTTGTTGGAAGTTTTTTATTACTGATTCAATTGCATTACTGGTAATCAGTCTGTTCATATTTTCTATTTCTTTCTGATTCAGTCTTGGAAATTTGTACGTTTCCAGGAATTTATCCATTTCTCCTATGTTATCCATTTTATTACTGTACAATTGTTCATAGTAATCTCTTATGATCTTCTGTATGTATGGTGTTGGTTGTAACTTCTCCTCTTTTATCCTTGATTTTATTTATTTGGGCCCTGTCTCCTTTTCCCTTGATGAATCTAACTAAATGTTTATCAATTCTGTATATATTTTCAAAGAACCAACTCTTAGTTTCATTGATCTTCTCTATTGTTTTTTAGTCTCTATTTCAGTTATTTCCACTCTGATCTTTTATTTCCTTTATTCTACTAACCTTGGGCTTTGCTTGTTCTTCTTTTTCTAGTTTCTTTAAATGTATATTTTGATTGTTTGAGATTTTTCTTGTATCATGAAGTAGGCTTGTATCACTATGAACTTCCCTCTTAGAACTGTTTTATCTTCATCCCACAGATTTTGGATCACTGTGTTTCCATTTTCACTTGTCCCCAGGTAATTTTTGATTTCCTCTTTGACTTTTCTTTTTTTTTTTTTTTTTTTTTTTTTTTTTTTTTGTGGTATGTGGGCCTCTCACTGTTGTGGCCTCTCCCGTTGCGGAGCACAGGCTCCGGACGCACAGGCCCAGCGGCCATGGCTCACGGGCCCAGCCGCTCCGCGGCATGTGGGATCCTCCCAGACCGGGGCACGAACCCGTTTCCCCTGCATCGGCAGGCGGACTCTCAACCACTGCGCCACCAGGGAAGCCCTCCTCTTTGACTTTTCAATGACACATTGATTGTTTAGTAGCATATTGTTTAGTCTCCATATGTTTGTGGGGTTTTTCTTTTTTTTCAGTTTTCTTCTTGTAGTTAATTCCTAATTTCATACCAGTGAAGTCAGAAAAGATGTCTGACAAATGCTGGAGAGGGTGTGGAAAAAAAGGGAATCCTCTTACACTGTTGCTGGGAATGTAAATTGGTGCAGCCACTATGGAGAATAGTATGGAGCTTCCTCAAAAAACTAAAAGTAGAGTTGCCATATGATCCAGCAATCCCACTCCTGAGCATGTATCAAGATACATGTACCCCTATGTTCACAGCAGCACTACTTACAATAGCCAAGATATGGAAACAACCTAAATGTCCACCAATAGATAAAAGGATAAAGAAGACGTAGTATACATATACAATGGAATATTACTCAGCCATAAAAAAGAATGAAATAATGCCATTTGCAGCTAAATGGATGGACCTAGAGATTATCATACTAAGCAAAGTAAGTCAGAAAGAGAAAGACAAATACCATGTGAAGACAAGTCCTTTATCAAATAGCTCTTTCACTCTGTGACTTGTCTTCTCCCTCTCCTTAATGATATCTTTTGAATAACATATCTTCATTTTAATAAAGTACAACTTATCAATAAAAAATCTTTGTCTACCCCTAGGTTAAAAAGAATATTTTCCTATGCTTCCTTTAAGGTGCATGATTGTTTTACATTTCACATTCTACCATCCATCTGGAATTGAATCTGGAGTATATGCTGTGAAGTCAGGTTCACGATTCATTGGTTTCAATATTGACCTAATACCATTTATTGACTAGGCCATCATTTTTCATTCCAATCAGCCCAGCAACACTTACTGTAAAGGACATCATTTCCCCACTGCACTGCAATACCACCTTTTTCATATATCACTGGATGATAAACATGATGGTCTATTTCTGGACCCTCTGTTTCATTATTCCGTCTTTGCCCCAAAACCACAATGTCTTAATTTATAATAGTCTCATTTCTAGATCTCAGTGGGAAATCTTTCAATATTTCACTACTGAATATGATGTTTACTGTAGGCTTTTAGATATCCTTTATCAGATTAGGAAAATTCCCTTCTATTCTTATTTTGCTAAGAGTTTTTTTATAATGAAGGGGTTTTTATTTATACTTCTGCTTTAAGAAAGTTATTAAAATGCATCCTGCACTAGAGCTCCCTTTCCAGAAAAGTGTACTCCCCAACTTAAACAGTTCCTGGGTCATAGTAGGTTGCACTTAATCCCGTACCCATCTGAACAGTAACTGGATCAGAGTTCTACTTCCATGTGCACTATCTCCATGCCCACATAGCAACATTTCTACTCTGTTATATAACTTGAGATGGCTTCTAGTCATGTGAACTGCTATCAGTTTTGGTATCAATTTTGTTTTTGTCCATGATCTGATTTTGGGTGATTTCTCTGGAACTATATTTTTTCCACATATCTTGCTGACTTCAGTGCATAATTTTGAAGAATGTGATATTTTTAAATAATGCATAAATATTATAGCAGAAATACCCAAATATGTCACAGAAGAGGACAGTCAGGTCAAACTTCATTTGAGCACATTTACTGACTTGTTTTAATTATGACTGATCATATCCAGCCAATCAGACAGAAACATAAAAATGAACTGATTACAATTCAATTCTATTCAAATGCAGATAATCAGTAGGGAAATATTATCTATTTGATTGTTGGAAATCAAAAATAAGCATTTGATATAGTATGTAAAAATCATGTTCTGATTGACATGTATACACTGATATGTATAAAATTTATGACTAATAAGAACCTGCTGTATAAAAAATAAATAAATAAAATTTAAAAATTAAAAAAAAAATCATGTTCTGACAGCCAACAATAGTTATTTGTCACTATTAGATTAGAGCCAAAATAGCTCATCCTTTATGCTGAACACAGATCAGGAATGATTTTATAGCAGTGTATCATAATGTGATTAATTACAGCTTCAAAATGATTGCTTACAACCTCATACTACAAAATAAATGCATATCATACTGCCAAAAATGATCACCATTTGTCTTTTACAATTTATGGGTCCACTTACCTTCACATTTTTCAAGAATCTGGACTGTTTCTCCTATTTCTAAGACCAATCCTTGAGGGACAGATCCTCGAAAGCTGCATATCACTAGAAAAACAAGGATAAACATGTCAATTAGCATTTTAAAATAGTGAGACAGGGTCAGTGTCAATTAAATTAAGCACTAAATTTTCTTAAGTATATACTCTCCCTTCTAATTCATTTTTCAAATATGTAAGTCCCTTTCAACTTAATCTATATTTTGAAAGGTAATATTAAATGGTTCAGAACACTGAAGTATACTTTGGCAAAATCACTATTACTTAGAGGTGTGTGTATGCATGCATGTATGTGAAAACATTTCTGTAAACAGTCTCCCTCTCTCTCCCCCTCAGCATATCTTGTGTTTGCCTGTTTTTTTCTGGGCAAGTATGTATCAATTAAGAAAAAATGGGGCTTCCCTGGTGGCGCAGTGGTTGAGAGTCCACCTGCCGATGCAGGGGACACGGGTTCGTGCCCCGGTCCGGGAAGATCCCATGTGCCACGGAGCGGCTGGGCCCGTGGGCCATGGCCGCTGAGCCTGCGCGTCCGGAGCCTGTGCTCCGCAACGGGAGAGGCCACAACAGTGAGAGGCCCGCGTACCGCCAAAAAAAAAAAAAAAAAGAAAAAATGAACATTAGACGCTTATTATCTACTATAAACAGACAAATACATATTTTTAAAAGGATCACCAAATAAATGATTATACTTTGAAAAACAGAATTCCCATAATAAAAATAAACAAAAATTAATGAAGTAAAAAGCAAATGTACAACAGAGAAAACCTATACTCCTCAAAATCCCACACACTTTTATTATTAGAAAACTGATAAAATGATTCTAAAATTTACATAATACAAAGAACCAAGAAAAGCCTTGTCAATCTTAAAGGATGTACACTATCATATATCAAGCCTTATAATCTAAAATTAATTCTTTGAAAACACTAACACTGATAGACACGTAGGCAAGACTGATCAAAAAAAAAAGAGCGCGAAAAGGTATAAATTATCAGTATCAGCAATAAAAACATTAATGTAATAATTAAATGATGTATAAAAGGTCATTAGATAAAACTTTATAACAAAAAATTAGAAAATTTAGAATAGATGGATAAATTTGTAGAAAGATCAACTTTACAAAAACTGACAGAGCAGTTAAAAATTTGAATAGTCCTGTATCTATTAAACAAAAGTGAATCTGTAATTAAAATGTTCCCACAAATGAAATAACAAGTCCTGACTACTCTACCAGCGAATTTGTCCAAACATCTGGAGAAGAAACACCAACCACAAATAAATCCCTCCAGGAAATAGGGAAAAGAGAATTTATTTTTAACTCAGCATGAAAATAAAAGCTGACAAAGACATTATAAGGAAGGAAAGTTACAGGCCAATCTGTCTCATGATCACAGATAGAAAATCTTTTTTAAAAAAAAACAAACAACCCAACCCAAAAATGGGCAGAAGACCTAAATAGACATTTATCCAAAGAAGATATACAGATTGCCAACAAGCATGTGAAAGAATGCTCAACATCATTAATCATTAGAGAAATGCAAATCAAAACTAAAATGCGATATCATCTCACACCAGTCAGAATGGCCATCATCAAAAAATCTACAAACAATAAATGCTGGAGAGGGTGTGGAGAAAAGGGAACCCTCCTACACTCTTGGTGGGAATGTAAATTGATACAGCCACTATGGAGAACAGTATGGAGGTTCCTTAAAAAACTAAAAATAGAACTACCATACGACCCAGCAATCCCGCTACTGGGCATTTACCCTGAGAAAACCATAATTCAAAAAGAGTCATGTACCACAATGTTCACTGCAGCTCTATTTACAATAGCCAGGACATGGAAGCAACCTAAGTGTCCATCAACAGATGAATGGATAAAGAAGATGAGGCACATATATACAATAGAATATTACTCAGCCATAAAAGGAAACAAAACTGAGTTCTGGGTAGTGAGGTGGATGGACCTAGAATCTGTCATACAGAGTGAAGTAAGTCAGAAAAACAAATACCGTATGCTAACACATATATATGGAATCTAAAAAAAAAAATCATCATGAAGAACTCAGGGGCAAGACGGGAAGAAAGACGCAGACCTACTAGAGAATGGACTTGAGGACATGGGGAGGGGGAAGGGTAAGCTGGGACAAAGTGAGAGAGTGTTAGTGTATATATGGACATATATATACTACCAAATGTAAAATAGATAGCTAGTGGGAAGCAGTCGCATTGCACAGGGACATCAGCTCGGTGCTTTGTGACCAGCTAGAAGGGTGGGATAGGGAGGGTGGGAGGAAGGGAGACGCAGGGGGGAAGATATATGGGGACATATGTATATGTATAACTGATTCACTTTGTTATAAAGCGGAAACTAATAGACCATTGTAAAGCAATTATACTCCAATAAAAATGTTAAAAATAAATAAATAAATAAATAAAAATAAATAAAAAATAAAAAGCAAACTGGGAATTCCCTGGTGGTACAGTGGTTAGGACTCGGCACTTTCACTGCCATGATTCCCAGGTTCGATCCCTGGTCGGGGAACTAAGATCCTGCAAGCCATGTGGTCATGCATGCATGCATGCATGAATGAATGAATGAATAAATAACAAATCAAATCCAACTATATATAAAAAGAATAACCATGACCAATTTGGGTTTATTCAAGAGCGCAATTGGTGTAATATTAAAAAAATCAATAAAGGGGAAAAAAAATCACATGATCATATCCATAAATGCAGAAGAGGCATTTGATAAAATTCAACGTCTACCCGTGACTAAAATTCTTAATAATCTAAGAATAGAAGGGAACTTCCTTAATATGATGAAGGTTATGTACAATATATCTATAGCAAACATCATATATATTAGTGAAATACTCAGCATTTTATCACTAAGGTTAGGAATAGGAAGAATATGTCCACTACCATTTCTATTCAACATTACACTGTGCAAATAAAGCAGAAAAAGAAATAAAAGGTATAATGATTAGAAACAAAGAAATAATAGTATCATTATCTGCAGGTCTGAAAAAAAATCCTGAAGAACCTAGACATAAACCAACACAGAAAATATGTCAATGTGTAGCAAGGTCACTAGATACAATATGAATTTTTTTAAGTCTATATAGGAACAAACAACTAGAAAATGAAATGTTTTAGAAATATACAATTTATAACAGCATCAAAAATGTCAAGTAGGGCTTCCCTGGTGGCGCAGTCGTTGAGAATCTGCCTGCTAATGCAGGGGACACGGGTTCGAGCCCTGGTCTGGGAAGATCCCACATGCCACGTAGCAACTAGGCCCGTGAGCCACAACTAGTGAGCCTGCGCGTCTGGAGCCTGTGCTCCGCAACAAGAGAGGCCGCAATAGTGAGAGGCCCACGCACCGCGATGGAGAGTGGCCCCCACTCCCCGCAAGTAGAGAAGGCCCTCGCACAGAAACGAAGACCCAACACAGCAAAATAAATTAATTAATTTTTTTAAATGTCAAGTAACTATAAATAAATCTAAGAGACATATGGAAGAACTCTATACAGAAAACTATATGACATTAGATACAGTAAAAGTCTAATAAATGAAGGCATACATCCTATTCACGAATTCCAAGACTCAACAGTATAAAGATACAGATTTTCCCCAAATTGATCATTAGATTCTATGCAATCTCAACCAAAATCCCAATAGACATTTTGTGGAAATCAATAAACTGATTCTACAATGTGCATAAAAATGCAAAGGATGAAACAGAGGAACATATACCACCTAATATCAGCCTTTCCATTGTTAAAAAAAAAAAAAAGCCCAAGTATAAAACTGTGTGTGTGTGTGTGTGTGAATAGCATGAGCCTATTTGTATGTGTACATATATATGTATATATTTAATCTCTACTGAAGATATCAAATTTGCTTACTGGTTGCTAAAGACAACACTTGTGTCCCCCCAAAATTCCTATGTTGAAACCTAATCCCCATTATGATGGTATTTGGAAATGGGGCCTGTGGGAGGTGATTAGATCATGAAAGTGGTTCCTTCATGTATGGGAGTAGTGCACTTATAAATCAAGATCTGAGAGAGATCCCTCTCCCCTTTCACCATGTGAGGACACAGAAGTCAGCAGTCTGCAACCCTGACAAGGGCCTTTATCCAAACCTGACCATCCTAGCACCCTGATCTCAGACTTTTCAGCCTCTAGAACTACAAGAAATAAATGTCTGTTATTTAAGCTACCCAGTCTATAATATTTTTGTTATAGCAGTCTGAACTGGACTAAGACATTGGTAATTAGTATGCTCTTATTAAAGTATTTGGCTATATTTCTAAATAGTAGTAGCATTATTCAATCTTCTGCAAATGTTGTAAATTCCCCATGGAAAACAAAATTCTGAACAAACACAAATAACAAAGCAGTTAGACCAACTTCTACCATTTAATGCCATACAGATTTGGAAAATGTTAAGAAACAGCAAATACTCAACAGCATCCTCCTTTAAGTACCAAGTGGGGAAAAATGGTCTTCCCTAGGATTTACTGGGTTGAACCCTTCATCACAGTGGAGAAAAAATCATGTTCCAGCATCTCTCAAATCCTTGTAGGCACCCACATATTAACAATGAGACAGATGTCCTAAGGTCAAAAGTAGGCAATCTCTGAGCCATGGCTTATAGTAAAACTACAATGAATTGCTTTAGCATTTAGGAATTTAACTTCACCAGATCTTCTATGTACTCCCTAACAAATTCTTTATCGAGGGCCTTGCTATTATTTCAATCTCCAAAGCATTCATCACTCCTGTCTTCCTAACCTCTGTCACTAATTGACAAGAACATTAAAATTACCAATGGCTTTCCTTGTTTGAAATTGGGTGTTTCATGCCTATTCAGAGAACCTATGCAAACTTTCCACTTTAATAACTATCTTCGTTCAAGACTGGCTTTCAAGTGATTTTTTAAATTAATGTATAAGTAGAAAAGAAAAAAATTATATTTGCTAGAAAAGCAAGAGGCTCAAAAGAAAGCAGATCTTTCTCCCTATAATCGTGGATCTACTTTCAGGCCTACACTCTGTTTGCAGGAATATCACAAAGAATAAACCTATTAGTTATAGACTGTTTCACTCTATTCTCCTCTGTGTCTGTCAGGTACATTAGAAGTTACTGGTCACTGCGAGCTTCAAGAATTCGAAAAAGAATAGATACATATATATGTATAATTGAATCATTTTGCTGTACACCTGAAACTAACACAACATTGTTAATCAACTATACTCCAATATAAAATATAAATTTTTTTTAAAAGAAAATAATCTCCACCTACAAAGAGTTTATCATTTCATTGGTGGTGGCAGGGGAAGGAGTGTGAGATGAGAGGGGAAAAAATGCATGATCCGTATGATGTTGCAAGATTTGTTTGACCTTGAGATCCACTTTCAACCCTCCTCCACCTCGCTTTATACCCCGGAAAGCCTGCCCTCTCAGGCAGCATCAACAGCCTCCTCTTTGCCCCATGGCTGGTTGGGTAAATCCAGTGGAGAACACTGCCAGATGTTGGAGAACAGGCGGACAATAAGGTTGGGATGTTTATTCCTGCTGGGCCCTGGGAGCTGGCTGCATCCCTCTGCCGAAGGCCACAGCTCCTGTGAGTTTCTGTAACTGTTCCCTCACTTGCCCCTTCAGTCCTAGTGGTGGAACCAACCACCGGGGTACTGCACCCTATTCGTTTCCCTAGCTCCTGCTTCACCTTCAGAAGTAGTCCCTTTATTAAACCCTGTTCAGATTACCCCATTTGACTGTGCAATCTCTTTCCTGCCCACACCCTGACAGATAAATACAAACATAATGATAACAGCAGCTCTTCGCAGCTTCATAACCTTTTTTACCTTTTGAATCCAAGTTCGCCTGGACTCCTGCAATGGCCTCCTAAGTGATCGCTCACACCCACCAGTGCCCCTTCTCAGCCCATTCTCCAAAAAAAACAAAAAACAAAAACAAAACAAAACAACTATGCCCTTTACCATTATTCTTTCAGTTTTGTGCCATCTTAATCCCCAAGTACTTAAGAATTCATCAGTGGCAAAATAAGACTGAAGACGTTTGAAAAACATGTTAACAGAGACAGAAATACTAATTTTAAAAATTTTATAGATATTTAGCTTGAAATCTTTCATACTGTGTTAAGTAGAAAAAGATTATGAACAATATTTATACCATGATTCCATTTTTTGTGGAATATACAAATAAAAGTGGTTGCAATTAAATTATAAGAATATTTTTATTTGCCTCTTGTTCAGCTTACCTATTTTGTCTAGTGTATACATACTTCTCTAATATTTCTACCTTTATATACATACCTATACACACACACACACACACATGCACACACTCATGAAGGAAAGCTTTATCTTTGCTAGATCATGAAAGAAGGGTCAAAAGATGCATTCTGAAGCAAATCCACTATACAATCTTGGATTGTTGTACCAGCCCACCCATATAATACTACAAAATCAAACCTCTTCTGATTTCAAAAATGAGTTGTCATGGTAATAGACTCACAGTCCAAACTGACTTTGTATCAGTGTGGCTCAGAGAAAAATATCTACCTCTTTCCACTCAATTATTTCCCCCACCAACTCAAACAAAAGATACTCACTACAAGAACAGTACTTGTTCTTGGATTGACCCATATTATTCTGCCTCCTTTACTATTAAATTACTATACTATTATATTAGTTTTCTTCTTTCTAATTGTTTACAAAGATATTTCATTTATCATATACTAGTTTCATAAATATAAAGAATGTATTTCTGGAACATTATTCTGTTTCAAGTATCAATCATTCTTGTTCCAACATCCCACTTTTAATTGCTATTACCTCACATGGTAAAGTTAAGTACCTCCCCCCATTACTCTTTTAAGACTAAGCTCCTATGTTTGTTTGTTTGTTTGTTTGTTTGTTTGCAGTAGCGGGCCTCTCACTGTTGTGGCCTCTCCCGTTGCGGAGCACAGGCTCCGGACGCGCAGGCCCAGCGGCCATGGCTCACGGGCCCAGCCGCTCCGCAGCATGTGGGATCTTCCTGGACCGGGGCACGAACCCGTGTCCCCTGCATCGGCAGGCGGACTCTCAACCACTGTGCCACCAGGGAAGCCCTATGTTTGTTTTTTTCTTTTTTTTTTTTGGCTGCATTGGGTCTTCACTGCTGTGTGCGGGCTTTCTCTGGTTGCGGCGAGTGGGGACTACTGTTCGTTGCGGTGCATGGGCTTCTCATTGCAGTGGCTTCTCTTGTTGTGGAGCACGGGCTCTTAGGCGTGCGGGCTTCAGTAGTTGTGGCTCGCGAGCTCTAGAGCGCAGGCTCAGTAGTTGTGGCACACGGGCTTAGTTGCTCCTCAGCATGTGGGATCCTCCTGGGCCAGGGCTCGAACCTGTGTCCCCTGCATTGGTAGGTGGACTCCCAAGCACTGCGCCACCAGGGAAGCCCTCCTATGTTCCTTCTTACAGACAAACTGGAGAAAATGATTATAAAATTCAGTGAAAGGTACAGGTGGCATTTTGACTGGATCACATCAAACCTATAAACTGGTTTGTTCTGAACAAGTAATGGATTTCACTACATGTAAAACTTTTTAGATGTCCATATATAATATCTAAAAATTCTGAAAGAAAAATGGAAAAATGCCAGCAAGAATCAAAATGTTCTACATTGAGTATGGACATAGTTTTTACAATCAAAAAGAAAAATACAGGGCTTCCCTGGTGGCGCAGTGGTTGAGAGTCCGCCTGCCGATACAGCGGACACGGGTTCGTGCCCCGGTCCGGGAAGATCCCACATGCCACGGAGCGGCTAGGCCGCTCGGCCTGCGTGTCCGGAGCCTGTGCTCCGCAACGGGAGAGGCCACAACAGTGAGAGGCCCGCATACCACAAAAAAAAAAAGAAAAAAAAAAAAAAAAAGAAAAATACAGATTTTTTTTGCCCGTAAGAAAACTGGGCGAAAGATACAAATAGGCCAAAAAACACATGAAAAAATATTAACCACAGTAACAAAGATTGCTAAAAAGTATCATTCTTATTTTTTTATCAGATTATCAAAGATTAATGCCCAAACAGTGCTGATAAAGATGTGCACATACATGACCAGAATACAAAGTGTAAGATTTTTTTCTTAAAAAGGTAGTAGAAATGGGTCCATTTTAAGATTTCACATGCTTTGACACAATTCCACTTCTAGAAATCAATACTCGATAACCATCAAGTAAATAAATATATATGCAGCAAGATCTGCAGCATACTGTTTTCTATAATAGCAAAACTGAGCTATAAACTAACAACAACAAAAAAAGCCCTGGGCCTCCCTGGTGGCGCAGTGATTGAGAGTCCGCCTGCCGATGCAGGGGATACAGGTTCGTGCCCCGGTCCGGGAGGATCCCATACGCCGCGGAGTGGCTGGGCCCGTGAGCCATGGCCGCTGAGCCTGCGCATCCGGAGCCTGTGCTCCGCAACGGGAGAGGCCACAACAGTGAGAGGCCCGCGTACCGCAAAAAAAAAAAAGCCCTAAAAATGGAAAGTAAAATGAATTAAATAAACCTAGATGTACAGCCAAGTTAGTAGCATAACCAAAAAGAGAGGAACTATTCCAAGTAATGTCAAAAGAAAGTAATTTGACCAACTATCCCTAATGGAATATATTCTAAGGATAAAAAGAACTTCAAAAAAATCTTAATCTGCTTTCACTAATCATACTGTTGATATAGTGATAGTAATGCTATTCTAAGACTGTTGTGTGAGTAATGGGGAATAAGGCAAGTAAGTAATTACTTAGGAATTTGTTTTTAAGGGAGGGAAAATGCAGATGTAAGATTTATGAAGTTAAGTAAAGACAATGTAGCCATGCACAGTTCCTGACAAGGCCTAGAAACAATGACAAATCTCTAGCACTGAAATTATAATTTCTAAATATACTCTTTCTCACTAAAAGGAACCAGGGCTCCTTGGGAAAATGTCAAGTTTAGGACAGGAAATGCTTAAGATAAGCATAGAATATCTTGTCATACTAAAAACCAAGGAAGCTATCAAAAACTACTATGGTCAGGTCAAAAAGACTTTCAACACCAAGAAAGTCCCACTACTCACTAAAAGAATAGTATATCAGTATATTTAAGTTAATTTGAGTTAATAATAACAATGGTTCAAAAAAAAGCTTATGGTCACTTTTCAGAGATTGCTAAGGGAATCAACTCACTACTGTGAAAATTAGCAAAACAGGAAAAAAAAACAGAACATATATCATGCTTTTCCTATACAAACTATATACCTCTGAATAGTAGTTAAGGAAAAGTTTCTCTTTATAAAAAATATCCTAAACAATAAACAAAGAAGTGATGGCAAAGGTAGAATATCACCATTTTGCAACCACCAATAAATGTATAGGTATAGGAAATGATCATCAATAGCTCTAACATCACAAAAAGAGGAAACAAGAAACTATGTAACTACTAAACAAAGCACATAATGCCATCTATAAAGTAATCATTTATTAAAAAAAAACCTCAAACCTTAATATGGGGACACCTATAGAACTAACTGCCAGCTTAAAGGAAATACCAGGAAAAAGGAGCATATTAAATGAATTCACAGAAACATGATTAGCAAGATTCACACCATGAGACAAAAGATTCAGTTTCTTTAACAAAACACTGCACAAGAAAAAAAGAGATGGAGAACTTAATAAAACAGCCTTCAGCTATATCAATCCCATATACAATAGCACCAAAAATAATAAGATACTTAGGAATAAATTTAACCAAAGAGGTACAAGACTGAAAACTACAAAACACTGCTGAGAGAAATTAAAAATCTAAGTAAGTAAAAAGACATCCCATGTTCATGGATTGGTAGAACTGATACTGTTAAGATGACAATTCTACCCAAGGTAATCTACAGATTCAATGGAATCCCTATCACAATCCCCAAGAAATAGAAAAACACATCCTAAAATTCATATGGAATTTCCAGAGGCCCCAAATACCCAAAGCAATCTTAAATTAAGAACAGAGCTGGATGACTCACACTTTCAAGTTTCAAAACTTACTTCAAAACTACAATAATCAAAATAGTGTGGTACTGGTATAAGGATATATAGATCAATGGAATATAATTAAGAGCCAGAAATGAATCCTGCCACATGTAGCCAAGAGATTTTAACAAGGCTTGAAGGTCATTAAATAGGGAAAGAAAAGACTGTTCAGGGGCTTCCCTGGTGGTGCAGTGGTTGAGAGCCCGCCTGCCGATGCAGAGGACACGGGTTCATGCCCAGGTCTGGGAAGATCCCACATGCCACGGAGCAGCTAGGCCCGTGAGCAATGGCCGCTGAGCCTGCGCATCCGGAGCCTGTGCTCCGCAGCGGGAGAGGCCACAACAGTGAGAGGCCCGCGTACCGCAAAAAAAAAAAAAAAGACTGTTCAGCAAGTACTGCTAGGAAAACTGAATATCCACATGCAAAATAATGAAGTTGAATCCTTACCTTACACTATATATAAAATTAATTCAAAGTGGATCAAAGACCTAAATATAAGAGCTAAAATTATAAGACTCTCAGAAAAAAAATAGGGCAAACACTAATGACATCTGATTTGGCAACAGTTTCTTGGATAAGAACAACAAAAGAAAATAGATTAATTGAATTTCAACAAAATTAAAAGCTTTTGTGCAGCAAGGGACACTATTAAGAGAGTGAAAAGATAGTCTGTAGATCAGCAGAAAATATTTACAAATCAACTCTTAAAAGGCTTTAAATATTAAAAAATATATAAAGAAAGTAATAAACAACGAAAATAAAAAACCCAATTCAAAAATAGGCAAAGGATTTTAATAGACATTTCACCAAAAAATACATACAAATGAACAACAGCACATGAAAAGAGGCTCAACATCGTTAGTCATTAGGGAAATGCGAATCAAAACTACAGTGAGATACCACCTCACACCCACCAGAATTGCTATCATCAAAAAGGCAGAAAAGGGCTTCCCTGGTGGTGCAGTGGTTAAGAATCTGCCTGCCAATGCAGGGGACACAGGTTCGAGCCCTGGTCCAGGAATATCCCACTAAGCCTGTGCACCACAGCTACTGAGCAACTAAGCCTGTGCGCCACAGCTACTGAGCCTGCGTGCCACAACTACTGAAGCCCACGTGCCTACAGTCCATGCTTCAGAACAAGGGAAGCCACCACAATGAGAAGCCTGCACACCACAACGAAGAGCAGCCTCCACTCGCCGCAACTAGAAGGCCTACGTGCAGCAACGAAGACCCAATGCAGCCAAAAATAAATAAAATAATTTTTTTTAAAAAAGGCAGAAAATAAGTTTTGGCAAAGATGTGGAGAAAGTGGAACACTAGTGCACTGCTGGAGGACATGTAAAATGATGCAGGTACTATGGAAAACAACATGGCAATTCCTCAAAAAATTAAAAATTACCATATGATCCAGCAATTCCACTCTGTGCATATTTCCAAAAGAATTGAAAACATTCACACAAAAACTTGTACATGAATATTCATGTCACAATTATTCATAACAGCCAAAAAGTGGAAAGAATTCAAATATCCATCAATTGGTAAAGAGATAGATAAAATGTGGTATACCCATACAATGGGATATTACCAGCCATAAAAAGGAATGAAGTACTGACACATGCTACAACATGGATGAATCTTGAAAACATTATGCCCTGTGAAAGAAGCCAGACACAGAAGGCCACATATTGTATGATTCCATTTACTTGAAATGCCAGAACAGACAAATCATTAGACAAAAAGCTGACTAGAGGTTGCTGGGGTGATGGAGAAGGAATGGGGAGTGACTGCTGATGGGTATAGGGTTTCTTTTTGGAGTGATGAAAATGTTCTGGAACTAAGGTAGTGGTGATGAATGCACAACTCTATAAATACACTAAAAATAAGTGAATTGTACATTTTCAGTGGGTGAGCTATATAGTATGTGAATTATCTCTCAAATAAGGATTTTTTTAAAAAACACAAAAAAGAAAATAAATAGTATGCAAACAATGATAAATAAACATCATAAAAGAAAACTAATTGCACGAAACAAGGAAATTTTATATAACTGACTTTTACGTCAAAAAAGTAAAAATAGCACACACTTTAAGACCTAAGACCAAATATTGTCAATTATCAGAACAAAGCAGATGAAAGCAGGTGTCTCTACAGAGGAAATCCTCACAGGAGAACTTTAAAAACATTAGGACAATTTGAGAATTACAATCAGAATGACTGTTTATATCATATAAAATAAATAAAAATCCATGAGTCTGTGATCATACTAAAAGAAGGACAAAAAAAGGAAAATGGCAAAACAAGAAGTAGAAACAATCCCGTAAAAGAAAGTAAGTCAGTAACATTAAGGGCAGGCTAAAAAAATAAAATGTATACACAATGTAGAGAAAAAAGACAAGCTGAAATGTTTTAAGTAGTGGTTCTTAAATGAATCCAAACATGGGCTTCCAGAAGTCCATAAATATTCTGATATGGCTGGTAAGTTTTTATTTTGGCATACGTGAATTTTCCTGCAGACATGATGTGTAACATTCATTATATTCTCAAAATGGAATTTGACGCTTGCCCCTCTCACCCCCCAAAAAAATACCACTAGATTAAAGATGACAGCTATAAAAGACAATTGATACGCAATAAAATTTTTACTTAAAAGGTTTAAAAAGCAGAACCAAGATTTGGTTTCTCAAGTCCATGCTCTGGGACAAAGGTAGGTTTGTTCTGACTTACTGGCCACAGAAAGGTTATGCATCTTCCCAGTAGAGATAATGGCTGAAGATACAGACTCCAAAACCAGAATGCCTGAGTTTGGATCTTGGCTCTACAACTTACTGGCTGTGTGACAATGGACAAGGCAGGCACTCAGCCTTCCTGTGTCTCAGTTTCCTCATCTTTAAAAATGAGGATGATAATAGCATATACTTCATAGGATTATGGTGAAGATTATAGTTAATATACGTTAAGTGCTTAGAATAGTACCTGGTACAAAGTACTATGTAAGTGTTTGAAATTATTATTCCACAATTTACTTTTAAAAAGTATGTACATAACTTATTTATATATACATGGAGAGAAATATCAAATCATTTATAGCAGTTACCTGAGTTGGGTGAGGGAAGAAGTGGGGATACACTTGGGGAAATGAGTTAAGAGGCTTTGAGAGTATTACTTCCACAGTTTTTTGGGGTTTTTTATTTGTTTGTTTGTTTTTGCGGTACGCGGGCCTCTCACTGTTGTGGCCTCTCCTGTTGAGGAGCGCAGGCTCTGGACGCGCAGGCTCAGCGGCCATGGCTCACGGGCCTAGCTGCTCTGAGGTATGTGGGATCTTCCCGGACCAGGGCACGAACCCGTGTCCCCTGCATCGGCAGGCGGACTCTCAATCACTGCGCCACCAAGGAAGCCCCACTTCCACAGTTTTTAAAAGCTATAAAGATTTTCAAAACTTAAGTCCATTGTATTTGCCTATACCATGTATAAGCACACTGCATCTATATAAGCATTCCACAATGTCTCTAAAGTTGTACTCTTTTCAGTGTAACTCTAGTAATACAAAAATATCATAGAATCAACACTAAAGTTTACTTTCCTATATGTGAAATAAAAGAAACCACCATAGCTAAATCTTTTAATACAAACACTAGCCATCAGAACAGAATTCAGAGTTTCCTCTTTTAGATGAAAACCAGCTGCTTATAAATTAAGAACTATTGGGTTATCTTTTTGCACTTCAAGAAAAGAGCACTTCAAGTTAGAAACTATCTTTTAAAAACGTGTTTCAGGGCTTCCCTGGTGGCACAGTGGTTGAGAGGCCGCCTGCCGATGCAGGGGACGCGGGTTTGTGTCCTGGTCCGGGAAGATCCCACATGTCGCGGAGCAGCTGGGCCCGTGAGCCATGGCCGCTGAGCCTGCGCGTCTGGAGGCTGTGCTCTGCAATGGGAGAAGCCACAACAGTGAGAGGCCCGCGTACCGCAAAAAAAAAAAAAAAAAAAAAAAAAAAAACGTGTTTCAAACACACTACAGGCAAAGAGAAATTTTTAACGGGGTGAATATGCTTTAATGTAAGAGATAAACTAGGTACCCCAACTTGAGTCCCAAACGAGTTTCAGTCATGAGGTGGGGAGGAGAGCATGTAATGTCTGGTGAGGTCAGGAGAAGAATAAAGATTTCAAAGAGGTGGTTTGCAGAATGGCAAATGGGGGAGCTAAGAGTAGAGGCATGAAGGATAGATGGAAGAGGACAGCAAGGGGTCTGTCTCCCATCCTGGCCAAAGAGACAGTGAATTATTAGGGCGAGGTACAGACAGAGGAGTTGAAGCTTTCTCTCCAAGAATTTGAGACCCAGGAGTGCAAGCAGTGCACACCACGGTTAATAGCACTGATTTAGGGTATAAGTGTCAAAAATCACAGTTACAAAGGCAATTTTGAGAATTCTTAGTAATTAAAAAAATATATATGACTAGAAGGAAAAAAATTAACACGTAGCGCTAAAGTTTAGTTTCAGAACTTGTTTCTGTCATCTACCTAATTAAAATAAAGAATTTAAAAGAAAATGCAGGGCTTCCCTGGTAGCGCAGTGGTTGAGAGTCCACCTGCCGATGCAGGGGACACGGGTTCGTGCCCCAGTCTGGGAGGATCCCACATGCCGCGGAACGGCTGGGCCCGTGCGCCATGGCCGCTGAGCCTGCGCGTCCGGAGCCTGTGCTCCGCAATGGGAGAGGCCACAACAGTGATAGGCCCGTGTACCTCAAAAAAAAAAAAAAAAAGAAAATGCAACCCAAGGTATTAGTTCCATTTACTTTATGAGCAAATAGAACTACCATATGACCCTGCAATCCCACTACTGGGCATATACCCTGAGAAAACCATAATTCAAAAAGAGACATGTACCAAAATGTTCATAGCAGCCCTATTTACAATAGCCCGGAGATGGAAACAACCTAAGTGTCCATCATTGGATGAATGGGTAAAGAAGATGTGGCACATACATACAATGGAATATTACTCAGCCATAAAAAGAAATGAAATTGAACTATTTGTAATGAGGTGGATGGACCTAGAGTCTGTCATACAGAGTGAAGTAAGTCAGAAAGAGAAAGACAAATACTGTATGCTGACACATATATATGGAATTTAAGAAAAAAAAAGGTCATGAAGAACATAGGGGTAAGACAGGAATAAAGACACAGACCTACTAGAGAATGGACTTGAGGATATGGGGAGGGGGAAGGGTAAGCTGTGACAAAGTGAAAGAGCGGCATGGACATATATACACTACCAAACGTAAGGTAGATAGCTAGTGGGAAGCAGCCGCATAGCACAGGGAGATCAGCTCGGTGCTTTGTGACCGCCTGGAGGGGTGGGATAGGGAGGGTGGGAGGGAGACGCAAAAGGGAGGGGATATGGGAACATATGTATACATATAACTGATTAAATTTGTGATAAAGCAAAAAATAAAAAAAATAAAAAAAAATAAAAAAAAAGTGAAAAAAAAAAAAAAAAAAAAAAAAAATGTAAAGGTCATCTCCTCAATCAACAATCTATTTCCAACTTATAATCTCCAAATACCACAGAGAAAAATACTCTCTCATATGTATCAAAGTTAATAAGTCATTTATAAAGCAATAATGCCTATTACAACAAAATATTTTCTTGAAACAATTTTATATATTTAATCTGATGTAAGGAAAGATTAGTACAATATATTTATTTTATTTTACTGAAGAGGCAAATAGAAGGCAGTTAAGTGATTTGTTCACAGTCCTTGTAGGTTTCCCATGTTAGGAACAGTAGTGCCTAGTTCCTCTGAAAATAAATTCTATTATTCGTTTATCTAGTTTTTCTGAATCTAAAATCACTCTTATGCTCCTCCACTTCCATTCCTGAAATTGCTTTTTCCCTTCATCAAAATGTTTCATTGGCCCCCCCACGGCACAGAGAATAAAAGGCGAATTCCTTCTTCTTATATTCAAGGCCCTTAACACTCTCAGCCAAACCTATCCTCCCAATCTTCTCCCAATGACACGAGACTTGTTCTATTCACAGTTCTCCAAAACAAGTCTCCAGTACATACCTTGCACAAGTCTCCAGTCCATACCTCACTGTTTCCTACTGCCTGGATCTCCTCTCATGCTTCCTCTTCACTGACAAAAATCCAATCCACGCATCAAGACTCAGTTTTTTCACTCTTGGAAATTATTTCCCCCAATCTGTGAAGTCATCTGGCATATTCTACTTTTTTTTTAATTGGAAATTAACCATGTAGATTAAGAGAAGCCTTTTTTTTAAATTTATTTTTGGCTGTGTTGGGTCTTCGTTGCTGCACACAGGCTTTCTCTAGTTGCAGAGAGTGGGGGCTACTCTTTGTTGCGGTGCACGGGCTTCTCGTTGCGGTGGCTTCTCTTGCTGCGGAGCATGGGCTCTAGATACATGGGCTTCAGCAGTCGTGGCGCACGCCCTTAGTTGCTCCGCAGCATGTGGGATCTTCCTGGACCAGGGCTTGAACCCGTGTCCCCTGCATTGGCAGGCAGATTCTTAACCACTGCGCCACCAGGGAAGTCCCTGGCACATTCTACTGCTATCACACGTTTGACATTAACTGTTGCTTTGTGTGCATGTAGTGTATGTGCATCAGGCAGTCTTATCTCCTTACTGTTCTGTGTGCCCAGCATGCCTAATCCTCACTTTTTACAGAAATTTTCCCACTCTGTGTGATTTCAGTGGGGCTATCAGTCAGAGCCCCTCAACCACAAGTGAGCATGTAAAGTAGACTGGGCCAAATCATTCACTCCCTGAAGTCTTCCCAACAGGAACTAGCTCTTTCCTATTCCATCATGAACTGTAAAGATGTAACCTTAAAGCGACCAGGAGCTATATTCCTCAATAATGAAAACAGTAAATTTTTTAAAGTTAATGACTGCAAAAATGAGTCCAACACATAGGCATATGCCAAAATGTAAAATGGAAACACAGATGTTCTGATGCCTTACGGCCCTGATCCCAGTCTCCTGAGGCCAGATGCATTCATGCCTTTTTTGGTTATATGAACCAATAAATTCTCCTTTCTCCTTCAGTTTGAGATGGACTTCTATTAATTATAATTGAAAGAATCCTTGTGGAGAACAGTATCGAGGTTCCTCAGAAAACTAAAAATAGAATTACTATATGATCCAGCAATCCCACTCCTGGGCATATATCCAGACAAAACTAGAATTCAAAAAGATACAAGCACCTCCTAGGTTCACAGCAGCAGTCGTACAATAGCCAAGACGTGGAAACAACCTAAATGAAATAATGCCATTTGCAGCTACATGGATGGACATAAAGATTATCACACTAAGCAAAGTAAGTCAGGAAGAGAAAGACAAATACCATATCATATCACTTATACGTGGAATCTAAAATATGACCCAAATGAACCTATCTATGAAACAGAAACAGAATCACAGACACAGAGAACAGACTGGTGGTTGCCAAGGGAGAGGAGATTTAGGGGAGGGATAGTGTGGGAGGTTGGGGCTAGCAGATGTAAGCTTTTATATACAGAATGGATAAACAACAAAGTCCTACTGTATAGCACAGAGAACTATATTCAATATCCTATGATAAACCATAATGGAAAAGATATTTAAAAAGAATGTGTATATATGTATAAATGAATCACTTTGCTGTACAGCAGAAATTAACACAACATTGTAAATAAACTATACTTCAATAAAATTTTAAAAAACATCTTGAAGTTCAACTTTCAAATCATTTTCATTTCATTACGGGAGTCTGGGGGGACCCATGAAAGAAATATTTCTGGTTGGTGAGATATGGGCTAAGTATTTTCTTTTTATTCATTTCTACCTATTTTTTCCAACAATAACCACATGTTAACTTGTGTAATTTTAAATTACTCTTAAGTTATATAAACAAGTTTTTACATATATCTTGATCTTCAGTATTAACAAATATGGTAAAAAAAAGAATGACTCGAGGGACTTCCCTGGTGGTCCAGTGGTAAAGAATCTGCCTTACAATGCAGGGGACATGGCTTCAATCCCTGGTCAGGGAAGTAAGATCCCACATGCCTCAGGGCAACTAAGCCCAGGAGCCACAACTGCTGAGTTCACACGCCTCAGCTAGAGAGCCTGTGTGCCACTAACTACAGAGCCCATGAACTCTGGAACCCGCGTGCCACAACTACAGAGCTCACACACCCTGGAGCCTGCACACCACAACTAAAGAAGAGAAAACCCACACGCCACAACTGAAGAGAAGCCCACATGCCACAACAAAGACCTGGAGTGCTGCAACTAAGACCTGACACTGCCAGAGATAAATAAAATAAATAAATAATAAATAAATAAATCTTTTAAAAAAATGAATCGAGATCGGAAAAGATACAGAACTACCAGCAAAATGAGGCACGAATACTGAGAGGAGGTCAAGATGGTGGAGTAGAAGGACGTGCGCTCACTCCTTCTTGCAAGAGCACCAGAATCACAGCTAACTACTGAACAATCATCGACAAGAAGACACTGGAATGCACCAAACAGGATACGTCACATCCAAAGACAAAGGAGAAGCCACAACGAGATGGTAGGAGGGACGCAATCACAATAAAATCAAATCCCATAACCTCTGGGTAAGTGATTCACAAACTGGAGAACAATTATAACACAGAAGTCCACCCACTGGAATTAAGGTTCTGAGCCCCACATCAGGCTTCCCAACCTGGGGGTCCGGCAACAGGAGGAGGAATTCCCAGAGAATCAGACTTTGAAGGCTAACAGGATTTGACTGCAGGACTTCCACAGGACTGGGGGAAACAGAAATTCCACTCTTGGAGGACACACACAAAGTAGTGTGCACATCAGGACCCAGCAGGAAAGAGCAGTGACCCCACAGGAGACTGAACACCTACCTGCTACTGTTGGAGGGTCTCCTGCAGAGGTGGAGGGTGGCTGTAGCTCACAGTGGCGACAAGGACACTAGCAGCAGAAGTTCTCAGAACTACTCCTTGGTGTGAGCCTTCCTGGAGTCTGCCATTAGCCCCACCAAAGAGCCCTGTAGCCTCCAGTGCTGGATCGCCTCAGGCCAAACAACCAACAAGGAGGGAACCCAGCCCCACCCATCAGCAGACAAGCAGATTAAAGTTTTACTGAGCTCTGCCACCTGAGCAACACCCAGCTCTATCCACCACCAGTCCCTCCGATCATGAAGCTTGCACATGCCTCTTAGATACCCTCATCCATCAGAGGGCAGACAGGAGAAGCAAGAAGAACTACAATCCAGCACCCTGTGGAAGGAAAACCACATTAACAGTAAGACAGACAAAATGAAAAAGCAGAGGACTATGTACCAGATGAGGAACAAGATAAAACCCCAGAAAAACAACTAAATGAAGTGGAGATAGGCAGCCTTCCAGGAAAAGAATTCAGAATAACGATAGTGAAGATGATCCAGGACCTCAGAAAAATGATGGAGGCAAAGATCGAGAAGATGCAAGAAGTGTTTAACAAAGACCTAGAAGAATTAAAGAACAGACAGAGATGAACAATACAATAACTGAAATGAAAAATACACTAGAAGAAATCAATAGCAGGATAACTGAGGCAGAAGAACGGATAAGTGACCTGGAAGACAGAATGGTGGAATTCACTGCCACGGAACAGAATAAACAAAAAACAATGAAAAGAAATGAAGACAGCCTAAGAGACCTCTGGAACAACATTAAATGCACCAACATTCACATTATAGGGGTCTCAGGGAAGAGAGAGAGAAAGGATCCGAGAAAATATTTGAAGAGATTATAGTCGAAAACGTCCCTAACATGGGAAAGGAAATAACCACCCAAGTCCAGGAAGCGCAGAGAGTCCCAGGCAGGATAAACCCAAGGAGAAACATGCCGAGACACACAATAATCAAATTGACAAAAATTAAAGGCTAAGAAAAATTATTAAAAGCCATAAGGGAAGAATGACAAATAACATACAAGGGAACTCCCATAAGGTTAACAGCTGATTTCTCAGCAGAAACTCTACAAGCCAGAAGCGAGTGGCACAATATATTTAAAGTGATGAAAGGGAAGAAACTACAACCAAGATTACTCTACCAGGCAAGGATCTCACTCAGATTCGACAGAGAAATCGAAAGCTTTACAGAAGAGCAAAAGCTAAGAGAATTCAGCACCACCAAACCAGCTCTACAACAAATGCTAAAGGAACTTCTCTAAGTGGGAAACACAAGAGAAGAAAAGGACCTACAAAAACAAACCCAAAACAATTAAGAAAATGGTAATAGGAACATACATATCAATAATTACCTTAAATGTGAATGGATTAAATGCTCCAATCAAAAGACACAGGCTTGCTGAATGAATACAAAAACAATATCCATGTATATGCTGTCTACAAGAGACCCATTTCAGACCTAGGGACACATACAGACTGAAACTGAGGGGATGGAAAAAGGTATTCCATGCAAATGGAAATCAAAAGAAAGCTGGAATTTCATATTTCCCACACTGCATTTTATTTGTACATCATTAAACACTAAGCTCAGTTACAGAGCCATCAGCAACACCCAAGAGATCAGCTCTCTTTAGTAATAAGAATTCCATTTTCCCTCAGCAGTGAAGACATCACAAATTGAAACTCTCAGTACTATATTTCTAAGCCTGCATTTTCAATGATACATAATTTCCTTATCAATATTAAGAAACAATTTTTCTATGATATCTCAGAAACTGCATGACATCACTAATGTTATTTCTGCTTAGTTTATCAAAGGGTGTTCATTTTTATTGCTTTGGGGTTACTCCACATCACTGTTTATTTCTTGACTTATGGTCATAACTAATCAGTGATCAACAGGGTGAAGTTAAATTGAGGGTAATAAAACCATTGGATTAAACATTTGGTTTGCCAGCCTATGGTATTACAGGCATTGCCCAAATACTTCTTTGAGAACTATATTTTTAAGTAGCCATGGAATTCCTGCTATGGAGTGTTGACAATCCTACATTTTATGGAGATCAAATGCATGGTTTTCATAGGTGGTTTGTAAGAACTGATTTCACTGTTGGTTAAGCTACATTTACTATTGGGACCCTCAGGAGGAATACCACTCATGTTGCATTCCTGCACTAAAGGCAAGTACTGCAGTGTGGAGAAACGTTCCGGGGAATGGTTACAGAAATCTGGAAATAAGAAGGAAAGGTTTATCTGTGTACTATAATTGTATCAGAAACAAAGAGAAAAAAGTTTTAACTGGAAATGTTAGTTTGTACTTATCATGAATATAAGTATATATTTAATCTTGAAAAAAAAAAGAACGAAAAAGAAAGCTGGAGTAGCAGTTCTAGTATCACAGAAAACAGACTTTAAAATAAAGAATGTTACAAGAGACAAGGAAGGACACTACATAATGATCAAGGGATCAATCCAAGAAGAAGATATAACAATTATAAATATATATGCACCCAACATAGAAGCACCTCAATACATAAGGCAAATGCTAACAGCTATAAAAGAAGAAGTCGAAAGTAACACAATAATAGTGGGGGACTTTAACACCTCACTTACACCAATGGACAAATCATCCAGACAGAAAATTAATAAGGAAACACAAGCTTTAAATGATACAACAGACCAGATAGATTTAATTGGTATTTATAGGACATTCCATCCGAAAACAGCAGATTACACTTTCTTCTCAAGTGCACACAGAATATTCTCCAGGACAGATCACATCTTGATCATAAATCAAGCCTCAGTAAATTTAAGAAAACTGAAATCATACCAAGCATCTTTTCCGACAACAACGCTATGAGATGAGAAATCAATTACAGTGGAAAAAACGTAAAAAACACAAACACATGGAGGCTAAACAATACATTAATAAATAACCAAGAGATCACTGAGGAAATCAAAAAATACCTAGAGACAAATGACAACGAAAACACAACGATCCAAAACCTATGGGATGCAGCAAAAGCAGTTCTCAGAGAGAAGTTTATAGCAATACAATCCAACCTCAAGAAACAAGAAAAATATCAAATAAACAATCTAACCTTACACCTAAAGGAATGAGAGAAAGAAGAACAAACAAAACCCAAAGATAGTAGAAGAAATCATAAAGATCAAAGCAGAAATAAATGAAATAAAACAAAGAAACAAGTTGTTTCAATTTGTTAACAAAACTGATAAACCTTTAGCCAGACTCATCAAGAAAAAGAGGGAGAGGACTCAAATCAATAAAATTGTAAATGAAAGAGGAGACGTTACAATGGACACCGCAGAAATACAAAGCATCCTAAGAGACTACTACAAGCAACTCTATGCCAATAAAATGGACAACCTGCAAGAAATGGACAAATTCTTAGAAAGGTACAACCTTCCAAGACTGAACCTGGAAGAAATAAAAAATATGAACAGATCACAAGTAATGAAATTGAAACTGTGATTAAAAATCTTCCAACAAAGTCCAGGACCAGACGGCTTCACAGGAGAACTCTATCAAACATTTAGAGAAGAGCTAACACCTATCCTTCTGAAACTCTTCCAAAAAATTGCAGAGGGAGGAACACTCCCAAACTCATTCTACAAGGCCACCATCACCCCAATACTGAAACCACACAAAGATACTACAAAAAAAGAAAGTTACAGACCAATATCACTGATGAATATAGATGCAAAAATCCTCAACAAAATACTAGCAAATGGAATCCAACAACACATTAAAAGGATCATACACCATGATCAAGTGGGATTTATCCCAGGGATGCAAGGATTCTTCGATATACGCAAATATGATACACCATATTAAGAAACTGAATAATAAAAACCATATGATCATCTCAATAGATGCAGAAAAAGCTTTTGACAAAATTCAACACCAATTTATGATAAAAACTCTCCAGAAAGTGGGCATAGAGGGAAACTACCTCAACATAATAAAGGCGATATACAACAAACCTACAGCAAACATCATTCTCAATGGTGAAAAACTGAAAGCATTTCCTCTAAGATCAGGAACAAGACAAGGATGTCCACTCTCACCACTATTATTCAATATAGTTTTGGAAGTCCAGCCACAGCAATCAGAGAAGAAAAGGAAATAAAAGAAATACAAATTGGAAAAGGAGAAATAAAACTGTCACTGTTTGCAGATGACATTATACTACACATAGATATTCCTAAAGATGCCACCAGAAAACTACTAGAGCTAATCAATGAATTTGGTAAAGCTGCAGGACACAAAATTAATGCACAGAAATCTCTTGCATGCCTATACACTAACAACGAAAGATCAGAAAGAGAAATTAAGGAAAAGGAAACATTCCATTCACCACTGCAACAAAAAGAATAAAATACCGGGGCTTCCCTGGTGGCGCAGTGGTTGAGAGTCCGCCTGCCAATGCAGGGGACACGGGTTCGTGCCCCGGTCCAGGAAGATCCCACATGCCTCAGAGCGGCTGGGCCTGTGAGCCGTGGCCACTGAGCCTGCGCGTCCGGAGCCTGTGCTCCGCAACGGGAGAGGCCACAACAGTAAGAGGCCCGCGTATCGCAAAAAAAAAAAAAAAGAATAAAATACCTTGGACTAAACCTACCTAAGGAGTAAAAGACCCGTACTCAAGAAACTATAAGACACTGATGAAAGAAATCAAAGATGACAAAAACAGATGGAGAGATATACCATGTTCTTGGATTGGAAGAATCAATATTGTGAAAATGACTATTCTACCCAAAGCAATCTACAGAGTCAATGCAATCCCTATGAAATTACCAATGGCATTTTTTACGGAACTAGAACAAAAAAATCTAAAATTTGTATAGAGACACAAAAGACCCCTAATAGCCAAAGCAGTCTTGAGGGGAAAAAATGGAGCTGGAGGAATCAGACTCCCTGACTTGAGATGACACTACAAAGCTACAGTAATCAAGACAATATGGTACTGGCACAAAAACAGAAATACAGATCAATGGAACAGGATAGAAAGCCCAGAAATAAACCCATGCACCTATGGTCAACTAATCTATGACAAAGGAGGCAACGATATACAATGGAGAAAAGACAGTCTCTTCAATAAGTGGTGCTGGTCGGTGCTTTGTGACCGCCTGGAGGGGTGGGATAGGGAGGGTGGGAGGGAGGGAGATGCATGAGGGGAGGGATGTGGGAACAGATGTATATGTATGACTCATTCACTTTGTTATAAAGCAGAAACTAAAAAAAAAAAAAAAAAAAAAAAATAAGTGGTGCTGGGAAAACTGGATGGCCACATGTAAAAGAATGAAATTAGAACACTCCCTAAGACCATACACAAAAATAAACTCAAAATGGATTAAAGACCTAAATGTAAGGCCGGACACTATAAAACTCTTAGAGGAAAACACAGGAAGAACAGTCTGAAATAAATCACAGCAAGATCTTTTTTGACCCGCCTCCTAGAGTAATGGAAATAAAAACAAAAATAAACAAATGGAACCTAATGAAACTTAAAAGCTTTTGCACAGCAAAGGAAACTATAAACAAGACGAAAAGACAACCCTCAGAATAGGAGAAAATATTTCCAAATGACTCAACAAAGGATTAATCTCCAAGGTATATAAACATCTCATTAGCTCAATATTAAAAAAACAAACAACACAATTAAAAAATGGGCAGAAGACCTAAATAGACATTCCTCCAAAGAAGATATACAGATTGCCAACAAGCACGTGAAAGAATGCTCAACATCACTGATTATCAGAGAAATGCAAATCAGAACTACACTGAGGTATCACCTCACACCAGTTAGACTGGGCATCATCAGAAAATCTACAAACAAATGCTGGAGAGGGTGTGGAGAAAAGGGAACCCTCTTGCACTGTTGGTGGGAATGTAAATTGATACAGCCACTATGGAGAACAGTATGGAGGTTCCTTAAAAAACTAAAAATAGAACTACCATATGACCCAGCAATCCCACTACTGGGCACATACTCTGAGAAAACCATAATTCAAAAACACACATGCACCCCAATGTTCATTGCAACACTATTTACAACAACCAGGTCATGGAAGCAACCTAAATGCCCACTGACAGACTAACGGATAAAGAAGATGTGGTACATATATACAATGGAATACTACTCAGCCATAAAAAGGAATGAAATCCAGTAATTTTCAGAGACGTGGATGGACCTACAGACTGTCATACAGATTGAAGTAAGTCAGAAAGAGAAAAACAAATATCATATATTAACACATATATGTGGAATGTAGAAAAATGGTATAGATGAACCAGTTTGCAAGGGAGAAATAGAGACAGATGTAGAGAACAAACGTATGGACACCAAGGGAGGAAAGTGGAGGGGGGGAGGATGAAATGGAAGATTGCAATTGACATATATACACTAATATGTGTAAAATAGACAACTAATAAAAATCTGCTGTACAGGGCTTCCCTGGTGGCGCAGTGGTCGAGAGTCCATCTGCCAATGCAGGGGACGTGGGTTCGTGCCCCGGTCCAGGAAGATCCCGCATGCCGCAGAGCGGCTGGGCCCGTGAGCCATGGCCGCTGAGCCTGTGCGTCCGGAGCCTGTGCTCCACAACGGGAGAGGCCCCAACAGTGAGAGGCCCGCATGCCGCAAAAAAAAAAAAAAAAGCTGCTGTACAAAAAATAAATAAAGTTCAAAAAAAAAAAAAATACTGAGAAGAAGAAGAGATAAAATGCCCAGATACATACTTTTACAGATACAAACAACACACACAGTCTGGGCATGAACAAGTAGTAGCTTGGGTTAAGTGAAATGAAAACTAACCTTGTTAAGAAAAAAAGAAAAAATATGAAAAATCTACAGCAAGCATCATACTCAGTGTGAAAGACTGAAAGCTTTTCCTCTAAGATCAGGAACAAGACGAGAATGACTGCTTTCGCCTTTTCAACATAGTGCTAGAAGTTCTAGCCAGAGTAGTAATTGGGCAAGAAAAAGGAACAAAAGGCATCCAAATATGAAAGGAAGAAATAAAATGATCTCTCTTTGCAGATGACATGATCTTATATGTAGAAAACCTTAAAGAAGGCAATCAAAAAAAATGTTAGGGCTAACAGATGAACTCAGCAGTTGCATGATATAAAATTAACATGCAAAAATACATTAACAATGAACAATACAAAAACAAAATTAAGAAAACAATTCCAAGGACTTTCCTGGTGGTGCAATAGTTAAGAATCCACCTGCCAATGCAGGGGACACGGGTGATCCCTAATCCGGGAAGATCCCACATGCTGCAGAGCAACTAAGCCCATGTGCCAGAACTACTGAGTCTGCGCTCTAGAGCCCGCGAGCCACAGCTACTGAGCTCTCGCGCCACAACTACTGAAGCCCGCTCACTCTAGGGCCCATATGCTGCAACTACTGAGCCCACATGCTGCAACTACTGAAGCCCACGCACCTAGAGCCGTGCTCCACAAGAGAAGCCACCGCAACGAGAAGCCCACGCACTGCAACGAAGAGTAGCCCCCGCTCACTGCAACTAGAGAAAGCCCATGTGCAGCAACACAGACCCAACGCAGCCAAAAATAAAAATAATAATAATAATAAATAAAGACACCCTAAGTAAATGTAAAGCATCCGTGATCACTGACTGGAAGAATTAATATTGTTAATATGACAATACTACCTAAAGCAATCTACAAATTCAGTGCAATTCCTGTCAAAATCCCAATGGCACTTTTTGTAGAAATAGAAAAATTCTTCCTAAAATTCAAATGGAATCTCAAGGGACCCCAAAGAGGCAAAACAAACTTGAAAAAGAAGAACAAAGTGGGAGTACTCACGCTTCCTGATTTCAAAACCTGCTACAGGGCTTCCCTGGTGGCACAGTGGTTGAGAGTCCGCCTGCCTATGCAGGGGACACGGGTTCATGCCCCGGTCTGGGAGGATACCACATGCCGCGGAGCGGCTGGGCCCATGAGCCATGGCCGCTGAGCCTGTGCGTCCGGAGCCTGTGCTCCGCAACGGTAAAGGCCACAACAGTGAGAGGCCCACGTACTGCAAAAAAAAAAAAAAACCTGCTACAAAGGCACAGAAAACAGTGTGGTACTGGCATAAAGACAGACATATCAGCATAAAGATAGAGCCCAAAAATAAACCATCAAATATATGGCCAAATGATTTCAAACAAAGGTGCTAAGACCATTCAATGGGAAAGACAGACTTTTCAACAAACAATGCTGAGAAAACTGGACATCCATATACAAAAGAATGAAGCTGGACCTTTACCTTATGCCATATGCAAAAATTAACTCAAAATAGATCAAAGGCCTAAATGTAAAAGCTAAAACTATAAAACTCTTAGAAGGAAACATGGGGGAAAGCCTCATGATGGATTTGACCATGATTTCTTGAATATGACACCAAAAGCACAAATGACAAAAGAAAACATAAATTAGACTGTGTAAAAATTTAAAACTTCTGTACATCAAAGGACACTGTAACAGAGTGAGAAGGCAAACCATGAAAGGGGAGAAAATATCTGTAAACCATGTATGTGATAAGGAATTAATATCCAGAATACATAAAGAGCTACAAACTAACAACAGCAACAAAAATCTATTTTAAAATGGGCAAAGTACTTGAATAGACGTTTCTCCAAAAACAACACACAAATGGCCAATAAGCACATGAAAAGACGCTCAACATCACTAATTATTAGGAAAAATGCAAATCAAAACCACAATGAGGGACTTCCCCGGTGGCGCAGTGGTTAGGAATCCACCTGACGGTGCAGGGGACACAGGTTCAAGCCCTGGTCCAGGAAGATCCCACATGTCACGGAGCAACTAGGCCCGTGAACCACAACTACTGAGCCTGTGCTCTAGAGCCCACGAGCCACAACTACTGAGCCCACATGCCACAGCTACTGAAGCCCATGCACCTAGAGCCTGTGCTCCACAACAAAAGAAGCCACCGCAATGAGAAGTCCGCACACCAAAAGTAAGAGTAGACCCTGCTCACCACAACTAGAGAAAGTTCACGTTCAGCAGCGAAGACCCAATGCAGCCAAATATAAATAAATAAATAAATAAATAAATAAATAAATTTTTAAAACCGCAATGAAATACCACTTCACACCCATTTGGATGGCCATTTATAGAAACATTTTTTTAAAAGACAAAAAACAACAAGTATTAGCAAGGATGTAAAGAGACTGGAATCCTCATGCATTGCTGATGGCAAAGTAAAATGGTGCAGGCACTGCAGAACACAGCATGATGGTTCCCCCAAAAAACTAAACATAGAATTACCAAATGGTAAGCAATTCCACTCCTATCCAAAGGATTTAAAACAGGGAGTCAAACAGAAACTTGGATGCCAAATGTTCATTATAGTATTATTCACAATTTCTACCAAAAGGTAGAAACAACCCAAGTGTCCATCAACAAAGAACGGGTAAACAAAATGTGGTACATACATAAAATGGAATATTTCTCCAACGAAAATATACAGATAGCCAATAAGCACATGAAAAGATGCTTAACATCACTAATCACTAGGGAAATGCAAATCAAAACCATAGTGAGATACCACTTCACACCCATTAGGATGGCTATTATCAAAAAATAAGAAGTGTTGGACCTCCCTGGCAGTCCAGTGGTTAAGACTCCATGCTTCCAATGCAGGGAGCATGGGTTCGATCCCTGGTCAGGGAACTAAGATCCCACATGCCACACGGTGTGGCCAAAAAATAAGTGTTGGCGAGGATGTGGGACTCTCACGAGTTGTTCATGGTAATGTAAAATTGTACAACTGATGTGGAAAATAGGTGATTTCTCAAAAAGTTAAACATGAATTACCATTTGATCCAGCAATTCCAATGCTAGGTATACACCAAGAGATCCGAAAATAGGGACTCTAACAGATACTTGCACACTAATATTCATAGCAGCTTAATTCATAAGAGCCAAAAGGTGGAAACTACCTGAGTGTACAACAACAGATGAATGTATAAATAAATGTGATATATACTCACACAATGGGATATTATTCAGATATAAAAAGGAATGAAATTTTGATGCCTGCTACAACATGCACGAACCCTGAAAATGTTATGCTAAGTAAAATAAGCCGAATACAAAAAGACAAATATTGTATGATTCCATTTATATGAGGTATCTAGAATAATCAAATTCACAGAGACAGAAAGTAGAATAGAGGTTACCTGGAGCTGCAGGGCGGGGTATAGAGTTTTTGTTTGGGATGATAAAAAGAGCTCTGGAAATAAATAGCAGTGATAGTTATACAACAATTTGAATGTATTTAATGCCACTAAATTGTACACTTAATCTGGGTAAATTGTAAATATCAGGGTGAAGAATTAACCAATTAAAACAGTTCATTACTCTACATAACTAACACAGAAACCTGCTATGGTTTCTGAGAAAGCAAATCAATAAAAACAATGAGTGCTTTGTGGGACAACCACAGTCTCATTACCTACAATCATACACCATTGTCTTATCAGAGCTTAAATATTCCAGAATGTTTAAATGTATCAAAAGTTTTTCTTTTCAAACAGTTCCTTCCCTCCATCCATAATGGTCCAAGCACCCCTAAGGGGAAACTGCAGCCACCCAGAGGGGAAACTGCTCTGCATGGAGCAAATCTGCATTAGGCTCTATCACTCCCAGAGCACTGCCTCTGTTCCAAAGCCAGGCATTCCTACAGAGCCCAGCCCTGGCCATGAGTCAGAAAGTTCTTTTAACAGGTCTAAGTTTTTCATAAAGGCACTGAATTTCACTCCAATAGAAAGGAAAGGAGCCACTTTAGTTTTTCATCGAGTTGATTACCCAGTTTCCCTTGAACAAGTTCAATTCGGGTCTAGCTTGAAAAGGTATGGCTGGGGAAAGAAGCAAACAGCAAAGAGTGGCTGGCAAACAGGAAAAGGAAACGAATGACACTGGAAGTAGCTACAGAGAACAGAAATGTACAGAGATAGAAGGAATACCAAAACAAAACAAAAATACCATTTCAAGTCACTAATAGCAAGTCCAAGAGTCTCACATATCCCCCCTCCCCGACCACCACCACCACCACCAAATTCCCAGAGAGCATCACAGCCAGATGAGAAAAGGAGCAAACAAACAAGAGAACCACTAACTGGAATTAGTGATCTTCCCAGGGATTTCCGTGAGGAAGCAAACAAGTATCACTGTATCAAAGTCATAATCACTTATTTGTATTAACAATATCAAATAGTCAGAAAGTTCAATTAAACAAATGATGCCCAAGAAGTTGAAATGGTAGTACAGGATACTTTATTTTTGTAATGCCTGAGAATTTATTCCTCTTAAGCATGTTATCAATTTTGAAATTTTTGAAGATGCAAATTTGTGGAGAAAATAATGCCCTATACTGACAAGGGTGCAGAGAAACAAGTACCCTCACTGTCTGGCAATAGTTAATTTCTAATGACCAACTGCTCAGAAGTAGGAGATTAGGTAAATTATAGTACCTAATAGTACCTAATGGAACAGCAGTCATTAAAACAATGACATTCCAGACATAAGAAAATGTTCATAGTATAGCAGATTTAAAATAAAAGACTGTTGGGACTTCTCTGGTGGTCCAGTGGTTAAGACTCCATGCTTCCACTGCAAGGGGCGTGGTTTTGATCCCTGGTCAGGGAACTAAGATCCCACATGCTGCATGGCCAATAAATGAATTACTTGAATTTTAAAAATAAAATAAAATAAAATACTGAATGACAATATAAACAGTATAGTCCTAAATTTATTTTAAATGCCTGCATCAGAAAAAAAGACTGGAAAGATATGCCAGTGTGTTGAGAGGGGTTATGTCTGGGTAACAAAAATAAGATATCACCCTTATTTTCTTTTTTGTGTATTTTTCTACAGTTACTGACGTGTCTATAATGAATATATATCTCATGTAATCAGAGGGGAAATGTTACACAGAAAAAGCTCAAATGTATTCAACATATTGAATTCAATACAGGGAAGAATGGAACATATTATCTTTTACTATTAAAAAAAACAACAAAAAAATATTCTCTTGGTGCTTTTAAAGGTTTAACCTTGAGTTCTATGGAAAAGTCACTCATCCAAAACACGGCTTCCCCAAAGGTGTCAAACGAAAGAGGTATTGTTGGGGTAAATTCAAGTGGCATCCCAAATACCTGCTACAAATTTCCTGAATCACTGTTGTGATAACTGTGAAACTCTAGGTGAGATGGATTCATACTGGAATCCTAAGGCTCCCACCCAAAATCAGTCATCTCAACTCAGCCACAGGCAGTAAACCTTCCTAACAGACTCAAGAAAGAGAAAGGCTCAGGAAAAAAAAGTGTATTCATGATGTCACAGATTTCTAACAACTAAATATTATTAGACTTACAGCCTGCCTTTTAAAATACTATCAGGGGGACTTCCCTGGTGCTCCAGTGGTTAAGACTCCATGATCCCAACGCAGGGGGCCCAGGTTCAATCCCTGGTCGGGAAAGTAAGATCCCATATGTTGCAACTAAACCCACATGCTGCAACTAGAGAAGCCCACGCGCCGCAACGAAGGCCCAGTGCAGCCAAAATAAATAAATAAATAAAATTTTAAAAATAAAATACTATCAGGATTAACAAAGCAAAATAAAACTTTTCACTAGGTTGGACTCCTAATTAAGCATTTATCGATCCCTCACTATGTGCTAGGTGCTGGGGTTACACACACCAAGACAAAATTCCTTGTCCTGGAGAAGCTCAATCCCCTGAGGCAAAGACATGCAATTAAGCATGATCTAAAGGGATAAGTGCCATACTAGAAGTTGGTACCAACTGCTGTAGGAGCAAGAAGCAATGCCTATTATTGGGCAGAGCTGGGGAAGGCATCAAAGAGAAGATGACATTTCAGCTTTTTAAGGTGGCATTCCCCAGGCAGAGAAAGGTAGTCACTGCATTCCTGTCATATTATAACAACCAAGCAAAGCGACAAAGGTAGGAGAGTTTTAGGTTTGTCTGGAAAAGGGTGAGCTGTCCAGCATATCTAAAGTGTAGGGAATGTGGAAAGAACATCAGAAACAAAACTCAAGTTTCATGCCACCCTTCCTCCTATACATGAAGATGAAAATGGACTTCAGATCTTTTTAAGGCTAATATACCTTTATCACTCCCCACACTTAAAAGTAAGGCCACACAGACTTTAGCAGCATCCTTCCTCTTTGGCCATAGACCACAGTCTGGCCAGGAATACATCCTAACCCCAAACACTATCAGGTTCACAAAGGTGGCACAGCTGGCACTGTCATGAAGCATTCAGTAAGTCATCCTGATAATTTGCATTCAAAACACAACATAACAAAAATTACTCCTTTATAAACTGGACACTTCCCTCTAGGTAATGAAATTTTTTTCCTATTCTGTTCAACATTTTTACCAGCCACTTGGAAAAGGACAGAAGACAGGTTTATCAACTGTGTAGGTGAAACTTCAAGGAAGAGATGATAATATGTGGGATGAAACTCAAGCTACAAAAAAGACTTGACAAGTTGTACTAATGAGCCAAATACAGAGAGCCCACCCCCCATTTAGGACCAACAGTGGCAAGCCAAATATGCTCCCCCTCAATGGAATGTAATGAAAAGAAATGTAAAATCTTTTTTAAATGAAACTAAAATTTTACATTTATGTTTATTATCAATAGCACACATTCAGGATGGAGATCTAGCTTTACTTCACTTAATATGCAGTAAAATCTAGAGTTTAGCTGTTATAAAACCAGTATGAGTAATTAGTGTGAAATGGCAGCTCAAAAGTCTCCGAATATCAGGCTTTATACCACATTAACAAAAAACATCCAACTCAATGCTAAAATACATGTATAAAACCATCTATATGCCTGGTACTGAGTTATGTCTGTCAAGAACACAAAGATACAGCTGACCCTTGAACAACACAGGTTTGAACTGTGCAGGTCCATTTATACACAATTTTTTTCAATAAATATAATACCTGGGTTTTCATGTTATAGATCTTTAAATTAACTAAGTGTGGGGAAAAGTTTGCATTTAATTAGAGGTCACAATATGTGGAATCAAAAGAACTAGGGTTTGAGTTCTGATTCCACCCAAACTGTTTCAGCTTCCTGCCCTTGGGTGAGTCATTTTATCATCTCCTTTGTTTTTGAGGCCAAAAAAGCAGAACACAGATTTTTGACTGTGTGAGGTGTTGGCGCTCCAACCCCTGCATTGTTCAAGGGTCAACTGTAAATATGGCAAAATCCCCACTTTTTAAGAGTTTATAGCCTAAATCAGAGTTAACCATGGGTCAAAAAAATCAATTGCGCTGCCACCAATTTTTTTTTGTGTGTGTGGTACAAGGGCCTCTCACCGCTGTGGCCTCTCCCGTTGTGGAGCACAGGCTCCGGACACACAGGCTCAGCGGCCATGGCTCACGGGCCCAGCCGCTCCGCGGCATGCGGGATCTTCCCAGACCGGGGCACAAACCCGTGTCCCCTGCATCGGCAGGCGGACTCCCAACCACTGCACCACCAGGGAAGCCCGCCACCAATATTTTTTGATGAAACAGAAATGAATAGAAACATCAGAGTACACTCTACAAAATACTATACCATGAAACTTTCGTTTAACTTTTTCATGTGTGTGTATAGTATAAACATACACACATAAGAGATAATAATTTTAATTGTATTTCTTATTGTAGATCATAGTCAAAAGTTGGAAGGACATTAATCTAATGGAAGAGGACAGAATAAATATACCACTGTAAGATGTAAAGTATCATAGAATAAAATCTATCTGTTTGGAGAAAGAAAGGGGTATGGTCAAGGTAGAAAAAGATTTACAAAGATAGTTAATACATGATAGAAGCCTTAACAGATAGGAAAGAATCTGAGAGATGAAGATGGGGTGGGGGGAGGCACCCCACATAGAAAGAATATGAACAGAGACATGATGCAGCAAATACCAAGAAGTTTTTAATAGATGGCAAACAGTCCTGGCACACGGCAGCACTGGTATAATTAAGTCCAGACAGAAGGACTTGGGGAAAGTTCAGTTTGGCTAAAGTGTAAAATACAAGCAAGTCAGCAGATGAGGCTGAAAAAGCAAATTTGAGCCATAACATGCAAGTGCTGGGCACACAGTAAACACTTAATGAATGTTAGCTATTCCACTGGTCTTACTTAGCTCTGGAGCCTTAAACCATATTATCTCTAAGATCCCTTACAATACTAAAATTTTATGAATTACTGAAAGGCTATGATGAAAGTTATTTATATGTAAACACAGAACACAAACTTATAAGAAATTACAAGGAGTCTATTCAGCAAGGAAGAATGTTCTCATCACAGCTGTCTAACAATAAAATGGGCTGTCTCAAAAAGTGGTGAGGGCACTGTCACTAGATGTATTTGAAGAAAGGTCAAAATATGATACTAAGTCTGTAATATAAAGTTCTTCATTTATCATACATTAATTCTTCCATCAATTTTGTTCTCATTCATCAATCAACAAGAGCTCATGAATGAGTTCTAGAGAGAGAGGGAGAAACAGATGGAAGCAGGAGGTTGAGATTTTATTCCATTGTAGATAAGTAGAAAAACAGGAAGTTTCTGAATGACATTTCCCAACATAGTGATTATCCTTACTAGAGTATCCTAATGTGTGATATAGCAAGTCAACTGCAGTTACTTGGGCCACAGTTAAAATAATTTGGCAACGTACTTATGAAAAAAATTTTTAAGTTCCCAGAACCTTTATGTGGAAAAAAATCTTGCTTTTCTATACAAAATCTATCAAGAGGGTGTATACAAGAGTCTTTAGAGCATAATCATAATAAACAGGTTTGTTCATTATGGTAAAAGTACAACATTGGAATAAAGCCCTAATATAGCATATCCAATAATGCTTACACATTGGGAATAAATTCAGATCATTCTTATCTTCAAGAATAAAGACACAAGAATTCAAAAAAAAATCATAATACAAACTATTAAAAATTGAAATTCAGCACCAATGTAAAAGTATGGTATGAATATAAAGCACTTCCAACCTCAATGACCATTCTTTTGAGACATCATGCTTCAGAACGTGTCTAAAAATGATAGAAAATGGTGTCACATTTACAATTAAGCTTTATGTTTCTAAAGCATATTCTCTCATAACACTGCATGATAAAATTAACCATAACATTTGAATAGTCTATAGAATATTGTTGCATATTGACTTTCCTGTTAAAATATTGATCATTTCCTGCTGATTATTTCCTGCTTGCTTTACAGAATGGCAGATCAAAACAAAGCCATCTCGGTCTAAGAAGGCACTCAATAAATGTTTGCTGAAATCAACTTCTTTCTTCCCTACTAACAATGTCTTTAAAAGAGGGCAATAGTACCCAACATACTCCTCAAGGCTGTTAAAAACCTGCCTTATGAATTGTCATGCCTTGAATCTGTACTCATCAGCAATGCAAATCATATATTCAGAAGCAGAACGATAAATACTATGTAGTCTTATAAAAATGCTTAATATAGAAATAAAATTCCTTAAATATAACTATCCAATTTAAATTTGAAGTCTGTTTAAAAGGCCTTATTTTTTTGAGCCAGAGACATACACTGCTGACAAATTCTTTTCAGAGGCAACATGGTGTAATGAAAGCAGCTGTGGATTAGAATAGAATCCCCAAGTTCTAGGTTGAAATCTCAAATTGGCACTTAGTTGGCTTAAGTATCTTAGATCAGTCACTTAATTTCTTTCAGTTAAAGTTTCTTTGTCATCTGTTTAAAAAAAAAAAAAGGAGCTTTACGGTGTAAAGCTCAAGCAGAATCACGATGTGGAAGTTCCCTGTAAACACTAAACCCCTGATCATAAAACATCAAGCACATCCTCACTTTTCAGGGCAAAATAAAGTCCTGGGTTTATGATGTCTTCTCTACCCCTAGTGGATGCCTTTACCTCTGAGCAATAAAGATACAGGGCCTTTTCCAAGGCTTCAAAGGCTGGGATTTCCTTACAGAGCAAGTAACTAAAGAGTCCACTGCCCTCGCACTATTTCACTGAGTTGTAGCCCATATACCAACAGATTTAGTGAAATTTTGTGAACTCTGGTTCTTTCAGATGTGGTTTCATGGACCTATTCCCTTCCCACCTTCATATGCCTCTGCACCACAGGATCATTAGAAGTTAAATTTCTTTTAAGGATTCAGGGCTTTTTTTAAGTGTTGCTTTTTGTTTGTTTGTTTGTTTTTCCTATCTGGGGAAAATCAAGCAGAAGGAAATCAGGTAAAAGTAAGGCAGAAAATATGCATTGTTTTTAAATTAGAAAAAAAATAAATATGACATTACAAAACTAAAATAGAAGGTAATCTGGTTGGTAATGAGGAAATTTTTTCATGGTCTGCTAAGTGGGGATTAGAAAAGAATAAGCAATAAATGCTCTGAATTATTACAAAATTTACCTCAGGACAGCAGAATAAACAAGATGACATTATGAAGCAGCTTTCACTGCTAAGATGCCAAACTAACACACATGTACTCAAATCTCTGCGGCTATTCTACTCTAGGAATTTAATTTACAAACTCGTTTCATTTGTTGGTGGTGTTTACTGCTGCTGCTGTTAGAGGATGGGAAAAGTATTTTCTTGGTCTTCAGTTTCTATATTTGGTAGTTTGGGTGCAGTCAATATGGGAAAAGACAGGTGTTTCACAAAAATGGTTGGATTTTTCTCACCTAATTCACTCTAGAATAGGAAGCTTCTTGAAAAGGTAAAATAAAGAATGGTTAAGATGCAGGACTTTCCAAGCATTTATGGCAACAGAAAGAAAAGCAGAGAATCTCTAAGAGGAAGAGACATAAGGAGTCAGAACACAGGCTAAAAGGGTTCAGTAAAGAACAGCTCCTTGTGATACTAGAGATGGACAGTAAGAGAGTCAAGTATATGGCAAAAATATTGCCCATTGCCAGGAAGAAAATTAAGGGGAATATTTAATTGTTAAAGGACAAAAAAGGATTAACAACCTCTGAGATCCAATTTCATCATCTGTGTAATGAAGATAACATTAAGACTGCTCTGGGGATCTACACGGTATAACGTAAGTGAGAATCCCCAACACACTGACTGGTCCATCATTGATCTTCAAAAAAGGGTAGTTTCCTCCCCTTCCTCTAAACTCAGTCACAGAATATTACAATGGAAAGGGAAGCTCAGATATTGCCTAGTCCTAAGCAAATAAATCAAATAATTTGAAAGTGTTATAACTTGTACAGAATTTCTATATCATAAATTTTAAAGGCATTAAGATATTACTACATGATCTCAAAAACCTTACCAATGTCAAATAAGATGAACAGCTGCACTGGGAGAAACTCCCTTGCACTGCTGCAGCAGAGGACTCCTTCCCTCACCCACATCCAAGCAATTTATACAAATTGGTGGGAAAAAGATATATTTTCCCTCCTTGCTGTAAGGATTATGGGTTAGCAAGCAGAGATAGAAATCTGTGCTCCATGCTGCGCATAAAAATCAAAGTTGAAATCTGAAACATTTTCTCATAGGAATAATGATGTTTAGATTTTCTTTTTTTTATTTATTTTTATTTATTTATTTATTTTATCTTTGGCTGTGTTGGGTCTTCGTTGCTGCGTGTGGGCTTTTCTCTAGTTGCAGCGAGTGGGGGCTATTCTTCGTTGCAGTGCACAGGCTTCTCATTGCGGTGGCTTCTCTTGTTGTGGAACACAGGCTCTAGGCGTGCAGGCTTCAGTAGTTGTGGTACGCGGGCTCAGCAGTTGTGGTTCACGGGCTCTAGAGCGCAGGCTCAGTAGTTGTGGTGCACAGGCTTAGTTGCTCTGTGGCATGTGGGATCTTCCCAGACTAGGGCTCGAACCCGTGTCCCCTGCATTGGCAGGCGGATTCTTAACCACTGCACCACCAGAGAAGTCCAATGTTTAGATTTTCAACCTAACAATTAAACAATGCAGCTAACATACCATTTTTAATTGACTATTTTTCTCACTGTAAGTACAAAATTTAGGCTCTTTATAGACTGAACTGGCTTTTATGAAAAGGCCTAGGAGTGTAGCCCTGAAATGCTTATGGAAAAAACATATTGAGTGTGAACAAACTACACAAGAACTTTTAGACCATAGCTGAGGAAGGGATAGTAGAAGAAAGCTGTTAGAGAAGATGATAGAGACTTTCTGTGTTTGGCAGAAAGGGCAAATAAATTACACTAAATCACAGCTGCTAATGTCTTCAGAATAACTGTCTCTCTCATTTAACAAGCATTTAAGTCCTACCCTGTGCCCAATGCTGTACCCCTCCACAGGAAAAAATTTTTCTAAAGCTAAACCCACAGTCCAAGGAATGCAAAAATTTCCTTCCATCTTCCTGAGTAAATCACACACCAAATCCTAGTGCTTTGAGATTCACATATGCCTATATTGATTACCCTGCATTGCCTCCAGCTCAGAACCAACACACCTGAGGAAATGCCTAGTGTTATTACTCTAAGTACTGTACTAAGGGGAAAAGGAGAAATTAACATTTATTAAGCATTTGGTATGCTCTCATTTGATTTTCACAACCCTGTAGGTAAATATTATCCCCAATTTACACATTAAGAAAATGATGTTAAATAACTTGCCCACAACACCAGTAAAAAGAAGCCAGGACTCAGAAATCTGCCAATTCCACTACTCACAGGTTCCGACCCAGCAGGAAAGAGTATCACTTAGGTGCCACTGGACAGTTGACCACTTTCACATCAGTTATTTGTTATTCTAGTTAAGCAGGTCTGAGAGCAAGTTACAGAAAAGATAAACCATCAACTCTTCACATCACAAAATGTATTTAGTATTTAGGGAATGCTCTAAGAGAAAGGATAAAATGTTCCCAGAGGTGAATCCCGGCTCTTCACATCATTTCCCAATCCCATTTCAACAGAGACTCTAGCACTAGGGCTCCTTTTGTCACTTCCATCCTAGTTTATATCATTATGCCCTTAGAGCACAGCTAATTTAAAACTTCAGAAAGTTACCTTTCAAAACAAGATTTTCTACCAGCACAGATCTCTCTGCAGGTCCTTAAATTTAAATACATTCAGTTTCCACATAATTTGCCTGATGGTATTCCTAAACGTTTGTTACCACTGACAGTTTAAAAGTTATTTTGTAGGGAACTGTGAACTAAACCTTGATTGAGCTGCAGTAAACATGGGAAACAAAAGTCTGTGTTTAGACAGATCTCCCCATCTAAAATTTTCCATTAAAACTTAGGCAGAAAAAAAACCTGTACACTCATTTTTCTATCTGTTTCTAACTGAATGACAGATGACACAATAATGCAGTGTGGCTGAACTCCTCTCTCATGTTATCGCCACAAAACACTAACACTATAAAAGTAAAACTAATATTCAATCCCTTAAATTATTGAATATGCCTTTTAAAGAAGTTGAGTATTATAAGAATTATTTAGCTTCTGGAGTTTAACACTTGTAACAGATAAAAAGAGGATTCTAAGAGGAATAATGGTCTCATCTAAAAACAGGTTCGTTTGTTTCTTAACAAAACCGTGACTGTAATATACACTAAACATTGGGACATGTGCAAAAACACTTCCTATTTTAAGTAATAATTATTTATAATATTGAAGGCAAAACAAACTAAAACGGATCAAACATTTCCAGTCAAATGTCTGCAAAATTCTGAACTGGAAAAATGATGTCAACGTATTTTATCCCTTTTTTTTCCCTAAGGCTCCACTCCAAAAATAAACAGTCATCGGGCTCATCAACTCAGGTGCAGAAACTCACTAAAATTGAGGTTTAAGAAAGGAGAAAACAGGTTTCCAGAATTTGGCTTCTTCGGTGAAACTGCCCTATGCCCCACACCAAAAACCTCGGGGAGCCTCTGGGGCCCTGCCCACCCCTCCCTCCGGCCGCACCTGCCGAGGCCGCGCTGCCAGCGCCCCCTGCCGCCCTCCCCGCGCCCAGGGACCCGCTCCCACCCCCGCGCCTCGCGCCCGCGCCGCCCCCACCCCGCGCACACCCCGCGCCGAGGCCGCGCAGCCTGCGGGCAGCGGCAGGAGGCGCGCGGGCGCGAATCGAGGCGGGGCCGGCACGAGGCCGAGAGCAAGGGCGCGTCCCCCAAACCCCCGCCGCGGCCAGGCCAGAGCCTCACCTACCTACGCCGTATTTCTCTTCCTCCGTGGGGGTCCACATGGCCGGGCCGGGCGCGACCCCGCGGGCGCGGCGGCGGCCGGGCGACAGCGCGGCGGGGACGGCCGCGGGCCCGGCTGTGGCGCACCGCTAGGCGAGGCGGGGGCGGTCAGGCGGCGCAGGGCAATGGGCGGCGCATCCCTCACAGGCCGTCCGGGATGCCACCGCCGCCACGCCCGGACCGCCAGGTTCCGCGGACGCCCCAGCAAGGGTTTGCCACCTGTCAGTCCCTGCCGTTCTCACGCCACCGCTCGTTCCTCACAGCTCCGCTGCTCGGCTCCCGGCGCCGCCGCGATTCGGCTCGCCTCAGAGGGCTCGCAGGACGCCCGCGCATGCGCCGCTTCCCGGCGCGCGGGGGCTCGCGCTGCCCGGGCTCGCGCCGCCCGAGCCCGCGCGCGAGCCCACGTGTCGCCGCCGCCGCGCGGCAGCGGAGGGAAATCCGCGAGAGGCGATTGATGGCTCCGCCGGGGTCAGGACTGGCTCTTAGGCCCAAGGCCCCGGGCGGCAGCAAGCGCTGGAGGATGCGGGGCTGGGCAGGTGGGAGTCCTTCAGACCCCCTGGGCTTCGGCGTTCAGTGCTTCCTGCCAGGCACGCCGAGATCCCCGCGAGATCCGCCGGTCGGAGACGGGAGAGCAGGGAAAGGAGGGAAGGATACCGTTTTAAGACCATCCAGGTGTCACCCACGGCGCTGTCACGACCCCATCCCTGGAAAGGTCCCAGGAGCCACCCTGCGCAGCGCCCGGGCCCGCAGGGTGGGGTCGCCGCAGGAGAACCAAGTGGGGCATACTCGTGCCCCTCGCTCTTAGGTCTCTGGGACTCCTCCTAGGCCGAAGCCGCTAGGGCCTCCTTGGTTCTTGTTTCGCTGAGTTGGCCTGCGTAGTAAATGTTTGGGGCCAAAACAATCACTGCAGGCTTCCTAGTAAGGAAGCAGTTGCTCATTGGGTTGGGGGAAGGGGGAGTAGGGGGCGGGAGGGAGGTGTTGTTCCTGCCCTGGGCACCGCCTCTGCTGCTCCTAGGTCTCTGCCGTACAGGCCATCCAGAGTTTCCGGTTCGGTCCCGAAACTTTTCTCCTTCTCTCCTCCTTAAGAATCCATTCACTCTTAGGCCTGCAAATATCACCTTGTGACGCTAGGTCAACCGCTCAAAGACCAGGAAAGTCCTGGCAGTTGCAGGACTTCTCCTTTCCACCTACATCTGGATTGCATGGTGTTCCTAGCCCTAATCCCAGCATATCCGTACAATTCTGTCACCAGCACTACCAAGTCAAAATCCTGCTGTCATCCCTCACTATCAGTCTTGGGCAATCCCACTCTACAAAGCCCAGCTTAAGGCCTCACCTCCAGAAAACCTTCCCTGATCCTGCAGCTGGCAGACTGGATCCTTCTTTTGCCTGGGATTCAAGCTGTGTGCCTTTGTGCCTTACTTTTCCTATAAGACTGTCAGCTCCAAAAGGCAAAATCCAGGCTAAAGTCACCTTTCTGGTCCATCAGGACTCAGCCCAGCACCTGACACACACTGTTGAATAGGAAGCAAGACTAATACAAGAATATCTTGGTAATCAACAGACCTTGTTGATTCTTCATTCACAATATTCTTTATGATTGGTAACTCCTCCCAGGCCTAATTGTGTTCACCTGGATTATTGCCACAGACTCCTGACCTATAGACTCCTCCTCCCACCAGTGAAGGCTGCCCACTCCTGCCCCTGGAAAACGTTCCCTAAATGACTGAGTTTCTCAATAGCTAGATATATATTTTTTTTGATCCAAGAACATAATAAAAGACATATCATTATTTATATAGCTGACTTTTCCAGGAAGATAGACCCCTGCCCAATGGCCACCATGGAATGTTTATCGCGGAATGAAGCCACATTCCCACAAAGTTTTCTCCAGGGAGCTATCCAGCAAGAGATGCCAAGTTATACAGACCTTCTGAACAACCGTTTTTTTTAAAAAAAAGGAAATTGATTTTCTTTTTTAACATCTTTATTGGAGTATAACTGCTTTACAATGGTGAGTTTCTGCTTTATAACAAAGTGAATCAGTTAACATACACATATGTTCCCATACCCCTTCCCTCTTGCGTCTCCTTCCCTCCCACCCCCTCATCCCACCCCTCTAGGTGGTCACAAAGCACCGAGCTGATCTCCCTGTGCTATGTGGCTGCTTCCCACTACCTATCTATTTTACGTTTGGTAGTGTATATATGTCCATGCCACTCTCTCACTTTGTCACAGCTTACGCTTCCCCCTCCCCATATCCTCAAGTCCATTTGCTAGTAGGTCTGTGTCTTTATTCCCTTTTTGCCCCCAGGTTCTTCATGACCTTTTTTTTTTTTTAGATTCTATATATATGTGTTAGCATATGGTATTTGTTTTTCTCTTTCTGACTTACTTCACTCTGTATGACAGACTCTAGGTCCATCCATCTCACTACACATAACTCAATTTCGTTTCTTCTTATGGCTGAGTAATATTCCATCATATATATGTGCCACATCTTCTTTATCCATTCATCTGTTGATGGACACTTAGGTTGCTTCCATGTCCTGGCTATTGTAAATAGAGCTGCAATGAACATTGTGGTACATGACTTTTTTTTTTTTTTTGGTACGCGGGCCTCTCACCGCTGTGGCCTCTCCCGCCGCGGAACACAGGCCCCAGATGCACAAGCCCAGCGGCCACGGCCCACGGGCCCAGCCACTCTGCAGCACGTGGGATCTGCCCGGACCAGAGCACGAACCCGCACCCCCTGCATTGGCGGGCAGACTCTCAACCACCGCACCACCAGGGAAGCCCCTACATGACTCCTTTTGAATTATGGTTTTCTCAGGGTATATGCCCAGTAGTGGGATTGCTGGGTCATATGGTAGTTCTATTTTTAGTTTTTTAAGGAACCTCCATACTGTTCTCCGTAGTGGCTGTATCAATTTACATTCCCACCAACAGTGCAGAGTTTCCCTTTTCTCCACACCCTCTCCAGCATTTATTGTTTGTAGATTTTTTGATGATGGCCATTCTGACAGGTGTGCGATGATATCTCACTGTAGTTTTGATCTGCATTTCTCTAATGATTAATGATGTTGACCATTCTTTCATGTGTTTGTTTGCAATTGTATATCTTCTTTGGGAAAATGTCTATTTAGGTCTTCTGCCCATTTTTGGATTGGGTTGTTTGTTTTTTTGATATTGAGCTGCTTGTAAATTTTGGAGATTAATCCTTTGTCAGTTGCTTCATTTGCAAATATTTTCTCCCATTCTGAGGGTTGTCTTTTGGTCTTGTTTATGGTTTTCTTTGCTGTTCAAAAGCTTTTAAGTTTCATTAGGTCCCACTTGTTTATTTTTGTTTTTATTTCCATTTCTCTAGGAGGTGGGTCAAAAAGGATCTTGCTGTGATTTATATCATAGAGTGTTCTGCCTATGTTTTCCTCTAAGAGTTTTATAGTGTCTGGTCTTACATTTAGGTCTTTAATCCATTTTATTTTTGTGTACGGTGTTAGGGAGTGTTCTAATTTCATACTTTTACATGTACCTGTCCAGTTTTCCCAGCACCACTTATTGAAGAGGCTGTCTTTTCTCCACTGTATATTCTTGCCTCCTTTATCAAAGATAAGGTGACCATATGTGCGTGAGTTTACCTCTGGGCTTTCTATCCTGTTCCATTGATCTATATTTCTGTTTTTGTGCCAGTACCATACTGTCTTGATTACTGTAGCTTTGTAGTATAGTCTGAAGTCAGGGAGTCTGATTTCTCCAGCTCCGTTTTTCTTTCTCAAGATTGCTTTGGCTATTCTGGGTCTTTTGTGTTTACATACAAATTGTGAAATTTTTTGTTCTAGTTCTGTGAAAACTGCCAGTGGTAGTTTGATAGGGATTGCATTGAATCTGTAGATTGCTTTGGGTAGTAGAATCATTTTCACAATGTTGATTCTTCCAATCCAAGAACATGGTGCATCTCTCCATCTGTTTGTATCATCTTTAATTTCTTTCATCAGTGTCTTATAGTTTTCTGCATACAGGTCTTTTGTCCCCTTAGGTAGGTTTATTCCTAGATATTTTATTTTTTTTGTTGCAGTGGTAAATGGGAGTGTTTTCTTAATTTCACTTTCAGATTTTTCATCATTAGTGTATAAGAATGCCAGAGATTTCTGTGCATTAATTTTGTATCCTGCTACTTTACCAAATTCATTGATTAGCTCTAGTAGTTTCCTAGTAGCATCTTTAGGATTCTCTATGTATAGTATCATGTCATCTGCAAACAGTGACAGTTTTAATTCTTCTTTTCGGATTTGGATTCCTTTTATTTATTTTTCTTCTCTGACTGCTGTGGCTAAAACTTCCAAAACTATGTTGAATAATAGTGGTGAGAGTGGGCAACGTTGTCTTGTTCCTGATCTTAGTGGAAATGGTTTCAGTTTTTCACCATTGAGGACGATGTTGGCTGTGGGTTTGTCATATATGGCCTTTATTATATTGAGGAAAGTTCCCTCTATGCCTACTTTCTGGAGGGTTTTTATCATAAATGGGTGTTGAATTTTGTTGAAAGCTTTCTCTGCATCTATTGAGATGATCATATGGTTTTTCTCCTTCAATTTGTTAATATGGTGTATTACATTGATTGATTTGCATATATTTAAGAATCCTTGCAATCCTGGGATAAACCCCACTTGATCATGGTGTATGATCCTTTTAATGTGCTGTTGTATTCTGTTTGCTAGTATTTTGTTGAGGATTTTTGCATCTATGTTCATCAGTGGTATTGGCCTGTAATTTTCTTTCTTTGTGACACCTTTGTCTGTTTTTGGTATCAGGGTGATGGTGGCCTCGTAGAATGAGTTTGGGAGTGTTCCTCCCTCTGCTATATTTTGGAAGAGTTTGAGAAGGATAGGTGTTAGCTCTTCTCTAAATGTTTGATAGAATTTGCCTGTGAAGCCATCTGGTCCTGGGCTTTTTTTTGTTTGAAGATTTTTAATCACAGTTTCAATTTGAGTGCTTGTGATTGGTCTCTTCGTATTCTCTATTTCTTCCTGGTTCAGTCTCGGAAGGTTGTGCATTTCTAAGAATTTGTCCATTTCTCCCAGGTTGTCCATTTTATTGGCATAGAGTTGCTTGTAGTAATCTCTCATGATCCTTTGTATTTCTGCAGTGTCAGTTGTTACTTTTTTTTCATTTCTAATTCTGTTGATTTGAGTCTTCTCCCTTTTTTTCTTCATGAGTCTGGCTAATGGTTTATCAATTTTGTTTATCTTCTCAAAGAACCAGCTTTCAGTTTTATTGATCTTTGCTATTGTTTCCTTCATTTCTTTTTCATTTATTTCTGATATTATCTTTGTGATTTCTTTCCTTCTGCTAACCTTGGAGTTTTTTTGTTCTTCTTTCTCTAATTGCTTTAGGTTTAAGGTTAGGTTGTTTATTTGAGATGTTTCTTGTTTCTTGAGGTAGGACTGTATTGCTATAAACTTCCCTCTTAGAACTGCCTTTACTGCATCCCATAGGTTTTGGGTCATCGTGTTTTCATTGTCATTTGTTTCTAGGTACTTTTTGATTTCCTCTTTGATTTCTTCAGTGATCTCTTGGTTATTAAGTAGTGTATTGTTTAGCCTCCATGTGTTTGTATTTTTTACAGATTTTTTTCCTGTAACTGATATCTAGCCTCATAGTATTGTGGTCAGAAAAGATACTTGATATGATTTCAATTTTCTTAAATTTACCAAGGCTTGATTTGTGACCCAAGATATGATCTATCCTGGAGAATGTTCCATGAGCACGTGAGCAGAATGTGTATTCTGTTGTTTTTGGATGGAATGTCCTATAAATATCAATTAAGTCCATCTTGTTTAATGTATCATTTAAAGCTTCTGTTTCCTTATTTATTTTCATTTTGGATGATCTGCCCATTGGTGAAAGTGGGGTGTTAAAGTCCCCTACTATGATTGTTTTACTGTTGATTTCCCCTTTTATGGCTGTTAGTATTTGCCTTATGTATTGAATTGCTCCTATGTTGGGTGCATAAATATTTACAATTTTTGTATCTTCTTCTTGGATCGATCCCTTGATCATTATGTAGTGTCCTTCTTTGTCTCTTGTAATAGTCTTTATTTTAAAGTCTGTTTTGTCTGATATGAGAATTGCTACTCCAGATTTCTTTTGATTTCCATTTGCATGGAATATCTTTTTCCATCCCCTCACTTTCAGTCTGTACGTGTCCCTAGGTCTGAAGTGGGTCTCTTGTACACAGCATATATATGGGTCTTGTTTTTGTATCCATTCAGCCAATCTATGTCTTTTGGTGGGAGCATTTAATCCATTTACATTTAAGGTAGTTGTTTTCCTTCTCTTGTGTTTCCTGTCTAGAGAAGTTCCTTTAGCATTTGTTGTAAAGCTGGTTTGGTGGTGCTGAACTCTCTCAGCTTTTGCTTGTCTGTAAAGGTTTTAATTTCTCCATCAAATCTGAATGAGATCCTTGCTGGGCAGAGTAATCTTGGTTGTAGGTTTTTCTCCTTCATCACTTTAAATATGTCCTGCCACTCCCTTCTGGCTTGCAGAGTTTCTGCTGAAAGATCAGCTGTTAACATTATGGGGATTCCCTTGCGTGTTACTTGTTGTTTTTCCCTTGCTGCTTTTAATATTTTTTCTTTGTATTTAATTTTTGATAGTTTGATTAAGATGTGTCTTGGCGTGTTTCTCCTTAGATTTATCCTGTATGGGACTCTCTGTGCTTCCTGGACTTGATTAACTATTTCCTTTCCCATATTAGTGAAGTTTTCAACTATAATCTCTTCAAATATTTTCTCAATCCCTTTCTTTTCTCTTCTTCTTCTGGGACCCCTATAATTCGAATGTTGGTGCATTTAATGCTGTCCCAGAAGTCTCTGAGACTGTCCTCAATTCTTTTCATTCTTTTTTCTTTATTCTGCACTGCAGTAGTTATTTCCACTATTTTATCTTCCAGGTCACTTATCCGTTCTTCTGTGAACAGCCTTTTAAAAGCTCTTATTTTGTCTTCTAGTTCCACTCCATTGACTGATGTATGTGATGACAATCTCAGAGCCTAAGAACTAGTTTTCCCAAAGTTTACTCTCTTATTCCTTGTGTGAATCCATCTTAGATGATGGCTTCCCCATACAAAGACTATCCCAATCCATGACCACACACTTCAGCTTAGGGGTGGGTGGACTTTAATCCCAACCGGCAAAGGGAGAAGAAAGGGTGCCAAGGTGAGAAGGAGAGAGCATGATAAGTCCCAGGCTCCTACAGTCTTGCTGTTTGCACTAAATTTAGAAAATTGTCTTGAGTTGAAGCAAAAGGGCAAAGCACACGTTGTGGAAAACTGGCCTTCAGAAGGCCTATGCACCTGCTCTCCTATACCCACAGCATCTGCTCTGAGCCCTTCCTCAGGCTCTCAGTCCACTCGACTAAGAAGGCTCTCAATCTACCCTCACCCCAAACACACCCCTCCCAGCATGTGAACTGACTTCCAGCTTGCCTCTGAAAATCAGGACCCTCAGTGCCCTGCCCTCCCTTCCTTTCCACCCACTCTTCCATATGTTCTCACCACCACCCCTGTGGCACTCAGGATCCCCAGGAACCCCCTGCACCATTGTTGCTCCCTGCCCCCCATTTTTACCCTGTTCTGCTCCACAGGATCTTTCTGTGGTCCCAGGTACACCTGCCCCGTTGGTACTCTCATCCCCCATTCCCTCTCTCTCCCTCCTTTCTCTATCTGACTCCAAAGGAGAATTATCCACTCCAGACCCCTTTCTTTTTTTTTTTTTTTTCTTTTATTTGGGCTGCATTAGGTCTCAGTTGCAGCACACGGGATCTTTGTTGAGGCATGTGGGATCTTTCATTGTGGCACATGGGCTTCTCTAGTTGCGGCACACTGGCTTCTCTCTAGGTGTGGCGTGCGGGCTCTAGAGCACGCAGGCTCAGTAGTTGCGGCACACAGGCTTAGTTGCCCCAGGCATGTGGAATCTTAGTTCCCTGACCAGGGATCGAACCCACATCCCCTGCATTGGAAGGTGAATTCTTAACCACTGGACCACCAGGGAAGTCCCCAGACCCCTTCATTTCAACACAATTTATTTGGCTCTCAGTCCCCTAAGGTCTGGTTTCTGACCCTATCATTTCCTGGAAACTGCTCTCCCAGAGTCCCCAGGGCCATCCCAGCATATGCTATTCCCTGACTCTTGCTAGGCCTTTGCATACAGTATCCCTCTCCCCTCTTGAAACTCATGGATCCTCCTCACCATCCAAGGGCTGCTTTCCCCCAGGAAAGCTTCCCCAACTGCCTCTGGCTGAAGGGGATTTTGCTCTCCCATAAGGGCTTTTCCTATAGCACTTACTTATCCCATCCTCCTCCAAGAGATCAAATATGTCCACCTTGCACATTGACAAACATTTGTTTCCTTCTTCAGTGGTAAAGATCGCTCTTCGTTTATTTTTACCCCACACAGAGACTAACATAGTGCCTGCCACCTAACAGGAATTCAGCATATACTCTTGGGTGAATGATCTGCCTGTATGCTTTCTGAGACCATAATGAAATTGGATGGAAAAGAGAACTGAGAAATTTACTTCAAGGAGTCACAAATCTCCAAATTCAGAAACTTGAGTTAATCAGGGTAAATTTCTTTGATATAGGCACATTGGCTTTAATTTAAAATTCATTGAGGGCTTCCCTGGTGGCGCAGTGGTTGAGAGTCTGCCTGCCGATGCAGGGGACACGGGTTCGTGGCCCGGTCCGGGAAGATCCCACATGCCGCAGAGCAGCTGGGCCCGTGAGCCTTGGCCGCTGAGCCTGCGCGTCCGGAGCCTGTGCTCCGCAGCGGGAGAGGCCACAACAGTGAGAGGCCCGCGTACCGCAAAAAAAAAAAAAAAATTCATTGAGACATGTTGCTGAGTAGCTATATAAAAGATAAACATGGTGGAGCAATTTATCTAAGAAATAGAGAAGTCTGCAAAAGTTTGACTTAACATGTCACTATTGCTTTTAGGTTGAACTTATTACCTCAGATAATAAATTGCATTGTAGTAAACGAGTGAAGGAATCAAGTTTTCAGCAGGATATTGTTTAAGACTGGTGGCCATCAAAATTAGCCCATAACCAAACAGATCTTGTAGTAACATACAAGAAATGTGGACAACATCATCTTTTTCTCCTAAATGGAAGTTAATCAACCATTTTTTAACATAAGCAAACTCCATAATGATGACTCCCCTATCACCTTTGGCAGTTGAGACTGGCCCTCTACAAAGCTCAATGAGCTACACTTCATATCTTCCCTCTTCGTTTTCTGCTGCCTGGAGAATCAGACAGCAGCATTTATGGAGTCAGCCAGTCTGATGACTCAGCTCATAAAACAATGTGTGGCCACAAAGATGATGTTTATCCAGGATGAGGGCTCTCGTGACTGAAGTCAGCAAGCAGTAGGCAAGTGGTACGTGATGCTCATTCTCCCAAGAGCTTTTGGCCATGGTGCCAGAGCAGAACTCACTTCCCTTTCCCATTAGTTGATCTCATCTGGTGCTCTGTCCAAGCAGAATGATGGAAAAAATTCAGAGAAATGCAGTGGGTATTGAGGCAAGTCCAAGTGACATGCAGGTGATAGTAGTGACATTCTGCTTTCTTTTCATCAAGAGGTGCTGCATCTAGAGCTTATGCCCTTCTGTAGCACAGGGACAGGTGGATAGGAGGCTCAGAACACATTATCCAGCTCTGCCCTGCTGGGTTTATCTAGGAATGGGTCTGCTCTGGTTAACAAAGCATCTACAGAGCTGGTTTCCTTCATGGCAGAAAGACACCCAAGTTAGTCTCACGTCACCGCCACCTCTTATGTTCCCCCAAACCAACACTTTTTAGGAAACCTTCTCTCAGGAGGTAACACTGGAATAAAGGGCTAACAGAATAGGTTAACATAGAGATGGCCGACAAAGTTAGGGTCCTTTCAGGTGAAGAGACCTAAGTGACTAAGATATTATTAGTATTTTCCTTTAAATTTTGTTACATCTGAATATCTTTGCAGTGGGGAGGGGATAGGGAAGAGTGTGAAAAAGAGACAGATTAAGCAATGCAATGTTTCATTATTTTCCCTAAAAGACAAACTTTAACCATCTGTTCCTATTTTACCAACCCATTCAAAATATTATTAAAATGCAGATTCCTTGCAGTTAGCCAGGGTCTTTCAAATGAGAAGTGACCAAAGCTTCCCTGATTTCAACCTCTGGAGACTGACATGGCACTTCCGGATGGGCTGTAGCTATCAAGCCCCACCATAGGAAGCACCTCCGGATATGTCACAGGCTCCTCAGCACCTCTTCTGCCCACTCAAGACTGTGAGCTACCTGAAAACAGTCTTTTTTTTTTTTTTTTTTTGGCTTCCTCAGTGCCTTACACACAGGATCTGACACACAGTAGGTAAATATTGCTTGAATGAATGCATTAGTGAATAAGTGTTTTTTCCAGAAATATAAATCTTTGTTCCAATATGGTTTTTGTTTGTTTGTTGTTTGTTTCTGGTGAGGAAAGTAAAAGGAGACAGAATCAAAAACAAGATACCCCCGGGAGGAGTAGCAAGTTGATAGAAGCTTGGCATCACTTAGTTCACCTTTCCCTTTGGGGGGAAATAACTGTGCTCTTGAATTTCTGCACTAAGTCACCAAGGAGGACTTGAAATTAAAAACCTTGGGGAGTAATTAGCAACAAAACGTTCTAATGTCAAGAAGTGAATTTTACGGGACCGTATTTGTAATATTAATTGGACTTCTGTGGAGCCAAAGGGTGAAATTATTGCTCCAATACGAATAGGCCCAAAAGAGAAAAACAGCCCACAATAGCACAGATATTGCAAATCAGGACAGAGGTAATTTCTCTACATTTAAAAAGCAACCAACTGCAATGCCTTTACCATTTCGCTTGAGTTAAGCGCAAAACAAAGCTTGTTTGTTTGATGTAGCACCACCTACCCCATCTCTGAACTGCTGTGGGGCTGGGGCTAGAAAGGGAAATCAGACTTTGTTCCCACCAGCTCCTCATACGTTTCACCTCGAAGTATGGGAAATTTTAATCATTCATCCACCAAATATTTATTGAGCACCTATTATGGAACAGGTCCAGAGCAGAAGATGTTCAGTCTTTCCCGTCACAGAGTTTAACCGTCTAGTTGGGGGGAAGAAACACTGAACCAATTATTGCACAAATGAATCTCTAATTAGAGACATAAGTACTAGGACAGAAGAGCACACTTACAAAGGGAGCATCCACCAAGGAAATTGACCTGGCTTGATAAGTCAGGGAAGACTTCCTGGAGGAAATGATGTTTAAACTGGAACCTGACAATTCAGACGAATCAGCCAAGTAAAGTAGGAGAGAATGTGCTCTAGGCAGAGGGAGCAGCATTTGGGGAGGTAGGTCAGGTGAGGAAGGAGTTCGATGTCTCTGAAGAATGGAAAGGCCAGTGTGACCAGGATGTGATGAGTGAGCAAGCAAATAAGTGGAGAGTGGGGAGAGATGTGGCTAGAGTGAGAGGCAGGGCCAGGCCTTGGGACCTTGCTGGGCCCCATGACATTGGGGTGCCAACCGTTGCCAGGCCTTGGGTCAGAAGCAGAGATGAAAGATGTAAGATCCCTCAAGGAGATCCTGGGCTTATTGGGGGGAAAACCTAGGCAAAGGCCCACCCCCTTGAGCGCTGGGCTCAGAGGCACCACTGTGTATTCCCAATCCTCTGAGTACCCGACAGAGAATGTGCAGAACCACTCCCCACCCAGGACCACTCCAGGCTTCCCTCTCCTCTTTGAGCCAATCCTTCCTTAATTCTCAAGGTGGCACACCTGAGCGGAGGCTCAGCTCTCATCTCCCAGGCTCAAAGGGGAAGAGTAACTTATCTCCTACAGAGCCACCCCCCAGAGTCTAGGAGGGGCCCCACAGCTTCAACTGCAACCTCAACAGTTTGCCTGTCCCCCACAGCCCTGCCTATGCTGAGGGTCTAGGGAAAGAATATCACCAAACATTCCAAGAAGCAACTGGCCCTGAATCTGATCAGGGACCACTTATAATCTCTTTCTTGAGGAACATTTAGAAGAGGACGCAAAAACAAAAACAAAAACCCTCTAAAGAACTCTCTCCTGAGAGCACACCTTGAATGAGTACTCAGAACGTGCAAGATCCTGACCCAGAAAGCAGCAGCACCAATACTCACCGTGTTGCCACTGAAGATGAAAAACTCTAAGAGATGGAGACTATTTTGTTCTCCAATTAGCACTGAAGGTGATGGATAAGAATTTCATATGCAGTCATGAATTACGGAACGATCATGGAATTGACTCGGACCCGGAAAACTGCCATGCCAAGAGCCATGGCAATTTTTCCCTGTCACCAGGTGGCCCCTGACAAAACCACAACCCACACTGAGCCTGCCCCAACCCCAGCCCTAACCTGTCACTCGAGGCTGCTGCCAGCCCTTGAGCTTTTTCAAGTTGTAAGTGACCAAGCAACAGCAAATAGAGTTTAATGGGTTCACATTCGGCTCCAGACACTTCCCAGCTGGGTGACCCCAGTTTCCTCCTCTGTCAAGTGGGAATAATAACGGCTTCTATATCAGGGACGCTTATGAGGATAATGCGTGGGAAGCTTTCAACACAGAGCCTACCAGAGGGTAATTGTTCACTCAACACTGGAACCTTGCTCCTACCCCATCAGCTCAGATTGCTTCCCGGAAACGCTGGGTCTCCTTGCATTTGCGGAACCTACTTCTTCTCCAAGCCAGCCTGTAAGAGCTGATTCCATCCAGCTGGGCTGGCCTCCTGCATCCGCCTCTCACCAGCCAGCACTTGGCTCAGCCCCAGCCCCTTCTCTCTATTTAACACCAAAAGGTATTGATTTCCCTGAGCTATTTCCATAATGCACCACACTTGAGAACTGCATATCCTGTCAGTTCTCCTCCATGACCATCATACCCCCTGCTCATAGCCAGTTTCCCTAGAGCCTCAGCTGCCAAGGCTAAGGTATGTTTGATTTTGCACTAGTTTAAAGGTCAAACATGAATCCCTCCCCATTATTGTACTGTGTCTTGTCACACAGACTCTCTGTTTCATGCATTAGTCACAGTTTTGCTATCAAATTAAATATTCCTCGGTGGTTATTTTTAGAGAAGTTTTTTTCTAACTCTACATGGTGCAGTGATGTGTGTGCACCCACAGTTCTGGAATCCAAGCATCACCAGGTGGGCTCCAAATTGTGTGAGGGCTCAAATTCTTTTAGAAAACAGTAGCCAATGGAGCCGTGGTTTGTAACCTGACTATGTCCATGGAATCCCCTGCCCAGCTGAAAATAATTAAACCCCCAGACCTTGGACAATCCAATCATTCATCAATCAGTCCAGTAAACATCCAAAGGAGACTCTTAGCACAATTGTGAGTTAAGCAAAGCATGTCTGTGCCATCCCAACTACTTGTTTGGCTCTCTACTCATTCCTACTCTAAGGACACCAAGAGTAATTGCACTTCCATGCCCTGTACCTCCATGGAAGCCTGCCCTCAGGAAAGGGCCTGTTACCCTCTTGACCAAGGCCTGAGTGAATGACAGTGGTTACATCCCTGCCCACTCCCATAGGGTCTCCATCGACTCAGGCCAGCTTTGATAGAGAAATGAGGCCCTCAGAATGAATTTCAAACTTTGCTGGGGTGTGTATAAAGGGAGGAGGAGGGGCTTGCTAAAAGCAAGTCCTCTTCACCCACTTGAAGGGGCCGCAAGGATAAGAAGTTATGCATACCTTAGCCTTGAGGAGTTCATGCAGTTGAAGCAACAAAATCCACCGAAAGTGTCTAGAAAATAATTCAAGACAAGACTTAGCACTTCTCCCTGGGAATGGACTGTGGGGGAGGGGTGGATTTCTCACTTCCTTCCATGTGTGGGTCCCCACTGGCTGTGATACCCCAGTCCTCACTCACCCAGGGCAAGTGAGACTGGGGAACAGGGAAGAGGTCAGCCTAGTTCTGGGCTCAGTTCACAGGCCCATTTGTCCTCACACTAAGCTGCTTCCTCCCCCCAGCTTTCATTAGTGAAGAAGGTGATACTTTGGCCTCCATCTGGGTTTTTATTTCTCGAGTTCTTCAGAAGCTGGGTGGGGGACAAGGGACTACTTATTGAGGACCCTCTGAAAGAGCCCCTGTAGACTATAAATGCTACAGACATTCAGAGGCAGGGGGTCCAAGTAGACCAGAAAAATCCAGGAAGCCTCAGCTAAGGAGGCAAGATCACAGAGGATGAGTCTGATTGAATACGGCTCAGGAGTAAAGGGGGGGCACTCTTTTTTTTTTTAATAAATTTATTTGTTTTATTTATTTATTTTTTGGCTGAGTTTGGTCTTCGTTGCTGCATACGGGCTTTCTCTAGTTGCAGTGAGCATGGGCTACTCTTCGTTGCGGTGTCTGGGCTTCTCATTGCGGTGGCTTCTCTTGTTGCGGAGCACGGGCTCTAGGCACGCGGGCTTCAGTAGTTGCGGCACACAGGCTCAGTAGTTGTGGCTCATGGGCTCTAGAGTGCAGGCTCCATAGTTGTGGCGCACGGGCTTAGTTGCTCCGCGGCATGTGGGATCTTCCCGGACCAGGGATTGAAGCCGTGTCCCCGCATTGGCAGGCGGATTCTCAACCACTGCACCACCAGGGATTATTCCATGCTTCCCTGATGTGGGGATGTGGGTCTGGCCTGGGGAGTGGCAGTGAAAACTGGGCAGCAGGAACTATGTGAGACCCTCAGGAGGAAGAATGTAACTGTGAAAACTGGTTGGGGCAGTGGGGGGAGGGTGCGTGGGGTGGGGTGGGGGGAGGAGGGATAGTCCAGGAAGACACTAAGGATTGCTGCAGTGGGCAGGGATGGCTCTGGCAGGGCCTGGAGAGCCATTCAGAGAGCCCACCTGGTAAAGTACAAGCGTGGATCCATTGATAGGATCTGCTCCCTCCTGTGAGGGGAAATAGAGCCAGTAAGTGAACGTATAGGAAAATGAGCATCTTCTCTAACCATCAAGAAAGACAGCTTGAAGCTACAATGAGACCCCTTCTTTGGCCCAACAAATAAAAAGAATATTTTTAAATGACAGTGTTTAGGCAGTTAGGAATATGAGAGTAGCCTGCCTCATGTAGTGTTTCTCAGCGGGGTGGGTCTAGCTGACCCCCGACCAGCAATATGGCAAGTGGGTATCACAAACTCCAATAATGTTAGTTCTGTGAAAAATGGATCCAGGGAAAGCTCCACACACATAGATATACAATGCAATACTGTCTCTAAATATTGGAAGTAACCCAAATGACCACCAGTAGAGGATGAACTAATTGAACATGGGGCATTAGCACATATAATTTTATGCAACCAATAACAACAACGAAAGCTATATATCAACATGGAAACCGTCTATTATGTAACATTCAGTGAAAAATAAGCAGGCCCAAAACTCTGTTCACAGCATGGTTATAATTATGTAAGAACAATTGCATATAGAAACAAACCAGAGTAAAATATACCAAGAAGTTAACCTTTCCCTCTTTTCTGCAATTTCCCAGTGCATATGTGTTGCTTTTATGACAAACTGACCTGTATAAAGAGTGCAGCTTTCTCAGGAAAATAATACACATGGAGCTGGGCAGCACTCTCGAGTCTACCCTCCCACCCTCCTTGGAGCTCATCCCTTGTGGTGATGAACATGGAGGATTTCTCGAAGCTGAACTCGTGATAGAGAGCCAGTGACAGCACTGGGCATGGACTCCTGTGCCTGCTTCATCTTCTCCACTCTCCCCAGCCTGTCTCATCTACTCATCCACCCTGGCTGGCCCAGGCCATAACTTCCAGAGCACATGGCCCACTTTTCTCTTTCCGCATGGCCAGTGAGGGCTTTGGTCCCTCAGCAGATGCCTAGAGTCCTCAAGGCTCCTCACTGGGTGCGTGGAGAAAGGCTGCCAGGAGAAAGGCTGCCACTCCCCTTCTCTGTGCTCACTGCCTCTACTTCCATATCTACATCTCCCACCTCTCCTGTTGGGCTTTCAGCCCTATTACTCTGCAGCAATGCCTATGTTGAGGTCACCAAAGATTTTTTTTTTTGAAATGATGTATTGGTGCTTATTGGAAAGAAACATGCTCCTCTCACAAACCTCAGGGCAGGAAGCGAAGGGAGGTTCCACCAAGGATGTTTGCGACAGAATGTCTCATGGTTGTTTCTCTGTCTTTGTCCTATTTTTCCTGCTTAGCAGCATCCAATACAGTGACTACCCCTTTCTTGGAACACTTGCTTCAAGAAACTTCCAAAAAACTATACTCTTTTGATTTTCCTCCTACCTCACTGTTCCCTCTCAGTCTACTTTCCTGGCTCCTTCATGCCTCCCCAATCTCTGCCCCAGAATTAAGTCTCCTTTTCATCCTTCTCCACATTCTCTTCTCTTTTATCTGGTCTTGTGGCTTTAGATTCCATCTAAATCATGATGTTACCCAAAAGCTGTACCTCAAGTTCCATCATTCCAGCTTCCCTCCTGAGACCTTGAGTGTCTAATAGTATCCTGAAATGAAAGTGGCCAAAGCTGCACCCTCATCCTCAATTTCCTCATCTCAAAAGACAGCATCTCTGGAACTGCCCTGGTGGCACAGTGGTTAAGACTCTACACTCTCAATGCAGGGGCCCTGGGTTCAATCCCTGGTCAGGGAACTAGATCCCACATGCATGCCACAACTAAGAGTTCACACGCCACAACTAAGGAGCTCACGTGCTGCAACTAAGGAGACAGCGAGCCGCAACTAAGGAGCCCTAGAGCTGCAACTAAAGGAGTATGCCTGCCACAACTAAGGAGCCCATGTGCCACAACAAAGGAGCTGGCGAGCTGCAACTAAGGAGCCCGCCTGCTACAACTAAGACCCGGTGCAACCAAAAAAAAAACAAAAAGACAGCATCTCCATCCCTGCAGCAGCTCAAGGCAACACTCTAGCATCATCTTTGGTTCTCCTCTCCTGCCCCCACATCCATTCCACAGTGAATTCTGTAGCTCTAACTCCAAATACATCCCAGATCTCCCATCATTGCAGGTTAAACCACCCCTCTCTCTCACGTGGAATTCTGCAGCCTCCTTGTCGGTCTCCCTGCTCCCCCTTTTGCTCTTACAATTCTTCCCAGGCAACCAGAGGAATTTTTTTTTAAGTGTAAATCACAGCATGGCATCCCTGCAGTCAATAGAATGGCCTTCCAAGAAACAAAGCCTCAGCTACTTACTCTGTCTTTCTCTGCTCTCACCACTGCTATTCTACATTGTATTAGAAGTCCCAGCCAGTGCACAGGCAAGAAAAATAAAAAAAGATTGGAAAGAAAAAAGTAAAGCTCTCGTTATTCACAGGTAACATTATTGTGAATGTAGAAAACTACTAGAGCTAATGAGAAAAATTAGCATTGTCATAGAATACAGATTAATATATAAAAATCAATTGTATTTTTGTTAACTATTCATAAAATAGTAATAAACTATTGGGAAATTAAATATTTTTTAATTCTACTTACAACAGAATCCAAAAACTAAAAATACTAGGTAGAAATTAATGTAAATTAATTAATTAATGTAAATTAATATAAAGTTCGATGTGCAAGGCTATAAAATATTGCTAAGCAAAATTAAAGAAGACCTAAATAAATAGGAAGATATGCCATGTTGATGGATTGAATGTAATCAGGACAGTGTGGTATTGGCAAATATATAGACAATTAATGAAAGAGAATAGAGTCCAGAACTATACACAAGCAAGTGTTTTTTTCTAAGAGTGCCATAGCAAGAAATATTTATTTTTCTTCAAGAATGCTGCTGTCTAGATATCCATGTGGAAAAATATAAATCTCAATCCTGAGCTCTCACCATATTCAGAAATCAATTACAGATGGCTCATGGGCCCAAATGTAAAAGCTAAAATTATACAGATTCTAGGAGAGGAAAAAAAAATTGAAGAATATCTTTGCAACTTTGGGGTAAGTAAAAATTTCTTAAAGAAGACATAGAAAACACTAATCATAAAAGCAAACAATGATAAATTGAATTTCAAAAAAATTTTAAACTGCTCATCAAAAGTCATAAGAAAATGAGTAGGTCAGCCATAGTGTAGGAGAAAACATTCCCAACTCATATCCTTTGTCAATGGATATATATCCAGAATATATAAAGAACTCCTACAAGTCAATAATAAAAAAGATAAACAACCCAATGTTTGAAAATAAGGTACAGACTTGAACAGATATGTCAATGGCCAATAATCACATAAAAAAGTCCCCAACATCATTAGTCATCAGGAAAATGCAAACTAAAACTACAATGAAATAACACTACATATACATCAGAATAGCTAAGCTAAAAAGGACTGACAATACCAAATGCTGATGAGGACATGGAGTAACTGGAAGTCTCATAAATTGCTGGTGGGAATGTAAAATGATACAACCACTTTTGAAATCTGGCAGTTTCTCAAAAAGTTAAACATACACTTAATGTATGTCCAGAAATTTCACTAGGTATTAACTAGCCATTTGTCTTAAGTATTTACCCAAAAGAAATGAAAGCATCATGTCCACACAAAAACTTGTACATGAATGTTCATAGCAACTTTACTCATAATAGCCAAAAACTGGAATCAAATAACCACCAAACTGTGGTATAATCATAAAATGGAATATTCTACAGCAATAAAAAGGAACAATAAAAAGGAAAGAGCTGTTACTGCAAAAACATGGATGAACTGCAAATGAAACAAAAGAAGCCAGACACAAAAAAGCTATCTACTTCCATACTATATAATTTCACATATATGAACTTCTAGAATAGGCAAAGCTTACCTATGATGATAGAAATCAGATCAGTATTCTGTGATGGGGGGTTACTGGGGACTTTCTGAGGTGATGGAAATGTTCTATATCCTGACTGGGATCCTGGTTACATGGGTATATACATTAGTTTAAAATTATCTAATTTTACACTTAAGATTTTACTTTATATAAATTATACCAAAGAATCAAACTTTGGGAGCTACTTGTTTGACTCTAACGGTGGCCAATTGACAAACCTATGGTCTGTTCTTAAAGCCCATCATAGACCCAATGCTGTTCCTTATGGAAACCAAGATGTGGACCCAGATGCAATGTGGATGTGGTCTGGAGGGGTTGGATAAATCAGGCCTGGGAGAAAACTGCATGTATTTGATCTGATTCATTCATCAGGTGCAAGCCAGGCCTTGACTACTGGACTCAGAGTCTCGGCCGTGGAAAGCAGGAGTAGGTATAGATCTGTGCTTGGGCAGATGAACGAAGACTGTCAGGGGATGAGGCTGGAACAGGGGGCTGAAAGCTTTCCGTCCTTGGGCCTAGGACCAGGTGGTACCCTGAGGGTTTGTTTTGTGCTTGGGAGGTGGCCCTTGGCCCTCACCAAATCTGAAGCTTTCTCATCCCTGTCAACTGGTCCTGGAGGCAGCCGGTGGGAGACTGACTTCCCAATACCCAAAGTCTGAGGGATGACATGTTCAGGAGTGCATGTGTGGCCTTTGGAGAAAAGGAATCCATCTCCTTCCTCCTCCACCTGTACTCTCCTTCCTCCAGGCTGGCTGCTGGCCTCCCAACACTGTTTTCTTCTGGCTCCCTGGATCCTAAACTTTTGATTCTTAGAAACTCTTCTGGATAAGTGGCAGGCAACCTTCAATGTCTGTACTGCAAAAGCCGTGGCAGGGCATAGGAGCCTCTGGCCTCCTGGCTGCCCCGACCCTCTGTGTCAGATCAAATGCCTCCTCCCCTCCACCTCCTACTACCCTCTTCACACTATAAATGGCCCAGGGCCCACCACTCCCTCCGCGTACCTCAGTTCTCGAAGCAGCAGGCTCTGAGTCCTCCTGAGGACCCTGTGAGCATCACTGTGGCCGTGTTACAGCAAGGAAACTGAGATTCCAAAGAGAGGAAGAAACTTGTCCAAGATCATGCACAGCAGCCAGATGCCAGCTCCAGCTCCAGGTGTTTCCTGACACCAAAAGCCCTTCTCTGTACCGGGAAAGAGGGGCTGACCTTCAACTTTCTGCAGAACCTGGAATAGGCAGTGCCAGATCTAGGATCGTGACATCCATGGAGATAAGTCTGGAAGCTATGGAAGATACTCTGGGGGAGAGGGCAGTAGGGGGGGCTTTCCTCTCCCTCAACCCCAAGGATATGGCCTACTTTTTTGAGCTCTTTTCTAGACACAGAGAGAATCCTGAGGGCTTCCTGAGCAGTGGGGAAGCCATGGTAGCCCCGTGGGGCTGGCATCCACTGCCTGTGAGAGACCACTAGGGGTAGCCAGCTGGGGCCAAGGTCCCCAAACAAAGTTGTGTAGCAGCATCACTCAAGGAGCCTGTAGTAAAGTAGGTGCCATTCACGCTGAGGCAGGTTCTTAAGGTAGAAGCCCCAGGGAAGTTCTGACAGGGCTGGGGGCAGAGGAACTCTGGGGTCATGGGACTAGCATGGGCTGTGGATCCTGAACAGACCTGGGTCATCAGGGACTTCTCAGCTGGAAAACGGGTAGAAGAGCACCTGCCTCTCAGGAGTGCTGCCAGGGTTATATGAACGGAGGTTTCTGGCATCCATGTGGCAATAATGTGAGTTTTTCTTCCTCCTTTCACAGGACAGGAAATCCCAGGGCAGGGGCAACCCACAGGGCTGGCAGCACGATAACTGCTCCACTTTTCTGGACAACTGAGCTGGGACTCGTTTAAGAATGTCCCAAGGACAGCTTGTTGAGAAGACTCTAAACAAGGATGGGTGTGATCCAGGAACTGATGGTGACTTACATGGGAGTCACCCTGAGCTGTCCCTAAGCATCCAGCCACAGTCCCAGTCACCCTTGCAGAGGGGCGCCTGCCCAGAGGCCATGCCACTTGAGCCCGGGAGAGAGGGTCCGATGAGTTCCTCCTCTCCTGCTTCATCATTCCCAACCCCTAGGTGAAGCTGCTCCAAACCTCCCAGCTTGTCACCTCCCTTCAGCCCAAGGGTCTCCAATGGCTCCCTGATGCCTCTAGAGCAGTGTCCACACTCAGCCTGGCATTTTTTATCCCACCCTAGGCAGGGCGCTTAAGGCTGCCCCCCGCCTCTCTGCCCATCCCCAGCCGCACCCCGCATCCCCAGCCCACAGAGGCCGCAAGACCACTCCCAGGGCCATGCCGTGCCCTCTTGGCTCTGAACTTCCAGAAGTCCCATAGAGTCCCAAGACCAAGCAAAGCCCCCACTCTCCTCTCATGGCCTCCAAAGCCCTGATTCTGTGACCACATCCTGCTCTTCACCCAGAAGAAGAGAAGGAGCCTGAGGGAGAAGTCACATCTCCGGCCAGAGAGTGGGGATTCCAGATCAAATGGGCCATGGCTCCCAACATTTCCACAGCTGTAGCCCCTCCCCATCCTCAGGGCACAGCCGGGAAATCCTTTGTGTGTGACCAGCCTTCAGGCAGCCCCAGTCCTCGGAGTGGCAGAAGGGAGAACATCAGCAGCCAGCCAGGAGCCAGAGGCCTCAGACTTGAAGCCCCCTGGGCTCCAGCAGACCTGCACAGGGCAGAGATGGGGCCTGAAGGCCCCACCCTTCACGCCTCCAGGCTCTCTATGCACTGGCATCCCTCAGCACCAGCCTCCCTGCACACACGCCCTTCTCTCCAGGCTACAGGCAGCGCCCTGTACACGACTCCGGGTGCCAAGCACTAACACTCCCCTCACCCAAAGGCCTCTACAAAGGAAACGCAAGGAAGCCTAATTAAGAGCCATGGAGGCCCCAGGCACAGTCACTGATAAAGTCCTATTTAGGAACAAGCAAAATGGAAAACAGGTCTGCAGCAGGTGAGAGCCACGAAGACCTGAGAGGGAACTCTGAGGCCAGGGAAGCTAGCAGACAGGGCGGCTTCATGTGGGGGGCAGACAGTTAGGCTGAGAGGCTGGCTTGTGAGCCTCTATTTACTCATTTATAAAACGGGAGTTAAATGCAGTAAGGCACTTTCCAGCTCTGACCTTCCCAGATTCTATCTATTCATCCATTCCAGCTCTCAAAGCCATGTCAAAACCACACCTGTGTTGATTTTCACTGCTTCAGGATCCACTCCCATCCTTGGAGGGCTGGGTTTGGCCGGTCCAGGAAGTCACACACAAAGGGGAGAAAGTGCAGAGGCCCAAGAGTTACCACTTTCCCTCGAGGTAATTGTACTCTGAAGAGGAGACATCAGAAGCCCTGAAGCTGGAACCCACAAGCTCTTCTAGGCCCCTCCAGTCCTGATACCCTCCTCCTCTACCCCCAAATTTAGGGCCATCTCCAGAGAGCCTTCTTTTGTTCACAGCTCCATTACTATACTAACCTTGTATGACCTTGGGCGAATCAGCTGACCTCTGACCACCTTCCTTCCGGAGGGCAGAACCTGGGTACCTGTCTTTCTCCCAAACCTCTTCCCATCTACTGTATCTTTGCCTACTCCAGGCACCCCTCCCAGCTTCAGGTGGGCAGGATTTATTCCACAGAATTAGCTCTCTGAGAAAACCCACCTGACCATCAGAATAACAGAAGGAAGAAAACCTTCCGGGTCAGGCCCACTCATCCCTTGGCAGTGCTCCCAACCCAGGCCCCTGGCCTGTATGACTCATGTGCTGGAGAGAGGAGGGCCTTGTCTCCTGCTGACTGAGATTATATTATAGTACATAGTCATTGCTGAGAATCTCTGCACACCCCAAACCCTAGGATCTCCCACCCGAGCATTCACATAATTCCAATAAGCTTGAACCCCATTTATAGGAGCTCACCAAGAGGAACTGATCCCCTCTCTCCTGGGCCCAGAGGGCAGAGCCCTAGCTCTATAGAATCTATCTCCAGAGGTGAGTTATATTTTATTGCATCTTCTCTGTGTGGAAATAGACACAGCTACTGGCTTTGCTGATGTTAACAGCTCCAGCAAGCTTTGCATCCACAGTTTAGTGAGTTCAATTTATTGTCAACGATTAGATATTAAAGCCATATCAGGGGAGTCAAGGGCCACGTAAGGGTTGATTCACATCTGGCCAAGCTGCCCTTAGCCCTGTTCTGGGTGGTCAGTGGCAGAGCCTATAGAAAGGCATTCCAAAAAGCCCAACTTACTGGGGCCCCATAAGGCAGTCCACATACTCACTTCTGTCCGAGAGAGGCTGGAGCAGCACTCTCCAGATATATTGCACTCATTTTTGCTCCTCAGATACTTGAAGGTCTTTTCAGCCCCAGGGCCTTTGCACTTGCTATTCCCTCCATCTTGTTCTTCTTACGGCAACTTCTTCTGGTCGTTCTTCCTCAGCTGAATTCCCCTTCTCGGAAACCTTCCCTGACCTTCCTGTCCGTGTCTGTCACCCCACTTTGGCTATGGACTCTGTCATTAAAGAAGTTCTGTCTGCTTAGGTTGCCCCAGCCAATGGCCCAGGGAGGCTTGCCCATAGTAGACACTCTAGGTCAGCCCATCCCCTCATCTGGCTGGCGTGGTGACCAGCCCTGTGCCCCACATTCCCTGGATACCTTCATGACCCTGTGCGGAGTAGTTCTTCGGACCTGCCTTGGCTGCCTCCTCTGCCTCACTGTCTCCCCAGCAGCCCTGGCCAGCCCTGCTGCACAGCCCACTAGACCCTGGCCTGAAAGGGACCTTCAGAAAGAGAGGTCCCCAGGGCAGGTGGGCAGCTCACTCAGACAGGGGCCCTGACTGCAGCTTTTCCCAGGAAGACAGCCTCCTTTCTGAAGGCTTTCGGCCTCGACTCAATACTTCCTCATACACCATCAAACCCTACAGTCGTTTGTGTGAAGCGACATTTTCTAGGACCTATGATATGCTGAGAGCTCTTCAGGGCATCGTGCCTTACCTTTCACAGTCTCATGGTCCAGGGGGCATGTGTCACTGTGCACATGTTCTAATGAGGAGATGGGCTCAGAGGAGTTAAGGGAGTTGTCCATGGTCACAGAGCAGAGCTGGAAGGGGCCCCAGGCTGTGTGACCCAGCTCAACTTCCATCTCATCCACAGGGAAATGCCTTGACTTTAAACCATGCTGAGAGGTGCCTGGCACTCCCTGCTCAGGTTTGGGGGCCAGAGAGCATGGGAGCCCCCACCAAGGGTCCTTCCTCTGGCAGCCAGGGACATAGAAGATCAGGGAAGGGTCAGGCAGGGTTGGAATTCTTTGGGCAGGGAGACCATTTCTGTTACGGAGGGGATCTTAGAGCCCATGCTCCTGGATTCAGACCCCCTGCCCTGCCACTCACCACATGGAGGAACCTGGGCACTTTATCCCCATGCTACTCAAGCCTCAGTGACTTCATCTGTGAGATGGGCATAATCCCTGCTTAGAAAGCTATTGGAAGGACAGAAAAGTAAAGGAGGTCACATATGAGACATCCTGGCACACTCTAGATGCTCAAAACATGGGCTCCAATGTGTAACTGGAGCAGGCCAGACCCAGAGCTGGGTAGCCCAGCCCCTCACTCACTGGGCCTTTCTTTGGTGGGGAGACATGGCCCATGAGCTGAGGTCCCATCAACTGGAAGTGAGGCTGCACTAGGGAGGTTCACCACACTGGGGGCTACTCCAGGGGGCAGCTGAAGTGCTTACCTTGCTCTGCACAGGGGATCTCTTCCAGGTCTGATGGTGGATTGGCTTGCTGGTCTCTCTGGCTTGATATGAACACAGCTGAAGGCTGGGAGTGGATCTGGGGGCATAATCTACTTTATCCACACAGCTGCTGCATCAGGAGCAGGTATTTGGGGATGAGGCAGACTCCCCAGTGCCTCCCCAATACCTCCTCATCCCCATCACCTCCTCTTTGTCCCAACTTTCTCTCAACTCCCCACCAGAAAGAGGAAAACAACCCTGCCTAAGAGAGCCACAATCACCCCACCATCTCTGCTCTCCTTATTAGCACTTGTTGCAGCCCATCAGACCGTGCAGGTGGCTGTTCTCTGCCTGTCCGCATGAAGTCTGGACCCTTTGAGGACAGTGGGAGAAAGGACAATCTTGAAGCCATTTTTCCATATCAGAGCCCAGCCATGGACCCCAGCAAGTACTTAGTCATGCTGAGTCTCGGTTTCCCATCTGTAAAATGGGATCATACTGCACGATTTGAGATAAATGTTAAGCATCTAGTTCAATGGTCCATAAACTTTTTTAAAGCACATAAACTCTTGTTCAAATTAAATCTCAGGAGAAAATCCAGTACATAAAATAGCTCTGTTGGAAGCAGAGGCCACATCCTGAGGGTCCAGGGAGTCCAGTGTGAAAAGATCCAACTCTGGAGCCACCTGAAAAGGCCATACCAGCAAGAGGAAGTGGATAGATAGTTTGACAAACTAGCATCAAGAGCCGGGTGTATCTCTAGGGGAGGCAGATGTGGATATGGGGAGGAGGGAATGCATCCTCCACACATGAGATTGGCCTGGGAGCACTAAGAGAGAGAAGCTGCCACCAGGTACCCACTGTCTCACCCCTAAAGTCCCCACCCTGACCACCTACAGGAGATGGAATGAGGAAATGAGCGACCTCCTGCCTCTCACTGGTTAAACAGACTTGTTCTCCGTTCTTCACATCCCATTCCTACCTCCTCTCCTTGCCTCCCCCATACCTGTCAGCTGGAATGCACTCTTCCCAAATCTTTGTCTATCCAAATTTGCCCTTCAAATTCACGTGTCACCACCTCTTGGAAGCCCTCTATGATTATCCCCAGCCAAAAGTAGCATCCCTTCCTCTGACCTCCTCTGCCTAAGAGTCTGAGGGCTCAGTTTCTCCATCTGTGAGATGGGACTGTGAGGACTAAGTGAGATGATCCAGGTAAAGCCCCCACATAGTCCTGGTGTACAATAGGCACTCAGTAAATGGCAGCTGTTCATTATGATGTTGTGGTCTCCCCCTCCACCTAGGCAGAACCACAGCTGCCTCAGGGTCTCACACACAGTAGGCATCTACTGAATACTCACCAGGTGACCAGCAGGTGGCCCCACACCCCAACTAACCTGTCCTGACCAGCTCCTCTGAATCCCAGGAAACTTGTTCCCTTGAGTCACTGGTTGCCTTCTCCTGGTCAAGGGAAACAGAGAGAGGGCAGAGCTGGCAGAGTCCTGGTAGCTGGGTGTGTCACTTAGCAGACACTGGAGTTGCTTTGGTGACCAAGGTTTTGTGGCTTGGCCAACCCTCCCCTCTTCCACTGCAGTCCTGCCCAACCCTTGTGAGGATTACTCCCATTTAAGAGGTTAAGAAAACCGAGGCCCAGCAAAGTGCATTACCTGCCTGAGACCATAGAGCATTCTCATAATCCACCAACTAGTGGCAGCATGTCTGCCAAGGGTGCAGGGAGGATCTGGCCCTGATGAATCAACGTCTCATTTTACTGATAGGGAACCTCAAAAGGTGAAATAGCTTTGCCCAAGGCTTCATGTAAACCAGAGCTGAGATCTCCTGGCTCAAAACTAAATAACCCCACCCCACTCCACACACAGGGTGGGAGGTGGGCTTCCCAGATTCTTCCTTGCCTGCTGGCCTCAATTCCAAGGGGTGAACATGCTGGCTGTCCAGAGGGACAAAGGGGATAATTTTATCCTGCTGGGTTTGGGGGCAGCTGTTAGAACCCACTAGGGATTCAAAGGCTCAGCCCAAGACAGCCAGGCTCGGAGACAGTTACCCGGGACCTGTGCCCCCTCCCCACACCTGCCAGAGAGAGAGAGAGAGTTTCAAGCAGGCCTGGAAGCATTGAGACCCCTGCAGAGGTTGCGGCAAGCTGCATTTTGAGGCTCAATTCCGACGCTGCAGTGGAGGGGCTGAATCGAGGGCAGAGAGGGGCTGGTGTGGAATAGCAATGAGCCAGGCCGCTGGAAGCCGGCCAGCACCAGGTTTGTAAGACAGAGAACGCTGCTGTCGGCTGGGTCAGGGGGAGCATCACTGGGAAGAAACGTTTCTCACACACACTCACACACACACACACACGTGCACTCACATGCACACACATGTGAATACACTTTTTATGGATTCTTTATTGAAAGCACCTCGGGAAACCACATGAAGCCCGGGCAAATGCATGTGTCTGAATAGGACGATGTGAACATGTGGCCCCTTGGCTTCTTAGCTCACCTGATACCAGCTAATTGTCAGCATTTGCTCCCATTTCACAGACAGCCACATTGAGGCCCAGAGTGTGATCTGGCCAGGCATCCAGCCTCCCAACCCTGGCTTGTGAGAGTTGTACCTGATGCCAGAGATCAGGGGGCCAGGCCCTGGGCTAGGTGTGTCGCTGGGCCAGCCTCCTCAGGGGCTCTTGGAAGTGGCCACACAGGTATGGGAGATCCGCGGGCAATCCTTCCATCCTCTCCTCTGCTAATTACCTCTGCTGCACCCCTCCCCACCTAGTCATAGGAGGGGGCATGCCCCCACCAACAGCAATGGGCCAAGTATGGCCAATAAGAAACCTGGGAATGGCACGCAGACAGCTGAGCAGATGCCTCCCTGCTAGGACTACTGAAGCTCTGGTCTTGCATGTGGAGAAGGCAGTACAGGAGGAAGATCAAGGCCAGCCCCCGAGAGAAGCACAGACAGGCAAAGTTGAGGGGCGCACAGAGTCCCTCTGTCCCTAAGGCCCTGGTCCTGCGATTCTGCCTTCAGCCTTGCAACCTACCAGGCACCCTCCCCAGCCACTGGGGCATAAATTACCTCTTTGGCTTAAACTGCACAATGACACCTCCTTCGCAAGCCACGTCTTTCTTTCACAGAAAATATCAAGTCCATGATTCAACATGTATTTGTGTGATATTTTGTCCTTCTCCCTCATGTGTGTAAACTCGCCGAGGTGAGACTCTATCCTCAGCTTCCACTGCTGCCTTCCTTGCACCCAGCACAGGGTCTCCGGGAGTGGGCACTAAGTAGCCAAGTGAAGGAGTCCATCTGCACCTCTGCAGCTTTGTGCCTAGACAGACTTTACCTGCCTCTGCAGCTGGCTAGCGTTTCACTGGGCAGGGTACATGACAAGGGTTGGTCTGAACCACAGGCTCTGTGAGGCCCCCAGAATTCATTTGGGGACCTCAGGGGCCCTTCAGAAGGGTGGGCCATCCCTTCAAGGATGAAGCCCAGGGCTGGAACCAAGGTCCAGGAAGCCTGTATGATGCTGTTCTGGAGAGCAGGTCCTTGGGAGTGAGACCCCATGGGTGGAGAAAGCCCAATTTTCTGGGTGGAAAGTCCCAGAGGTAGATTGGGGGCTGGGCTGCTTTTCCCTTGAGCAATTTCAGGTACTTCTCTCCTTCCTGACAGCTAAGGATGCTGGGGTGGCAAATGGGTGCTGGGCACGAGCCATGCACCAGGCACCCCACTAAGTACTTTACACATCATCTGTCTGATCCCCCAGATGTCTCCCCAGAGTGGACATCATCAACCCCAATACACAGCTGAGGAAATCAAGGCGGGAAAGCAGGGAGATTTGTCCAAGGTCACCAGGCTAGGAAGCAGCACTCAGCTCAGGTGGCTTGCCTGTCCCTGCCTTCTAACATCTCCCGCCCTCCCCGACACCCTGAGGGGAAGGGAGGTGGGGGAAGGAGTGTTGCAGGTGTCAGATGAGCTCTTGGGAAATGGGGAGGACAGGAGCTGGGGGAATATGTCACAGTCAGGGTCCCCCCTCGAGGCTGCCGCAAGGGCGCCTGAGGGCTGACGGTGCTCCGTCGCTGGAGTAGTCAAAGGAGTCTCCAGCATCCCACCCCCTCCCCTCCCCGACATCCTTGCTGCCAAATGAAATCTGGCAGCTTCTGAAAATAGCTCAGCGCTGCAGCAGGCGCTCTGCCCGCCCTTCAGCAGGCTGGCACACAGCTGGGGGTGGCCACTGTGGGCAGATGCTGGCACACATCAAGCCGGGGGTGGGTGTCACACACGTAGCACACCAGGAGGCACAGAGCTGGGGGCACGGGGCAGCTGCCATCCCTTAGCTCCCATGACTTTCCCATGCCTGTTGAGGCCAGGGTGGACCTGGAGTCAGCCTGGCATGTTTACCAGGCCTGAGGCACCCTGTCCAGCAGCAGTGAAATCATTAGTAGGTGTGAGGACATGCCCTTAGCCACTTTTGTCCACTCATATAGACAAAGAGAAACTCAGGAACAAGGGGAAAATGTCAAAATGTTGTTTACTAATATCTGGATGTAAAACCCAGCAGTATTTTACAAATAGTGTGACCACCCTATTTGACATGGTCTAGGATTTCCCTGCCCGTGAGAGAAGCGTAAGGAACCAGCAAACAGGCCGGGGGTCAGGCACTTGCCAGGCCCATATCAGGCGTTCAGCATTCTGAGGCTGCCTGGGCAGTGTGGGGCTGGGTGATCCTGGACCAGCAAGGAAGGGGCACTCTCTGCTCTGACTCTGCCAAAGCCAGGACCAGACCCTCTAAGCGTCACACAGCAGCCCTCCACTGCCTCGGGTCTGACCTGGAGTATAGAAAGAGACCCCTGATTAACGGGGAGCCTTTGGCCCTGCCCCAAGCTATCCACTCTCGCAAAAGTGCACCAAGAGACAACCCCTGCCATCAATCAAGACAGAGTAGAGGATGAACAGTTAAGGAAAGGCTTTCCTGCCTGGGATCTGGTGAGCAGGTGGGGGCAGGGTAACTGTTTTAGCTTTTGTCACAGTGACATTTCCAAAGTAAAAAAAAAAAGGGTTAAAAATACCTCCCACTGACAGTGAGATGAGAGGCTACTCTTTGGGTGGGGGGTAGTAACAGGATGCTGGGCCCAGGGACTCTGTGCAAGGAGAACTCCAAGGGCCCTGTGGGACGGGGTTGCAGCAAGACAGGGCTGGACCACCCAGAGAGCCAGGCAGACTGACCCTGCAGCCTCAGGGAGACCAAAGAGGGGTGAGCCTGAGAGAGGCATCCAGCGTGAGGGAGAGCAGCCTCCCCAAGAAGGCAGGCAGACCCTCAATTGCCCCTCTCCCTCCCTTGCTCACTCACTCAGCATTCAGAGACAGCAACTCTGTCCCTGGTCACCATGACAACCAGTGGCCGGATGCCTTTCCCAAGGCCAGGCCCATCTGCCCACCCTCCAGGGAGCCGTTTCCACAGAAGGAGGGAAGCCCAGCCACAACTCCCAGTGGCCTAGACGTCTAAGGCCATGCCCAGGGCAGGACAAAGTCACAGTTCATTCAGGCCACTCTGGTCAAAGGCACTGCAGCTGCAGCAGGTGGCTCCCTAGCCCCCAGGTTTTGGCCCTTGTCTAGGGCCTGAACCTGGGCTGGAATTCTGAAGGATCAGGGTCACGTCCCCCCATCCTGAAGTTCCAAGTGACAAATTAAAACATAACAAAAATAATCCTTTTGTTAAAAACCATGAGCCTGGGCCCTCTGGGTCAGGGCCTCAGGCCCCTCCAGTGTGTCCTCCAGGCTGAGGCCCAGCTCCCCCACAGCCGCATGAGCTACTGATTGTTGCAGCCCTGAGAGGCCGAGGAGCTGCCTGCCTGCTTCTTCCTCCGCTTGTTGAGGAGCCGGTTGTTAGAGGTCTGCAGGTCCTTGATCTTCACCTGGTCATAGTCCACTCGCATGGTTGCCAGGGCACTGGTCATTTCCTCCTGGGGACAGATGTGGGGGGAGGGCAGGTACACTGACCTCAAGAGACATCACCTCCTGCCTGAGTAGCCCCTTAATAATATCAGTGATGGCAGTGACCATCTATGCTGCCCGAGTGTCCCCTGTGTAGCCAGCACTGGGCCCATCCCTTTGCCTCATATGATCTTCACTCTAGTTCATTGTGGTAGACACTGAGCTTATCCAAAAAAGCACAGAAAGTATAGTGACTCCCTGGGACCATACCAAGGGTAAGTAGGACAGGGACTTGGACCATTGTCACCTGCTCAGAACCACAAGGCCTGCAGGGGATACCATTTGCTGTGCACCCAGGGCACCAGCGCCTGAAGATTGTGCCCTGGTTGCCCCAGGCTCTGAGCTGCTGCCCCATAGGCTCAAATCTGGCCTCCCCTAAGTCTAAAAGCAGGCTGACCACCCTCCCAAATGTTGCAAATCATAGGAGGGATTATGGCCAAAGTTTGGTCTGTTTGACCCCAAAGCCCCCCCTTCACTGAGGGCGTGAGCCAGGAGCACCACCCTGAACGGGGTAGTGCAGCCCAGTGCTCCAAGTGCCACGGTCAGACCACGGCTGCAGTCACTGACATAAGGTGAGAGGGGCCGAAGACCCACGTTCTGGGTGGTCACCACTGTGGAGTCCCTTTTTCCAAAACCCTGCTACTTGCAGGGAGGCTAAGGGAGAGTCCACTCACCTTGACTTCATCCCAGTGGTCTTTGTCCTCCTGCAGCACTCGGGCTGTGTGGAGTGGAGTCTGTGGCACCACCATCAATTGCTGGAAGGAGCCCCAGGCCTGTGGATCAGAACCTGCGGGCACCCAGGACAACGCTGGCTGCCCCACCCCACCCCCTTTCTTCCAGTCTCAGATGGGGAAACGGAGACTCAGGGAGGTGAAGGAGCCTGACATGAGCGGTGGCAAAGGCAGGTTATAGGTGGGGCACTACCGCACATCTGTGGCCCACGGCAGGGACTCCGGAGCCATCACTCTTCTGGCAGCCCTGCTCAAGCTCAACACCCTGCCCACCATAGGACGAGGTGGCACTCACGTTGATCCAGGGATGGTTCATGAATTGTGTGATGGTCAGCCTCTCTGTGGGGTCTGTCTTCAGCAGGAGGCGGATCAGCTGCTTGGCTAGTGAAGAGAGGGGAGTGGTGAGGATGCGAAGTTCCTCAGAGCCAGTCCCCACCTCCCAGAGACCACCAGCTCTGCACACACTCCCAAATTCCTAACCCACAGAAACAGCGAGCTAATAACTGTTCCTTGTTTTAAGGCATTAAGTGTTCGGGGTAATTTGTTAGGCTGCAATAGATAATTGATATGAGGTAGACTTGTTTGTGGTCTCCAAAGGGAAAATATAAACAGGAGTTAGAGGAAGTTTTGAGGAGGCAGGTTTTGAGCCCATTTGGCAGATAGAGAAACTGAGATTCAAAAAGGTTAGGTGACTTGCCTAGGACCACAAAGCTGGGATGTGGGGGAAGCTAGGATCTGAATATAGGTCGGTTTGACACCAAAGTGTTCTCTCCCAGAAGGAAGGCTTATGGAGTCCAGCGGAGCAAGCTGGGGCAGAGATTCACTCACCATCCTCAGAGACCTCCGACCACTCAGGATTGGGGAAGCCATACTGGCCCAGGCGGATCCTCCTCTTCATCCCCGGGGAGATGGCCTGGCCCGTGTTGGAGTAGAAGGGCGGGTAGCCGCATAGGCTGGGGGAGGGCAGAGGTCATTCGGCACAGGTGTGGGGGAAGCGCCAGGGTGGACCCATTCTCCTCCCCCAAGACCCTGACTGGGGAGACAGGCAGCCAGACACCAAGGTAATAATACCAGCCCTCAGAACTCTGGTGTTCATCCCAGGACCACCATCTGCCCTTGGCATGGGGAGGCCTTCAGGGAGCCTGAAGAAGAGGTGTCCCATGACCAGAAGGGAAGGGCAGCCTCCTTGAAGAGTGACCCGCTCAAGCCCCTCACCGAGGATGGCGGGGGCAGAAGTGGTTCTGAGGGTACACGGGGTTGCAGGAGATGGATGGTACTCACAGGATGTACATGATGACGCCCAGGGACCACATATCACATGACTTGTCATACTTCTCTGGACCCAGGACCTCAGGAGCTACCAGGGCAGAGGGCACAGGAGGGGCCTCAGTCCCAAGGGTCCTCAAGACCAGGCAGGAGCCTAAATCCTGGACAAGGTGGAGAGCAGGTGCCCAAGCTGGGGGATGGGGCAGAGCAGATTGGTGTCTGGCACCTTCTGGGAAGGCAGCATGTGTGTGAAGTTGCGGGAGGAAAAGCAGCTCCCAGATAAAATAATCCCAATTTAGACTGGGCTGTAAGAAATGATAGCCTCCCAGCTACTTTGGGCCATCTCAGTCTTGGTGTGGGAGGAGAGGGAGAGGAGGGCAGTCTGGGGTTTGATGGGGTCCTGCCGTAGGTGAGAGGGCCTCAGCCCACCAGCTGCCCTCTGTCCCTTGCCTCCTGAATGTACAGCCTAGGTCATGGGTAAGGAGGGGCCACGGCCAGGGCTCTGGGTTCCACTGTCAGCCTGGCTACCATCCATGGGGCCTTGGTCTTCCCATCTGTTCAATGAGATGGGTAGGCCAGAAGATTTCTAAGTCAAAATACTGCAAAACACGTTCTGGTAAACAGTGCCATTCCAGCTGTCTCAGGGGGCTTCCCACCCCTTAAACAGCTCTTGGAAGGCTTATCCTGAGGGAGAAGAGCTCTCTGTAAAACGAGTCATCACCCCACTCTCCAGGAAGGGGCACTTTCAGCGGGGGCTTCTCCAGATCTGGGGGCTGCCCGCTCACAGAGGAGCAGGGAGCTTTTCCAGGAACCGTCGGTATGTGCACAACCCCGGGTCCCATCCATGCCCTCACCTAAGGGACCCTCTCCCACAAGGCAGGTGGCTGGTACCCTGCATCCCTCTAATGTAGGAGGAAATGCCTGCCCACTTTCTGAATATGACTCCCAGGAAGATGAAAACCAGAGAAAAACAACCGCAGTTGGGCTCCATCCCAAGCTGATGGCAGCCTTTTATCACGTATATATTTAGAGCCGCTGTGATGTCATTCAGCTCACAGGCCACAGCCAGAATTTTCCTGGATCTATTTTCAAAAGCAGAAGCTGAAGTTTGGGAGAATATTTTTGCAACCTCCGGCCCCCCAGTCACCGCCTCCTCGCAGACAGAATCCTCCCCTCCCTCCTCACTGGGCTTTAACCCTTTGGCTTCTGCACCCCACTGGCTGCCCCATACCACAGCAGGGTGAGGCGGGTGTGGTAAAGAGGTACAAACCATATCCCAAGGACTCACCCACATAATAGGGAGTGTAGCAGGGAGTCTGCAGGGCATTTTGGGTGGTCTCCTTGGCAAAGCCAAAGTCAGTGAGCTTTAGTACCCCATCTTTCTCCTTGGACGTGTAGAGCAGGTTTTCAGGCTGGGCCAGGAAGAGAAAACATTAGTCTGGAGTTAGGCACCAGGTGGGGGCAGAATCTTCCCTCATCCAGACTGATGCAGGAGGAGCCAGGTCCATCTCACTAAAAAGACCTGGGTCTTGGCAACCAACAACATAGGCCAAATATGGAGGAGACTAATGTGGCTGAGAGGTGACACCTCATCTCACAGAAGGGAAACTGAGGCAGTTGTTCAACCAAGGCTGCAGATAACCGAGTGCCACGGAGAGCCCAGGGGCAGGAAATTCTGAGCTTGAGTTGGTGATGCTGCCTTGAGATGCCAAAATGAGGGTTCTGGGGGAAGGTGGGCTGCAAGCGAGCCAGTGCTGCCAAGCACACAGCCTGTACCCAGCCCAGAATGAGCCTGCAGGACAGCCCCCCTGAGGTTACTCTGGGAGTGAAGACCCCAGGAGCTGCACAGAGGCCATCCTTCCTGGTTGCAGAGCACAGAGAGTCTGAGGGATGAAGGCAGTGGGGAATCTGCATGGAGGAGGCAGTCCTGAAGCTGTTCTTTTTTTTTTTGCGGTATGGGGGCCTCTCACTGTTGTGGCCTCTCCCGCTGCGGAGCAACAGGCTCCGGATGCGCAGGCTCAGAGTCCATGGCTCACGGGCCTAGCTGCTCCACGGCATGTGGGATCTTCCCGGACCGGGGCATGAACCCGTATCCCCTGCATCGGCAGGCAGACTCTCAACCACTGCACCACCAGGGAAGCCCTGAAGCTGGTTTTTAATGAATGGGTAGGACCTAGGCCCATGGAGAGGAGCGGCAGAGCTGGGGTAGAAGGATGGGTGTTAGATGGAGTTCCAGTTTGGAGCCAGTGAAAGCTATTTCTCAGGTCCTGTTTGAGATGATCCAACCTTGGACTGGGATTAAAAACAGGGAAGCAGTTTTGGTCTGTACAAAGGAATCTTCTTGGCAGAAGGCTTTTCTCCCCTTGGGAGAAAAAAAGGAAGCCAGGGCCAAAATAAAGCAATGGTTTATTTTGCAAAATAAAGCAAAGGTGAGACTGTTGTGGCTCCCCGTGTATCCAAAATCAAAGAATAACTGTATGGGTTGGCAGTAGTCAGCCAGAGGAAGAACCTGATGCAGCAGCTGGGCCCTCAGGTCTCCTCTGCCCAGTCTTAGGAGGAAATAAACCTGGGGGTGTCATGCTCTAAGTGTGGGGCTGAGGGCCCAGGAGTTGCAGATTCTACTCTGATGGTGGCTGGCACATGCATGTGTGTTCATGTGTGTATGAAAGGCTGCCTCGGTTTGCATTTCATCCATCTGATCTTGATCACCTGTAAGAGTCAGTCCTCCCTGGATAGGAAGTTTGGAGAGAACATCTCTCAAGCCCATCCACTGGAAGGGCAAGCAGGTCCAGCAACTGGGATTACCTCAGCTCCTTCATCCAGTGCCCAGCAAATGGCTTCTTTCCCCTAAAATGTTGACATTAGAGGGCTCCACCTATGGAAACTATGGCTGTTACTTCACAGAAGCCCCAACATTGTAAGGCAGCCCCTTCCTGAGGCCTGGCACATTGTCACCACAAAATCCTTGCTGAATGAACAAATGAATGCATGAATCCCAGTGCAGCAACTGCACAGCCTTGAGCAAGACAATCTCTCTCTGAGCCTCGGTTTCCTCATCTGTCAAATGGGTAATGGCACCCATCTCACAGGGCTGGGTGAGGATTAAATGGGATGCTTATCAGGACTACTGGCTTGAAGTAGGCATTCAATTATTCTTATGGCTATTGGGATTATACAGTGTTTGAAGGAAACAAGGAGACCCATCTGGCTAGAGCAGAATGAATATGCTGGAACCATGGGAGAAAAGGTTGAGAAGAGCAGTCTTGGCCAGGGGGAAGAGGCCTTGAATGCCAACCGAGGAACGTGGCCTTCATCTAGTGGATGCTGGGACCATTGAGGGTTGTGGATGGTACTCTTTTCCCTGGTCTCCGAACCTGGATCCTGAAGCCTCACCTTGACATCTCGGTGGGCAATGTTCCAGCTGTGCAGAAACTGGATAGCGGTGCCAATATCCCGCATGATCTCTGCAGCTTCTGCAAACAGAGACAGAGGAGAGGGTCACGGATGTCAGTCAAGGGTCAGGCAGCCTAGGGGGCCCCACCCCATCATCCCTCCTGGGAAAGCACAAGATGGTGCACTCCTCCCACCCAGGGCCCCCATCCCATACCCACACCCTGGTCACCCTAGTTTCCTCTGGGGATGCCCTCATCTCATCTGGGGCTCTTTCAGCAGGCCTGGGCTACCTCTCCCCAGCTCAACTGTTGGTTGGCACCAAGAGGCATGGAGTCCTCCATCCCAAGGCCATGGAGAGCCCACCTCTGACAAGGTGTCACAGACTCACAGAACCCCTTGGGAGATAAACACTCTGTCCCACCCTCTCTTATTCAGCTGGGGAAACTGAGGCACAGAGAGGAGCAGGGCCTTGCCCAGCATCACAAAGAAACTCTGTGTGAGCCATCTCAGCCCAAATCCCCAGTGCAGCTGCACGTACACACCTCTCTCAGTGAAAGCTTGGTCGCCACGCTCCTGAATCCTGCTGAACAACTCACCGCCTTCCATGCTATTAGAGAAAGTGGGCAGGGAGGAGGAGAATCAGGCATCAACCTGCCCCTGCCCCGAGTCATGGGCCCAGGCCTCCAGCCCTGCTGCTCTTCTGGGGAACGGTCACCTTCAGCCTCCCTGTGCCTTGCAGAGCCTGGTGCATGGTGGGCTGTTGGCTTGGGTGGGTTGAACTCAACTCTTAGAACTAGGGATCTTAACCAAGGAGCACCTGTGTTCCCAGGGGCACTGCCCCTACCTGGCAGCCCCACCCTCATCCAGATTTCCCCAAGTGAGGAAGGAGATGTCAGTTATCATCATCATGGCCACTGTTTTCTGAGCACCTACTGTGTGCTGTGCCCTGGGCAAACCCTTTTTGTGCACTGCTGTGTAATCCTGGGCTGGTCCCTTCATCTCTCAGTGCCTCACCTTCCTCTTCTGTAAAACAGGGATTATAGCACCAGCCTCACAGAGTTGTGAAGATTGATTCAGCAATACACATAGAGCACTTAGAATGAACAGGGTGAATGCTACATTAAGATCTCCCTCCACATTTTACATGGGAGTTACAGCGATTCAGAGAGGTTAGCAGTTGCCCAAGGTCACACAGCTAGTGGGTGGCAGAGCCAGGATCTGAACCCCAAATCTGACTCAAGAGCTGCTACCCTGTGGTGTGAGGGGGAACTTTAAAGGCAGACAGGGAGGAGCTGGAGGCCAAGACACAGGGCCCAGGGTCTGAGGAAGGTTAGGGTTGAGCCACAGTGCTTGTGGGAGAAGCCCAGGGTGGAGGAAGCCGCTGGCTCCTGGATCTAGGCCCTGATCACCCAGCACCTGGTAGGGCCGTGGGAGCACCAATCCAGGTGGGAAGGAGAAAGCTGAGAGGACAGTGTACTTCTCACTCTTCCCCACATCTCTCCCCAACCCCCTACATTCAACTCTTCCAGCCCCTCCTCACAGAGTGGAAATCATACCCAGGGAGGCCACATTAGAGCCCCTGTGGATTTCTTCCCACCCTTGCAGGAAGGCCCTTGTGGCCAGCTGTGCAGGTCCACGACCCTTCAGAGGCTGGGGGGGCCTCCCGGAGATGCTATCTGAAGAACAGAGACAGCTCCTAAAGAATGGCGGGAGCCTGGGGGCCACAGGGGTATAATGAGGCGCTGAGGCAGGGTGGGCCAGCATACCATTCCATGACGACGAGGAGACAGCGTCTGTTGTGATGCATGTTCTCATACACATCCAGGATGCGCACAATGTGGGGGCCGCCCGAGGCTTGCCAGTGGTGGTCCACCTCCTGCCGGGCCTTGGGGCTGTCATACAGGAGCTGAGGGCAGGTAGGCACAGAAAGTGTCAGGCCTAAAATCCACTTCCCCTACTGGAGCCACGCAGTAGTGCCACTGCCCTCACTTTGCAGACAAGGACACGTAACCTCAGAGAGGCCTGTGACCTGCCTAAGGTCCCCCAGTTTATGAAGGGCAAAATGAGGATTCAAATCCAGGTTTTCCTGATTGGTGATCCAATGAGCCTCTGGACTTGATTGAGGGTCAGCTTCAAGCAGCTTAGCTGGTAGCTCAGGAAGCCCTGGAAAGTAGCTCAAAGCTTGGAAGGGCTCAGAGGCCAGAGAAGCCCCTGCCTCCCTTCTTGGGGACAGCAATTGAGGTGGAAATTGAGTGGACTTCGTAGAAAAATCACACATCACCTGTGAGACCCAGGCCAGGAGCCACACATCCCCAGAGCCTCATTTTTACAGTGAGATGGCATGAGGGTTGTGGACCAGAGGTAGAGGTTGGCAGCAAGGAGGATCCTGCTCGAGGGAAGTGACCGCCTGGTGGGGTGAGGTCTGGGCTTGGAGCTAAATTCCTCCAATGACTCACTGTGACCTCAAGCAAACATTCATGGCTCCAAGCCACAGCCCACAACTCTGTAAAATGGAGTAATAATAGTCATCCCCACAGGATGCATCACATCAAGGCAGGCAGCACGTGGGTGGGCGTCAGGATCCTTGTTCAGGTTAACTCAGCCCTGGGCTGTGGCTGTCAACCTTACGGCCAATCACCGGAAATGAGCAAGACCCTGAAGTGGCCATGCTCAGAGGAGGTGTAGGGGGTGGAGAAGTCAGCCTGCAGGGTGAGGTGGCCCAGAATGGGGAGAGCAGGGACAAGCCATCCCCCGCGTAAGGCTGCTCACATTTGCTTCCTGGCTGAACAGGGCTGAAGACCAGGGTTGGAACCCAAGATAGGCTCAGACCAGCTCCATCTTGCTCAGTACCCGCCAGACCCTGGGCCACCCTGGGCCTTGCTTTCTTCTTCCGCAGGATGGTTTCCCCTCTGCCAGGGCATGTGTGGGCAGGCTCTGGGACCAAGCTCCCTAGGCAAAGATCAACTGGGGTGGAAACGAAGGCAGTGGGTCCCTGCATCTGCTTGCCCCTTGGTCTCTGGAGCTTGATCCTAGTGTGGGGTGCAAGGAGCTGGGCAAGCCCCTCCACCAGCTCCGGGGTTCCTTCTCCACTAAACAGTCCAGAATTGGGGTGTGCATGGAGACGGCTGTAGGCAGACACTCCCAGCCTGGAAACCATGGATCCCTTGCTCATGCTGCCTTTGCCTCCTCTGTTCTGCCCACACAGCTCCCATGTACCGGCTTCTTACTTAACAGCACTGTGGGTAGAGGCTTGGTCACCCCCACTCACCACATCAGCTCCCCCCACCACACTGTGTCCTGAGGTGACTCAAGCCAGGGGCACCTCAGGCTTTAGCCACAAGACCAAAGATGCACCATCCTCCCTCCCTGCTCTGTCCTCTCTGCACCCCTTCTCTGCTTGGCCTCCTAACACTTCTCCCTGCCTCCTGCCACCTCTTCCCTAGCCCACCAGGGCCCCCAGGCAGGCTCCTGGACCCTCTCCTCACTCTGCCCTGCTTCTGGTACCCAGCCCCGGTACCAGGGTCCTCTCTCTTCTCTCCTAAAATCCCAAGCTCACAGCTGAAATGCTTTCGGTGGGGTCCTCAGCCCTACCTCTTTCTCTCTGGTCCTTCACTACCTATCCCCACCCCCACTCTAAATCGCCAGCCCTAGTGCTCCAAATAAAGGCCACCTCCTTGCCTGGCATCCAGAGCTTGTCTTCCTCTCCCAGCTCATTTCCTGCTACCCTGGCCCCAGAGCACTTGATTCTGGTCAGAATGATGTATGTTCTGATTCCAAACAGGCCTCACTCTCTGCCTACGCCAGGTGCACTCTTGCTCCATCTCCTCTACTGGGCCAACTCCCTTTTTCTGAGGAAGGTTCTGGTGTCAGTTCAGATGTCTCCTCCTCTGGAAAGTGCTCCCAGCACCTCCCTCAGTGGTTTTTGCCTCTGTACCTCCACCAGCCTGGAAGCAGCTTGAAGGTACAGACAGGTCAGGATTACCTGGGAGTCCCCGGCTGGGGTCTGGCAGAAGACACTGGGCTCCTGAACAAATGAAGGATGGGATGATGGGCATGGGGCTGGAAGGAGACGGGGGTGTGAGAGGGAAGGGAGGAGGAAGATGGATGGCCTGAGCCTGCACCCTGTGCTTCGCTGAGGAGGAGAAGCAGGTGGAGCTGTCCTGAGCTGGAGCCTCTCAATGCCTCCCACCCTACTCAGTCCATATTTAGGATCCCATTTACCACATGGATTAAAATAGTCCTTCTCTGAGTGCCAAGGCCCTGAGAACAGGCACAGGGGTGGGGAGAGAACTGCCCCTAGAAAACACAATAAATGCCTCCAGGTCTCTCTAAAGGGGAGATTACAGAGCCCTGCACCTGGGCCCACCCAGGGCCAGCTGCCAAGAAACCTCCAGGGCTGTCTCTCTTAATCTCTCAGGGTGACCTTGAGTGCAGCCCCAAACCTCTTAGAGGCTCAGTGTTCTCATCTTTCTTCCCCCTTGCCAAAGTCTTCTCCTCTCCTAGGAGTATCCCCAAAGACACCTCCTCTCAGAAGCCCTCCCTGAAAATATGTCTAAAGAGGACCTCGAGGGTCCTTATTCTCCCTTCATCCTTTATTTTTCTTTCTTTCTATATATGCTTTTTTATTGAGGTATACTTTACATACACAGATCTCAAGAGTCTAGTTCAATGAATTTTGACAGTTGCATACACCCTGTGACCCACACCCCCATCAAGACAGAAAATGTTGCCAGCTTCCCAGAAAGCTCCCGCATCATCACCCTTTTTTCCTCCCTCCTGTGCATCACTTGCTCACGACCTACAATTAACTTGTTCCTTTGATAACTCTTTAAAAAAACACACACACATATAGACGTTACACTTTCAATATGCCTGGCTCTGTTCTGAGCACTTGAGAAACATTAGGAGGAAGGGACTTTATTACCACCATTCTTTAGCTGAGGAACTGAGGCACAGCGAGGTGAAATAACAGGCCCCAGATCATGCAGCCGTTTCCCCAGTCAGGCTGGCATTGTGCTGCCTCTGGCCTCAGACTGTGGGCCCCCAAGGGCAGGGCCAGTCTGCCTGGTCACCTCTGGGTCCCAGTACTGGCACAGAGCACTGGCTCAGATAATATCTGTAGATTTCATGAACAAATCTATAAAGTGGGGATAAAGGGAAGAAACCCTCACAACCCATCATGAGGAGAGAACAAGATTAAATTGAGGACCCAGGAAGGCTCAACAAATGAAAGACATGACAACCTGGACAGACTTCCTCCCCACTGTACCTAACCTACCCTCTCTGGTGAACTTTACCTCCTCTTCCAAGGAGCCCATCCTGACTCCTCCAGCCCACAAGGCCACTGCTACAAGTTGGCTTCATTCATGCAAGTATATGAGGCTTCACTATCCTTCACGAAAGGTGTCCCCAAGCAAGAGCCCCGTCTTCCCAGGCATGGGAATGAGTACAGGGCTAAGAGACAGGAGCCCCAGGTCCTACTCTTATTCTCAGCGTGACCTGGGGCTGGTCTTTTGCCTCTCTGTGTCTCTGTTTCCCTTGTGTTAAGATGCAGGGCTTGGGCTAGACTGGGGGGGATGGGAACCACAGGGAGGACCTCTGGTCAGGGGCTCCTTGCAAAGTGGGGTCAGTAGCCCCACTCCCACAGCACTGTCCCCATGGAGCAGCCTCTGGTCTCCACTGACCCCATATTCAAATGCCTGAAGCTGCTGGGGGCCACCCGGTATCTTGGTCCCCAGCCACAGCTGGGAAGAAAAGAAGATGGGGTGGCCTTCTGACAATGCAACATACCCGTACCCCGTCCCCACTCCCATCCTACATCCCCTGAGCCCCCCAGGGGTCCACCAAAGCTGGAGGGCCTGCGATGGCTCCTGGACAGCTCCACAGCCCCAGCTACTGCCCAGCAGGCTCCCTTATATGCCTGTGAGACGGAACCCTGGCTTCCTCCTAAGGGAGGGCTCCCAGCTCTCCTTGAGTTGTGGGCCCCCACTGAAGTTACACAAGCATCGAATTTGAGACCATATTTCTTTGATCAAATGACAATGCTCTAGCCTCAGTCTTTGATTATGTGGTTTCCACCTCTCCCTTCTCCCCTTACTCTCCTTTGCCAAATTCTCTCACCTACCCCCAGAGCCCGTAGCCAGAGAGCCGAGACCCCTGCCAACCCCACCAGACAGTGGACCCCAGCAAAGGTTGAGGGCAGAGGGGCCCACGCCCCTCCAGCTCTCCAGGTGGAATGGGAGCCTCAGAACTGGCCAGGCCTCCTCCCTATCTCCACGCTGTGTCCCTTTCCACCCAAGCACAGGGTTTACATGTAGGTGGAGGAACTCTTGAGTTCAGGAGCTGGGAAAACAACAGCAGCATTTGACTGTTTGGAAAACAATTTACAGTTTACAAAACACTCTTTTCCCTTATCTCATGGGAATGCTGGTGCCACCCTGTGAGGCAAGCAGGGCGGGGACCATCAGCCCCAATTTATAGAGTGAGGAAAATGAGGCTCTGGAGGATGAAGTCATTGCCCTGGGGTCACCAGGCTGGAGTAAGGTAAGGCTGGACAGGGAGGAGAACAGGACTCCTGAGAGAGCATCCAGACAACCCCTCCCTGAGGGGAAATGAGAGGACGGGGTGGCCCCGAGTCAGAGAGGCACTGGCCAAAACTACTACTTGCAAGACTTGGGAAACTTGTTCTGAAATAAATGTGTGCATAGGTGCATGGGTGTGTGCATGAGCAGGGATGTGAGTAGGTGTGTGTGTGTGTATGCATGGAAACATCGGTAAATGTACATGAGTACGTGCACATAAGGGGTGTGTGCGTGGGCGTGTACGGGTGTATGTGGTATGGGGCTGGGAAATGTGTGTCAGTGTGTGGGCCATGGTATGTTTGTGTCTCTAGACTCTGTGATGTTGATTTTGATCCCCTCAGAGAATAAGGCCCATCCATCTGTCCATTTATTTGTCCAATATTTTCTATTTCTCTGAAGTGCCAAGCAGAGAACTGGGCACAGAGAGGTGCCCAAGAAAGACTGGGGATCTTGCTGCTACAACTCAACCTGTGACAGCCTTTTCTGGGCAGGTGACCAAGCCTAGACCCTCTGCTCAGACCTCCTCTCCCACTGAGGCCCCATCTCCACTGCAGGAGCCATCACCTCACATTGCCCAGAGCTGTAAAAGTACTCTGTCTGCCTTCCTAGAGCATCAAACAGAGCTGGGATGTCTGCAGTGACTCTGTAAGACACAGCCTTGGGACCAGCCCCCAACACCCTTCTTCACCCTTCTTCCCAGGCCCACATGCCCACCCACACAGCCAGCGTCCACATCCAGCTCACCCCAGGATGAGCTGTTTTCAAGTAAGTGTTCACAGTACCTGTCTCTCTCTCACACACACACACACACATACACACGAGGCCCCAAGGCCCCGGGCTGGACAAGCAGCCTCTCCCACTCCATCCCAACCTCCACATTCCCAGCCAATGAACCTACAGCCCAGGCCAAACTGCTGTGGCCTGTGCCGGAACACCCACTCCTTCCAGGGGAAGACAGCTGGTTTATAATCTCTCCCATCAGTGAGGCAGCAGCAAATTAAAAAATATGAACTCTGGATTTCATGACAGCCCACAGCTCAAGAGACATTATTAACCCTACAGCAAAGGGAACCTCATGGAGGCCAGGGATCCACTTCCTCTCACTGCTCTGTGGGCCACTAAAGTCCCATTATTTCCACTTTCTTGGGATTCCAGCTTGGTTTGATGCCAGAGGATAGAGAGGAGAGAGGCAGGAAGGACTGCTGTGTCCCCCAACACCTTCTCTCCCACCCTGCGGTCTCACCCCAGCCTCAGGCAAGGGCAGGCTGGAACACTCAGGAGCTGCATCTCCGGGCTGTCAATTACACCAGTTACACACGCTCAGCGCCAAACACTCAGGCAGTAGAACTGAACAGAATATTATGGGAAAATCTAGGTTTGCGACTCATTTTTTTCACTGTGGAGAACCCCAATTCTCTACAGAGGGAAGTTATAGATGAGAAAAAGCACTTTGAATTTACTAAACTCCCTCCTTGTTAAGAGTTTTTCAACTCAGCCATATCTGAGGTCCCTTCTGGCTCCCAGTTCTGTAATTATTTGGGATTATTTTCCCATGGGAACATATCTCTAATTTTATGAGAGACACCGCTGGAAGAGCAGGATTCATTTTACAGCCAGCTGTTGAGACCACCCTGCCTTGTGCTGTGAGCAGCAGGTGGTTATTAATACTCTGCACCCTTGCCCCTGGCCAGCTAGTGGGACCCTTGCTGGCTGCTTTGCCTACTTAGAGCAGAGGCCATAGCCTCGGGATGGGGTGGTAGAGACTGACCTCTAGTTCAGGGTTTGAAGCAGGAGTTTCCTTTTTAAGGCCTCAGTATCTTCCTTATAAACCCAGACTCATCCCCCCGTCACTGACTTCACCCTCTCCCTCCCCACAAGGGCACCAATGCTATTTGGAGAGTTGCTGGTCATGTCAAATCTAACTTTTTAGCCCTAGTTTCAAATTAGAGCCTCAGACATGTGCCATTATTCTCTCGTGCACTAATTTCCCCAGCTTTCGCAGCTCATTAAGAGAGCTAACGGAACCGATTTTGCAGCTATGGATTAGTTGGCCCCATGCCAGATCAGACCTCGCTTCGTTAAGTTCTGGCCATATCCTGTCCTCCGTCTCACCCTGTCTGTTCACTTCTCCTCCTCAGCAGCTTAAGTTCCAGGGAGGTCGGCTCACATGATCTACTGACCCCAAATGCCCAGGCCCCAGCTGAACGCCTAAGGACTGACGGAGTCAGGACAGGGATAGCACACCCTTAATAACAACCGTCCCTCCCTGGTGCTTGGCCAGTGCTGTGTTGGCCACAGTGCTTGGTCACAGATACGGCCTCACTCAGTACTCATCACATCCTGAGAAGAACCAGCATCATCCTTTTCCTGTGGGGAGCCTGTGACTCCGAGAGGTTAAGTGACTTGCTCAAAGTCACATAGCTGGGTAGTGAGAGCCAAAACTTAGATCCAGACCTGTTGGCTTCTAGGCAGTGAGGGCGATGCAGGCGGCTGCTTCGTTCCTGTCATGTGTGGAGCTTGGCCCCACAGCCCTGGGGCTAGATCAGGCTCTGCCCCTTGGCGGTCATTACAACGGTGGTGGATGTTCACAGAGCCCCTGCCATCTGCCAGGCATGTTACACACCTGTTAGCTCTTGCCCTTCAAAAAGGGCATTACTGGGGCTTCCCTGGTGGCGCAGTGGTTGAGAGTTCGCCTGCCGATGCAGGGCACGCAGGTTCGTGCCCCGGTCCAGGAAGATCCCACATGTCATGGAGAGGCTGGGCCCGTGAGCCATGGACGCTGAGCCTGTGCGTCCGGAGCCTGTGCTCCGCAACGCGAGAGGCCACAACAGTGAGAGGCCCACGTACCTCAAAAAAAAAAAAAAAAAAAAAAAAGGGCCTCACTGACCATCACTTTCAGCTTAGAAGACTAAGACTCAAGGATATTCTATAGCTTCTCTGGGTCACATGGTTCACACATGGCCACCTCTGAGTCCAGGAGTCCTTTGGACACCAGGATTCAACCCTCATGCCCAGGGAGGACTGCACATTTTACAGATGTCTTCCTGACCCCTATAAACATTTACTGGCCCTGCCTGGGGGCCAGGCCTGGAGCTGCGGCTAGGAATGCTGCCACAGGCACTCCATACTCAAGGATTTGGGGGTCTATGGATGAGATACTGCCGATTAGGATGCCTGATGAGGATGTAGGCCCTAGGGAATTGCGCCTGGCTCCTTCTCTTCCCTTCTCCTTTCTTTCCAGATCCAGAACCTGGCAGAGCAGGCAAGATGGGGAAGGCCAGCCCCGGGAAGAAGGAGGGTCCCCAAACAGCTGCTCCCATTCCAGGCCAAGGGTGGGGTACCTGATGGCTGGGGCAGGGGTGGGGGGACCAGGAGGAAGTGGCTGACTGGCTGGGAGCCTCCCTAATCACCTCCCGCCAGAGTCCTGGGAGGGGAGGAAGTGGCTGGGGCTCTAGGCCCAATGTCTTTCCAGGAAGCTCTGCCAGCAGGAGAGCCAACACGCATTTTGAAATTGTCAAATCTCAGGAACACAAGAACTCCTTCAATTTGCTAAATTTTGGTGGCCTCTGTTTGTCTGCTTCCTCCCAGCCCCAGAAAACGTGGAAACAAAGGCAGAAGTGCCAGGTCTGGGGAGGAATAGGGATGAGAGGGGGAGGGGAAGAATGCTTCCAGAAAGAGGGAGCTAAGCTAGGCTCCCAGGCAGGGAAGGAGAGGACCAGTGGGAACACGAGTGCTAGCTGGAGCAGGCCCAGGTCCCAGTGCCCCAGGCCAGGGTCCATGCACTATGAAAGACCAGTTGTGGCCACAGGGCTCTGGGTCAGACAGACCTGCGTGCCAGATGCAGAGGCCAGTTCCATCCTCCACTCACCTGTGGCTTTGGGCAGGCCATTCAACCTCTCTGAGCCTCACTGGCCCAATCTGGAAAATGGGGATAGTGACAGTACTCATGTTCCCAGGTGGCCACGAGGACAGAATGAGAACACACAGAGAGCTCAGATTAGCACAGTGCCAAGTGCACACTGAGTGGAAATGGGCTTTGAGGTTTGCTTGGCTTCAGGATTCCCCTGGGTCTTGCCCTGAGGTGGTCTCACACTCTTCACCTCCCTATTCTCCAGAATTTGGGGAAATTCAGGTGCAGCCTCTGGGACCCAGGGAGGCAGACTCCCTCCAAGCCAGCAGGTCACAGAAATGGTCTCAGATCCTGAGAGGGAGGCCAAGAATCAAGTCTATGGAGGGCTTCCCTGGTGGCGCAGTGGTTGAGAGTCTGCCTGCCGATGCAGGGGACACGGGTTCATGCCCCGGTCCGGGAAGATCCCACATGCCGCGGAGCGGCTGGGCCCGTGAGCCATGGCCGCTGAGCCTGCGCGTCCGGAGCCTGTGCTCCGCAACGGGAGAGGCCACAACAGTGAGAGGCCCGCGTACTGCAAAAAAAAAAAAAAAAAAAAAAAGTCTATGGATACCGATGCTATGAAAGGCTCAGTGAGGAGGGGCAGACCCTCCAGGGTGGGAAGATCATGGCTAATCTCAGGGGAGGGACCCTGGGGCATGGGAAGCAAGGCTGAGAGCTAGGGACCTAAGTCAGGGAACTAACCCAGCCCTCAGCTTTGGCAGACTGGAGGAGAGGGCACATCCCCACTCTCCCAGGTGGCAAACACCTTTACATCCTCAACTCCTCCATGCATCCTTTTGGGCAATGTCCCCTTCTGCAAAGTGTGTGGTGACCTTGGACCTGTCCCCTAATATCTCCCTGAGCCCCAGTTCCTCATCTGTGAAATGGATATGCACTCTCCTCACCCATGGCAACGAAGGGAGGGGGGCAGCCAGGTCTGAGACTATCGGCACCTGCTTTACAGGCAGGGAAAGAGGCCCAGAAAGAGCTACAACCTCCTCCCCCTCCCGGAGGTTACACAGTGTGTAAGTAGCAGGATCAACTCCCTCTGCCCCAGGCAGGTGCCAGATCCCAGCATCCCACCCACAGCCTTCCCACAGGGGGCTGAGGAGAGGCCACACAGGTGCCTTGCGAGCCCCCTGAGTGCATACTCAGAGGGTCCAGCTTCTATTATCATCTAACTTCTTAGAGGAAAAAAGGATTTTTCTGTCAAAATCAGCTACATAATTGGTGAAATGTTACCCTGGTTCTATTTCTTCTGTGACAGTGTAAAAAGAAGACATCTTCCTCATAAGACTGGACAATTTTTAGCAAACGTAAGTGTTTTATTCTAATCTCAAAAATGTCTCTTCAATGGTCCCTCCTCATGAGGAGACCCCACCTTGGCCACAGAGTCTGTGCCCCCAACTGGCCAGTTGTGCTGCAGTGACGCCCGCATAGCCCGCGCAGGGCGACAGAGGACAGGCAGCGACCAGGGCGAGTGAGGTCATGCCCAGGCGACCCCTGCTGAGGCACCCAGCTTGCCATGCCTGTGGTCAGCTCTGGAGAGGGGACCCAACACACTCTAGCTCTCAGAAGAATGACAGCTGGTCTCTTTCCCCTGGAGGAGACGTTACAAAGATGACAAAGGAATAAGAAGTGGCGGGGGGGTGGGAGGATGGACCACACCACCCCCAGAGACGTGGTGCAGAGACCCTTAGGAACCTTCTGACTCCACCCTCAGACCTGCTCTTCCCAAAGCCAATTTCATATCTGCTCTGCATCTCTCCCGCTTCCCTTGGCTTCATCCACGTCCCCGCAGCTCCCCACACAGGCCTGGGTGAGCACCGGCAGCCATCGCCCTACTCAGGCTCCTCCCAGGGGAGGCAGGGAAACTGGCTGCCCAAGCTTCCGGCAGACCTTGGCCCCTGGTCCCTTTCTCTCTCCTGCCCCTGTTCAGCTAGAAGGCTCCCAGGCCTCTGACACCCAGCTGGCTCCTGGGAAAATCTCGTCTCTGGAGCCGTAGCTGTGAGGAAGAGGAAGTGGAAGAGGGAGGAAGGCCCCACCCTCTGGGAGACCAGGATGGCAGCCAGCCAGCACTGAGGGACACTCCGGCCATGGGAATGGACTGCAGTGACTCACCCTCACTCTCTCAGGCCTTTCTAGGGTAAGGACACACCCTGGTACAGGCTCGGCTGACTCAAGGATTGAACCAGCCATAGAGCGCAGTGCAGAGGGGTCTTCAAACCTGAGTCATAACCCCCTGAGCTCCTGTCCCTAGCAGAGCACATACCCTGCTGGTGGTATCACCAAAGATGACCAGGTTCCCCTGGCAATACCATTGCTAGCTGGCTCAGGAGAGGCATCTCGGGGCACCCTCTAGTCAGCCTCCGTGCTGCCTGTCCTCTTGCAAGAGCGGCCCCAGCAGCGAGCAAGGGGGGCCCCACCACCTGCCTGCTTGCTTGGCACTGCCCACAGTCCTGCCCACCCAGAGGGTCTTCACAGCCAGAAGGGGGCGCCCTTGTCAAACAGAGCGCCCAGCCCCTCATCTTACAGAGGGGCAGACTGGCCTGGGAGAGGGGCCCAGCTCCTGATACCCACTGAGCCTGGCACACAGGGAAGGATGGCTGAGAGCCACCATCTGGCTGCCAGACAGGCCAGGGTTCCGGGGTTACTTCGCCTTCATGAATCTCAGTCTCTGCATCCATGACATGGGGGTGATCACAACCCATCCTTAAGAGTCTGCTGTGCTTGTGTTTAGCATGTCGGAAGCATTCAAGGGATAAGTGGGTGCTCTTATCCCCATCCCCACCCCCTATGCTGCTGCCTGCCAGAGGGCATGGAGAGCACCGGCCAGTCCCTCTGACACATCCTGAGAAGGGGGCTTGTTTATGTTGGGGAAACAGCTAGGGAACAAGCTATGAGCCCTTAGAGGCTGAACCCTTAGGAATGGGGCGATGAATGTGGCCGGTCAAGGCTCTGATCCTTCACGTTGAAAACAGACTGCGAGTTTTGCTGAGGTGGGGGTGAGGGCAGGTGCAGGGTGCAGGCTAAAGAGCCAGCTGCTCTGGGGTGCTTCTCCCAGCTAGTGCGGGGCAGCGCACAGTTGCACAGGCTGCACCTCGCATCTCAAGTCCTCCTAGCCCCTCTGCAGGCTCCTTCAGCTGGCTCCAGCCCCTTCTCTCCCCAACCTCAGCCCAGGAATCCTTGGGAGTCACAGTGCTCCTGGTCCTGCACCATTGTCCCAAGCAAAAGGCTCAGACCATTGAGCCGTAAAAGGAGACCCACAGGCAGAGGCCACAGGCAAGGCTGACCTCCCACACTCCACAGGAGGATGCCTCAGGTTACAGGCTTGGCCCAGATGCTCCTGACTCCACTGCTCTGGTAGCAAACGCAGCCAGCAGCTGGTCGAGGCCAGGAGCAGGAGGAAACACTGTGAGCGGCATGGGCGCGGCAGTGCTCCTTCCTGTCCTACCCCCACCCTGTCCCTAGGAGGTGGGGCAGACTTTCAGTGACGAGGATGAGTCCCGAACACCTGACCAGCCCCCATCTGTCCTCTGCCTGCCCGAAACCCACAAGACAGAGTGGCAGGGCCCGAGAGGGGAGGGACGGAGTGAGAGCAGGAGAAACAGAGATGGGAAAGAAGAAAGGAGAGGGACAAGGAGGCAAAGAAGACCGAAAAGGGAGAGCAGCACAAAGAGAAAGTAGCAAGGACAAAGGCCTAGTCTAAAGAAAAGGGCAATCCTAATCCCAAACCCGCAAATAAACCCCAAATCAATTTTCTCAGTGTCTCTGGTCTGTCCAGCGCTGAAAAGGCCTCCTGAGGCTCCCTGTTCCCACAAACAACCGGCTGCCTGCCGCCTGGTACTCCAGCCCTAAACACACCCCCACGGTTCCCACAGAGCAGAATTTTAATCACAATTACACTGGCCCTAATCTACTTAGTTCCAAAAGGGCTGGGGGGCGGGGGGTGGTGGTGGTTTCTTTCACACCATTCTTTCCAACCCTGCGAGGAGCTGGCTTCCCCAGGTGCAGGGTGAGCCCAAGTGAGTCCTCATGAAGGCCAATAATGTGCCACCAAAAAATGCACCCAGGCCGCCCCAAAGGAGAGCTCTGCCCTCTCACAGTGCCTGCAGGCCCCAGCTGTCTCACAGCAGGAACCTGGGGATAGTTAGCTACCAAGACTGAATCCTGCTTCCCACCACATATTCAAACCCTGCGTTCAACGGCACCCCAAAGACGATGGTTTTGCAAAAAATTCCGAAACTGCCTTTTTCCAAGGTTACTTGGGGAGAAAGTAGCAGAAAGGACTTCAAGCCCAGAGCCCTGCTCCTCTCTCAACCCCAGGCAGCCTCTCATGTGGAGCCACACAAGACCTCGAACAGGTGGGAGGGAGGGCAGCAGAACCAAAGTTCTCCCGGGAAAACATGGGAGCCTGTGGGAGCCCACTGGAGCGGTGGTCTCCCTGCCCTGAGAGCAGTAGACCCACTTATCCAGGTAGGGCCTGGTGCGCACTTTTACAGCACAGATGTGTGGGGAAGGCGCCCTCGTCTAGGTATAACCACCGTCCCCAGCTCTTGCCTGGTGGCCTTCACCTATGGACACGTGGCAGCCAGTTGCCAGGCTGGGACCAAAGAAGGCTGGGGGGCTGCACAGCCAGATGCTCCACCTGCTGCACCCTCTCAGGGGCCTCCCATGATGGTGTCCCAAGGAGGCCCTGGGAGAGGAAGACGAGGGATCCAAGTAGAAAACCAGCTTCCCCAAGTGCAAACCTGGGGAACAGGCAGAGACAGAACAGACCTCTATTGCCGTGGAGACCAGGCCCTGAGCTGAACAACAGCCCAAGTGACCCAGAAGCCCCTACAGCACCCCTGGCAATAGTACTCCACAAGGGTCCCAGTGATGCTGTGAAAGAAAGCTCTGGGAGAAGGAGGGAGGATTTTTGCCCACCTAGTGACGGAGGGCACCAAAGACAGACAGAGGCGTCTGGTGGGATGAGGTATGAATCTCAGTGGTGGGCAAATGGAGAGGGAGAGTCACCGCTGACCACTTCCCCCCATCCTTTAAACCCTACGTTAATGCCTCTTTTTCCACAGGGCCCTTTGGTCTCTCCACGGCTCCCCAGAGTTTGTCAGGGCCTGGACACCAGCCCTGCTGAGATTAGCCACATCCTACCAGGACACAAGACTGGGAGTGGGGAAGTGGTACTCCACAACAAGTGCTGAACTGTACAAACCAGGCATGCTGTCACATACACCCAGTGCCCTCCTCTGTCATCCACATCCTTCTCAGACCAGAGGCCTGCATTAAAGCTGGCAACCTCTTCCAGGAAACCTCCCCTGGCTGGCCCAGTCCTGACAGTTTCCTCTTGCCCACTCACCAACCTGACTTCCTGCCTGTGGCACCCTGGACTTCGCTGGGCTGGGCTTGTCTGAGACTCACAAGGCTTGAGATGAACCATATACCCTTTCTGAGGCAGTCCCACAGCCATCATGGTCCCTGTGCACTGGTCTTGCAGGACCACCACCTGTCCACTTACAGGCATAGAGTCCTGTATAGTGAGGAGAGCTGGGGAGATACAGACAAACACCAGCAGTATCACCTGGGGGCCAGTGGAGTCATGGAGGACGTTGCTACCATCTTCCCAGGAGCCAAGCCTCAAAGACCCTCCCATGTCCCCGTAGACTTGCATGAGGCATGAGGTGACTTTGGTGCTAAGACTCTGGCATCAAACTGCCTGGATTCACGTCCCAGCCCTGCCACTCACCAGCTATACACCTTGGGCAAGTCGTTTACCTCTCTGAATATCAGTGTCTTCATCCATAAAATGGGAATGAAAAGAGTTAGGGAAGATAACATGTATCGTGCACTGGGACAGGGCCTGCCAGACAGAACGCTCTGCAAAACTATTAGCCATTCACAAGAATATTAGACTCCATACCACCAAGGCCTGAAGCTGGAGAGATGGCATTAGTTCCTGGGGGGTGGGGGTGGGAAGAAGACTCTGGAAGTCCCAACAAAGGGGATCCTGACAGTAGGCTACGAGCACAGCTTCTAAAGCTGCGAGCGAGGCCAGCTGGGCAGGATGTGAAGCATATCTGAACAATCCTCCGCTGCCCCAAAATCTCACTATTTGCATTTTGTAGAGTTTGATGCTCTCCTTAGGATCCTCATTTAAAAAGCAAGTTGCCCACTCCTGGCAATTAAAAAGGCTCTACTCGAGTGTCGAGTGTCATAGTGCTTGAATTCCTCAGATTCTTTCCTTTCAGGAGAGGGGCAGCCTGAAGAGATGCTTGGGTACAGTAAAACCACTACTGGGGACTCCATTGTACAAGGCCACCAGCCCTCCACATGCTTCCTGATTTGTTGACTCAGTAAACAAGAGGTCCTGCAGAGGCTGATCTGACCAGTCTGGAGACGGTAGGTGAAGGGGTAGCAGCTCCAAATGAGAAAGTACCTGGCCTGCCTGGCAGCCCCACCCAGCCTCAAATCCAGCTGACAGCACCAGCTCCAACAGGCCAGCCCCACCCATGGAGCAATGCAGGGATCTCCTGGGCATGTGGATCCAGCACCCCAACACTCTACTCTTTGACAAAGATGGGAAGATGAAGGCACTGGAAGCCCCAGGGGCCTCCAACATTTTTCAGCGGACCCAGAACCCAGAGAGCAGGGCTAGGAAAGACTCCCACTGCAGACCCCCTCAGTCTCCTCAAGGCTTTGTTTTTATTTATCTAAATACCACTGTCACTTCTGCCTCCCAGGAGGCCGAGGACCACAAGGCGGCTTGGCAGGAAGTCAGGAGAGGAGGGAATTCAGGCCTCTGCTATAATCCCCTATCCTAATCAAGCCACGTGACTTCTGACCACTAACTCCAGGTCCTGACTTTCATATATGGGATAAGGTTTGAGAGGCTGGGTGTCTAATGTGATGGGGTGGCTGTGTCCAGTTAGGAGTGAAAATAAGGGGTGTCAACCAGTTAGGCCTGAAAGGGGTCACAAGCAAGAGGTCAGTGGGAGACAGTCCCCTGCCCCAGATACTTGGCAGGCAGACCTCTAGTTCCTGCCAAAGGGACAGCAGAAGTGCTAAGGGTCGAATGGAGAGTGGAATGACGGCACTGGTGGCAGAAGCTGGCCTTGGGAGAGAGTTCCTGAGTATGAATGAGGCCAAGATGGACCAAGCCAGCGGTCAGGGGCTGAGGGAAAGGAGAAGAGGCCCAGCTCCCCAGGAAGGAGAAGCCTGCTTCTCTAGGGCCCCCAAAGAACAGCAACAGCTACAGGGCCATCGACCACAGCTCTTCCTGTTTTATGAGTGCCTGCTGTGTTCCAGGCTTTATGCTAAGCACTATCTACCACCCTAAGCAACAGGGCCAAGAGGACAGATATGGGAGAGGCCATGACACTAGGCCTAAACCAAGAATGGCAGAGATGGCCTGGACAAATCCAGACCACAAGACAAAGACGGGCCAGCCTGGTAACCTAGGACGTAGGTCCAGGGAAGCAGAAAGGCACAGGGCTAGGCAGAGGCAGAGAGAGGGCTAAGACCCATTCATGGACTGGCTGAGCTCCTGGGGCCCAAGCCAGGCCATGTGCTGAGGTCTCCTGGTCCTGGACCTCCTGGGCAGGGGGAAGAGGCTATAAGCATAAAGGTGCCACCTACCTTGTCAAGGCTAGAGCCATCACTCACAGTATAGGTACAATGTGCTAGAGATTGTGCTCATCCCATCTTGGAAGATGGTGAGGCCCTACCTAGCTGGGTGGGGACTTGGTCACTGGAGGGGGGTGGTTGGCAAGAACAGGAAAGTGCTGGGTGGGGGCACATCTAATCCATGTCCCCCTTGAGGGCTAACCTAGCACCAGGTCCTGAAGGTCCCAAGCCAATAGCCCTAGCCACACTCACCCATGAAGCCTAAAGGGGTACAGTAGGGGCATCTGTTCTAGGCCTGCCCCATTCCTAGTCCAGAACAGAGAGCACTGAGGCCATAGATTCAAGACGAGGTGCTTTGGAAGTTGTTGCAGACAGAAGTTCCCCCAAGTCACTTGTCAGACACACAGCACCTACGGGGAAAGGGCTAGGCCCAGGCCTGCTTAAAGCCAGTGCTGCCTGGGCCCATGAATTCCAGCCTCTCACTCCACCCCTGCCTCACTCACAGCATCTAGAGTACCACAGGGGGTGGTCAGAGCTCAGCCCTAGCTCACAAGGCCAAAACCTTGGTATTAAGAAGAGGCCTCTGTCGTCCCCTTGCCCACCCAGACTGCATCATGACCCTAGCAGGAGTGAAAGGGCTAAGATGGTGCTGAGGGAGAGAATGGAGACTCTCACTTCTCACTTCCTTAGCCCCATCTCCCCTCAGAAGAGCCTCCTTTTCCTTGAAGGACCCAGAGAATCCCCTGCCCGGGGCTCCAAAAGGGCCTCCCAACCCCACTCCACTGCTGGGTTCACAAGCAAAGAAGCTGTGCCTGAGACCCAGCCTCACCAGCCCTGCCCTAAGCATCTTCCAGACCCATCCTCATGATCCCCTCCAAGACCACCCTGGGGAGATGACCCCCTCTATCAGTCCTAGGGCCACTGGGAAAGACACAGGGAGCTGGGCCCAGGTCCCCTGCTCAGATACTTGCAGACTCTGTGCCCTAAATAACTCCTGTAGCCTCTCCAGGCCTGCACCAGGCCCTGTACCAATTACTCTACATGTATCATCTCATTCCAAGCTCACATCAACTCTCATCAACCCTTGAGCAGAGAAACCTGATTTCAAGCGTCCAAGACCTAGTCCAAGGTCATGGAGCTGGCAAATGCAGGCCAAAGATTAGAGCTACATCTGCAGGACTCTGTGCTTGGGCTCATAATTGCAATGTCTGTAAAATGAGGAGATCCTTAGCTGTATTCTAACCTCCAGGAGCCACTCTCCTTGCCATACTCTACCTATCCAGGTGGCCACTGGTACAGGCTGCAATTAAGTAAAGTTCTCAGTGATGACAGATTCAAGGGCTTCTAGGTACGGGTCAGGATTCTGGGCCCAGAACTATATGACCTAAGCCAGAACTACATGGCTAGATCAGCCACCTCCAGGACTCCCTGAGCTCCACATGTATCAGTGAGGTCTTAACCAGGCCTATAGGGAGCCTATGGTATGACGTGGCTAGATGGCTGGCTGCCCTCCGCCCAGGAAACAGGGTGGGTCAGAGCTGGAGCAGGGCCGCCCCCTCTCAACTTGGGCCTAGTGACTCATCTGGAGCCCATCAACAGCTTCCTGCCCACAGGTGCAGTGGGCGTCAGCCTTGCCCACCAGCAAGCCCCGGGAGGCTCCCACCACTCCAGCCTAGGCAGCAGGGGACCTCAAGAGAATGTAGCCCCACCCCAGGCTTTCGTGAGGACACAGCCTCAGGCAGAAAGAAACTCAGACCCATTCCAGTCAGAAGAGTTTCTCATGGAAGGAGCAGCCAAGCTGAGTGAGGGTCCCCCTTGGGCCCAAACTCATAGGCCCAGCCAGAAACCCAGAGCCAGGAGCCCCTCCTTCCCTGCTTCCGGGTACAGCAGGCTCTACCCACACTGACTCCACCCCTTGACCCCTTGCTCCCTGGGACACTCGGAGCTTAGCAAGGCTAAGCCTGTTTCCCCATCTGTAAAGCAGAGAGAACCAGGAGTCCAACCTTACAGAGGAGTAAGAAGATGAAATGCTGAGCATAAGAAGCTTAACAGGGGCCCTGGTCATATCCTGTACCCACAGGTCTTTGCTGTTGGGCCCTCCGGGTCACCCACGCGGCAGTGAGGGGTCACTGACCTTCAGGGCACACTTCTGCCCGGTGTGCCGGTGGAAGCACTCCAGCACCTTGCCGTTCACACCCAAGCCCAGCACCTGCTTGGACAACTGGTAGTCATCGGTCACTGCGTACTTCTTGGGCTCGCGCCGCCCCCCGAGGGCGGGAGTGCCGGCTAAGCAAGGTCCACAGGGTGCACCTGGTGGGGGCGCAGGGCCCCCCTGCTCCTCTGCTGTCTCGACATCCATGGCCCCCGCGGGGCGCTCAGAGGCGGCCCCAGCCTGGCGCGTCCGGGGCCACCTGGGAAAGAGAGGTAGAGTGAGTTCCGTTCAGACTTCTTCAGTACACCCCAGCCTTGGAGGCCCTGAGCCAGAGTGGGCTTCGGGTGGGGGACAGGGCTGGGAATGAGGAACGAACTGCCGGAGTGTACGGACCCGCGGCAGGGGGAGGTGGTCACGCAGCCGGGCACAGGCGAGTCCTGCCCGGCCACCTGTCAAGAAGGGAAAGGACCGCGAGGTCCCGGGAGTGGGAGGTGGAGGGGGCCCAGGGAGGGCGTACCTGGCGAGGGCGTACCTGACGGCAGCGCACCTGGCTGCAGCGCCGGTAAGGGGCAGGGGCGGCGGTCGCCGAAGCCCGCGGCCGCGAGCGCCCAGAGCTGAGAGTCACCCCGCCGCCTGCCCACGTGACTGCTCCCTCCCCCGCGCGTCCCCGGCTTGAGGCCGGGCTTGGTCAGCCTTAAAGGGCCAGGCGGGCCCTGGCAGGAAGGGGCGGGGCGGGGCGGGGCGGGGCGGGGCCCGCCTAGAGCTGAGGCAGAAATAGGGGGCGTGGCCTCTCAAGGGTGCAGAAACCTCCTAGGCTCCGCCAGCCTCCGGGGAGACCCCAGCGCTAGCGCAGCCGGGTTCTGCGTGGGCTGTGCGAGCCGCGAATTGTACCAGCCACCAAGGAAGTGGCAGCACAGGAAGTTTTGTTTTTCTTGGAGTCTCGGGTAGCCTCTTGCGTCGGGTGTTTTCTCTGCACGCTGCCAGGAGGCCCTCCAGTATAATCTGTAAGGCTTGCAACTTCCTTAGTGGTGGCCCACCGCCAGCGTATCTAAAGTCTTACTTTTTGCCAACAGGGCAAGAGTGAAATAGAATTTTGTTGTGATTCGTGTCTCTCTAGCTCCTGGTGGCTCTGCGCGTCTCTCTAGCACTGGCATCTCTACCCTTCTGTGCATCTCCTGCTCATATTCCCTTGGAATACAGCGTCCTAAGACCAGAAATCCTTTATTCCCCTTTGGTCAGATCCATCAACTTTTCACCTTATGTTTAGAGCTTTTGGTGTCATGTTTAAAAAGTCTCCTCCTCCCACCACAGTGACAGATATTCTTTATTAGCTAAGTGGTTTTCCCTTCCACATTTAGGTCTCTACTCTGAGCCCATCTTAGATTACCTTACGTATTTCGAACGGGTTTTCCCATCACAGACTGTTAACTCTTATTTCACAGATGAGGAAGCTGAGAACCCCCGAGAGGAAACAACTTGTCTAGAGCTGCACAGTGTGTGGCTGTCTCCTTGGACAAATCTGCACTACTCCTGCACTTCCCTCTCGCCCCACAGCCCCGAAAGAGGTGGCTCACTTGGGACAGGGAAGATGCGATTTGGGGCAGGATCCCTGTGCGGGCCTCTGCTGCCATCTACAGGCCACTAGCAGGACTGCAGGAACCGCGGCCTCTGTCCCACCCGTAGGTAACTAACTCCTCTGTATACCTAAGTATCCAAAGGTATCTTCTGGCTTCGGAATTGGGGCCCAGCGAGCTCCCTGCCCCTAAGCCCCAACACACACATGCATGTGGATGCACGGGCAGCAGCTCCAGGAGAACAGGCACCCTCTGTGTGCAGGCATTGAGCTGGATGAGGGTGTGAGGGGCTCTCCCCTCTCTCCTTGAGGCGACCTTCAAGCTACGAAGGTTCAGTAAAGCAGAAGCCCAGATGACACCCTCAACTAAGCGTACTGAGCCTTCTTTTGGACCAGACACTGGGTAGATGCTCCATCTGGGCACCCCATGATCGCACTGGGACTGGAGGAGGGAAGGCAGTACCAATCCGTGCAGCCTACACCAGACACACGAGTGACAAGCCCCGAGAGGTCAAGCGACCTGCCAGAAGTCAGTAGGTACCATGGCACAGCCCCTATCCCAACCCCCAAAGAACAACTCCAGGGCCCAGCTCTCACCCTCAAACTATGCCTTCCTCTCCTGTGCCTCCCTGCACCCCTCCCACATCCACATGTACACATTCTACACATGTTCACACACACGCAATCACACCTTTACACATGTGCACATAGGCACACAGAGATACACAGGCATACACATGCACACAACACACACATTTATGCCTAGCTGGAGCCAGGACTTCTGTCCTTGAGCCCCACCTGAGAATCTGATCCAAGATCTCAGAGCCTTGCAGGAAGCCCTGTGATCCAGAAGCTACCACTGCTTGAAGGCTTGGAGACTAGAGAAGGATTCACCTTCTCCTATGGAGACAACTGGTTTGAGCCAGATGAACCCAAAGCTGAGCAAGATCTCATTCTGGACAAGCAAGGCCCCACTCATAAGCAGGGGTCTAGAGAGCTGAGGGTGGAGGCTGGCCACATGTTGTAGCCAAGGTCATCTCTGCATGCTGTGGTCTCTGAGCTATCTTATTTTCTAAAAATGGAGTTAGATTACAATTGTTCTAACATTTTTGTATTTGTATTTTTTTTGACCACAAAAAAATCTATATTTTTATATTGGGGGGAGGGAGTAGAAAAGAAAGTAGCCCCTATACTGGGCCCTATTCAGTGGCAGCTTTTTGTTCCATAGGGTTAAGGAAGACTTTGAAGAAATAAAAGTTGTTTGGAAAAATCCAGGTGTAGTTGCTTTCTATATTGTGATGGGTAGAAGGGATGAAGTGAAGGGTGAAGGCCCCTCACACGCTCCATATTGCCTCAGACTATGTCCTGGAAACCTGAGGTGGAGAAAGTGCCACTTTCATTCCTGCTTCTTGGGACTGTTGATGGCCATGTAGTGACAGAGAATGACAAGCAGGTTGGCGAAGATGGTGAGCTGCACATCCATGATGGTGGCTGATCAGCTGGGCTCCGCTCCGTGGCCTGCGCACTCTGTATCTGTATTTTTTAAACTGGTCTCTCTTTATTAAAAATTTTAATTGCATAAGCAAAACTTGCTTTTTATAATAAATTCGAACCATATAGAAATGTAAAAAGTAAGGAATGACAATGTCTCTCCTCTTGCAGTGTCCATACCAAGGCCAGTGCTTACACAAACACACACGTTCCCCACATGGGTTCATCATAGACACGTGTTTTGCAGCTGACCCAGGGGAGTCAGAATGCATGGTTTCCCCTCGCTGCTCATGTTCCAGTAAGCATCTGCCACCTGCAAATTGATGGGAGGATTCAGTATTGGGGATGGCTGGGCCAGGGCTGGTGGGTACATGGTGGCAAACTCTGCCACACAGCTCTCCATGAGAGCTGTATGTCCAAGGGGATGAGGGCTGAGAACTTTGGAACAGCTTACAGTGACCAAGGAATCCCCTCTCTACACACACACACACACACACACACACACACACACACAAACACAGACGTGTAGATGTGTGGACTATTCTTTGGGGAGAGGAGAGTCTGCCCATGTGAAAGTTTACAGACCAAATGAGCCAGACCTTGAGGAAGGCACTGCTGTATATTCTTGTGACCCATTTTGTGTCTGTTCTGGGTGGGGAAGGGCAGAGAGATCCTGAAGCAAGAATCTCGGGGTGCACGGGAGGGGTTTTTCTGGAAAGAAGAATCCATGGAGATGTGGCACATGAAACTATGAGAGGAATTGCCACTGGGTGGCAGTGTGGGCCCAGCAGTCAGGGCAGGAGAGGTGACAATTAGGTGGCCAGAGGAACCCAGAACACCTGGGGCAGGCAGGCACCTCGGATAAAACAAAGGCACACCACTCTTCCCAGCATTCAGGGGAGGTGCATAGTGCTGTCAAATTTACAAAGGGCAGTTGGAGGGCAAAACCCTTGGGTCCTTTAGTTTACACACAGAACTGCACAATCACTGACTTCTGTAGGGGGCGCTTTCAAGTGGTGCCCTGATGTTGACTGTCCTGGAGGCAGGGAAGCTTCACTGAGGACCTGAAAGTTGGATCCTGAAGGATGTCTAGGAGTTGGCTTATAATAGGAGCCTAGAGAGGAAGTGGGGGACGGGGTTGGGCCTGTGAGATCTAGGGTATATTTTTTTTTTTTTTTTTTTTTTTTTTTTTTTTTTTTTGCATTACGTGGGCTTCTCACTGCTGTGGCCTCTCCCGTTGCGGAGCACAGGCTCCGGACGCGCAGGCCCAGCAGCCATGGCTCACGGGCCCAGCCGCTCCGCGGCACGTGGGATCCTCCCAGACCGGGGCACGAACCCGCGTCCCCTGCATCGGCAGGCGGACTCCCAACCACTGCGCCACCAGGGAAGCCCTAGGGTATATTTTAACCTCTCTATGCCTCATTTTTATCACCTGTAAAGAGGGGACAATATGTAGTAGTTAGGCAATGAAATGGGGCTGGAAATTGCTGAGAGCATCTGGCACATAGTAAGCATTCAGTAAAGTAATCACAGTTAGAGGGAAAGGGCAATCTCAGGGTACAGAGCTTGGGATTTGTCGCCAGGGGGACCAAGATTCAAATCCTAGCTCTGTTGCTTGGCAGCTGTGAAGCCCCTTTGTCTTCATAGTAATGTGGGGCAGTAGACAGTTCCTACTGGAGAAACAGCACGTTATACAGGGGCTCCACGCTGGGCTCTCCAGGTGCCCCAGCCATCAAAGTGGTAATGAGGTCTCCACACCCATCTCCACCCCATGCAAGCAGCTTCTGGCCTACTCAGGGGGACTGGTGGGGCGACACTGAAGCTCAACTTCCCTTCAGGAAATTTACAGAGAAGTGGGTTTCCTGATGTCATTTCTCATCTTAACCAATTATTTTGTCATTTTGTCCTGTTCCACGGGGTTTTGTTTTGGACCCCCTCTGTCTTCCATCCCCTCCCAGGCAGGGCAAGCTCAGCCCTGTCTGCCCTAGGAAAAACCTGGATACTGCCATTTAGGCTTCTGGACCCTGCCAGGAGTGTCATCCCTGCTAGGGGACCTGAAGCTTACCTTCTTTCTGGGGAACCTGTGGGTACACACCGTGAAGTTGGAAGGGGGGAGTGGACCCTGCCACTTCTCCAATTTCCTCCCTCTCCTTCTGTTCCAAGGGCTTAGAGGAGGTGTGTGCAGCCCTTATGGTCTTTCAAGATGTTCCCTGGTGAGTCCAGTGAACTGGGAAAAGGTGGAGAGGATCAAGGGTAGGAGCATGGGTTTCTGACTTTTGTTCCCTGGGGCTCAGCATAATGGGGGTAATACCAGCTGTTGAGGATCAAATGTATCAAGTGCTCCATGTAGATGGGAGGGGTGTCACTGCTTCTTCTCTCTACCTTTATCCCCCACCTTCAGTTTATCTCTGGGTGTTTGGAGCTCCAGGTCTCTCTCCCACATTTTTAGGGGACCCACCAACCCAGAGACACATGTGAACTGTCCTGTGGGGTGAGCTGGGGGCCTGCCTGCCCCTCAAGTCGGTAGTCATTTCTTCCCTGATTGGAGGGCCGGCCAGAGGCCAGGCTGGGGCCGAGACTGGATGGCCCTGCCTGGTGCAAAGGTTGGGATGGTGCCTTCTCCCCCAGCTCTCAGTGAAAACGTTCTCGCCTGGATCCTCTTGGCTGTGGTGGCCGCAGGCTTGACCCCGTGAAGCTGCTCGTATCTGAGTACTCCCTCTGTATCCCTTCCCTCCTCTAATGTCCCTCTCCAAACCACACCCTTTGCCACCCACCTCCCCAGACAGAGTCCAGGGGTCCAAGTGCAGCCCACAGGGGGCCGGCCCCCGCACACCAGACAGACCGCCTTGGAGGAGCCGAGAGCTGGGCGGACAGGCCGGTGACCGCGCCCTCGTGCTGCCACCGGTTCTACAGAGAGATAAGGGGGCCTGTCTCCAACGAAGCGGAGTGCCCGAAAGAAATCTGGGCTCCGGTAGGTAGAGCACCTGCCCCTCCCTTGCCCTCTTCAACCTGGACTTTCCCTAATGTTCTCTAGGTGACTCTCAACCCGGCTTGGTCACGTCAGCCTCGGGTCCAAGCGCTGTAATTGGCCCTGCGTAACCACTCGGCTCCACCTCCTGCGCTGCGATTGGTCGGCGCGCGGGGCCCCGCCCCATTTTCCTGGAAAGTTCTTGGAAATCTATCAAAGGTGTTTCCTTTAGCGGCCCTCGGCCGCAGACCAGGGAACCGACTCCCTCGCCTGCACCCCTCCCCGCCCGGCCGCACAGCCGGCGGTTCTAGGAAGACGTCGCTTCCGGGAAGGGCTGGGACACAGAGGACAAAAGATTAGGCTGCTCGCCCCGCCCTCCCGACCCGCCCCATGCGCCCTCCCGGCCCGCCCGCGCCGCCACCTCTCAGTCCTGGCCCGTCGCTCGTGCGCCCCGGGAGCCTTCCTTGCGAGCGCGACCCGCGCCCACTGGCTCGCTCCAGCAGCCGCCGTCAGGCCGAGCCCCAGCTCCGGAGCAGCCGCTGCCGCTGCCGGGACATGGTCCTCTGCGTTCAGGGGTAAGCGCGGCTCTCCGCCCCCGCCCAGCTCTGCGCCGGCACGCGGCAGAGTACTGGCCTCGTGCTAGCTGCCGAGCATTAAGAGGGTTTGACCGGTCGGAAATGATCGAGCGCGGAAAGACCTCGAGAGAGACAACAGGGAAGGGTGACAACATCGTCACCACCTCTACTGGCACTGTGGGTAGGGAAACTGGGGGTCGACTGGCGACAGGAAAAACAGGGTGGGCTAAGAGTGGGAGAAGGCAGACGCCTCAGGCAGCGCGTCCTCCAAGGCGTGGCTCACCTGCCCAGCCGGTCTGGGCCCGGAGCGCTCTATCCTAGCCTGCCGGCCCAACAGCCTACTGTGACCTTGGGCCAGCCCCTGCCCTTCTCTGTCCTGTCATCCACTCTCCTGCCTCGGCTAGCAATTAGGCTGTTCTTGGGAAGACAGCCTGAGATCCTTGCCTCTCCCCTGGTTGGCACCTGCTGAACAAGCAGCTGTTGGGAGAGCCTAGGTTTGGCCCAGTCCTGCCTGAGGTACCCCCACAATGTCCTCAGCCCTCCTCTCTGCCCAAAATGGGATCCCAATGTGAGAAGGACCTTGGCTCCTGCCTCCATTCTCCAAATTTCCCAAAATGTGGGGGTGGGGTGGGGACTGATAAGACAGAGTCTTGGCCTCAGCTGAGCATTCTTGGCACATTCCTTCTGGCCAGAGCCTCAGGATCCCCTTCAACCAAGGGTCTGATACTCTCCAAACTGATCTGACAGGAGCTCAGAAAGTTCCAGGGAGAATGAAAGAAGATGTGAATGGGTGCTCCACAGCAGGGAAAGCAAGATTTTTAAGACCTACACACACACACAGCCACAGACCAGCTGGTGCCCTCCTTAGGTAGGGCGCAGGGATTCCCAATTGTAGGTATGGGTTGTCAGCTTTGCTGAGGATCCCTCCTCAGGGCTGAGTTTGCCTCATTGGCTTATGTGCCCAGGCAGAACTCACAGGCTGGGCTCCACAGCAGGCACACACACATACTGGGCCACCTACACCTGGAACATAACAGCCACCTCCATGACAATGACACCTCCCATACTCCTAGAAGGCTCCTGGGCCTGAGCTGAGCTCTGGGTCCCAGCAGGCAGGCCATCAGCCAGTTCCTTGAAACTCAGCCTCTAGCTCCCCAACAGGGATTCCAGAGCTCCCGTAGTACAGCCAGGGTAGGGGTGGAAAAGTATTAGCAGGCTGTGGTATGCTAGGGTCTTATGGCCCCTTCTTCTCTTGAGTGGTCATGGGCCCCTGATTTGTTAAAATCTTCTAAGAGTCACCTATAACCTACACTGTATAACTTACACTGTCAGATCTGGTTCCTCTGCCTGACTCCTGCTGCCGGTTCCTGCCCACCTCTTCCTGTCAGTGTTTACCCATGATGATCTCTGCCTGTGGTGCCTTCCCCGCTACTCCTTCCTTTAGCCTGGCAGACTCAGCTCAGGAACAGGCAGACCCTGACTTCTCCCTAACATTCTTTGCTTTTATGACTTTGGGTTATGAGTTCTTCTTTAGGGTAGGACCCAGAGTTTCATTATTTGGTGTCTTGAGGCCCAGCAGAGAACCAGACCCAAGACCCGAGGATTTATTTTGTGATGAGTGGGAGAGGACCAGCAGTCTCTTCCTTGGGAACCAGGGCCATGCCCCTCACTCCCAGGAAGCCCCAGGATCACCATCCTGGGTGGGCTTCCCCTAAAGGGAAGCTACTGCTCAGATTGGGGCCAGTTCAGCAACCCAACTCTAGCCATCTGAAAATATGGTGTGACCGAACCCCTCAGTGTCTGGGCTGGTAGGACCCCTCATTGAGGAGGAGGGGAAACTGACGTCTAGTGAAGAACAGTGTTTGCATAAGATCATAGTGCCTCATAGGGCAGGCTCGTCAGGGTAGGATCTGGAATGTGGGATGAGTACCCTGCCCTTTGGTGGGAGCTCATATTTATGGGAGGTGGGACTTGTCAGTGCCTTTAGAGGCCACTGTCTATCCTATACCCTCAGCTGGGAGGAGGAGAGAACAGGATGGGTGTCTGACCTGTTTGGGGATATTATTCCAGCCTCTAAGTCCTGGCCAGTGTGGACCTAGGTCCCTCTGACAGATACTCCTATCTATGGGGAGGTAGCATGTGACCAATCCCTTGGCTCAAGCAGGACAAGTGCCATTTAATTGGCCCACCACTGCCAGGAGGGCACCACTGTGAAGCCTCTTTGTACTGGATCCTATCAGTGTGGTGAGAACACCAACTGGCCACTGTGAGCTAGAGATGCCTATAGAGAATGAAGTGTATTTGGTTGGTGCAAAATAGAGAGATTACAGTTGGCCCTTCATATCTGCAGATGCGAAACCCATGGATATGGAGGTCCCAAAGTATTCACTGTACTACGCCATTCATATAAGGGACTTGAGCATCCGCAGATTTTCGTATCCACGGGGGCTTCCAGAACCAATCCCCCGCGGATACTGAGGGATGATTGTAATTACTGTTTAATAAACGCAGGAGGGTAGAGAAGTCTCTTTCAGAAGAGGGTTCATATGTGGGGGAAGTAATCAAGGGGCCTTTTGTGATGACAAGTGGGAGGTGGGGTACTGGTCTCATTGAGCCCATGGGTGGGCAGAGGGGAAACTGGGGCTCATAGTGAGATAGACTGGCCAGAGGTCACATAGCCAGTCTGGGGCAGAGGGGATCTCTGGAAATGGGGAGAGCACAGGGCCTCCACTCACTGCCCATCCACCTCTTTCTAGACCTTGTCCTTTGCTGGCTGTGGAGCAGATTGGGCAGAGGCCCTTGTGGGCCCAGTCCCTGGAGCTGCCCGAACCAGCTATGCAGCCTTTACCTGCTGGCGCCTTCCTGGAGGAAGCAGCAGAGGAGTCCCCAGCCCAGCCAGAGGGTGAGCCCAAGGTGCTGGACCCCGAAGAAGATCTGCTGTGCATAGCCAAGACCTTCTCGTACCTTCGGGAATCTGGTGAGTCTGAGGAGGGAGGCAGGACTTGTCCTGGAAGTCTGATGGGGAAAGTTTAGCTCGGCCTGTTGTGTCTAATTTAAGAGGCATGGCTCTGGCCAGAAGAGTCTGATGGGAGAGAAGGGGTACAGCACTCCCCAGGGAGGTGTGAAGAGAGAGGCTGAGCCCTGCCTTGCCCTGGGTTGGTGCACCCAACTAATTTCCACTGTGACCAGTCTCTTAGCCCCCTCTCCACTTGCCTAGGCTGGTATTGGGGTTCCATCACGGCCAGTGAGGCCCGGCAACACCTGCAGAAGATGCCAGAGGGCACATTCCTAGTACGTGACAGCACCCACCCCAGCTACCTGTTCACATTGTCGGTCAAAACCACCCGTGGCCCCACCAACGTGCGCATTGAGTATGCCGACTCCAGCTTCCGCCTGGACTCCAACTGCCTGTCCAGGCCGCGCATCCTGGCCTTCCCAGATGTGGTCAGCCTGGTGCAGCACTATGTGGCCTCCTGTGCTGCAGATACCCGAAGTGACAGTCCTGACCTTGCAACCACCCCAGCCCTGCCTACCCCTAAGGAAGATGCACCTGGTGACCCAGCATTGCCTGCTACTGCTGTACACCTGAAACTGGTGCAGCCCTTTGTGCGCAAAAGCAGCACCCGAAGCCTGCAGCACCTGTGCCGCCTCGTCATCAACCGTCTGGTAGCCGATGTGGACTGCCTGCCACTACCCCGGCGCATGGCTGACTACCTCCGACAGTACCCCTTCCAGCTCTGACCCAGCCGAGCAACCACCTAGCCTCACCCAGCCAGACCCTGGAGGGGACACCGGCTCCAGCTGGACTTGGGCTCCCACTATCCCTCCTCCAGTCATCCTGGTGCCACATGCATCTGGCAGCTGGGCCAGGAAGGGTCTGCAGGAACAAGGCTGGGGGTGAGGGGTAGGGAGAAGTGTCACACGACTTGGAGGTCAGCACTCCCAGCTCCCATGTGGCTCCACTGTGGTGGGCCATGTGACAGAAGAGGGGACTGGCAGGACCTCGTCTCACCCTGTGGGCTGGGCCCAGGCCCCCACTCACCTGCTGTGGCCTCCTGAACTGCGTAGACTTGGCTGGCCCTGGTCTCTCAGTCCACAGGGTGGGGCAGGCCCCCTCCTTTCAGCCAGCCTCTGTCTCAGGGGGGATGGCAGCCAGAGGAACTGAGGTTGACAGTGACAGTCCCCTGGTGCGGGAGCAGGCCAGGCTGGGGGACGGCACAGTTATATAGTATTTATTTATTTATTCTCCTTGGGTTGGAGAGCCAACCCCACCTCTCTGCCTGAGCCCTGAGTGCTCCAGAGACCCCAGCCCTGCCTCAGCTTCTCTGGTTCCTCCCAGCCGGGAGCCTCATCCTGAGATGTGCTGCTGGACCCAAGGCAGTCTTGGATGTCCTGGCGCTGACCCACCCACCTGTGGAGGTGTCCACCCTCTTCTGCCTCCAGCCCTGTTTTGGGAGGATGGGTGAATAAACAAGAAAAGGGAGCCAAAGTGTTAGCGCCTTGCAGAGCCTGCTACTCACCCCCTTGCAGGGCAGAGCCCTGTCTGCACAGAGCTGGTCTCGCTGGGGCACAGGCCCTGCATGAGTGTGGGTGCCGTGTCAGGGAGAGGCATGGTAGTTTGAGGGCTGCCACTCCACCTCTGCTGGGTCTGCTTCCTGCCCAGGAAGGTGCCTGCACATGAAAGAGGGAAAGAAAATACATATCTGATAAGACTTTATAAAATAATTATTTCTAAAAAAAAAAACAAACAAACCCACAGTTTGGTAGTCTTTTTTTTTTTTTCACTGATTTTTCTGTAATGACAATAAAATTGTAACTTTCATTTACAGAGCCCTCAGTGGGGCCTCTTTTGAGTTGTACACAGTTTGTCCCCTTTGATCTTACTATCATTATCCCCACTTTACATCTGGGTCAGCAGAGGCCCAGAGACCTATATGGCAGAGCAGGCCCTGCTAGGGCACCCGGTAAAGAGTGGAGGGGATAGCAAGAAGCCTTTCTCCACTCATTCCCTCTTTTCCCCTTGGAGGGTGGGATGCAGGAGATGAAGGCCAGCTGGATTGCCTGAAGGGTCACTGCCCAGTGTCAGGTGGGGGGTGGTGGCAGAGGAGCACCAGGTCTGAGAGATGTGTAAACAGGTGATGTCAATTGAAGATTGAAAGTGGAGAATACTAGGGGGATGGGGACTGTGGACTACTCCTGGGGGCAGCGTCTTTTGAGATGAGGAGACCAACAATCAGAGAAGTCAGGGCCAGTCATTCCAAGGAGAAGGTACAGGGCATGCAAAGGCACCAGGGTGTGACTGGGAAGCTTATATTCCTGACCACAAGGAGGCCTGGGGAAGGGTCATTCTGTGCAGTGGGGTGGAACAGTTGAGTTGTGGATAGTGGCCAGTAAGCTGGCAGGGTCTGGCCTGGGATGGGGCTAATGGGGCTCTGGTCTAGGCTGATTGGGGTTTGGGTACTCTCTCACTCAGGGTCCTGCATATCAGAAGTAGGTGAAAAAGCAATTAAAATGAAAACGCTCTCCATTATCTGATGGTCTGCCTTTGGAGCACTTCAGCACCTGGAATTTCAGTCCTGAAAATTTCTGCACCTTTACTTGAGTGCCTCACAGGAAGGCTCCTGTGAAGCCCATTTAACCCTTATTTCATAGCCTTTAACCCTTATTCATAGCCTTTAACCCTTATTTTAGAAACAGTTCTAACCTTTCTATCTTCTTAGCCCTTAGACAATTAAAAGCTGCAGATTAGAAGAGGCAAATGTCGGCAGATTGAAGGCAGGAAGGTGTGAGGAGTGACATGTTGATGACGAGGAAGAGGCAGAAAAGGATAAAAATCAAGAACTATGGGGCTTCCCTGGTGGCGCAGTGGTTGAGAGTCTGCCTGCTGATGCAGGGGACACAGGTTCATGCCCCGGTCCGGGAAGATCCCACATGCCGCGGAGCAGCTGGGCTCGTAAGCCATGGCCGCTGGGCCTGTGCGTCCGGAGCCTGTGCTCTGTAATGGGAGAGGCCACAACAGTGAGAGGCCCGCGTATCGCAAAAAAAAAAAAAAAATCAAGAACTATGGAGGCACAGAACCTTGGGGGCATGGAGATAGTTGTGGGAAAGAATGGAGCTGATGTTGGGTGAGAGTGAGCAAGAAGTGGGTGAGAGTGAGCAAGAAGTGGGTGAGAGTGAGCAAGAAGTGGGTGAGGGCTGTCTTTATCGGAGTGGTGCCCAGGTCCACGTGTCCCCCCTGGTGCCTTCTCCATTGCTGGCTGCAGGGCCCAACAAACACCTCCTCCAGGTCACCATGGCCCTGCCAGGGATGTCTACAGTTCCTCATTGTTTCAGCCTGGATCCCAGCCCCTTGATGACTCCCAAAATACCTGAGGTGACCCCTCTGTCTGCTCCACCCGCAGATCTGAGTCACCCAGTGGGTGGGTAGCAGACACAGAGGGGCCAAAGGCAGGCTCTTCCCCACCTGGTGCCATGACCCAGACAGGAAGTGCTGGAGCAGGAGGAAGCCCTTTGTTGTCCACAGAGGGGACACGTCTCAGGGTGCCCACCGGGTGCTGGCAACAGACAGGGCTTTGCACCTCATGTAATGCTCACCACAACCCTGGGAGTAGGTAAATATTACCCATATTTCACAGATGAGGAAACTGAGGCCCAGAGGGGGCAAGGGACTGGCTGAGGAGGTGAGGCACAGAGCAGAGCTAAGCCTGAGGGGTCCTGACTGCCCACCTGCCCCTGCACTGATACATGAGGTGGTGAGGACGGGCAGCTGGGGTGGGGGGGCAGCTTTCAGGTGAGTTGTTCTTGGATGCTGGCTTTATCCCCTCGTGTTCCTGCCTGCTAAGGTCTCTGGAGCCACTGGCCTGACCAAAAGGGTCCTATCCCATTCCCTATCACCTCAGCCCAAGCCAGGGTCCAGCTCTTGCCTGAGGAGGGGCTACCAGCTACTTCTGACCCCTGATACTTTTCTGCTTCAATCTTTTTTTTTTTGGTTGCACCGTGCAGCATGTGGGATCTTAGTTCCCCAACTAGGGATCGAACCCACAGCCCCTGCCTTGGAAGCACAGAGTCTTAACCGCTGGACTGCCAGGGAAGTCCCAATCTGCTTCAATCTTATTTTCATGTTTCCCTACCAAGGGAGTGAGTGACGCCTACTTAGAACAGGATCAGTGGAGAGCATGTCATCGGGCCCCAGATCCAAGTCAGAGACCCAGCCTAACAGATGCTGAAAATCCTCTGGTCACTGCAATCACCCCTGGGTGGTTCTGGGCTGGTGAAAGGAGCACACCTACCGGCACTGACCGAGGAGGAAGAGAGGAGCTGACTGGAGGGCGCACAGGACCCTGCACAACATACAAACAATAACTGATGGTAACCCTTTACCGATTAAGTTCTTTACCAGCACACGTACTCTTTGGGCACAAACTGGGCCAGACTCCATCTGGGCCCTGGGGACACAGCAGGGGATAAGATGGACACACTCCCCATCCTTGTGGGACTCATGGGCTGGTGGGCGAGAGATAATAAACAAGTAAACAAATGGGCACTCAGGATGAGTTTTGAGAGTGAAATGAAAGCAAAGCAGGAGGCGGGGAAGAAAGTGCTTTGGGTGTGGGGACACTGCTGCAGATGAGGGTCGGGGAAAGCTCTGGAGCAGGGTGGCACTGAGCCTGGACACCTGAGCAAAGAGCAGGAACTGGCTATGCAGACAACTTAGAGAAAGGACATCCCAGGTGGAAGGAGCTCCAGTGCAATGGCCCTGAGGCAGGAACAAACCTGGTGTGACCAGAAGATGGCTGGCTGCCCAGGGGGCTGAGGAGACAGAGGGCGGGTGGAGAGGGCAGAGGGTGCACATGGATTGTGCTCTGGTGCAGTGGAGCGCCCCTTCAGGGTTTAGCACGGACAAGCTATGATCCAATGCTCAGTTCTAAGGAGTGAACCTGTTAGCTGGGGCGGGGGGATGGCCCCACGAGGGCCTGGGGGCCAGAGGCCAGAAAGGAGGTTGAGAGGTATGGGATATGGAGGAGTAGGGTGTGGTGGAGAGCAGAGGAGGCAAGGTGATCCTGGGTGGGGTTCGTGCCCCATTAAGTTCTCACTGCAGCCTTGCACACGAGCAGAGGTTGTCCCCATTTACAGCAGAAGAGGTAAGACTCAGAGAGAGGTGGTGGCTTTCTCAGGGTCACACAACTTATGAGGGGCAGAGCCGGGGTTCAGACCCTGACTCAAGACCTCATTTGTATAAACTGCTGCTCTGCTCTGCCTCCCAGGGGCTGGCATGCTAAGGCCTTGGCCCTCACAAGGCACTGGGGACATGTAGAAGGCCAGGCAATTCAAGAAGGCTTTTTGGAGGAGCGGGGCTGGGGACTGCCCTAGAGGATTCTGTCAGGCCACGGGGAAGCGGGTTTGCAGATTGATCCTACGTGGTGTCCATCCTCGGACTCACGATGCCCCTCTGGAAAAATTCTGGGACAGAGATGCCACTAGGCCATTCAGGTTTCTCTTGTCAATCAATGAGAGGTCTTGCTGGGAGGCTTCACCCGTGATCACCGAGTGTCCTAACACGCCCTGAACCATCAGGGTCTCTGCACCTGGGCCCAGCTTCTAATCTGCCAACTGAGCAAAGGGCGAACATGGATCTGAACAGGTCTGGGGACATGGCCAGGCTGGCTCAACTCTCAGATGGGAACCCTCCTGCCCAGCACAGCTCCACAGTGAAACAGAGGAGCCAAGAGCCTGAAATAAATCCTAATAAAGAAGGCAGGAGGATTCTGGGACCTCACAAAGGCCCTCTTTCTTCAGGAGAAGTGGAGCCTGCGCAGGCCTGGGCAGCCCTTTCATACCAACCTGTTAGACCAGTTTTAATATAAAGCAGGTTGGAGCTTTGCCAGAAATTCAACAGCCTCTCCTGGTGAAGGTGTCCTCCCCACCCCAGCTGCAGGGTATGGGGCCCCCTCCCCAGCTTAGGCAGGCTGCACAGCCAGCCACCCAAGGGGCCATTCCAATGGTCACTCTGGGGCAGCAGGCTGGGGCTCCCACATCTGATACTTAAGACAGGAGGTCCCTGGAGGTTTACTCCTAGCTAGCATGTCCCTCCAACCCTGGTTTTACCCCCACCTCCCCTCCAGTCTGGATTATGTGCTGTACACTTGGTTTGGGTGGGGGGCTGTTTCCCTCAACCTCACTGAACCTCAGAAGGTTCCTTAGCTATGAAATGGGGAGAGTGACAGCACGTCTCTCAGAGGGGACATGGGGGGCCCAGGAGGATTTATAAGTTGATACTGAGGAGAGCCTGAGAGGGTTCAACCTGGCGGCTGCTGCAGCTGTCACTGTAACTATTCCTTGTCCCTTATTTTAATCCCATTTGAGAGGTGGGCAGGGCAAGGTGTTTTTTTTTGGCTGCGTCGGGTCTTAACTGCAGCATGTGGGATCATCATTGCGGCACGCGGGCTCTTCGTTGCAGCTCACGGGCTTCTCTCTAGTTGTGGCGCACAGGCTCCAGGGCACGTGGGCTCTGTAGTTGTGGTGCGCAGGCTCCAGAGTGCATGGGCTCTGTAGTTGCGGCACGTGGGCTCTCTAGTTGAGGCGCACAGGCTCAGTAGTTGTGGCATGTGGGCTTAGTTGCCCCATGGCACGTGAGATCTTAGTTCCCCCACCAGGGATCAAACCCGCATCCCCTGCATTGGAAGGCGAATTCTCTACCACTGGACCACCAGAGAAGTCCCCAGACAGGTGTTGATGTCCCCTGAGGTCCCCATGGGAGCTGCAGGGGAGTGACTGGAACTCCCTGGAGCTATAAGCAGCCCCTCACCCCACCAGCTTTGATGCTGCCCTGCCAGCCCAGCCCTCCACCTTCAGGCGTCATTTGCCAACCAAGGCCTTGGGTTCCAGTCGTGGTGAACAGACCTTTTGTCTGGTCTCTGCATGGGCGGGGGTGGAGGCTAGACCAGCCTAACCTTCTAGCAACTTCCCTTGCAGCTCCAGTAGAGACTAGGCCATCTGCTACCCTTGCCCACAACTGAGGGATGGGTCTCCCTCAGGCCTGTTACTTTCCATGCCCTCGGTGGTCTGTGCCCTCAGAGGTGAGTCACAGGTGAGGGAGGTGAGCTGGGTAGCACCTCTGGGTCTGTCCCATTTCAAAGCTGCAAGCCTGAGACCCAGAGAGTCAGGGTAGCTTGTCCACAGTCACCCAGAGAGGAAGTGGCCATATGGGGCTGGAGCCCAGCGCTTTGAATCCCAGGCCAGGGCCTGTCCCCCTCACCCTAGAACTCTTGAACTTGAGTCTGCTGCCTTCTGACTAGGAACATGGACAGCCTGGTTCAAGGCCCTCCAGACTCCCCCTGTCCAGACCTGGACTCTTCACTGTCCCCTAGACATGCCTCCACTCTCCGCCCATCATGCCTCTACAACCCCCACATGCGCCCCCCGCCTGTTGATCTCCACATCTGTCTACCTTGCCCCTGGTCCTTCTCAGGCTGCTCTCCTGCTGCTCCCCATGGCTGCCTTGCCCAGATCTAGCCTTACCATCACTCACTAACCTGACTGGACCATCCTGATGGCCTCCTCACTGGCCCCCTCAGCCCTACCACCATTTCCAGAGTGAGGGGCTTGCAAACCCAAACTTGTCCTGCCTTCCTCATTTAGTGATATTCACAGGCTCCCCTCATATCTTGCCTGTGCCTTACCCCAGGCCCAAAGACATGGATTCCCAAACTGCCAACAAGCCATTTCATTCTGCTTCCCTCCAAACAGCCCTCCACATACCAGGATATCATTCATCCTGGAATGTCCTCTTCCTCAGTTCTGCCAGGGCAAACTCTTACTCACCCTTCAAAGTCCAACTCAAATGCTCCTTTTCTGAGAAGTCTTCCTTAACTTCTCCTGCATTTATTCATGCCTGTGTTGGGCACCCACTGCATCCTAGGGAATCTCCCTGGAGCCTGAGTTTTCCCAGGTCTGTCCAGCCTGGGGAGGAGAAAACATACTTTCCATAACAAATTCAAAACAGCCATTCTTTGACTATATTTCTCTCTCTCTCACACATACACACCATGCTTCCCATGAAAGTCTCCTGGGGATGTCTTTGAAGAGGCAAATTAGCCAAGTGGAAAGAACTCAGGCAGAGTTCAAATTTCAGCGCCTCCAAAATCACTGTAGGATCTTAAGTGAATGGTTTAACCTCTTGGAGCCTCAGTTTCCCCATGTCTTTTTTTTTGCTGCATCACAGGTGAGGTGGGCTCTGGCTCCCTCTTTCCCTGGCCAAGCAGCTGCCTCCTCCACAGCTCCTCCTTGGAGCGCAAACAGCCAAGAGCTTTTTTTTTTTTTTTTTTCTTTTTTTTTCTGTCCACTCTGCATGGCATGTGGTATCTTAGTTCCCCGACCAGGGATCGAACCCATGTCCCCTGCATTGGAAGCACAGAGTCTTAACCACTGGACTGCCAGGGAAATCCCAGTTTCCCCATCTGTCTAACAGAGATAGTGGAAGTACCCTGCCACAGGGTGGTTGGAGAGTGGCTGTGCCTGGTTTTGGGGGAATACGGGGTGAGTAGAAGCTGATGCTCATCTCTGAGCAGGAGATGTGGCAGGCCCAAAGCAGGAGGAGACTTTTTGTGTGGCCAAAGCTTTATGCTCAATGGAAAGACAGTTGCTTCCATGACTCAGGCCTGGTTGAAGCAGGCAGGGCCCAGAGTGCAAGAAGTGGCCTCTGAGGGCTGAGGGAACTTGGGATGGCCACAACTCCACCAGGCAGTCCTCTAGGACTGTTTCACTGCAGTCCCCACTAGGGAGATCCACACTTTGATGGTGTGGCTGGAAGGGGAGTGGCACCCAGCAAATGCTCCCCAGGCACAGACCTGTTCCAGGGACTCCCCACACCCAGCACCGATGAGCCAGACTGGGCCCTTCCTGTCACCAGAGCCGGGCTCATCCTCCATCAGAGGTGAGGACTTCACTCATAGTTTGGGTTGGGCCAAAGCTTTGTTTTTAAAAGTGCTTCTCGCCTCTCAGCCTTCTCCTAAGAAGCACTTCTCCCCTCCCCACCCCCACCAACCCTACTTCTGAGCAATGTCAGTGTGTGTGTGTGTGTGTGTGTGTGTGTGTGTGTGTGTTGACCTTTCCACTTGGCCAGCATTCCTTTGTATTTCTCAGCTCCTTTGGGTAGATGGCCATGGTAGGAGGAGTTGTTAGGAGAGCAGGTTCTCAGGAAACCTTTTCTCCAAAGCCATAGAAACATGGAGCCCAAGGAAACACTAGAAAATGAAGGCTTATCCAGAAGGAGATGGGTTTCCAGAGCAGTTAGAGGAGTGTGGGTAAGAGAAAAAGAGAGCTCTAATGCCAGTGTGAGTGCCTGCGGGGTCTGGCCTCTGGGCATCCTTGTGAGATCAGTGTTGTCAGCCTGGCATCTAGTGGGCAGGCTGAGCTTAGGCAGGCAAAGCTGGGTGACCCTGGGCAGATTGCTTTATCTCTCTGAGCCATACATGTCTTAAAGTAGACCAAAGTCCTGGGTTTCTGTCAGTGCGATCAGCTCATACTCTCTCTACCCCAGAGGTGCTCAGACTGGGTCTCTATAGCCCTTTTTCTCTTCAGAGCCAGCAGGTGCCTGACTGGGGAGCTGTGGGCTTTGGGGCAGTAGCACCTGCTCTTAGCACCTTGACAGTCACCCCCTTTCTCCTCTGGGTCTCAGTGGATGAACTGGGGCATGCTAGGCTCCAGGAGTATCCCTGGGCCTCACGGAGGGCAGAGAACTAGAGGGCAGAGAAGGCATGGAATGGGCACCCCCCACCCCCACCCTGGGTGAGGTGTTTTTGCTGGAATCGCAGCAGCTGTGGCTAGAGGCCTCTTCCCAGGAAGAAAGAGCAGAGCGCCTCTTCCAAGAACTCGGAGGAGGCCTGCAGGCAGGGGAGGGGTAGCGGGGAGTTAATTTTAAACCAAACAGCCTTCAACGCTTCTCAGGAACTGGTTGCTCAACATGATCTGGCAGGTCCCAGATGGGTGGGCAGGCCTGGTGCCAGCTCAGAGGTGGCAGGGGTGGAGGACACGCCCCAGAGTGGGAGGCCCAGTGACCTTGAAGGAAGTTAGGCCCTGTCCTTGCCCATGAATCAGGGCCTGTCACCCCCAACCCCCACCCACCTTGCTGAGGGTGTCGGATGGGGTGACTTCCTCCGTCATAATCAGGCAAGTTGAAATTATAAGAAGATTAATAATACAGGTGTCATGTCCTTCCAAGGACCGACTGTCCCATCCCCCCTTCACTGCTCAGAACCTGCCACTCCTGTCCCCTGGCCTATACCTCTGAAGGTTATCTGATGAAGCCCTGCTCTGAGGCCAGAGTAAGGCTTGTGCCATTTGCCTATGAGATGGGACCCTGGGATGGGGGTCGGGGGATCGAGGATGGAGTGTAGCAAGCTGAGCCCGAGTTCTGGGTCCGAGGGGTGAGCCTCCTGTGTGTGCAGGGAGGCTGTGAGCTGAACTCACTGGGCCTACCCCACCCCCTAGCTGACCGGGAGTCAAAGTGCCTTCACACACATTGACCTCCTGCCCCCGGACCCTAGTGTGGCCACCCTCTCCGGGCTGACAGCCTAGGCCCACCTCCCAGCGTCCGGACTCTACAGAGGACCCCGCCCAGGGCACTCCCTCCTTCATTCCCTTTGCCAGCTGCCCAATGAGACCCCAGCAGCCTGGGTGGGGCAAGGCCTATGTTCTAGGAAAGGATCCTGAGCAAGCGCTGCCAGGAGCCGCAGTTCTTGGAATCGGCACTGCAGAGCGAAGGGACGCTTCCTGGAACCCGCTGGCCACTCCAGGGGGAGAGGCTCAGAGGAGGGGCAGTGACCTAGGTGAGGGGGAGGGGGTGCTGAGGCCACAGCTGGGGTCCTTGCCTCCAGGAAGCCCTCCCTGACTGTGGGTGCCTCCTTAGACTCCCCTCTCTCAGCACTGAGTCTGCAGGGTCCCTCTAAGGGCTCCGCCAGGACACGCCCAGGTCTGGCACAACCTCTGCGGTACCCAGCATCCAGCCCAGGGATAGGCACAGAGTGGACAACCAGAAACAAGAGGGAAAAAGTGGGGCGTGTGTGCCTGGGAGGAGGGGCAATAGACGGGTGAGGGGGCACAGGTGAAAGTGGGATGTTAGGTGCAAGTGTACTGCCCAGGCTGGTGAGCAGCCAGGGCTACGAAGGCTAAGGGGGAGGAGGAGGGCGAGCAAGGTGGGATCAGCAGTGCCAGGCCCTGCTGAGTCCCTTGCTGATGAATGGGAAACCTCTGGCCAGGACTTCTGTCTCTCCTTCATGCCAGTCTTTTCCTACAGGGTCTTTCCCCTCAGATCCCTGTCCCACAGCTGGGGTACAGGTCCCAGCCTCAGCATCAGGCCACCTGGTATGGTCCTAGCACCAGTGCCCAGCTGTGCAGTCTTGAGCACACACCTGGCCTGTTGGAGACTCAGTTTCCCTACTTAAGAGAATGAAGAGGAGAAGCTGCAGGGCCCCCAGGACGGCTGTGCAGGTTGTGACCTGGTTCTGGGACTGGGTTGGGACCTAGTCACACTTTGAGGGAGTAGCCATGAGTGTTCCCATCACAGGGTCCTGGGGACAGCAGGGGTCTTGAAGGGGTGCTGGGGGGCATGTCTAGACAGGCAGAGAGGGGAAGTAAGGGCCTCCCTCTCTAGCTGAGTGACCTTGGGGCAGTCTTTTAACCACTCAGGACCTGTTTGCCCTCAGAAGAATGGAGAACCGTCTCTGGCTAAGGCTGGACAGAGGTGTGGGCAGGGATTTGCCTCTCCCCTCATGCCCTCAGGTCACTCCTTGGCTCTCACTGAGCACAGCTCCAAGTCTGCTACCCACCCACCCCCGACATGTCACAGAGATGGGGCCCCCAGCCCATCCTCCAGAGGCCAGTCCTGGGGTTGAGAAGGGCTGAGACTCAGTGCCCAGGCGGGGGCTGTGAGGCAGGGTTGTGACAGAGAGGCCCTTTGACCCCTGCAGGAGGATGGTGGGGCACCCTAGGGACATAGTTCACCATTACGCTTGCGCTTTGGAGTGCTGGTTCTCTGGGGCTACCTGAGGCAGCTGACAGTGTAGTGCTGCATTCTCCACCTCTTAGCGGCCCTGGCGCCTGCACCCAGGTCAGGCTGGCCTTGACTGGGAAGATACCATGGGAGGACTGGACCTGGAACCACCCGACCTGAGTGGGAAGAGCTGCTGGGTGGCACATACTGGGTTTGCAGAGGACACTGGTGCCCTGCTCTATATAGGTGGCTCCAGAGCCAGGCACTCTGCATGACTTGAGCCAGTCATGACTTCTTACCTTACAGAATCATGGTGAGGAGTAAATATGTTTGGTGATTTTTCTCCTTGGGGTCTCCTCCCTGGTCCCAATCCACCCCTCCGGCTCCCCCTTGACCATAGGCCCAAGTAGACAAGAGCCCCAGAAGCACTCTTTCTTTGGCCCTTATTGCAACAGGAAGAACTATGGACACATCTGCTCTTCCCACTGGAGCACAGGCCCTGACATTTGCAGTGCTCCAGGCAAAAGGACAAATGGAGGCCCACACTACAGAATCTAAATATTTAAAATCATAAGTCAAGCTACAAACTGCTAATAAAACACGTGCTATCCTCCTACTCAACAAGTAAACTTTCATAACAATAAAAAATCTGTAATCTGTGGTTTTTGTATGTCTGAAAGTCATAAAAATATCAGAAAGTCAGATATCAAAGATGATTGAATTTAATGATTATTGCTCATGTTCAGGTGTTCACTGATACTGAGTAAGAAGACACAGACATGCCTAATTAATAAGGTATTATATACTTATTCTGTAACATTCACTGTTCTTGCTTTGATTCCAGTAAAACTATTGATTATGTTGTTATAGTCAAGATTTTCACATAATTACTATTCTATTGGCAATAATGATTTAAAAGACTAAAATAAAATATTATATTCAAAGGGCACAAAAATATGAATTAAATTTAAAATATTAGAAACTGAAAGTATTTGAAATACATTCCAAAAAGTTATTTTTTAAATAATCAAAATTAGTAAAATTAAAAGGCAAAATAAAAACTGTAAGTTATAATGAATATAAAAATTTAAGTCAAAAAGATTTAAACTAAAATTTTATTCAACTTTTTGAAATTTTTATTAACTGTTAAATATTTGTATAGAAAGAAACCTTCCCAATTCGTGTTCAAATCCCCTGCGAACTCTAAGGCTGGTTCACAGCCTCCCTGCATTTCCCTGGGGTCTGAATGGTGTCATCACGAGTGGGTGTTGGGTTTGTCTCACATTGTGCCAGCGCTGAGTGCCAAATCCCCAGTGATGGTGATGCCCATGTGTTCTTTAGTCCATTTATTGTGAATTGATCATTTGTGTGCTTGTGATACATTCTAAATAACAGCCTCCAAGCAGCTTAGAAGAGAGTGGTGACAGACCAGGCACAATTTCCAATAAATGATATTGATCCAATATCAATCCAATAATTGATATTGATTTGGGAAAAAAATGAAGTCCAATGTCTACCTCACACAGAGAAATCTCAATAATTCTAGATGGACTAAATATTTAAACATGAAAAAATGACACCCTAAGAGTCTTTTAGAGCACCTCCCTAAGAGTCACAACAGTATCGATTCTGGGTAAGGAAACTTCTTCCTTCATGTGGCTCCCCTGCATTACTTGCAGGACAGGTCTGGAGAAATGAGAGCCACACCAGAAATCCATTACTGCCCATTTAGTGTCATCTCCCCAGTCTTGGAGGGTTTCCCCCAGAGGCAGGCTCAGGGACAAGGATCCAAACACAAACAGCTTATTTCAGAGGCGATGTCAAGAAGCACCAGTAGAGGATAGGGAGGCAATTTTTCCTGGTTGTCTCCCATTTCTGTACACTTGCTGGTAGAGGCACTGACTGCCCTTGTTCCAAACAATGCTTTCAAGGGTGATTATTCCAGTGAACAGCCTTAGAAGAGAGAGATAGCGTCTCCCTCCAGGGAAAAAGGCAGATTTGTTTATTGTCCAGTATAATAAAGATAATATCTGCCTCTGGAGTGAAGGGTGGGCAGCTTTGTTTATAGTCTATTATAAAAGATTTGGGTTCCCTGATCTCAGGGTTCCTCTCCTGTCAACCCACTGCATGCACAGGCATCATCTGGCCCTTATTGGGTCACTCTGCAGGAACTGGGGTTCAGGGAAGTGGTACAAGAAAATGCTGATACTCTGTCTACTGTTACTGTGGAAAGTAAACTAACCTTTGTTTCTCAAGCAGGAATCTGTGTCTTCTGCCAACATCCTCGGGAATACGGCACCTTGTTAGCTTGTGAGTTAGGTGAAATCTCAGAGCCTTCCCAGTTCCTGACATAGAGGACAGGGGAAGTGAGACAGGGAAGGAAAGAAAGCCAAAGCAGGTGTGTTAATGAGTGTGCTCTCTGTGGGCAACTGAGGTCAGTCCTCGGTTGAGAGATAGTGTAGAACACACATCAGGGTTGTCCTACCCGAGAGGGAAAGAAGCTGGGATGTGTATCCACCAACTCCCGCTCTTCACTGGCTTAGGGTTGCTCCAGGGGGTGAACTCCCTATTTCACCTACCAAGCTGGCCTTTGCCATAGTGAAAGCCTCAAGCTGAGCACTGTAACTGCTGTGTGGGAACCTAAGTGGGAAGGGATATGCTCCATGTGAGTGGGGCCTTATCTGAATACTGCCCATGCCCAGTGCCTGGCACAGTGCCGAGCAGACAGTGATCAAATGCATGCCACATGGGCCAAGGATAAGGACCTGTTTACTTGCCTCTGTTCTCCACTAGGCCATGAACTCCTTATGGGCAGTGTCTGTCAATTTTTCCTTCATACTCTAGCACCAAGGGTAGGCCTGACAATTAACCTTAGGCTCCCAGTTAGGGGTGTAGGGGAGTGAGGGGATAGCCAGGCAGTGATGGGCCTCAGTGCCTCATGGGGCAAAGGCAGACTCCCTGCCCGCCTCCTGAGACCAAGTGGAAGGGAAGAGCTCTGGAAAGGAGCAGACAGCTCTGTCCAGGGCCATTTAATGAAAGGGCGGCACCCAACCAATCTGAGGCTTCTCTACTCTTTGTTCAACCCCCACCCTCCACCTCACCAAACACAGGCCTAGCCCCCAGTTGAGGGGTACTCAGGGTGTTGGGGAATAAACAAAAGCTGGAATGGTAAACTCCAAGGGATCAATCTTGCCTAGAGTACAGTGCTCCAGGCTTCTGGGCTTTCAGGGAAGGAGCAGAGTTGGGGGCAGATGGTGAGGCCTAGCAGAGGTGCAGTTTCCTCTCCTAGCTCCAGGGCCCACCCCAGTGCCTAGCAAAGTCTGGAGGGCTGGGCTGGCCTGGGTGTGGCTTCCACTGTCTCAGCCTCAAAGGACCCTTCACACCCAGCCTAGGGCTCTAGGGGTCAATTTTATATTTAGTAGGTGGGTGCAAAATGGGTGGGAGTGAGAGGGACAGAGGCTGAGGGAGGCTAGAGGCAGGGGAAAGTTCCAGGGGGTCAAAGAAGGTATAGAAACCATTTAAACAGAATTTGGAAGTTTGGGTTTTATTTGCGGAATCAGAGAGAGATAGACAAGAGATTGATTGAGAGAGAGAGGGCATTCCAGGCAGCTAGGACAGCCCAAGCAAAGGTGTAGTGTGGGGGAAATTCCTAGGAATGGCAAGGCTTGGGAGGACCCTGTGGTTGGTCCCTAGGTGGATTTTCTGGGAGAATCAACCCAGAGTTTGATGCAGTGTGGTCATCAGGGATTGCCAAGCCCCAAATGCCAGGCCAGAAAGGTCAGGGATGTGGACAGGTGCCCAGGTCTGAGCCATTCTCCTCCCAGATCTCCCCTAACTTGCTGTGTGACCCTGGGCAAGTCATGGGCCCTCTCTGGGCTTCAGCTTTCTTTTCCATGAAATGGGGGCACAGTACTCAAGCTCCCATGGGCTCCCATAACTCAGAGACAGTAGTTGGGCCTCCAAGACAGGGTGATACCTCATAAGAACCTCAGTCACCCCTTCTCCAAGTATGGAAGGCAACCTCGGCCCTCAGCAACCTGGGCCCCCTCACAGAGGCCATACACACAGGTCCTGACCTGGTTCCCAGAGCCTGGAGCTCCTCCATCCAATGGAAGCCCTGTGTGGATACACCTGTGATCATGGACATGGACCCACATGCTCAAGTCCCACACCTGTGCACATGCACATATCTATGGGTACCTGTGTAGGGGTGTGCAGGTCTCTATGATGGGCATGTGTGATGTGGCCTGGCTCCCTACTGCTGACCAGAGCAAGCCTAAGGACCCAGCCAGTCATGAGGAGCCTGTCAGGAGGAGTGCATGTCCAAATCCATGAGTTTCTCAAGGACAGGGCCCCATCTGAACCACCCTACCTGGCTTACAGTTGGTGCTCAGTGCTTGCAGGTGAACAGTGGGGCTGGGGATGGGGGAGAGACAGGACACTTAAGGACCTCAATCACCCATTCTCCAAACCTGGGAGGTAGCTTCAGGCCTCAGCAAGTCAGTGTCCCTCACAGATACTGGCAGGAAAAGAGGACTTGTCCAGATGCTGTGTCCTCACATGACTCTGAATTCCACCCCACCCAGATGGCCCCAAAGGAGGCAGAGGTGCTGGGCTCTTGGCTATGACTCAGCGGAAGGAAGACAGGAAGGGGGGTTGGTGGTGCTGGGGCCCTAGGGTTTTGCTTCTCATTTCTCTCTTCCTAAAGCATAGCAAGTTCCCAGAAATGAAGGTACAGAAACCCCAGGCTCTCAGGGGCACTGGGTTCCCCAGTCCTCCCACCCCTGGAGATCCCACATAGGGCCTGGGGAAGCCCCTAGTCCCTGTCCCCTCCTTGGGACCTTCTTCCCTGCCCCAGAACCAGGGACTGAGTACCTGGAAGGTCCACACCAGAGCCAGGAGGGAGTCGTGGACTCCTGAGACTTTTCAGAACTATGTGGCCTGGCCCAGATTCACTTGCTGAGACAGATGCTGAGTGAGAGGAGGCACTGGAACCTCCTGGACAGGTAGGGGTGGAGCAGTCAGGGTGGGCTTCCCAGGAGAGACAGAGGCTGCCTTCACCAAGAACCTGAGTGAGGGCATCCTCAGATGCCCCACGTGAGTTCCTTCTTTCTCCTTCCCCTCCCTTCCCGTCCTCCTTTCCCTTTTTTCCCCCTCTCTCTTTCCCTCTTTCTTTCGTTCATATTTTTAACTATTGGAAAAAGGCCAGTTTAAAAAAGCAGACACACACTCAAATGGGCACAACACCAAACTATGATACGTTAGAATCCTACCCATGTGTCCAGAGAACCAGGTTTGGGCTGAGCTGGACATAAGCCTTCTCCTGCTGTCCCTGCAAATGAAAGAGACTGCAAGGGGCCCTCCAGAAACATGCTACCATTTGTAACCACTTATCTGTGAGAATCACTTGGTGGGGTCATTTGGTCCTGTGCCACCAAAACCAAACACTGAAAGACACTGAACGCTGAGGCTGACATAAGACTGCAACTCCCATCCTAGCCCCCAGTTCAAACATCAGTGCTCATCGCTGTTCACCTTGATGGACTTAATGCTAAGAAAGTGTTGAGAATTTGAACTTATAAAATACATTTATGTTTAAAATGATGCTTTTATCTTTTAAAAACTACATAGTTGAGTTCCACGTGAAACTTGGTTTGAAAGAACAAACTCTACAGCTCTAGGGCTCTGGGCAGGAGGGCTGGGCAGAATGACAAGAGACAGAGGATTTCTGTGCAAGCAGAGAGAGTGGGGAGCCCTGGTCAGTTCCTGAGCTGTGGGAATGCCTTCAAGAAGGGTTTTAGGCACATCCACCTGCACCCTCTCCCAGAACCTCCCAGGCCTGGGGACCTGAAATGTTCCGCCTGATATGGCAGGCTTTACACCTCCTTATGCTGCGAGGGGACTCACTTTCCTCACCCACCTGTCAGCAGGGAACCAGAGTCTGGGTGTCTGTCAATCCCACCCCACATCCGGAGTACATCAGAGCCTCCTTTCAGCAGCAGCCACTTTCACTGACCTCCCCTCCCCCATGCGCTCCTCTGCTGCGGGGTGTGAAAGTTTGGCACCAAGGGCAGCTGGGAGGGGAGGAAGCTCACTCCACATCTGGTGCTTTCTGTTTGACTCACCACTTTCCTCTTTGCCCTGGAAGCCCATGTCAGCCCTGGGGGCACCCCAGCTGGCCCCGGGCTGCAGCTGGCCTCTGTGGCCTGCTCACTCCCCTTCCAGCTGGGATGTCAGAGGACTGGGTTCAAAGCCCAGCATTGCTACTTCCTGCTTGTGTGATGTTGCACCAGTTAAGTCTCAGTTGCTTCATCTGTCTAGTGGGCCAAGGAAGGCTCCCCTCATGTGCAGACAGAGGATTTATGACAAAGTGTGTGTGGCACGGGGCACCATTACACATGGAGATGCCCAGTTACTGTTGTTGACAGAGCTCAGGCCTGGGAGGGTGGTCTTCACAACTCCATCTAAAGGGCTGCCTCTAGGTTATGTCCCCACATGGTCACATTTGGATCTCCAGACACCCCTGCCCACTGCCCCTGACACTGCCTATGGGATGGCCTGAGGGCACCCCACTCTCTCAAGCTGTCTCTCCCTAGTACCCCAGTGCCCAGTTCAGGGTGGCTCCAGGGCCCCCAGGTTCTAGTCAGAACCCTGGGCCCTATCGTGGTCCTGGCCACCCCCCACCCTACATCCCTCGGCAACGGTTGTGAGTTGGTTCTGTTCCAGGCGGCCTGTTGCTATATGCCACTGCTATAGCCCCTAGTGGCCTCTAGACCCTGGCCCAGTTGCAGCCTCCTGCCCCAGTGCCCTCTTCCTGGCAGCTAGAGAATATCCTCAATGCCTACCTGACCCTGTAACTCACCCTGAGACCCTTAAATTAGGCTCTGGTACCCAGAAATGCATTCAGAGCTCATCCAAAGGCACCCACCACCACCACCACCTCGCCACAACACAGTCCTCTCCATGTGCCTTCAGGCATCCAGGCTTTTGCCCAGACTGTCCTCACTCTGGGCCTGCTCTATCCCTGTCCTGCACCCTACCCTCTTCAAGCCAGGTGTGATGACCAAGGCCTCAGGCCCTGGGTCATTAGGCTTGCACTGGAATCTCAGTTCAGCCAGCATATAAGCAGGTTCCTTAGCCTTTCCCAGTTTTAGTTTCCTCATCTGTAAAATGGGAGGGTTCACTGACTTTGCCTTATGGAATGTCTTGAGAGTGAATAAGATAATCCCAGAAGCACTTGGTTCAGGGTGCACCATTCAATCTCCATATTTTACAAGCTCTTCTAACTGATATCATCTCCCCAGGGCCTGGCACATAGTAGGGCTTGGGAGACAGAGGCCTGAGCCTATGCTGCACACACCCCAGGAGAAGGGCCCATCAGGGTAGGCACTGGGCTTCTGGAAAGCCCTCTGGGAACAACCCTGGCAACCCCTGCTCCTGCTCTGAGGATCCCTAGGCCCAGGTGGACCACTGCACTAAGCTCTGCAGGGGGCAGCCCAGGACCTAGCTATGCTGACCTCAGTCTCTGACCAGTCAAATGGGCACCAGTGGTGGCCTCACCCTCCCTTCCAATCCAGCGGTGAGACCTGATTCGTGACTGCACCCTGCTAAGCCTTGGTTTCCTCATCATGGAGATGATTAAAAACCCAGTCTGTGGGGTTGTGCGACAATTAACACCAATAAATGTAAAGCAGCTGCTTGGAACCCAGTGCCCAGCAGGAGCTCAAGAAATGATGGCAAGGAGATGGAGGAGGAGGAGGAAGGCCCAGCGGGCTGCCCAGATACTTCACTCAGCTGCAAGGTCTGAGGGCAAACAAGGCCCAAGCAGCTCTAGCTCGGGGTTCACTCTACTCGCCCACGTAGCTTGGCCTCACACTGACTCCCAGGAATGGCAGACAGGACTATACCTGGAAAGCAAGGCAGGTTGGGGGTCTGAAGCTGATAAAGGGCTGGAGGCTGGGAGGTAGAGAAGAGACCTGGGTTTGAGCCCCAGCCCTGGCCTGCTGAGCCTTAATGTTCTCATTTGCACACAAGGATCTTTGCGGGTGCTTCAAGTCCCAATAATCTGCTCCTGGGGCTCAGTAGGCTGGGAGACCTGACCCCTCCATTCCCCTAGATGCATGCCGCAGGAGAAGGCTATAGACCCAGCACAGCAGGGGGCAGTACAGTGGCATCCCTCGCTCTGAAAGGCGAAGTCTCTGAGAGAGACCCCAGCCTCTGAGAAGGAGCAACCAGACAAGGCCTGCCTTCCGCTGGGCAGAGCTGCTCTGAGCCACCTCACCTCTCTGCTCAGTCATGGCCAAGGCCAGGTGGAAGCCAGCTCAGTCCAGGACTCCCAGTGAGGCTGACGTAAGCTTCCCTTGCCTCTCCTACTCTGTGAACTGTAAAATTGGCCTTTCCCCACTGTTTCCCTATAGGATGATTGAGAGGAGTGTCTTGGAAGGGGAGTGGTCCCAGAATTTGAAGCTCTTACACATCGGATTCCTGGTTATGAGGCCAAAGATGCTAAAGGTTCCTTGGCAGGGTGCATAACCAGTTCTCTCAGGGAGGGATGAAAAGAGGAACCCCTGCTCTCCTCACAACTACCATCAGGGCTTCAAACGAGACCCAGATCTGTCCGCACACCCAAGGCTGTAGTTGGGCTAATGTGGCTGACATCAGGGATAGGGTTGAAGGTTCCAGGTAGCCACTTCAGCTCTGGGGATCATGAAGCTGAGAATCCTAGGAATGACCCACTTCTAGCCCAGCCACACAGCCCAGCACAGGCTTGTAGCAGCAGCTGGGCACTGCCTGGGGGCTGGAAGGAGCCAAACCTCCATGGCTTACATGGAGGGATCACCTTGGAGTCAGGGGCTGCTGCACTCATTTCAGGCACAGTACCTGCTCACCCTCACACCCTGTTCATTATCACATACTCCAGGGGTGCAGGGTCAGCCACGTGACTCCATGGGAGTCAGGACCAGGTTCGGATCCAGTCTCTGAGGTCCCCTCTGAGGTCCTGGGTGGCCCCCATACCACTGGAGATAGACCATGGAGGCCATCTTTGCTCTCTCCCCCTGATCCCAGTTCCATTCCCCACAGCTCCCAGTGCCTGGGCCAGCTTCTCTGGGTCCCACCCTGGGCAGTCTTCTAGTCTCTCACTCCAAGAAAGGGTCAGCTCTAGGGAGTCTGGGCAGCTCAGGTCTCCAGGTTGTGAAGGGTTTCCCACCCCCATCCCCACCCACCTCACTGCTCAGAGGAAGAGTGTTCAAGGCAATCTATCATGCACCTCAAAATCTTTCAATCTCTGCCCATTTCCAAATTCCAATTCCAAAGCCACTTCCATTTTTAGGTATTTGTTAGAGCAGCACTTCACTTCGGGTACCAAAATCTGTAATAGTGTCCTATTGCTGCTACAACAAAATGACCACAAATTTAGTGTTTTTAAACAACACAATTGTATCATCTTACAGTTCTGGAAGTCAGAAATCCAAAATCAGTTTTAAGAGGCTAAAATCAAGATATTGGCAAGCTGGCATTCTTTTTTAAGGCTCTAGGGGAGAATCCATTCCCTTGCCTCTTCCAGCTTCTAGAGGCCGTCTATATTCCGTGGCTCATGGTCCTTCCTCCAGCAATGGCATCGCTTTGACCTCTGCTTCCATCCTCACATCCCCTTCTCTGACACTCCTGCCTTCCTCTCATAAGGATCCCTGTGATTATATTGAGCCCACCTGAATAACCCAGGATACTCTTTCCATCTCAAAATCCTTAAATCTGCAAAGTCCCTTTGGCCATGTAAAGTAACAAATTCACAGGTTTATGGGGTTAGGACATGAGCATCTTTGGGGCCATTATTCTGCCTACTACAGGAGGGGGAAGATTGCTTTACCAGTCCCAATCCCCGCCCAGATGGCCTGTCCTAGGGCTGGGGGGTTATGAGGGGGGATCAGGCTGCTGTTCTGGCCAATGCTGGCTGGGGGCTGGCCGAGGCCCAGAGCTCCAGGAAACCTGGCGCCTGCCCCTGCTGCAGACAGGACGGCCTGTACTCGGCGTGGCCACTGTGCAGAGATCAGGTGCACTGTAGCCCAAGAAGTGGCTATGGCTCAACTTGAACTGCTGCCTGGCTCGGGTGGGAGGCTAAGCCCTCGTGGTTTCTTCTCCCTGCTGACCAGAATATGCGAGAGCTGCTGTCAGGTACGATGTGAGCCACATGGGAAATTCCAGCTCCATTCTAGAAAACGCATACACTGTTGGCTTACTGGTGGACATTTACTGAGCTTAGGGTACGCTAGACCCACATGGGACCCCAGAGAGAAGACAGAGACAGGAAGGCTTCCAAATGCATGAGACAGAATGTCATTGCTACTGGAAGAAGTGGGCTAGGGTCTGGTGGGGAGAACCCAGAGGTCAGATGGGTGTTCCAGAGGAGACAGCATTTGTGCTGGAGCCTGAAGGAGAGGATTATCTGGACTAGAAGTGGTGGGCAAGAGCATTTCTGATGAATGCACAGCCTGGGCAAAGGGAAGGAGGGGTGTTTGAGGAATGGAGAGTTCTGCAGGGAAGCTGGAGTCTAGGGCAGTGGAAGAAAGAATCCAAAGATGGGCAGGGAGGGACACGCTGGCCTGCATAGGTTAAAGCAGTTCTCAAAGCCAGTCAGCAGTGGAATACTTTGTTCTGATGGAAGCTTACTCAGAGCACTGATGAGGCTTTGGGAGGGCTCCCCAAGACCCCTCCCATAGCCATCCTTCCCTACCTCTTCAGATCTGGACTCTGCAGGACACGGAGACCACATTCAGGTCATGGGGAGCCAGCCAAGGGTTTAGAGCAGGGATTGGGAGAAGTTAATGGCCCAGGGTCCAGGTGGGGTTAGGGAAGAACAGAAAGGGTACATGTCAATAAAGCAGCTAGATGGGCCCCATGGAAAGAGCCATGGGCAGCTGGGTAAAGCATACAACTTGAGGCAAAATGTCAGTTTCCTCAACTGTCAGAGAGGAGATGTAATTGCTCTTCCAGAGTACATCCATCAGGGACTCCTACACCCTTTGCCCACGCTTGGGGCTCCAGCTGACAGAGGCTGGGTGGACAGCAGGCACATCCCTCAAGACCTCAAGGGCCTGCAGAGCCTGGACTCCACCATCAGCCCCACATCCTCCTGCTGTTCTGTCTCCTGGGCTCCATGACACATGCTAAAGGAGGCAGCTCATCTCTGCTCTGGCCCCAGTAAGGAGAGAGGAGACAGGGCAGGTGAGACTGGCTTTCCCTGGGCTGGAGCCACAGGCTGCTCTGGCCTGGACCTTGGGGCACTCAGGCCCTGGTGAAGAGGGAAAGGAGGGACTGAGGGGAGATCTGGCTGCCAGGCTACCAGCCTCTTGGTGGCTCCATCTCCACAGGGCAGAGAGAAGTCAAGAGCCCGAGACTGAAATCCCTGCCTTCCCTTTTTTCCAGACTGCCATGTCTCTGCCTGACTCGTGTTGGTGCCAACCACAAGACATACACATGAGGGTACAGGGTCCTCCTTATGTCTGCCCTCCAAGGCAAGCAGTGACAACGTTGCACCATGAAAGGTGCAACCCATGGTCTCTTCAAAATCATATTAAGATAAAGAAAGCACTTGGTCCCATTTCTCAGACTTAGAAGCCAAGGCTGATAGAGTTGAAGTCATCTACCCAAGGACATACCCTAGTGAGGGGCAGATGCCAGGATCTGTACCCAGGCTGGTGTGGCTCCAACACTGGAGCTTAACGTCCAAGTCCCAGTCAAGCCAGTGGCTGCAGGCTTGAAGCCCGGCCCTGCCAGTCCACTTGGCCTGCACCTCTTTCTCAGGGGAGTCAGGCCTCATGGGAGGAAGTTGTCCCTAAGGGTGCCTCCTGCTTCAGTGACCCCAACTACACCTACACTGTCACTCCCCATTATTATGTACTCTTGGGGAGCCATATCCACATGCTTGCCAAGGCCCCTCCTCAGTAATGGGCCTGAAGCCAGGAGGGTGAGACCATCAGCGAAGCCATCAGTGGTTGGGGTGTGGGACAAGGAGGCAACAGACTGCTAGGTCAGGGCAGCTACCCTGAGATGCTGCAAAGACAGCAAGAGCCCAAGGACACAGGTAGGGGGAGAGGAAGGGCAATACTGGTGAGGCGGGCCGAGATCTGAGAGCACATGGGGGCCCTGAAAGCCCATGCCGCTTTTCCAGGTTCCTTTTGGAACAGCCATGGCTGGGAGTCCCTGGCTCCTCCTCAAAGGAAGCCATGGGCAGCTTGAGGTCCATGTAGCTGGGTCTGGGCAAGGAGCAGGATACGGTAGCCCTGGGAACTGTAATGTGGCCTCTGCTAAGGCAAATACAACCCTCAACCACAGCGAGGGAGTAGCTCAGGCCAGGTATGACTCCAGAAATATAGACTCTCCCAAGGCAGGGACCTAACTTCCTATCTCCATTTGGCCTCCTCCCATCATGGGACCTCCGGCAGGCCATGTCTTCTCTTGTGGAGTCCCTGCCTGGGGAGTGGGCCCTTGAATACCAGCTACATACTTTACCTGACTGAGAGTAAAATGAGGCTGCCATCTTGCACTGGCCTTGGAGCCAGAAGAGCCAGCTTCTCACAGGGAAGGGAGCTGCCCAAGGTCCCACTGCAAGACACAGCTCTAGAACCCAGCATCCTGGCTCCATCAGAGGATGCTGTCTACCAGACACACTGCCTCTGGCCACTGCATCACCAAGTCAGGCCCTTGAAAGTGCTGGGTTGGGGGGATGGGAGGGGAGACCAACAGAATGAGTCAGCCTAGTCTGTCATGTTCCTTGAGACCCACCCTGATGCAGGCTAACACCAGCACCTGCCAACCTGGAGGTTTCCTGTCGCTGTGGACAGAAGGGCCTTTGGGCCTCCCGGCAGCCACAAGCCTGCAGACCAGAGCTAGGGTGGAGGTCAAAACCTGGTGCCAACTCTGTCTCAGCTTCTCACTCTCCCCAGCTCCAACCAGGGACAGATGTGTTTTCAGAAATCCCAAGGCTTGGAAGGAATGTTTTAGCTCAAAACTATGGGAATAAAAAGTAAACACAAGCCCTGTTCACCCCTCACTGGCTCAAGCTTTCAGTTAAATGAATGTGGACATGTGACCCCAGAACTGTGCAAGGCCCCTCAGCCCCATCCCCACCAGGAAGTAGGCTGCCATTCCCAAGCTCAAGCTCAGATGAGGTTCCTGCACTCAGAGCTTAGGCCCAGTTAGGGGAGTGTGTGTTGAGTGCACCTGGGCCACTGAAGGGCTACACCAACCCTTGGGAGGGAGCTGATCAGTGCCAAGTACCTTGGCTTCCAAGGCCAGGAGGAGCAACCATGTGCCTTTCTCCACACTGCTCCCCACACCACCAGCTGGGGCCTGCAGCCAGCCCTGCAAAGGCAGAAGGAAGCTCTTACCCCCAGCACTGCCTAAGGGCAAGGGGTCAGGGGACCCACAAATCATAATAAAACATTAGGTCACCACTTGCTGGTCTCTTGCCACTTTATTGGCCGTATCTCCCAACACCCCTAGAGCAATTCCACCCACAGAGACACAGCAACCTGCCTTGGCTACACTGACACGATGGGGCCAGACTGGGAATCCGGTCCGCTGAGCTCCTAAGCTGGATTGTGGGTGCTCTTGCTCTTTGCTGGCCCAGGAAGGACACCCCCGCCCTTGTGCCTATTCCCAAGTCTCCTAGAAATGTAGAGCATGGAGAATCACATAGCCATGGGAAATGCCACAAACACCTGGGGTTCTGGAAGGCACCATCCACCTCCCTCCAAGTAGCATTCAAGGTAGAAATGTCAGCCAGGCGCTCTGGCAGGTTGGGGCCCTGGCCAGGCATCCACAGGGCAACCATGCTGTGGCCCACACCTCCTGATATGTAGGAACCGGGGCCTAAGGAGACAGGGACAAGGGGCCAGTTACTGCCTGGGTCCTGGGGAATAAGCAGGGGGTGGGAACCGCACGCTTGCCCCACAGCCAGAGCTGTGATAGTCTGAGTGGAAGGACCAGCATGGCTGTGGGGACTGGGGGGAGGGTAGAGTCTCACCTCCCACAGAAGTCCCTGCGCACAGCCACAAGATTGAGGGACAGGTCAGGCTGGCTCTGAAGCCAGCTGCCGACGAGCTCTGGGTGTCTCGGGTCCACTTCCAAGAAGATGCTTCTAGGTGGGGGAGAAATGGGTCAGCTCAGCTGGGCAGGGCTGGACCTGCACTTCTGGGTTGTCCCGGCTGGGAGGGGAGGAGGCAGAATGACGCCCAGGGCAGGCCCAGTACATACTGGGAGGGGAGGAGGCTGTTGAGGTCAGACTCAGGAGACACCCCATCCATACCCAGAGTCCTTCAGGAGCCGAGGTGCCAGGGCCAGGATGTGGGTAATGATGTCCATGCCTTCCTCCCCACCGTCCAGGGCTAGTGGATCTTCATAGCTGAAGGGGAAAACAGTGAGAGCTAAGGGCCTGGGATGGGGTATCTGAAAAGTATGGAGAAGCTGACCAGCACTTCCACAAAGAGGGCTCTGTGGAACTTACACTCTGGGCTGAGAAGAAAGTCTGAGGACCCCGAATGATGGCAGCTCCTATTCCCCTACCTCCTACAGGCAGCCCCCTACCAGGCAGTGCTGGGCATGCTCAGCGAATCCCATTGACTGACTACCCCCAGGGCATGAGGGTCTCCCCACAACAAGGATGTTCCTATTCTTGGCTTGGGGAGGCATAGAACTGGCCCTGACCACTCCTGAGAGCCAGGAACTTGGAAGCCAGCACCCTGACACTCACTACCACTGCCTCATCCAGAGGCTGCCGGGCTACCCCTGGTTCTCAGACCGTTTGAGAACAGGATGGTTCAGTGCAAAGCCTGGAGTAGAGTCTTAGTCCCAGCTTTCCTGCTAAGCCCCCACACAACCTTGGACAAGGTCCCTTCCCTCTCTGGGCCTCAGTCTTCTGGAAAATGATGCACCCATCTGACCACCTTCTATGTGTTGTATACTGTAGTCTGATATTTTAGTCATTAGTGAGTCCTCCCCATGGCCCAGCAAAGCTCTACCACTCCCCTTTCAGAGGCGGGAAACTGAGGCTCAGAGAGGTTCAGTGGTCTTAAGTGGGAAGGCAGATGCTGAACCAAAGTAGGTCTGTGGGTTCCATAGTGAGCCTCTCTTTCAACACCACTGCCCCGTTTAGCCCCCCAGCCTCCCCATCCCTCCCGACAGTATGGTCCTCCAGGGCAGACCCATGCCGTTAGGGCTTCTCAGGCCTGGCCTCCCTGGTCTACCCCATACCTGAGGATCTCAGGGGCCAGCTTCTCCATGTCCCGGTGGAAGACGTAGGGAGGGTTGCTGACGACCAGGTCCACAGGGCCGCAGGGTAGAAGATGTGCCCAGCTCCCCTCTGTGGTCAAAGGGAACACACAGCAGAGGATGGCAGGTAAAGGGTGGAAGCTCCACGCACTGCTATGTCCCTTGGGTAATCCCTCTCCCCAAGCCACAACTTAGGCCTATCTCTGGACCCAATAAACTAGACTTGTAGATAAGTGCCCAGTGTCCCCAGCCAGCAGCCTGGCTGCGAGTGTGTATGCTCTGACATGGGAGTTCTCCCCCTGGAGTGTCCTTGCCTTCTCTTCTTCCTATCAAAAACTTCCTCAATAAGCAAGACTCAGATCAAGTGCTACTTTCAGGCAGCCGTCTCTGATTGCCTGACAAAGCAAGTGCCTCTGTTCTCTGCCACCCCGCTGGCCTCGCCACACTCTGCCTCATAGCCAACATGGACTGAGTGTATGGAGGGCAAGCCTGGCCTCAGTCAGTTGATTACTAGTGGCTCTGTTTACTGGCCCCACCCTGCGCCAGGTATCACACTCCATGGAGGGGGCACATGAAGCTCAAGGATGCTGTGGGCATGTGATAGAGCCAGAGCTGGAGCCAGAACTCTGAGGGCACTCTGTAAAGGATGCAGCCAAGTCGTGCTGTGCCTGGGCCAGGCGGGGGCGGGCAAACACTCAAGTATTTTGGTCCTAAAGGCTATCTCTTGAGCTTCTGCTTACTTCTTGACAACAAACAAGCCCTAGTTAAATTCATTAATTATGCGGGATACGAAAGGTAAGAAACATCCTGTGGCTGGTCCCTTCATGGGTCAGGTCAGCCCAGGAGGCAACAGGGACTTGCCTGTCCTCAGCAAGGATTGGGGGTGGGGAAGGGGTGTGTGGGTGTGGTGTGGTGTGGTGTGGTGTGGTGTGGTGTGGAGTGGTGTGGTGTGGTGTGGTGTGGTGTGGTGTGTAAGCCCTCCCTCTATGTCTGCAGAGTGCTTCATCCACCCATCAGCATCTGGACCCAGGATCCCCACCCAGGGAAGATGGGTGGGGAAAGTACCTAAGGTCACATCGAAGGGGATGATCTGGATCCTGTCCTGCAATCGAAGCCTGGAGAGATAGGAAGGTAAAGGTAAGCATGGGGAGGGGGATAGGAGGTGGGGGCAGGGGTAGGGACAGACTCCTACCCTCAGCTACAAAGAATGGGAGAATAAACCCTTCTTGGACCAGCAAGATACCTGGTGTCCACTGTCCATTTGTAACCCTGTGGGACCTACGTCAAGCCTCCCCCACTGCCTCCTCCTTCTTGGGGGTAGACATCGGCGGGTTTGATACCTGGATAGAGGTTGAGATCAGGACCTAAAGTCTGACTCCCCCTACCCTGACCCTCTGCCCCCAAGCCCCCCTACCTCTGAGCATTCTCATGGGCCAGGCAGATGGCAGCTTCTCCCTTGTCCACAGCAATGACTCGGCTCTGCCCCAAGAACAAACAAAAGGTACATGGGAGACAGGGTGTTCGGAAAGGCCAGGCCTGGGGACCAGAGCCCTCTTCAACCCTCTGTAGAAGAGGAGGGAAATACTCAGTAGCTTTTCTTCCTCTGTGGCCAGGGTCTGGGCAGATGGAAGGGGATGGGACTTAAAGGCTGTGACCATGGTGGGCTGGGGCAGCTCTGTCTTCCTCCTATTTTCGGTCATTTCCTCTCAAGTAATTCTAGCAGAGTGTGTTGGGGAGGGATCAGCAGGAACGACAGTAAGTGCCAGTCAGTCTACCCACGGTGGGCTGGAGGGATGCATAGGGGGCTCACCTGGGGGAGCTTGCTCAGCAGGCTGAGGGAAATGGCTCCTGATCCACAGCCCACCTCCAGGATGAGGGGGCCACCTTGAGCTCCCACCACACGGGGCCCTTGGGTCACCTCCTCCAGCACCCATTCAACCAGCTCCTGCAAGGTAGATAGATCTTGATCAGAGTTGGTGCTGACCTGACCCCTGTGGGTCTTGGCACAGAGGCCCAAGCATAGTTACCCACTGTGTGAATGTAGAAGGGGGATGGTTAAAGCAAGACTGAACTTCGTTGTCAGCTGGGGCCATGGGCAGGTCACACTGCCTCTCCATGCCTCCGCTTCCCCATCTGTAAACTTGAGCACAGTTGAGAATAAGCCACCTCATTGGGGGCAGGTGGAGATTTAACAGAAGCACATTCATGAAGCACTGATCTCATGCCTGGTACATGGTAAGTGTTCAGTAAGCCTCAGCTAATCCTTTTACAGACATCCTCTTGTTTTGTGCTTACAGCAATGTTAAGAATCATAGTTAATGGTCCCTGGCCATCCCCTCTGTGCCTGGCCCTGCTTCTGGAGGTTTCCCTGTATTAATCTGTTAGATCCTCATGAGGAAAGTGAGGTCCAGGGGTCAAGGCCCCGCTGGGAACCTGGCCTGCAGCTCATGGTGGCCAAGAATCAGGGGCCAGTGTGTCCCCAGCTTCCTCACAGCCTCCCCAGAGAGGCTCCCAGGTCAAAGGGACAGGAAATTCCCTCCATGGAGGGGCAGGGGGATGACAGCCCTACCTGAGCCCCATATCTGAAGGGGGCTGTGGCACACACAGGGCATGGGGTAAGTGGGCATGGCATGGGAAGAGGTGCCTAACTGCACCGTACCTGCCTTGGTGGCAGGGGGACACTTTCAGACACTGTCACTTTAGAAACAACAGAGTTTCAAGTCTCACCCACCCATCTGTCACCTGAGGACTGTGCATGGAAGCCAATATAGGGTGAGGGTGGAGGGCCGCTGCTGTGCATTGGCCAAAATGTTTCTAAACAGCAGCAGAGTGGGAGCCCAAGTAGCCAGGCATGGAGCAGGGAAAGGGCAGTGTGTCCCTTCTCAAAGGGACCTGCCCTTTGGATGAGGGCAGGAAAGGCCCCCTAGAGGCTGAGGATTCCTGGGGTTCCAGGCAGGGCTGGCTCAGGGAATGAGGGGAGGAGTCAGGAAGTGGGTGTTTCCCTCATCTGAAAGAGATCTACTTCCTCCAGGCTCTCTCTACCATGACCTTCCTCACTGTGGGCCTAAGGTCTAGGATGGGGCGTGCTTCTCCCACCAAACTGAATGCTCCATGACGTGAAGACCAGGAATCTAACCCGTCATGGCGTGTCCCACACGGGCAGGGCTTGGCCCACAGAGCGGCCTCTTGGCTACTTCCCAAGTGCTGGGCAAGCTCTCAGTGGCCACAGGAAGCTACCCTGAGCCTCAGACCCCCAGCTTCCCCCAAGCCCCAGTGTCAACAGTTAGGCCCTGATAGAGCAGAGGGCTCCAGATCACTCAGACTCATTTTCCACATAAGCTGCTCAGTGCTGAGTCCCCAAAAGTATTTCATCCTTCATCCCAACCCGGGAGCAAAGTTCACCTGTCCCCAGGGTAGCAAGTCCAAGGCAGGTAGAACCTGGCCAGTGGGTCCAACCTTTTCTGTTCCAAGCCCCTTCTGCACCAAACAAGCTACTGCCTATGAGTGAGACAGTCCCTCTCCAGCCAGAGAGGGCTTCCCCTCACTCGTTCCCACCAGCCCTGTACCAGGCACCACTGGAGAACTGGAGTACTGGCAGCAAGCTGCGCCCACAGCATTAGGACCAGCACAGAGCCAGCAGTCTAGGGCTGTGGCTGGGAGCCTGTGGTCACAGTGGCGAGGCCACATACTAAGTGGCCAGCTGGAGAGCTGAAACTTGTCAGGGGCATGAACTTCTCTTGGTTTCCTGACCACAGACAGACCTACCCTGGCTGGAGAATGACCCCTTAGTCAACCACACTGGCCAGCCACCTCAGAGAGACATCCTGACCTCGGAGACACACACCACATGTGTGAATGGCTACCCTGGGCAGGGCATGAAAATGAGAGACTGGGTCCCCACTGCCACCAGTGCCCCTTGGCCTCTCCCTTACCCTCCAGATCCGGGGAAGGTTATTTTGGCTGTAGGACCACTTCGGGTTTGGGGGAGGAGGGTAGGGATGGAGACCACTCCCAGCAAGTCCAGAAACTCTCTTCCTCACCTAGTAAAGAGCCTCCTCAACCTAGAGTTGGTGGCTCCTTGGGGGAGGCTGAAAATCGAGCTGGTCACAGACCCAGGGCACTTTTCCCAGGTGAACAAGGGGAGAATCCAAGAACACTGCAGGGTCGGAGCAGAGGGGAACTTGGGAAGGAGGCAAAGAGCAGGCAGCTGTCGGCTCTGCCTGGAGCCACTGCCTCAACAGGACTCCACACCCCTCAAGAGGCTGGCGCAAGGCCTCAGCAGGACCTGAGTGCCATAAGGATCCTCATTAGGATTACATTCTTGATGAGGCAGCCCCAAGAAGGCAGCATTGCCTCCCTCAAGCTAATCACAGGCAGGGCACTGAGCCTCCCACACCTCACAGAGCCTCACCTTGCCAAGCTGGGCAAGACTGGCTCACACTTCCAGCCTTGGTTTTCCCACTGTACACACTGCCAGGCCGGGGACTGAGCCACCTCTCCATCCCCAGAGAGAACCCAACTGGTCAAGCCACACACGGCCTACAACTTTGCATTTCAGAATTCTGCACCCATCATCAGAAACCACCCTTCAATGGATGGAGAGAACGCAAGCACCATGGTCCCTCCCTTGCACTAATTCTCCCCACTCCCCACCACAGGCCACGTCCTCTCAAGTTCTTGGTAAGGCACCCCCTAATGCGGCTTCACATTGGGGCAATCTGGCAAATTCTGAGAAACGTCTGTACAGTGAGGCAAGGGCCTGGCCTCCCAACCGCAGCCTCCCTCCTCTCCCCCACCCCTTATAGCAGAGCTGCTCTCCTGGCCCAGACCCACCCAGGAAAGGGGGGCCCCCCACATGGGAGCCGGAAGTCCACACCCAACACTCAGAACCCTGGAACACATGGTTGGTGCCAGGTCAGCTCTGAGGGGACTCAAAGGTCATCGTGGTAGCTTCCCTCCCATGCCCTGACCCTTGGCAGCCTCAGTGGATGGTGAGTGACCTCCTGGCCAGAGGTCGCATGCTTGGAGGGGCCACAGATTGGCCTCCCAAAAGTCTGCAGGTAGCAGGCTACATCCTGCTCTGGGTCTCTGCACCTATCCCAGTTCATCCAATCCCAGATGGTTCAGCCCCTTGTCAGGTATGGGGCCCTGACCCAGGAGACAGGATGTCTGAGTGCTGCCCCCATGCTCCCTGCCTTGGCAGCCCTGTGACTTCAGCAAGGTCTCAGACTCCCTGCTGTCCCTGCCCTGACACTGGGCATTAAGGCAAGGACCTGGCCTCCCAACCACATGATGCAGGGGGCGGGCAAGTGGGGTCAGAGGGCTTCTTGGCTGAGGGAGAGAGGCTGGGAAAGTGAGAAGGGGCTCTGGGTCCCTGGCTGGGGCAGGTGGATGAGGCCTGATCTTTCCCAAGAATGTGTGTGCCTTTCTGGAAACACCCCTTCTCAGAACCTGGTGCCCTCTGGCTTGCCCACCAGCCCCCACCCACATACCCCTCCACCTGCTCTGCTCTCTCTGGCTCCCAGCCCTGCCACCTACAAGGTCATGGGGAAGCCCAAGAAGGGCCATAGAAAGCATTTCTCCCAAGACTAGGGTGTCGCACCTACAGACAGCACGCTGGGACCACACACTTCCCAGTCCTAGTAATATGAGAAACACAGGTGATTACCTGACTAGATAGTGGATGTAACAGGTAAAAGGTCCCAACCAGTTCCCCGGTCTGGAGGCCCAACCCTCTCATCATCTGGGTCCAGAGGGGGCAGTGACCTACCCAAGGTCACAAAGCTGTACCAGGCTTCCAGATGTCCAGCTGGAGCCCTCTCCACTTTGCCCATGCCTCCTGAGGAAGAGGAGGGCACTTGTTTCCCATGGGTTGGGTAGGCTATGGGCCCATGGGACAGCTCCTAGGGAAATGACAGGAACCGGCTGAGTACTTGGTGGGCAGCACTAGTTGAGGCATCCTGAGCCACTGCCAGCCTAGGGGCTGGGGCAGTGGCTTGGAAAGTGAGGACAGTCAAGGAGGTGAGCAGGAGACCTCTTTCCTCTTGGCCTCACCTACTCAGCCAGCCAGGAAGGGCGCTGCCTCTAAAGGACGGCAGTCATGGGGCTCCAGCGCCCCCTGGTGGAAGTCTGGGACAAGACAGGTGCGCTGAGCCCCCTTCATTCCCATTCTGCCCAGTCCTGATGGCACACATACCTCCGTTTCAGGCCGAGGGATAAACACTGGGGGCGCCATCTTCAGACTGAGGCCCTGAAAGTCCCACTCACCAAGGATGTACTGCACAGGCATCCTGCAGAGGGGGCAGCAGGGTGATCATCAGTGTCAGCACCTGGACCAACAAGACCATGTCTGGGTTGGGATACCACTTGCGGCCAAAGGTATCGGGTAGGGTCATGTCTCCTACGCCCCAGAACTCCTAGCCAAGACCTTCCTTCCCTCCCTTCTTCCTATTTACTACCACGACCCCTCTCTCATCACTCTCTCATCCCAACACCTCCCTAGTCTTTGGACACTTTCTTCCTCCCTGACCATGAACTTGGTGGAGCTGAAGGAAGCTGGACCCTGCTCCCCACACAGAGACCTCTGGTTTGGCCCATGGTGCTCACCTTTGCAATCGGTAGCTACTCAGCTCCTGGACATACTGCAACTGCCAAGGGGTCAGGGGCTGGGTCCAAAGTCCTGGCCTCAGGCTCTGAAACTGCCCCACAGAGAATGTGAGTGGCTGGCTCCCCTGACCCAGGTTTCTTTTTTTTTTTTCTTTTTTTGCGGTACGCGGGCCTCTCACTGTTGTGGCCTCTCCCGTTGTGGAACACAGGCTCCGGACGCGCAGGCTCAGCGGCCATGGCTCACGGGCCCAGCCGCCCCGCGGCATGTGGGATCCTCCCGGACCGGGGCACGAACCCGTGTCCCCTGCATCGGCAGGCGGACTCTCAACCACTGCGCCACCAGGGAAGCCCTAAGGTTTCTTTTGTAGACAATGCCAGTGGGTCCAACACTGGCCACCTTGGTGACCCCTGAACCCCTAGTGCCTGGCACACACTGTAATAGTTTGTTGGATGAAATAAATATCTGCCTAAGACATTCCTCCAGAAAAATCCCATCATTCTCAGCTCAGCACTCTCAGTGGAATGGAAAAGCCTGGATGTCTCTTCCCCAGAGTCTTCCCTCCCCCCACTTCCTGCCCTCTTGACAACACTGCACTTAACTGTTTTGGCTCCAAGGACATGAGCCACGATGTACTCACTGGATTCCCGGGCCTCAGGGATGCCCCTTTTCTCAAAGACCACTGTCCAGTGGCTGACCAGTTCTGTGGCACTCAACAACCGAGCCGGAGGCAGATGGGGTTGCCATGAGCTGAAGGTGCAGCCCCAAATGCCTCCCCTCCACCCCAGGCCAGATAGGAGGACCCTCAGCATTCTGCCCCGACGTCCCACATCGCAGGGAAAGGATCCCTTGAGTACTTCCCCAAGGTCCCCAAATCTTTCTCGTGATGTCAGCTGATGAGGATGGTGGCTGGCCTCAGCTGGATGGAGACGGAGAAGGTCACAGGCTCTGGCTCCTCAGCATGGCTCTGGTCCTCAGATGTGGCTGTCCTAGAATAGGGAAGGAGAACCAGGAGAGTAGCTGAGACTTGTGGGACCCACTCCTCTCTGACCTGTTGCCTGAGAGAGGGCATGCTCTTGCTCTGTCGCCTCTTTGACTCCATTTTAGACCCTCGCCAACCTATCTGAGTTTTCTTGTCTTGGTCAGTGACATTTTCTTCATGTTTTTGGCTCAAGTGATCTGAACCCATAGCTCAGTCCCTACTAATAAATGGGCTGGTGTGGATCAGGGCCCAGGCTTGGGGGTTGGACAGATCTATCTGACCCAGAGGGTGTGACCTTGGGAAAGTCATTATTTCTGTGTTTCAGTTTCCTCGTCCATAAAATGGGGAAAATAACACAAACTCCACGGTGAGCAGTGCATCGGTCAATGAATATCAAGGGCCTGGGAGCCAGCTCAACATATAGAGGAATTCAATTTTATATGCTCTTGACTAATATTACTAGGAGGAGGAGACTGACCTTGCTTGGGAGCTTTGCTTTTGACATTTTGCATGCACTGTCATTGATCTGTATGCTGAAAATCACCCCTCCAGCCAATTTAACCCATAGTCCTAAACACCAGCATAAACTTCCAGATAAAAAATTGACAATTTCTGTTAATTTTATATGTAAGTTATCACAAACAAATTTAACTGAAGGTTTAAAACCAGTGGTCTCCTTTCCTCTTACAGAGACCAGGGTTCAAACTAGCCTTTACTGAACACCTGCTAGGTGCCGCTCTTCAGAGACAAACAGAGAAGAAAATGAGACTCCGAGACGGGAAGCAACTTGCCCAAAGTCACCCAGCTAGGAACTGTCCCAGTCAAGACACAAGTCCTTCGGACTCCAGAGGCAGCTCTGTCTACCAGACCGCCGCCCAGGGAGGAGCCGAGGCCTGAAGTCAGGGACGCAGCTTCCCTCTCAGTTTCGCACCGCGAGGTCGCCTCTCCACAAGCCTGTTTCTCCATCTGTACCACGGGGGTACAGACTTTTTAAGGAAGGCCGCCAGAGCTCTGACGAACTCGAGGTCTCGAGGGTTTTACGCGTACCTGCCTGAGAAGCTTCCCCACTCGCCCGCCAGCCTGAAGAAACTGCCGCGGGCTCGGTTCCCGGACATGCGTGACCCGCGGTAAGCTCCCTCCGACGCTCTGCTTCCGGGGTTGGCGCAACTGAGGAAGGGCTCGGGCGGACCCCGTCGCCCAGCTCCTGAGTTCCTGGAGCCGGTGTGTTCCAGCTCGGAAGCAGCTGCGGCCAGTGGGGGATATGAACGCCACGCCCACTACGCCCGCAGGTCCACTGGCGGGAAAGTGCGTGGTTGGGAGTAGGGTTGCTACCCGGGGGCCTGGACCGGACGGTCTTCCTGAATGTCGAGGCAGGGATAAGGCTCCAGCCTGCGGTGACTGCTGCGAGATGGCGTTTGGGTACCCGGACGGGCGGTGTGTAGCCAGCCCGAACGGAGGCATGTCACCAGCCGGCTCTGAATTCGAGAGTTGGGACGCGATGCCCAGGGGCCTGGTCTAACGTAGGCTGTGTGCTGGTAGAGCGGCACATGGGCGGGTCCCAGTGGTGGGGGCGGGCACTAATTTGGGGGGTGAGACCCAGTGTCCAGGACCTGGGGTTCAGGTGGCAACTGGACCCCAGGGCCGCTGTTGACTCTCTAGCTCCCATTTTCGAGCAGGGAGCTCGAAACTGGAAGTAGTAGACCAGGGTTTGAATCCTGACTCATCGTGAGGCTTTGTCCATGTGCCCCTCTGTGGGCCTCAGTCGCTCCAATAAAATTCATGGCAGTGTTTCGCAAAGTATGGCCTGCCAATGCCACCCCCTCGCCCCCTAATCTACTGTTAACTAGATCACTGTTGACTAAACTACTATGAAGCATGCAGTTTCCCGGGCTCCAGCCCAGACCCGGGGATCTGTATTTGTAACAAGCTACTCCGGTGATCCCCATAAGCTCCTTTGAAAACCTGAGGATTAGAAGGCTCCTCTCCAGAGATGATCGAGCTCTGGATTGGAGGGGTGTATGTAGGCTTGCTTGGGTCCAGGTGTCCAATAATACCACTCCTGTAATAAAAATACCATCCCGCCCCCCAACTTCTCTTAAGATGTCTCATTTCTAGCCTGGGATGGGTATCGTTTAACAAGAGCCCTCACACCAGAGCCCATCTGAGCAGGAAGCTGAGACCCAGGGAAGAGAAGCATCTTGCTCTAGGTCACTAAGCTAGTGGAGGGTCGAGCCGGAGTTCAATGCAAACTCAAGGACTCCTAGTCTAGTGATCTCCCCAAATTTGTGTCCACCTGCGTTTGCGGAGCGCGACTCTGTCCTGGCGGAGATGGAGCCCAGGCTAGCCGGAGACCAGAGTTGTAGCCCTTAAGAAAGCCTGGCCACCCACCGTCCCCCTCCCGACTCTGGCACAGCCCACGGGCAGTGAGGAGTGGTCTCCAAGAACTGCGACCTGGCTCCCCCTCTTGCTGGGGGCAGAGCCAGATCCGAGCGGCAGGCCAGCGGGCCAATGCAGGGCAGGCTCTGGGCCTGACAGCCAATCCGGGGCCGGGGGCACGGAGCTGGCAGGGAGGAGAGGAGCTGGAGCGTCGCGGAGCCGCGAGGCTGCTCGCCTCAGCCCCACCCCCGAGGTGGGTCCCGGCCGGCTAGTCCCTGTCCAGGCTGGCAGAGCGGGCGCTCTCGGCTGTGGGCGGTGTGACGTCGCGGGCCCAGCCCAGGGAGGTCCTCCCAGGGCGCCCAGGGAGGGCGGACCTCGGGTCGGACCCGCCGCCCCCAATCCCGGGGCCTGGGGGTCCCCCTCACCTTGCCCCGGCCTCCTGCCAGTCGCCACCACCCCTAGCCTCTCCCGCTGAGTTCGGCGCCCCAGAGAGGATTAAGTAAGTGCTGAGGTCGCCGCTTCTGTGCAAGAATGGAGGAATCACAGAGTCGCGAAGGTGGGGTTGGGGATTGGGGCAGGGAGGACTGATGAACCTGGTGGAGAATGGTATGCGGGTTCTTGGAGGTGGTGGTGCCCACCCCTTTCTCTCTGGCTTCCTTCTCTTGCCCTTTGGACCATGAGGCATTCCTGAACAGTGATGAGCAGGGCCCTTTCTCTCCTTTGGAGGGAAGAATAAACAGAGCCCCAGAGCAAGTGTTAAGGGTCTGGCCCAAGGTCACATCTGGGGTCAGTGGCAGAGCCAAGAAAGAACCTGGGACTCCTGACGTGCCCAGCCTAGCTAGAGGAGGAGGACAGAGAGGGACGACGAGCTTCTCCCATCCCATGCTTCTGTGCCAGCCTTGCTCCTTCCTAAGAGGCCATCACTGGTGTGTGCACACCTCACACACACCCATACACCTGCACAGGGAGGCATCCCACATACACCCGTGAGCTAGCGCAGAGGTGTGTATGCAGCCATGAGCTGTGCATCCCTCCTATCCCTAGGCCTTCCCTTCTGCAGTTTGGCTAGGACCTCTTCCCACCCTGCCTTACCCAGGGCCTTTTGGACTGGGAAGGCCAAAGTCACAGCCTAGACTGGGCACATCGCCCACCCTCTGCTCCCAAGGGAGGAGGGAAGGGGAAGAGAAGGCATCTCAGAGTGGGAGCTTCATCCCTGCCTCTGAAGATACGCTCCCCTTGATTTTCTCCTAGTCCCTGGCAGCCCCTATAGGGAGTCCAATGACCCAAGAGCCTACAGAGAAAGCCCCCCAGAGGACCTGACTTTAGCCTCTCTCTCCTTCCTGTCTTCTGGTCTTGCCACACATGTCCCTGCCCTTACTCCAAGCACAAGCTGGACCACACAGCAGGCTGGGCCAAGGGCTTCTGGGGCTCCCCTTTCCCAACTGGAGTGGCCAGAGAGAGAAGCTCTAACATTTATTGGGTGCTTGCTGTGGATGAGTGTTGTACTGAGCTAAGTCATTTCTAGGAACTTGTTCATTCTGATATTTCAGAGACCCTATGACCCTTTCTGTGAGGGAGGTGTTCTTAATACCCCTACCTTAGACTCAGGAAAACTGAGACATGGAGAGGTGGAGTGACTTGCCTAGGGTCACCCCGTTAAGTGGCTGAACCGGAATTCAAAGCAAAGCCTTTCTGACTTTCGTGCAAGTGTTTTCCTCCAGGAAAGGAAAAAGCTGCAGTATTTTTTTCTCCAAGCAGGAGGTGAGGGATGTGGGGGGCAGGAAGTAAGAAGGTGAGCAGCGTGGGGAGTAGGGGCTGGGGGTGGGAAATGAACTTTTTCTTTCAAACCTCCCCACTACTTTTCACATCTTCCAAGTATGATTACTGTGATCATCTTGCCCACAAAGAGGGGGCAGGGCTTCATTTTCATGTTCCTAAATCCACGTGGGCTCCATAGATATATAAAGCACATGTCCTGATGTTCCCTGAGCTTGCCCTTGCCCTCAAACCTTTATTTCCCCTGTGCTTTCAGAACTTAGGGGGACTTCATCTCCTCACAGAGTCCCATCCTCAGCCTCACGTTTTTTATTTTTTCCTTTCCAGCACCCAGGGAGGCAGGGAGCTCTCTTTATCCAAGGACGTGGCCCCCTGTATGGGTAGTGGGGGCCACAGGCTGGGACACCCCTGATGTCAGAAGTGAGTGAGCAGGTTGACTGACCACAAGCAGTCCCTCAGCATCAGCATGGACTCCAGGATCCCATCTGCTAGGACCTGGATCAGCAGCCACCCACCCACCTCTGAACCTGACCTGGAGCCTGCCGCAGATGGGTCAGCTTCCGAGACAACCACACTCAGCCCAGAAGCCACCAGCTTTAATGACACCAGAATCCCTGACGTGGCTGGTGGCACAGCCGGCGTGGGCACAATGCTTCTGTCCTTTGGGATCATCACAGTGATTGGCCTGGCTGTGGCCATGGTGAGAGCTGGGGCAGGCTGGGGCTGGCCCAGATGGCCCTCACTTGGCAGAGGACGATCATTGTTTAGATTTTAGAGGATCTAATCAGAACACAATTGTCTGCTAGTGATAGTACAATCCCTTCCTTCCCCAGAGATTTGTTTATTGGGGTCCAGAGACCAGAGAGGCTGTCTCCAATTGGAAGAACCAGAAAAGGTTCTGAGGAATACATGGCATTTTGAGCTGGGCCATGAAGGCCATGTAGGAGTTGGGGAGGAGGGTGTTGCAGGTGGAGGGTTCTGATGGTCAAAAGTTTGGAGGCAGACAGGAGGTGTCTGTGAGCAGCAAGCAGGACAGTGAGGCAAGTGAGTGTGGGGATGCAATAGGAGTAGAGGCCAGAGGGCAATCGGGATAGATCGTGGGCTGTAGAGTCTGAATGGGATGCTTTGGGCATGGAAGGCTGCTGGCAATGTTCATTCATTCATTCATTCATTCATTCACTTGGCAATTATTTACTGGGCACCTGACCTGGACCAAGCCTTCGGGACCCCAGGGACTGGGGAAAAAAAGTCCTGCCCTGCAGTTCTTACAGGGAGTGAGAGATAGATAAAACCAAGGGTGCTAAGGGAAGCCCGTAGGGGCTGGATTAGGGAATTGGGTGGGAGTTGGGGGGACTTCCTAGGCTGGGTGGTCAGGGACAACTAAGGAGGCAACATTAGAGCTAAGACCTCACAGTGGAGGCCTGGCCCCAGCGTCATGGGAAGGGCAGAGTTGGGCAGACATCAGGGCAGAGGTGAGCTGGGGTGAGGACCGCAGGTGTCCCCTGAAAGTGGATATGATGCTTCCAGATCTGCCTCTGAAGATATGGACTCTCCCCTGGGAATTCCCTGGCTGTCCAATGGTTAGGACTCAGCGCTTTAACTGCCGTGGCCCCAGGTTCAATCCCTGGTCAGGGAACTAGGATCTCACAAGTTGTGCAGCGTGGACAAAAAAAAAAAAGATATGGACTCTCCTCTTAAGCTGATACATGGACCCTCAGAATGTCACCGAGGGCCCATTGGAGATTGTGAGGACTGAGAACTGGAAGGGTGGGAGGTGTACACCTGAGGTCCCCCAGCAGGCCCGGCAATGGTGGCATTCTGCCTGCTGCCCCTCACAGGCTCTGACGGCTGGCCTTAGACTCAGGAGCATGTTGCTGTGACAAATAGGGCTGGATGATCCATTCATGGCTGGAGCTGCTGGTAAAACAGGGTCACCATATGGGCCCCACAGGCTCCGGATTGCTGCCAGGGAACAACTGCTGGCCAGTGGGCAGAGCCAGGATGCAACACACAGAGTGAGGCCGGGGCCTGAGCAGTCTCCTGGGGCAGGGGTGAGGCAGAATACCAGTGTTTGGCACCCATGTGGTGGTTAAGCAGGCTGAGACACCCTAACCTCAGGGTCAGAGCAGGGCCTAGAATATGCCTTTGTCACTCTTGGCCAAAGATTTTGTCCTGGGAACTTGGGAAGACTTCCTTACTCTTCATTCTGGAGGAATATTCGGAGGGCCGCGGTGGGTGGCCTTATCATCAAAAATGGAGAGGTAAGGAAGTTATGGGGCAAAGGCAGTGGAGGGCAGGAAACAGCTCCTGGGCAGGGGACAGGTCCGGAGATGTTCCTTAAGTACTACTTCCTCTCCCCTCATGCCAACCCTGAGCCAGGCCGTGCTGGGTGCAAGGAAGAACAAATCAGTGCCAGGCCGTGTGCCTCACGTAGGAAGAACAGTGGGGGAGGGCTTCCTGGAAGAGGTGGGGCTGCAGCTGGACAGTGAAGGGTAAGGAAGATTTGGAAAGGAAGGTATTTTGGGGGAGGGTGTTAGTAGTTGGGGCAGAGGGAGCAGCAAGGGCAAGGGGTGGAGATTGGTTCTAGCCTCTCTTAAAGATCCTTCTGTATCACAGGGCAGGCAGGAGGGCTGAGAGGCGAGGGAGTACAGGGTGCTGGGGCTGGAGCTGCTGCTTCAGGGCAGGCAGGGGCTATGCCAGAGACCTGGAGCTCCTGTTGCATCCCACCCACAAGAGAGCAAGGGGCATGCCAACATGTGACCTCCTGGAGGGGATGGGGCAGCAAGGGGCACTGCAGTTTCCTTGCGCCTTTGGGGTCCCCCAGGAATGAGCAGCAGGAGGAGCTCTGGGTCAGGCTAGAAACAAACCAGATTCAAGCTGTGAATGGGCCACAAAGAGTGTAGGAGCCACAGGGGGTTTGGGACAGACTCTAGGGACATGGTTTCCCCCAGGCAGAAGCAGTCATGCTCCTGGTAGTCAAAAAACACCAGTTGAGGGATGAGCGAGATGGTGGCAGAGGTCCCTGGAGCTCCAGGTCCTGCAGAGGTCCCCAAGTCTCACCCCCTTCCTCCCTCCCCTTAGTGCTTTGTACCAGGATTTCCTGCTCTATCCAGGAGCTCTTGGGTCTCAGATGTTTTCTCATTATGATGGGGGTTAGGACCCAGGGGTCTTCCTAGGTTCCTCCAGCATCAGGGTTCAGGAGTTTGGTCTAGGCTGATGTCCAGGGGCTCAGACCCTCCTCCTCAGCCCCTGAGGGCCATCAGCCTCCCATGGAAACGCCAGGAAGCCAGCCCAGAGCCTTACCTAGAGCCACTGCCCTGCAGAGTCTGGCCACTGCCTATCCTCTGTTCTTTTTGCCCATACATGGGGAGAAAATTTGGTCCTGAGGACAGCTGAGAGGAGGGGGTATGCTGAAGTCCCCCACCACCACCACTTCAGCCCTGAGGAGTCCGAGGCAGGCACTGAGTGGCCGGAGCCACAGTCAGTTTTGGCAGGGGTGGGCCCACATGTCCCTAGGCCAGGCTTACCTGTGTGGTCTTCACAGGCTGGCCTTCTCCCCGTCTCTGAGTTCGGGCACTGCCAGCATCTAATAAACATCAAATGGAAGCACAAATTTAGGATGTATGTGTCCCTGGGATGGGGTCGCTGAGGACATGGGGTCCTATAGTTCTCCCGTTCATCAGCCTCAGCATGTCCCCTGTCCTGAGGGACTGCTGGATTGATTAGGGCTTCCTTTCCTGGCCATTTGATGCTGCCCCTTCTCTTGCAGGTTTTGTACATCAGGAAGAAGAAGAGGTAACTCCCCATCTGCCACCCAAGACTCCAGCCTGTGGACAATGCTGGGCTGGACTCCAGGGGACGTGGGTGGGAAAGGAGAGTCCCTCAACCATGAGGATCCCTCTCCCTAGTGAGGGTGTCAGGGCCTCTTCTGCCCACCCGGGGTTGGGGGTAACCATTTTCCCCTGGGGAGGGCTGAGCCACCCTTGCCCTGCTGCCCTGAGCTAATGGCCACTGACTTCTCTTTCCCCACCCCGGCCCCTCAGAGGCTGGGGATCGCACAAGGCCCTGGCTTAGGCAGTCCCTGTGGCTCTCATGGATGATAGCTCTGTGGCCCATGGCCCCATCTGGTCCCAGGAGTGGGTAACTGTCCCTCCCAGGCCACCCATCCAAGGGGTAGAGCTAGTACTGTATGTGCAAAAATGTCTTCCATTGAATCCCAGGGGAAATTTTAGGACCCTAAACATGGTGGTGTCAGCTGGTCAGCAGGCAGCAGCACCTGGAGGGCTGGTGGGAGCGGAAGGGCCTGCCCGGCCTGCAGCAGTCTCTGCCCCCACCCCCCAGGCTGGAGAAGCTGCGCCACCAGCTCATGCCTATGTACAACTTCGACCCCACGGAGGAGCAAGATGAACTGGAGCGGGAGCTGCTGGAGCACGGGCGGGACACTGCCTCCGTGCAGGCTGCCCCCGCTGTGCAGGCCACGCAGGCCAAGGTGGGCACTGACCAGGCTCCTCCACCCAGCCTGCAGCCTGTTTGTGGCTCTTCCACCCCCACCCTCCCTCCTTTCTCGTGTAGCTTTCTAGCACCCGCCATGTGGTCAGGTGGCAGCTATCAGGTATATGGATTTTGTCAGGTTTGTTTAGAAACTAGTAGAATTGCTCCTTGGCCACCCACAGACTCACTGTACAAGGCCAGGCCAGGGCAGCCCTGGGATCCAGCCTAGCTCTGTCCCAATAGCCTGGTCACCTTGGAAGCTCCATTGGCCTCTCTGAGCCTCAGTTTTCTCATCTGCAAGTGAAAATCCTGATTCTTGCCTCAGGTATGCCCCGTCAAACTAGGGGGAAAGCAGGAGAAGACTCATGGGAGGGATTGTTGGGGGGCTGAGACCCTGGGTTCTTCTGCTTCCTGAGATCCCAGTCCTGAGTGGGTTGTGACTGGCGTCAAATTCTGGGGTAGTGGCACTTCTGAGTAGATTGGTGGGTTCCTAGTAGCTGTCAGGCCCCAGGCAGGTGCAGACCCTAGCAGGCTTCACCTCCCATGTCCAAAGTGTTGGGTACCTGTGTGGTTATCCTGCCAGAGTCACTGGGCTGCCTGGCCACTTGCCACCAGTCCCTGAAATCCCCAGGGACCAGAGCACCATGAGGAGGCCTGGTCTCCCCCTGACCCATGATGCCCCTTTGCATCCCTCCTTGCCTTGACTGCACAGGTTGCTAGGGAACCTGGCTCCACAGCGACAGAATTAAGAGACTGGGCTCAGGAAGAGTCCAGGCTGGGAGTCCCCTGGTTTTGCTACCAGTTATTTGTCACTTGGATCAGGACTCATTTCCCCTTGGGATATTCAGGAAATTGGGCTGAGAACCTTGGTCCACCCAGCTCTTGGGACTACTGACTATTTGACGGCTGTTTCCTGTGCATCTCCCTAGTGCCAGCCCCTGTGCCGGGGCTTTGGGGCTTGGGGGTACAGAGGTGAACACCCTCTGCTGGGAGAGGTTGGTACATGTATAATTAATGCAGGCCCTGGGACCTAGGTTAAGTGCTGCAACTGGCTGAGGTGGCAGGGCAAGCTGGGGATGGCTGGGGGGAGCAGTCATCTGAGCCAGGTCGTATTTCTTGGCTGGGCTTGTGGGAGGGCATTCCAGGCAGAAGACATAGCTGGTGCCAAGCACACGTGGGCACCAGAGGGTGGAGGGGACTGGGCCAGAGAGTGCATGGCCTTGGTCAAGGTCCCTGATGCCCCTTACTGTCTCTCTGCAGACCACTCTTCCCTCTCAGGGCCCAATGCAGAGGCCCAGCCGGCTGGTGTTCACTGATGTAGCCAATGCCATCCACGCGTGAGGAGCCCAGGGACAGGCCTGGACCTCTGATGAAGACACCTGCCACAGTGCCCTCAGCTGCCCACTCCGAGATCATTAGGACCTCCTCTCAGGACCTGCCCTGCCAAGGCCTCAGCTATTTTGAGGACCCAGCTGCTGACCCTCCAGGCTCTAAAAGAGGCCCCTGGCCAGGTTGGGCATATGGCCACTGATATCCCCTGACCTGAGGGCCCTGGAATGCAGAGCATCCCTCATAAGGCTTCCTTATGCTGGCTGGCTTCCTTGTCCCCTTCCCAGACCCCTCACATCAGGGTCTGCTCCTCTAATGTGGAGGAAATGGGGCGAGATGTGGGATGGGAGGGGGAAGGGAAGGAGAGTAGGGGGGTTCCCATCCATCAGGGAGAGACATATCTTTGGAACCTGGAGTCTCCTCTGGGGTGGGGAGAGGCAGCCGCCCAGGTCTCAGACACATGGTATGGTGGTACCCTGGGAGAGGCTCAGGGATAGAGCTGAAACTGCCCAGTGAGCAAGGTTGCCAGGAGGAGGGCTGCTCATACCCAAGGTCAGTCCATATTACAGGGATCCATGAGGTCTTCCCGCCACCCCTCCGTGGTGGTCGGCTATTGGCTGGGCCCAAGCTAGGATGAGAGCTGAGGGGGAAGGGAGGTGGGGGAGCAGGTGTGGAGGGATGCAGTGCCCAGACCTCCTGGAAGGCGTCCTGCATGCGCATGAAGGTGCCCACCTGCAGACATGTGCCTGTCCCAGCACAGGGGGCAGGATGGAGACCCCTGCATTGGCTCCACCCTCCAAGCCAACCCCCACCCCATGGTGTGTAGAGGAACATTAAGTAGGCCACCTTCTCCACCTTCAGTGTTCACGGACTGAAGGGAGAGGGAAGCAAAGGCAAGGGTCCACTGCCCACCACATCCCTTCACTGGGATCTAAAAAGCCAGGTAACCTGCTTCTGGAACAGTTCCCTGTCTTGGTGTTTATTGGGGACCTGGGGTTGGGGGAGAGACTATTGGTCAGAGGGCAGTGGTCGCCAGCTGCAGGCTAGCAGGGGAAGTTCTGAGTGCCTGAAACAGGGTGGGGATAGCCCCTCGGAAAACAGACCTAAGAGACCTAGTCTGGGTTTTGATCACACAACCCACCTACCCATTGTCCACCCACCCCATGCCCTGCAGGAATTCTGCCAGGCTGGGGCATCTGGGCAAGGCACTGGGTCAAGCCAGACCCCAAGAGCTGGGCACTTCTCCGCTGGGCACTCACGTGCACCTGAGCAGGCACAGACGCACACCCCTGTGCCCAGCCTCGCCACCATCACTGTCCTCTGCTGGTTGGTGGGGACGTGAGGGTGGCAAATGCGAGGTGTCAGGCTGTGAGGGCCTAGGAGGACTTCATGGGGAAGGTTCTGGATTTATTTCCTCCTCTAGATGCTATAAATACGTTAGCATTTGAGCCAACTGGAGGGCTATGGGTAATTTAGGATGCACAGAAGCTGTAATTTAACTCATAGCATCTCCATGTGAGAGCATTAAAGATGTAATTAAGACATTTACACAAAGAGAGTGTGAGCCTGTGACACTAGGGATGTGAAACCCAAGGAGGGGTGGGATGGGTGAGGGGCTGCTGGATGGTCGCTTGGATCCCAGCTATGAGGCGGAAGCCCAGCTGGCTTTCCTTGATCTATCCAATGAGTTGCCTCTGGTCCTGAGTTCAAGGCTGCTCTGGGGCCTCGTGCCTCACCTGTGGAATGGGGTCACAATGCCTGCCATCCCCTTTGTTGGAGAGGCCAAGTGGACAGGACCTATGGGACAGGAGGAGGGAGGGGGCTTGAGCCCCAAGGGCCAGGGGGAGGTATGGTGCCTCAGGACCCATAGGAGCTGGGTGTGAAACACAAAAGAGAACAAAATAATGTGGTCTTTCCCAGAGCACAGGGGTGCAGGGGATGGGTGGTGTTGGGAAGCCACAAGGGTTATGTGTGGGGAACCCACCTGCAGTGTTCAGAAGGGTTTGGAGGGTTTGGTCACTAGTGTGACCTAATGCCCTAGTTTTCCCAGGACGGCACAATTTTAGCATTGAAAATCTCACAAACCAGGACTTTAAGTGACATCCTGACCCTCTGCTAAAGAACTGAGCCTTCAGGCTAGCATAAGTGGAAACGAGGAGGGGGTGAGCCCCAGTCCCATGGTGGAGGGCTGGGCTAGACCTGGGGGTTGCAGGACAGGGCCTTGGGTAAGAGTGAGGGCCCCAAGCACCCCATGGGCCTCCCACACTGGGGTCAGACAGCCGGGCCTGTCAGTGATAAGCCTGGTCTTGGGGAGGGGTCTCCTTTCCTCAGCAGACTGACAGAGGATTTCTGAAGGTGAGGGGAGACAGGATGTGTAGGCTGTGCACCCCCATCCTGTTGGATAGCCCCTCAGCCCCAGAATGTGGGAGCTGCAGAGGACCCAATGTCTGGGGGACCCTAAAAATGGAGTCCGGAGAGTAAGGCTGGCACCCAGGGACCAGAGCCTGGGATGGGGGCTCCGGGAGGACCCCTGTCCCCATTCTCTCCCACTGCCTGCCCCAGACCCCTGTCCTGGTTGGGTGGGTTTGGCTAGGTGATGGACATAGGGCAGCTTTCTCTGGGTGATGGGGGCTGCTTCCTCCTCCTTTATCCCCTCACGTCACCCCCTCTTCCCTTCCACCCACCTTCTGTTTTCTAGCTCTCTCTCACTCCTGGAGGAAAACCAAATGCCCCCCAAAGTTCCCAGGTCTTCCACAGAGTGTGGGATCAATAAACATTGGGATAAGATGTTCCAGGTGACGTGTCCTCCATGTGACCATGGGCCTGGTGGACTGACCAGAAAGCTCCTCACCGCCCTCAGCCAGGCAGACGGGGTGAGACAGCGCTGCCCGCCTGCCATTACTACTCCTGGTGGTGACTGTTACAAGGGGGCCCTTGGGAGCTGCTCCCCTGGCCCCCAGCCCTGTACGCACATCAATGCATGAAACCCCTCCTCACAGGTAGCGACCGGAGTTTTGGGCAGAAGCTGCGGCGTTTACAGTGGGTGGTATGAGGGTGGACGTGGAGGGTTGCCTTCAGAGGAGGCCATCTTGTTTAATCAAGTGAAGTCTCACCTTCGAGCCAAAGTGAATACAATAATCCTGTTGCCTGGCTGCAGGCAGATGCCAGAGACACCTTCAGAATGTAGAGGAAAGTTCCTGTGGGGATGAGCACAGAAACTCCTGTAGAGCAGTCTGACCTTGCAATGGGTTCCTTCCAGAAACATCACTGAGCCCCACAGGGGGCCCAGCACCAACCCAGTCTCTGCATCGCCATTTGAGATGGGAGGAAACAGATGCCAAATAGGAAGAAAGGATGAGAGAGAGAGAGAGAGAGAGAGAGAGAGAGTGTGTGTGTTTCAAGTGTATCCACAAACACACTCTAAGTCTACAACTATATGAAAAAGAAGGCAGGAAGAGGATCCAGTGTGCCTGGGGGTGTTCAGAGGCTGAGAGCAGACACTGCCACCCTATCCTATCCAGCTGCACCCCGCAGCAGGCCTCAGTGTGAGGGGCCTTGCCTGAGAATATCTGAGGGAACCCCAGGAGCATCCCCCTCCCTCCTGGCCTCTGAGTGCTCAGGACAGGGGGCAAATGCAGCCAGTGGCATCTGTGGTCATACAGAAGACACTCTTGAAAGGCCAGAGATGCTGATACCCACAATGGCTGGGGGAGGTGGGCTGTCTCACTCCTGTTTCATCAGTGAGGAGCCAGGGGAGAGTAGCCCAGGGCTCCGTGTACAGCTGGTGCAGGGCATGCTGGGGCCGGGGTTTGAACCTGGTACATCCTGGGCCCACAGCCCACAGCTCATGTGGCCCAGACAGGCCTTGATATGGAGGACAGCAACACAGCCTGCACCTACCAGCGTGGCCCAAGGTGCTCCAAGCTCCTACCTCCCTTTGACCTGACAGGAGGATGAGCATGTCCTGCGTCCTATGCCTAGGTATTTCAGGGGAAAGGGCCATAGATTCAGTCCAGCTTTCCAAGGCCAGGGCTAGGACTAGGTCCCCTTTGAGGCTCTGTTACAGCCTGGATCCCAGCCCCATTTCCTCCAGGTGTACATATGTGGTGCGGAATGGGAGGCCATGTCCTTGTCTGCACCCCTCTGTTCTCCTAATACATGGTGTCTGGGTACCAGCTCCTCCCCACTGGGGCTGCCAAAGCCCCACAGATCACTGTCAAGGAGCACCCAGTCTCCCAGTCTCTCACACCACTAATCCAGCTTCCACCTTCCTGGATGGCAACATGGATGGATGTGCCCACCTGCTTGAGCTTCCCCAGTGCTCCCAGTGACATCCAGGCTGAGGCCCAGCCAGTCCCCTCAGCTTCTCCTACCCAGCCACCTCTGGGATCTGACCTGTGAGAATGTAGAGAGGGGACAACAGTAGATGTCCCAGCCCTTGGGGTTGATGGGCCTCCTGTCCTCTGGCCACTGGTCAAACAGGAGAGGAGGGACATTTACCCTGGCCATTCCCACCTACCCAGCTCTTACTGTACTTCTGTTGGAGACCTGGAGGCCTGCATTAGGAGTGGTAGGCAGGTCTACTTCCTGGGAGTGCAGCTAGAGATAAAGGGGCTGCAGTAATAACAGTGTCAATAATAATAACAGTAATAATAATGATGTGTGGTTTATTGAACTCCTGCCACGTGCCAGGTACAGTGGACCAGCTCACTGAGGGAGGGCCAGGTCAGTGTTCCGCACTGCCATTCACAGGTATTCACAGCTGGACAATGGCCAGAAAGGGCCTTGGGCCACCTCAAGGGCAGAATCTGGTCCCAGTAACTGCTACCTTTGATTGGCCTGATCCTGGCACAATCTCACTTTATTCCCAGTGTCCTTCTTGGGGGTATACTGTCACCCATCTTACAGAGGAAGACCTCTAGCACCCAGAGACTAGGGTCATCAGGCTCAGAGCCAGGGGATTGGCTCTTCCTCTATGCCATTTGAGAAAGGAGTGTCAGACAAGGCCTAGAAACAGGAGGGTGCTGGGGCCTGATGGGGCACCCAGGAGGCAAGGCCCACTTGGCTCCCCAGTCTGCCTTCCAGCCTCCAATGTGCTCCTGTGCTGCCACCTGCTGGCATCTGTAGACACTGCAGGTGGCCTTCCTGTCTCCCACCGTCAGCCCAGTCACCCGTTGGTGGCCCCGAGTGCACCTCTGGCCCCGTCCTCGGATTGCCCCCCTGCCTCTCCCCCATGTGGCATGGAGAGCAGCCCTCACACTGCAGGTCCTGACATGGGGGCTCATCTGGCAGGGCAGGGACTAGAGTGAGGTGAAAGGGTGCATAGGGTTCAAAATGTCAGGAGCCGCTCAGGCGCTGATACTACACTTGCACCAACCTGAACGTGAATGTCTCCTCAAGTCTGTGCCCTGGGTGCCTCATTCGCCTCATCCTAGTCCTGGCCCTGCTACTCAGGCCCCTCTTGGTCAGGACCCAGGCGGCAGACACTGAACCTCCATCCCACCACCACTCACTCCCATGCCAGCAGCCTGGAGGCCCCAGAAGGCCAAGCAAGGGGAGTGTGGGCCTCCCTCTGGCAGAGCTCGCACAGATGCTCTTTACCCAGAGGAGGCTGAGAACACCAGATTATGAGAGACTTAAAGGACTTAGCAGTGGCTCGATAACTAATCAATAAGGTGACGCTCTGAAGCCCCAGGTGAAGGAGGAGGACAGGATTCCTGCCGTAAATCCCTGTGGGCAGCTCAGACCTGAAGTGTGTGTGTGAACCTCCCACGGCACTTGCAGACAAAATCAGAACCCATTTAATCCCCCAGAAACCCCAGAGTATGGGCACCAGTTGTGCCCATATATATATATATATATATATATATATATATTTTTTTTTTTTGTTACGCGGGCCTCTCACTGTTGTGGCCTCTCCCGTTGTGGAGCACAGGTTCCGGATGTGCAGGCTCAGCGGCCGTGGCTCACGGGCCCAGCCGCTCCACGGCATGTGGGATCTTCCCGGACCGGGCCATGAACCCGTGTCCCCTGCATCGGCAGGCGGACTCTCAACCACTGCGCCACCAGGGAAGCCCGTGCCCTCATATTATACATGGGGAAACTGAAGCACAGAGCAGTAGGGTAACGGCATGCGGCAGGGCCTGGATTTTACCTCAGTTGGGTTAACCCCAGAGCTCACACCCAAGACTCCCAAAGAAGGTAAGAATGTTCTCTGAAGAAAGAGCTGCCCCCTCCTCTCACCACTTTTTCATTCTCTTCAACCATTCCCAACTCCTCCACACCAGGCCCTCTGCTGGACTCTGGGGCTGAGGTGCACCCAGAAGGGGCTGGTCTTAGAAGAGTCCTATGCAGCATGTGACCCGGAACAGCGACGATGACAGCAACAACTCACGCCTCTCTAGGAAGTGACAAGAGACGCAACATCACTTCTGACTGGGGCAAGGCAAGGCTTTCATTGCGCTGGGCCTTGTGCCGTGTTTGGACATAAGGTCACAGTGGACGTTTCGGGCTGGGCAGGGGCAAGGTTTAAGGGACGGTGGGCTTCCTCACAGCCATGACACTAGCAATGGAGATGACCCCCACAAACATGGGGCGCCTACCTTGTGCTGGGCCAGCCCTCTGTGCCACACCCTCTCTGCCTCTCTGCTGAATACCCCCTTTCTTCACGCCGGTGCTGTTAGGGGAGTGGATCTGTCAGACTGCTCTGTGAGGATCACCAGGCCAAGGGTGCTGCTGGATGACTCCCCCAGAGAGACCACACTCACCTCCACTCCGCCAGAGGGACCCAGGAGGCCTGTTCCCACACGCAAGTTGTCCCCTGCCCAAGCCTTAGTGGGTAAGTGGACCAGTTTCCTTTGGTGGAGGAAAGCAAGAGTACTCTGTTTGGAGCCCTTCCCAGTGTGACCAGCAGATGACGGTGTAGGCCCAGATTATAGGCCTGGCTTGTGGGGCCAGTTTGAGGAGTGCTCTGGATGAAACTTGGCCTTGAGCCCTTTGTCAGGAGACTGGGAGTCTGGGTGGCTGGTGCACTGAAGCTGTTTGCTTCCTCCCTGGCAGGAGCAGGTCTGGATGGGGACTGGGCCACGGAGAATGTCTACTCATGGCTGTGTCCTGAGCCTCCAGAATGGAGCCTGGTACCTAGTAGGTGCTCAGGGCTATTCATTGAACAGAGGATTGGTAAGTGGTTCTTGCCTCATGAGAACTAAATGAGTTAATATATAAAAAGCACATGGAAAGACTTCAATAAATGTGTGTACTTCTTTGAAATTTTATTATGGATGCTCCCCACCCATTTTGGAAAGTCTAAGCTGTGGGCCCCATCCTGGTATCTAGATAGCTTCTCCCAGCAGGGGATAAAGACTGAACCCCAAAGCCTCACCATTCAGCAGAGCAGCTCTTGTGGGCATTTGGAGACAGGAAATGTCTGTGCCAAACTCTGATGATGGCACAGGGACTGGGGCCCCCTCTACTTCACCAGGCATCTTCCATAGGCAGGGGAGAAAGCCAACCTTCTCCTGTCCCTGACCAGGCTGGCCTGCTGACAGGTTCAGCTGCTGGAGGTTGGGCAGGGGTGACACTGGGGGCCATGCCCTTTCGTGGTCGTGGCCCAAGCACACGGTATCTGCAGGTCACTCCCTCCCAGAGCTTTCTCATTGCCACCTGTGCCTGCCCTGGGATCACTACTGTAAATTCCTATCCCATCTTTACCTCAAATCCTAGCTCCCACATCAGATCAGTGCCTACCAAGGTATCACACAGAAAAACGAAAACTGTCTCTCCCCTCCCCCCATTATGGAGGCTTCTTGCCACTGATTTCTTATGAGATCAATTAGCTATCCCACCTGTAGCTGAGTTTCAAGACTAAATGACTTGTTTTCGGTCACAAAGGATTTGAACCCAGCTCTGTGGGAATCCTAGGTCACACTCTGAATGGGTCTGGTTCATCCGTGTCTCCCCCATGGCAGGTCCCGCTCTGAGCTGGACTTTAGGTGGGTTCCTAGGTACGTCACCAAGAGTCCCCCTCCTTTTAGCTCCTGCATCCCCACGAGTGAACACATGAGATGGGGCATTTGCTGCCTGCAGCAGCTAAGCTGTATGGCTGGGGAGGGCAAGAGATGCACCATCTCATCCGCATACATCATCTCCAACAAGGCAGATAGCAGGAAACAAGCAGCTCCCGCAAAGTGATTACTGATGATAAAGTGCCACAAGCATCTTGACTCTGAAGAAGAGGTGGTGTAACTGGCCCCAGGCCCTCCTTCAGCTATGAAGAGGGGTATAACTAATGGTAAATCAGCTCTGCCTTCCACTGTGGTGCTGGTGCCAGGTGTCCCAGAGACCACCCCCCACCCACCTGGGACAACTGGACTCACCTGAATGCCCATTGCTGCAGGAACCAGCTGGTCTGAATCCCAGCTCAGCCACCATGTGATCCCTGGCAAATCCCTGAACCTCTTGCCTCGGTTTCCTCATCTGTAAAGTGTAAAACAGGTCCTACTTGATAGGATTAAGAGTTCATGTTTGTATGAAAAAGAGATTCAGGAACAATGAGCTCCTGCATGGAGAACAAACTATGAGCTTTTTCTTTCCTGCCTACACATGCACTCCCCTCACACAGATGTCCAAAAACTCTGCTACAGCATAGAGTAATTGGGCCACACTGCCCTGCCCCTTCCAATCCCATGTAGAGCAGACACTGATGCCTCACCGAAGGCAAAAGGACCAAAGACAGGCAGCAACTCTCTCCAATGTACCCTGCAGTCCTCGTGCTTAAACCGGGCCTAAACTTAGAATCACCTGGAGTTAAAGCAACGCGGATACGCCCACCCAGTTCAATAGACAGGCTCTGTGGGGAGGGCACAGGTGATGTTATTGCTAAATACTCATCATGTAATACTAATGGGAAACTGCACGGGAACCACACAGCAAACATTTCTTCCAAAGCTTTAAAGTGCATACAAATTTGGGGGGAATCAGGACCCCAGTCTAAGTTATGATTCTCCTGTGGGGCTCACGAAATGGCATCTTTAATAAGTTTTTTGTTGGTGCAGATGTTACTCTCTCAGACCCGTATCCAGTAGCAGTGAGCTAGAGTTATCAGTCAGAGTACACCTGAGACCACTGAGTAGCGTGAAGGTTTGGGTTAAGAACTTCCAGAAGTGCAGGTTCCCTGGGCCTGATTCCTAGGGGCTGAGTTCCTCCTGGAATAGGTGCGGCCTTGCTGCTGCCTACGGGAGATGCTGCTGGGTTGGTGGAAATCACACGGTGGGTTTATTTATTTATTTATTTATTTATTTATTTATTTTTTTTTTTTTTTTTTTTTTTTTTTTTTTTTTTTTTTTGCGTACGCGGGCCTCTCACTGTTGTGGCCTCTCCTGTTGCGGAGCACAGGCTCCGGACGCGCAGGCCCAGCGGCCATGGCTCATGGGCCCAGCGGCTCCGCGGCATGTGGGATCTTCCCGGACCGGGGCACGAACCCGTGTCCCCTGCATTGGCAGGCGGACTCTCAACCACTGCGCCACCAGGGAAGCCCTATTTATTTATTTTTAAATATTTGTTTGTTTGTTTGTTTTGGCTGTGCTGGGTCTTAGTTGCAGCATGCATGTAGCATGCAGCATGCTTTATTCTAGTTGCGGTGAGCGGGGGCTACTCTTCGTTGTGGTGTGTGGACTTCTCATTGCAGTGACTTCTCTTGTTGCGGAGCACAGGCTCTAGGTACCCGGGCTTCAGTAGTTGTGGTTCGCAGGCTCAGTAGTTGTGGTTCGCAGGCTTTAGAGAGCAGGCTCAGTAGTGGTGGCGCACGGGCCCAGCTGCTCCTCAGCATGTGGGATCTTCCCGGACTGGGGCACGAACCCGCAGCCCCTGCATCGGCAGGCGGACTCTCAACACTGCGCCACCAGGGAAGCCCCATGTATGCATATTTGATGATTAACAAAGGAAGTCGTGATCTATGTTAAGTAATAAAGCACATTATAACTGAACAAAAAGAAGAGTTCATGTTTGTAGAGGGCCTGGAACAGTGCCTGACACATAGGAAACACTAGGTAAATAATTTGTTAAATAAATAACACACTAAAGATCCAAACGGTAGTCCAAGGGGCACAGGCCTTCACAGAAGTGGGAACTTCTGAATCACATATAGACTCAGCCTTCCAGCGCCCTGGGGCTGCAGGTCCACCTGGTTCGGGTTGTACCTCCCAGCTCAAACTCTGGTCTTGCCCTCTAAACTCTCCTAAGGAGCCCAAGATCTAAAGTTGCCACTACCCAGCAACTGTTTTTTCCTCTTAGATTCTACTCTATTTGGTAAAACTCAGAAACTAACTACCAATTCATGTCCCCCCATCTCCTTCTCTCTGAAGAAGGCAGTTCCCCAGAGACAACAAGTCCCCCACTGCCAGGTGGGTGCAGGGTCAAGGGGCAGTCTCCTGCTCCACATCTGGCCTGACCTGGGCCTCCTGGAAACACAGCCTAGCCTCTGGGATCTGGCCTGGGAGGGGTAAGTGGAAGCAGCTGGGCCAGGAGAAAAAAAGAGGGCAGGGCCTGAGCTCTGGAGCCAGAGAGCCCTCTAACCTGGCTCCACTCAGTGGCCTTGTGTTTTCTTCCATTGGGAAGGACGGGATCCCTCAGTTTCCTGATAGTTCCTGAAAATCAGCAGGTGGCAGAAGCTACTTGGCCCCTTCCCCAGTCACTCCTAATCCAAGAGTCACAGACAGGGTCAGGGCCCTGGAGGCCTGGGGGTCCACAGGCCGCAGGGGAGGGGCTGGCCTCTTGCCCCATCTCATTCTCTGTCGGGTTCAGAGATGCCAACTTCCTTCCTAGTTTCCAGGCAAGAAACTGGCACTTTCCCCCAGCCTGCAGCCCCCAAGGCCAATTAACTCCCTCCCTCCAAGTTTACACACAGTCCACCTGGCCACCTTTTCCTGGACCTCCCAGCCACCCCAGCCAAGCTCCCAGCCATCCCCACCTGCCACTGCCTCCATGGCCCCTCTATCCTCCACTCACAGGCCTGAAAGTCTTCCCTGAACTCTGGAACCCCCAAATTTGGCTTCCAAGACTCTCAGCCTACTGCTTCCCATTCTGCCCAAGCTATCTGCTCAGACTGCAGCCAGTGTCCTGTCTCTGCCCTCTTGCCCACTGCCTGGGCCAGGGTTACCCACCACCCTGCCCCGGACTGGGCCTTGCCCCTCGTGGACCTCCTTCCCTGCCCTCCTCCCAGCCCTCTGGCAATTACCCAAGTGACTAATGTGGTAATTAATTTGGTAATGAATCATGCTCCGGCTGCTCAGGACGCTTCTCTTCTGCCAGCCTGACCTGGAATGTAGATCTGCTCAGCTTTACTTTTCCTGGGAAGGGAGGCTGAGTCCTGGAGGCAAGAGGGTTGGAATCCACTCTGAGTTCCATTGCCTGCCCGCCTCCCCCTGGCCCTGCCAGGCACATGGGGGCTGCTTGTAAAGGCGGCCAGGATGCGATTTAGCTGAGTGAGGGATGCTGAGATTTTGTGTGCCGGGCACTGGAGTAGAGCCATGGTCACTGTGCTCAGTGAGCCCTTGGCCTCTGGAAGCCTCAAGACAGACCAAGTCCCCCCATCTGGCTGGAGCAACAGGGAAACCTCCTGACGAGGCACCATTTCAGATGGACTTTAATCAGTAGCAGGATTTGTTGGGCCCAGGAGAAACTGAGTCCTGGTCCCTGGTGGGTTTGGGGCACATTGAACCCAGGTGGCCCTGACCTTGCTGTGGGCTCCAGTGGGGCTAGCCACCAATGTGTGGCCCTGCAGGTACAGCTTCCAGATGCACCTCTAGGACGGGGTCCCTGCGGAGCTAATTCTGTGGCATTGATTGAAATGCCCCCTTGCCAATTAGGATTTTTTTTAAAGAAATGTATAATGATTCCTAATTGGCACCCTCATTAGGTGCCAATTATACACTTAAGCATTTCTTACAAGTTTAACACATTAATAAGGCAGCTCATTACATGGTAACGAGATTTATTTCTCATATTTATTATATTGTTTCACCACTGCTGACAGCAGAGTTATTTTTAAAAACATGGCTTCTTACTGATTGTACACGGTCCTATTCCTACCCTGCCCCAACCAATAGCCTGTCCTACCAGGCCTCTCCCTTGAGCCTTGGTCTCCAGTCCCCTGGGTCCTCCCTGGCCTCTTTTGGTCCAGCCTCCCAGAGGTGAGTCAAGCAGGCCACCTTCTTCCCCAAATCTGGAAGGACCAGAGTTGGGCCCTGCAGCAGAACAGACTCCAAAGAGTTTCAGAGGCCAAGAACCTTGGGGAACCTCTGTCCATTTAGCCAAACTGCATTCCAGGAGCACAGGTAGGATGCAGGGAAGAGTGCTCCCTGCTTTCAGAGCAGGAGCACAGCAGCCAGGGGAAGACAAGGAGGTCCTTTGAGGCTGTCCCCTGGGACAGGGAGGAGTGTTGAAGGCAGAGGGAACTATGCTGAGACCAGGGCCTGGGAGAGGTTTGGAAGTATAGAGAATGGACAGCTGGCAGGAGCAGACCCTCAAAAGCCATGGTGGGGCCTCATGGTCCATGGTCTGTGGTGGGAATCTGGCTTCTATCCAGAGGGCAGTGGTGAGCCACAGAATGTTTTGAACAGGGAAGGATGTGACCAGATCTCTGTTCAGAAAAATCAAGAGAAGGATGGACTGGGAGGGGAATAAACATGAACATGGGAATAAACATGGACATGGGAATAAACGTGACCTCCTGCTTCTGCCTGCTAAGTTCCTGCTGTGCTGCCATTGTCCAGACCTAACACCAAGAGGGCAGAGCCAAGTGAATGCCACCCACGCAGCTCAACCTCGTGGGACAGGGTTGGGGGGGCAGAGAATGGGGGCTGAGAGGTCTGGAGGGTACTAGCAGGGTTCCAGAACACTTACTCTTCTCCTTTTAAAAAAACATTGTTACATCCATAAAATAGATAAGCAACAAGGATTTACTGTATAACAGGGAACAATATTCAATATCTTGTAATACCCTATAATGGAAAATAATCTGAAATACATATATATATATATATCTGAATCATTTTGCTGTACACCTGAAACTAACACAATATTGTAAATCAACTATACTTCAAAAAAAAAAAGAATCCCAAGCCTTAAAAAAAAAACCCAAAAAACAAAAAAACATGAGTTTAACATCCTATACATATACTACACCTTGTTCATACATCACTGCATGTGGCACTGCCTTGCCCTCATTGTTTTAGTAGCTGCCTAGAATGTATGGTGAGGATGCTCCATATTTACTTAGCCAGGCTCCTCAGGGTAGGGTGTTTCCAATCGATTACTCTTAGAAACATCACACAGCGAACACCCTGGGGTGTAATTTCACATGTGTGTGAGTTTATCTGTAGAATAAATTCCTAGAAGTGGGCAGTGCTAGGCCAAAGGATCTGTGCATTTAAAATTTTGATAGATATCGCCAATTTGCTTTCACGGAGGTTACAAAATTTATACTCTAACAAGCAACAGACTACAAGTTTCTGCTTTCCCCTGTGCTTACCAGAAATGTGCATCAACCTTTCACAGCTGTGCCTATTTAATTTGCATTTCTCTCAGAGGAAGGAAGTTGAGCGTGGTTTCAGTGGGTGAGTCTTCTGGATTTCCTTTTGTGTGACTATACGTTTCTCTCTTCTGTCCATGCAATTTTTACTGGGATTGTTGGTCTTTTCCTTCCAGATTTATAGGGGCCCATATATATATACATACACATATATATTTGTATATATATATGATTTGTAATTTTTTCTGTCAGCTTGTTGTTTGTCTTTAAACTTTGATTTTTTTTTTCTCCCCACATGGAAATGTTTGATTTTTATGTAGTCAGATGTATCCAACTTTTTCTCTTGTGGCTTTTCTGCTTTTTTGTTTTACTTAGAAAAGGTCATATCAAATAAAAGCTGTACAAAAATCCCCTTGTTTTCTTCTAGGAATTTGTTCTTCATTCTTTAGTCCCTCTAGCTTTGATCCAACTGGAATTGGTATTTGTTTTTTTGGTTTTTTTATTTTAATTTTATTTTTTGGCTGCTTGGGGTCTTTGTTGTTGCGCGTGGGCTTTCTCTAGTTGTGGTGAGTGGGGGCTTCTCTTCGTTGCGGTGCGCAGGCTTCTCATTTCAGTGGCTTCTCTAGTTGCGGAGCACGGGCTTTAGGTGCGTGGGCTTCAGTAGTTGTCAGGAGTGGGCTTCAGTAGTTGCGGCACTCGAGCTCAGTAGTTGTGGTGCGCGGGCTTAGTTCTTCTGCAGCATGTGGGATCCTCCCAGACCAGGGATCAAACCCGTATCCTCTGCATTGGCAGGTGGATTCTTATCCACTGCACCACCAGGGAAGTGCCTGGTATTTGTTTTAAGGTGTAAGGTAGGGAGCCAAGTTAATTTTTTTCCCTCAGGTTATCATCCAGCGATTTCAACATCATCTTTTCTTGGAGGTTATTCTTGACTGAATCATGGAGATTTTAGGAAATGTACCACTGGGGAAATAGCATGTTCTGTGGCGGGTAGAGAGAGAGAGACCAGGAAGACAGGATGGCAGGGTGGGACGTGCCTCCTGGAGGTTGAGAAAAGGGAGAAGAAAGTCCACTTGAGGGGATGCATTTGATTTTTTTCCCCTTGGACTCTAAGAAGGTCATTTTTGGTATCCAGTTTTAACTTTGCCTGCCACACCATAATTCCTTCAGTAGATTTGGTGACCTTGACATCATCTTGATGCAGTCAGAGTGGTGGGGAAGTGAGGAGTAGCAGGAAGGGAAATCTGTTCCTTCCCAAGGACCCTCTGCTGAGACCAGCTGGCCGAGGCCTGTGGATCCTGAGCAAGCCACCCCACCCCCCATTCTGGAGCAGGGAGGGGGTTTATTACAACACAAGTAGGGCACTTCAGGGTGCTGGAGAGCCTCATAAGACTCACTTCAGGTCCTGCAAACAGAGAACCAGCTGCATTTGTGAGTAAAACAAGGACAGGACAGGCAGGGCTCAGCTGGGCTGCACCCATCTCCCTGCTGCCCCTGCTCCCTACTTCCTTCCCAGCTCCCACTCCTCCCCCTCTTCTCTGCCACTAAGACGCATCAGGCATGGCCCTGGATGTCATTCAGGCCCTGGGTCCTCCCTTAATACAGTGGAGGCCAAACAGGCCACCTCTGATGCTAGATCTGCTTTGAAGACATTCTGGAATATTCTGGTGGGCACATGTCAGATAGCACCTGGGGAGGCTCTGATCCAAAGCAAGTGAAGGCCCAGGTTCCTGACCATGATGCTAGTGGGAGACGGGGCGGGGGTGGGGGGGTGCCTGTCTTACCTGTTCCTCTGCCCTCAACCCTGATGAGCGTCCTTCCCTCCACCTCCTTCTGGGAATTGGAATAGCAGATGCTTTGCCTCTTTCAGCCACCAGGTGGCAGCAGTGGAAGCCATATTCAGTCCCACTCCATCCTTTCTCTTTGGAGCTATGGACTTAACCTTCCAAGAGACCCTGAAGTTATCCAGCGGCCCCAGACCTCCAAGGAGCTGAGGAAAGATGGGGCCACATTCTCTCCAAGCCACAGGACCCCCTTCCATCTCAAAAGAATGAGGGGCTTGTGGCTTTGGCTCCTTTCCCAGCACCTCCCCTGGGGGCTGTTGGAGTAGTAGCTGGGTAGAACAGAGACTGGGGTGGTACTCAGGAACTTGGCTACTGGAGACACCCACAGCCACACCCACACCAGGCCCACTGATCCCTAGACAGTAACCAGGAAGACCCTTCCTGGAGCCTGAGGACTCTGGGAGTGTAGAGGGAGAGAGAAGAGGGTGGAGTAGGTGGGGAGAGGAGCCACGGCTGTTGGGTGGGGTTCCACGGCCCCATGCTGGTTCCCCACCCAGGATTCAGCACCAGGGTGGCATTAAAGGCTCTGGCATTGCCCCTCTGTGGGCTGAGGCTGAACTGGGCCCTGAAGTCATCCCCCCCTCACCCCACCCCACCGCAACCTGTGGAGCACATTTCCCCTCCTCTCCACAGAGGGCAGTGGGTGTCCTAGAGGGATTATAGATTCTCCCAACATCTCGTCTCCCACAGCCTTGTCCCCCTCCCCAAACTCTGCATCACTCAGGCTACACCAGCCTCCTTGTCATCCACTACAGCTCCAGACATCTCTCATTTACCTCCATCATGTTGGGGATAGAGGTACCCAGATTTGGTGCCAGTCTTCATGTGCATCCTCTCCAGACTTCAGCCACAGGACCTAGCCCAGGCAGGGCTTGGGGAACCTGCTTTCTGGGTGTGTAGGGTCCTTGGGATCCTGGCCACCTGCTCTCCCTCTGACAATCTGGATCCAAAGTTTTAATCCTTTATATGCGACCCTCAGAAATGGGCAGCCCATTGCTCTAGCAACAGTCTAGTTACTGGCCCGTGAAGAGGTCCTGCCTTACACTGACCTGAGTAGCCCCGGGGACTTGAGCACTCATGAAAAGCACTAAGGAAAGCAGCTGGCACCTGGCTCCTGGGGAGGGCTTGGTGAGGTGCCTTCTCCTTTGGGTTCCCAATGCCTGGGGGAGACAGTTGATAAACAGATGAACCAGCAAACAAAGTATGTTTAGGCTCTGAAAGAAACAAACCAGGATTGTATGGAAATAGACAATGGCAGGGGACAGCTTCAGAGGGGCAATCAAGGAGGAGAGGGCACCTGAAGCACTGGCATCTCTATGTCAAGAGTTGCTGGCCATGCAGACACCTGGGGCAGGAGGGTTCCAGATTGGAAAAATAAGTAAATAAATGAATAAATAAATGAATAAATAAACACCAGCAAAAGTAAAGGTCCAGAGTCTTCCTGAAGAAACAGCTAATAGGCCAATGTAGCAGAAGGAGAGTGACATGGGCAAAGAGATGCCAGGGCAGAGGGGAGGGCCTGGCCACCCTGGGTGGAGAGGAGTTTATAGCAGTCCAGAAAGGATACCAGGGGCAGGCATGGGAATGAATGAATGAATGAATGAATGAACGAAGAAAAATTGAGGCCTGGGACCAGCCTCTAGCAGGCCAGCCCTCTCACCCTGAGGTCTTTGTGAAGAGGGTCTTGGTCTACTTGACAAATACACCGAGGAAAACCCACTTCCTGCCCAGGATGGGGCTTGGCCCACTGTGCAGTTGAGGGCCCAGCAGAGCCTCACCTTCCACACATGCAACAGGGTGTGGCCAGCCCCCTCCCCTCTCCCAAACTCTCAGGCCCGGTGAAGGTGACCTTGGAAGGCTGTGGACAACTGGGTTCCTGCTGCCCAGACAGATCCACTGCAGGAGGTATCCTCGACTTCCTGGACAGCCCTGAGTCTTCCATCAGACCCAAGGCCACTTTACCCAGCCCTGACCCCACCCAGGACAGGACGATTTATCTCCATCAGCTGCTCCCAGCAGCCAGGCTGTCCACCAGCAGGTCCTATCTCCATCCCATGGGACTGACACTAAGCAGCCCTTCCCTGACTCTCAGTCTCAGCAGATGGACTCCCCCAGGGACCAGGCCACCTTAAGCAGGTCCCTCACAGTTCTAAAAGGGCCTAGACCAATATCACTGATGAACATAGATGCAAAAATCCTCAACAAAATACTAGCAAACAGAATCCAACAGCACACTGAAAGGATCATACATCATGATCAAGTGGGGTTTATCCCAGGAGTGCAAGGATTCTTCAATATATGTAAATCAATCAATGTGATAAACAATATTAACAAATTGAAGGAGGAAAACCGTATGATCCTCTCACTAGATGCAGAAAAAGCTTTCGACAAAATTCAACACCCATTTATGATAAAAACCCTCCAGAAAGTAGGCATAGAGGGAACTTACCTCAACATAATAAAGGCCATATATGACAAACCCACAGCCAACATCACTCTCAATGGTGAAAAACTGAAACCATTTCCTCTAAGATCAGGAAAGACAAGGTTGTCCACTCTCACCACTATTATTCAACATAGTTTTGGAAGTTTTAGCCACAGCAATCAGAGAAGAAAAAGAAATAAAAGGAATCCAAATTGGAAAAGAAGTAAGCTGTCACTGTTTGCAGATGACATGATACTATACATAGAGAATCCTAAAGATGCTACGAGAAAACTACTAGAGCTAATCAATGAATTTGGGAAAGTAGCAGGATACAAAATTAATGCACAGAAATCTCTTGCATTCCTATACACTAATGATGAAAAATCTGAAAGAGAAATTAAGAAAACACTCCCATTTACCATTGCAACAAAAAGAATAAAATACCTAGGAATAAACCTACCTAAGGGGACAAAAGACCTGTATGCAGAAAATCATAAGACACTGATGAAAGAAATTAAAGATGATACAAACAGATGGAGAGATATACCATGTTCTTGGACTGGAAGAACAACATTGTGAAAATGACTCTACTACCCAAAGCAATCAACAGATTCAATGTAATCTCTATCAAAATACCAATGGCATTTTTCACAGAACTAGAACAAAAATTTCACAATTTGTGTAGAAACACAAAAGACCCTGAATAGCCAAAGCAATCTTGAGAAAGAAAAATGGAGCTGGAGGAATCAGGCTCCTGGACTTCAGACTATACTGCAAAGCTACAGTAATCAAGACAGTATAGTACTGGCATAAAAACAGAAATATAGATCAATGGAACAGGATAGAAAACCCAGAGATAAACCCACGCACATATGGTTGCCTTATTTTTGATAAAGGAGGCAAGAATATACAATGCAGAAAAGACAGCCTCTTCAATAAGTGGTGCTGGGAAAACTGGAGAGCTACATGTAAAAGAATGAAATTAGAGCACTCCCTAACACCATACATAAAAATAAACTCAAAATGGATTAAAGACCTAAATGTAAGACCGGACATGACGAAACTCTTAGAGGAAAACATAGGCAGAACACTCTATGACATAAATCACAGCAAGATCCTTTTTGATCCACCTCCTAGAGAAATGGAAATAAAAACAAAAATAAACAAATGGGACCTAATGAAACTTAAAAGCTTTTGCACAGCAAAGGAAATCATAAACAAGACCAAAAGACAACCCTCAGAATGGGAGAAAATATTTGCAAATGAAGCAACTGACAAAGGATTAATCTCCAAAATATACAAGCAGCTCATGCAGCTCAATATCAAAAAAACAGACAACCCAATCCAAAAATAGGCAGAAGACATAAATAGACATTTCTCCAAAGATCTACAGATTGCCAACAAACACATGAAAGGATGCTCAACATCATTAATCATTAGAGAAATGCAAATCAAAACTACAATGAGATATCATCTCACACCAGTCAGAATGGCCATCATCAAAAAATCTACAAACAATAAATGCTGGAGAGGGTGTGGAGAAAAGGGAACCCTCTTGCACTGCTGGTGGGAATGTAAATTGATACAGTCACTATGGAGAACAGTATGGAAGTTCCTTAAAAAACTACAAATAGAACTATCATACGACCCAGCAATCCCACTACTGGGCATATATCCTGAGAAAACCATAATTCAAAAAGAGTCATGTACCACAATGTTCATTGCAGCTCTATTTACAACAGCCAGAACAAGGAAGCAACCTAAGTGTCCATCGACAGATGAATGGATAAAGAAGATGTGGCACATATATATGATGGAATATTACTCAGCCATAAAAGGAAACGAAATTGAGTTATTTGTAGTGAGGTGGATGGACCTAGAGTCTGTCATACAGAGTGAAGTAAGTCAGAAAGGGAAAAACAAATACCGTATGCTAACACATATATATGGAATCTAAAAAAAAAAAAAAAAAAAAAGGTTCTGAAGAACCTAGGGGCAGGACAGGAATAAAGACACAGACATAGAGAATGGACTTAAGGACACAGGGAGGGGGAAGGGTAAGCTGGGACGAAGTGAGAGAGTAGCACTGACAATATATACACTACTAAATGTAAAATAGATAGCTAGTGGGAAGCAGCTGCATCACACAGGGAGATCAGCTCAGTGCTTTGTGACCACCTAGAGGGGTGGGATAGGGAGGGTGGGAGGGAGATGCAAGAGGGAGGAGATATGGGGATATATGTATATATTAGCTGATTCACTTTGTTATAAAGCAGAAACTAGCACACCATTGTTAAGCAATTATACTCCAATAAAGATGTTAAAAAATAAATAAAAAATAAAAGGGCCTAGAAGAGGGACCCCTTCCCACCAAGCCCCTGGGAGATTGAGCTTCTAACAGCTCAGAATGCATGCACCCCAGACATCTGTGAGTGCCCCACTGCATGTCCACATGGGTTGGGAATTGGGCACAGCACAGCAAGCAAGGCCAGAGGCCCACCACCACCCACACAGAGCAGTGTTCCGCTGGCCAGGAGGGACTTGGTTCCCAGGCCCAGGCCCACGACCAGTGTGAGCTCAGGGAGCCTCAGGCCTGGGTTCCTCCGGCTTGGGGTCTGGGATCCCAGGGGCCTCCACAAGGGGCCTGCCTCAGCGGCTGAGAACAGGGGTGTCCTCAGAATCTAGCCCTGAGAATGACAGCATGCCATGCAGGGCTCTTCCCTCACTTGACACTGGGCCCACCCAGCCCGGCTGGTACGGGCAAGCCTTCACCTACCCCAGGTGAGAGGCCACAGGCACCAAGCAGAGTATAGGAACCCCAGAGATCTGCATGGCCATGAGTGTGTGAGGACACGGCTGTATAGGTCACACCTGTGAAGCGTAGCCAAACTCCGCCAGGACAGGGCCAGTCCTTGTTGCGGCCATGGGCTGGCACGCACACCTGCCAGGGTACGGGCATGTCAGGTTGGCATGAAGAGGATGGGCCATAGCCATGACTTGTCTTCTTTGATTGGGGGAGAGCGCTGAGCTCAGGGGATCTTCCACGCTGCCCTGCCTGGGCCAGAGACCTGGGCCCCACTTAGACAGTTCACTGAGCAGCCAGCTGAGGTGGAGTGGGGGTGGGGCCTTTTTCATTGTTCCCAAAGGACACAGGGGTCCCTTGAAGTGGGATCACTCTTCTCTCTCCTCCCTTCTCATTAGGGCAGCTTCCCTTCTTCCTGAGTTTCCACTCACAGGCCCAGGACAGGCCCTTGGAACCCCTAATCCCTGCGCTCCCCTCGGTGGAGCGCGTCTTCCTCCCCAGGCTTATCTGTCTCCTGCAGCCATCGCTGACTCCCCTGCGGCCTGCCTCCCCCTCCCTCCAGCCTCTCTTCGGGTCAGCTTGGCGTGTCCTCCTCGCCCCCCCTCCCCTCCCCTCCCTCTTCCTCTCCTCTCTTCACCTTCCTCCTCCTTCCCTCTCTCCTCCCCTCCCTCCAGCCTCTCTTGGGGTCAGCTTGGCGTGTCCTCCTCGCCCCCCCTCCCCTCCCCTCCCTCTTCCTCTCCTCTCTTCACCTTCCTTCTCCTTCCCTCTCTCCTCCCCTCCCTCCCCCTCAGCCTCCTTATCCTCCTCCCAATCGCCCCCCCTTCACTTCCTCTCCTTCCTTCTTCCTCTCCCCTGCCATGCCCTCTCTTAGGGAAACAAAGGAGTTGGGGGCCTGTGGACAGTGGCCACTGTACTCACTCATCCAAGGTCAGCCTTCAAGGGCCACTTGACAAAGAACCCTTTGGCCACTTCCCTCCAAAGGGGAGGAAGAGCTAACAACACCCTACAAAGAGAGTCCCCTGGGGGCTGCATGACAGTGGAGATAGGAGGGCCTAGTAAAGAGCACATAACTGGATGCAAAACTGAGCTGCGGCCTGGAAGCGTCTGTACTCCAACCCCAGCAGCAGACACATGCTCCCTGCAATCTGGAGTCCGATCCCCAGGAAATCCTCGGCTTTGTCCTCTAGTTCTGGAAAGAACACCATGCACTGAGTACCGCAGCTGCAGTGCTCGGGGTCACCATGCATCTTTCTTTCTTGGCCTCAGGGCTGCAGTCTTCCCATCTGTATCGAAGGTGTGGGGTGTCAGCCAGCCCAGTTGATTACCTGACCCAGGGTCAGTTCAGGCCTCAGCCCCTTCTCACCTGTGAGCTCCCTCGCAAGCAAGTTATTTAAACTCTCAAAGTCTCACTTTCCCCATCTGTAAAATGGGGTCGTAAGTCACACCTCTGCTGCAGGGCATGTGAGGACCTGAGGAGTTGCCTGGCACACGGACTTTGACCATAGGAGGCAGGACCAGAGTATCACAGCTGAATGTGGCAAAAGATGAACCCAGGCCAGCAGTGGGCAAAAAGGACAATGATGCCCATGCTCCCACCTACCCCAGCTCCTGCCTGGCCCAGAGATGAGATACAACTGGGATTTATCCTCGACCCTGCAAAACAGTCAAGAAACACTGGAGAGAATTAGGCAGGCTGGGTGTGACTTGGGAAGAGCACTGCCTGAGGACCTCATTCCTTGTCAGTGAGAGGAGGAGGAATGGAAGGTGTGCTGGCAGGGAGTAGGATTGTGACAAGGACCAGATGCAACAGCGGTGTGAAAGCACCGTACAGAGTAGGTGCTCAGTGAGGGCTCATTCCTCTGAGTTCTCCCTCCTCCAGTGCTGAGGATGAGCTCCAGGCAAGTCTAAGTCCAGATGCTGCCCAGGACATGGTTTGGGGGGGGACAGTGCGCCCCTTCTCAGGCTCAAAGAGAATGTGCCTGTACAGCGTCTGCCCTGAGGGTTCCCTCAGAGTGACAAATACCACTACAGACAGAGAGAGACTAATGGACAGAGATGGAGAGCCTCCCCCACTCTGTCCCTGGGTCCAGAGACACCTTGAGGAGGTGTGGCTGGAGTCGTCTGCTGAGGCTTGATCATGGTGGCCTTGAATGCCAGGCCCAGGAGTGGCAGTAATAACAGCTGTTGGCTGCAGCTGGAAGCACTGTAAGCTGGTGTGGGTGTGGGGACATGACTGCGTGCATGTGTTTACGCATGTGGAGACTCAGCAAGGGGTGTGTGTGTGTGTGTGTGTGTGTGTGTGTGTGTATGCTGGTGGGTGGATGTGTGCACTCCTTTCCTGCTGCCCTGGCCTCTCTGGGAAGCACACCTGCACTGCTGTGCTCCCAGGTGGGCAGGCAGGTGTCCGCCTGCTCACCACCACAGCCACCTCTGCCAACGGGCCACGTGGGCAATGAACACATCAGGTCATTAAATAGCAGCTCAATTCAACTTAACTTCTTGGAGGAAAGCAGCTGTACCAGATGGGGGATGGCAGTGCCGTGGGAGATGGGGGCTGTGGTGGCTGCAGGGAGGGGATGGGAGCTGGCAGGGCAGGAAGGGAGGGGTGGCTGCCAGAGCCAGCTGTGGAATGCATCCTGGGGAGGAGAGCAGAAGCCAAGGGAAGGGGAAAGGAACCAAGACCGGGGTCACTGACCAAAGGGGCCAGACCAGGACTGGGTGGTGGCAGAGAGAATGGAAAGGATGGAAAGGAGAGCCAAGGTGGACAGGAGGACACACTTGTGTCCTCTCAGCTTCCCAGGGGTCCTCTCGTGGGGAGCAGGGCCATCCATCGAGACGTAGACATAGCATCCAGCTTCCAGGACACCCCACGTCCTACTCCAGTGGCAATGCTGGTCCTGGGCTCTGCCAAGGGTGCCCAGGGGGTCTTTTTGACATGCCACATCTTGCACACAGGAGAACTGGCCCCGTGTGTGAAAGCCCCTATCACTGGAAAGTCATTCATCCATCCATCCATTCATTCATTCATTCATTCAGTGATGTGTGCTAAGCACACCGGGCTTGGGGTTTGACAAAACAGATACCAAGAGGAGTCATCCACTGTCTCCCCTTGAGGGGGCAGAGTACTGCAGGAGACAATGCATACACGGATCAGCAGCCCACAGCTGCGGAGGAGACTCAGGAGTCTGGCTCGGGGGGAGGGGCCCAGAAGGCTTCCTACAGTTGGTGACCCCTGAGCTAAGGCTGGAGAATAAGAGTGATTAACCAGGGACAGGAGTGGCATAGGAGGAGGCCAGGGAGGGAAGACGCTTGGGCACGGGGGATGGCAGGGGCACGGGCAGAGGGCCGATAAGAACACCCTCCAGAGATGGCACCTTGTCTATCTGTGAGGACGAGGGGCCAGAGTAAGGATATGTAGGTGGCGTTGGAGAAGTCAGCGTGGTGGGAGTGGGAGGGCCTGGGGGCCTACTGAGGAGCTTGGGCTGGTCCTAAGGACAATAGGAGCCAAGGTCCATCTGGAGGCTGGATTGTCCAGGACAGCGTGTTGTAACCTGGTCTCTGTAGGGGCTTCAGGGACAGGAAGAGGGATGAATTGGATGTGGGTGAGAATTAGGCAGGCTGGGTGTGACTTGGGAAGAGCACTGCCTGAGGACCTCATTCCTTGTCTGGGGATAGAGCCTGAGCTCCAGGCATTCAAGGGACGCCCATGGAGCTGTCCCATGGGGTGACTGGAGGCAGAGGTTAGGACCAAGGAGTACAATGTGTGCACCAGGCCCCGGGATGGGAATAAGGCCACAGGCAGGGATGGCCTGGGAGAGGAGGTGTGAGACCAGCAGCGAGGGACAAAGCCGTGGGGACAGCCATGGTCCAGGGGCAGCTAGAAGAAGACATGTCTAAAGGGCCTGAGACAGTGTGGCCAGGGGGCAGGAGCAGAGGCAGGTGTGTGACGCAGAGAGCTGTTGCTGACAAGCTGCACGCTTATGAGGGGCTGCTGTGTACGTGTCAGAGTCAGTGGGGCCACAAGGGCCTTGGAGGGAGTCAGGCTGCAGGAGGTGAAGAACAGAGTGTGGACACCAGGGAAGGAGTTTTGGAGAGATGAGCAGACAGATAAGAAGAGCTGGAGGCCACAGGCAGGAATGGGGATGGTTTAAGTTGGGGAGACAGATGTGGGAACTGTGGGAGGAGGGGTTGGTGGAGGGAGTGATGGAGACGAGGAGCAGAGCATCGGGCACCTTAGCATGAACGTAGACGTGTGATCTTGGCCAAGTCCCTGCCTCAGTTTCCCCATCTGTAATATGAGGGGCTCCCCCTCACTCATGGGCACTAAGGATCCTATAGTGAGCAAGACAGCCTGGTTCCTGCCTCTGGTTCACAGCCTAGAGGGGGCCAGACAAGAAGAGGATCACCCCTCAAGGGTGATCCTCAAGGAAAGGGGAGTTAAGGCACTGTGTAAGTTCAACAGAGACTGGGCCTGCTTACATGCTCACTTCCAGTTGTCCCTGGGAACCCCTGACCCCCTCATTCTCTCTCCATGGATTGGGGATAAGCAAGTGCCCTCCCCCATCTCTCTGTCTTGGCACAGGCCTGGTCAATTGGCTTCCTTCATCTCCAGGACCATAATGATTTTCTGAGATGGTCATGTGAATTTGATGCTAGGGCTAGGGGCAGGGCATGAGGTATATTGAGGCAGCAGGACATGAGAGGGCCTGACTGGGCATGAAGTTTACACTCAAGGAAGTACAAGATAGAGAGGTTGTGTTCTGGTAATAATGTTTGAACACCTGTACCCAGCCATGCCTGAGGCTCATAGACCTGGACTTTTCAGTTACTTGTGCCAATAAATTCTGTTTTGTGACTGAGGTAACATGAATCATGGTTTGTGCTTCCTAATTCATGACCTTAAGGGTGAGAGTGTCCCCTGTACTTGGTCAGGTCAGGTGAGGGGGAAATACTTGCTCAGCAGAGAGAATAGCATGAGCAAAGGCCATGGGGTCGAGAAAAGCTTGACACTGTTGAGAAGGTGAAAGAAGCTGTTGGGACGAGAAAACAAGCATGGAGGCAGGAGACCAGGGAACGCTGAAGCTGCTGCTCTGGCGAGAAATGAGAGGGTCTGTGGAAAGAATGGATCAAGGATTGAACTGAGCAAAGGAGGATGGTGGAGCCAGTGAAGAGTGAAGACCAGCCAGCAGGGGCTTCCATCTGGGGCTCAGGAGAGCATCGGGGAGATCCTCGGAAGACTGGAGCCTTGGAGAGGCCAATCGCAGAGATGGAAAAGGGAGTGCAGGACTAGACCCAGGGTGGAACCCCAAGTAGCAGCCAGACCAGTCATGGGACAGAGGGTAGGGGGCAGTGGGGTCTGGAGAGGCAGGCCACCCCAACCACTGTGTGACTGTTCAGTGGGGTCTTTGGTGGCCTTCACATGAGCCATTTCAGGGTATAGAAGTGTTCCAGCAGAGTTGGGACAGGGGAGAGAATGGGGATAGGAAGCGTGGATGAGATTGTAGACACCCAGGGTTGGCAGGGGGTGTTGGAGAGGCTCAACCAGCACCTTCCGGGCATCAGGCCCACAGACTGTCTGAGTCCCTCCCCAACCCCCGCCTCCCATGGAGCGGATGAGTCAGTCAGTAAGGGTTCATCGAGCCTCCTTCTCCTCCTCCACTGTGGTGCCATACAGGACTGGGGACAGGAGACACAGGACCACTCAGGAGGGGCCAGAAATGACAAGGGGAGCATCCGGAAGGTCAGGGGAGCAAGGGAGCTCAGGGGAAGGCACCAGGCCCACTTAAGAGTGTGTGGCATGAGCTGTCGAGGTGAAGGGGGGTGTTCCAACACAGTCAGGGGACCAACAAAAGAGGAGGCGAGTGGTCAGCCTGATGGCAGGACCCAAGAGACACAGGAGGCAAGGCGGCCCTCCACCGAGACCTCAGCCTCAGCCTCCTCTCTCTTTTGTGAGATGCGGCTGCCCCTGGGGCTCCTGTGGCGGGGGGAGACCCAAGCCCCACCCTGAATCAAACTCCCCCGGGCCCCACCCCACCCCACCGGGTGGCTAAAAATAAAAGCAATGATAATTTCCCTAAATGAAACCTCCACTTAAACACTTAAAAAGCAATAAAAACTCAATTTTCTTTCTCTCAATTATTTTACTTATTCCATTTTCCAAAAGGTTCACCCTGTTATGAAGATGCATTTTTCCCCATCAGTGGCAGCATTCTCCATTACTCAAACTGACTCAGCCTCCCTCTGCCAGGAGGGTCGCCTGGTCTCTGTGGCAACGGGATGCTGCGGAGGACTGTGACTTCACCCCTGCTGCCTGGTTGGTGGGGAAACTGAGGGGGCAATAGCTGCCCCCCACCACGAACTCATGCCTTGGTTTCCCAGCCTCCCAGCTCTGCCTCCCAGCACTGTCCCTTTGGCCTCCCTGCCTCCAAGCCCCCCACCAGCCCATGCCCTCTGCCTCCTGACCCCTCCATTCAGGCCTCTCTGAAAGGGACCTGTGTGGAGGGAGATGGAGTCCCTCGGCCCTCAGACAGCTGGAGGCCTGGTTTAGGGGAGCAGACCCAGTGCTTCATCACAAAGTCCTGACACTGTGAAAATTAGGGTTCTGATATCATTAGTGCTTTGTGATCAGCTCCATTTGTATCGTGCCCGCCCTATTGCCTCATCTCTGCTAATTGTTTTTACTCAGCCCTTCCATTTTTAAACTGCTGTCTTGTTGGATTGTAATTTTTAATTATTGCTGCCTCCCCTTCTTTCCTAATTGGTCCAGGCCCCTATCCTTGTGCTGTGGCTGCAGCTGGCTTCCTCAGAGTGGCCAAAGCTTGCCCACCACCTGCCCCACTCGGCCCCGGGTCGTCACAGCCTTGCTCCAGAGGCCAACCCAACACCTGACGCCTGGTGCACAGAAGGCATTTTGATCTGGGTCCATCGTCCAGACATACACTGGGCACCAAGTGTACAGGGCTGTGAGTGCAGTGATCCTAGGGGGATATAAATGACCGGACCCCCCTGAGAACTTGCCTTTGTCCTGTCGTGGGAGGGCTGCAACCACCTCCTCTCCCAACTCCCAACAACTCGCCAGCCCACCCTGCTTTCCTCATGGCCCTGGGCCTCTGAGATTTACTGCAGTAGGACACCCACCTCCTCCTCCACTGCCTAAAGCCCAGAGGTCACTCTCAGCCTCACCTCTGATCCATTGTTCACACAGGTACTCCTGCCTGGGATGCCTTTCCTCCTCCTGGCTCTGCTGAATCCTGCTCAGTGCTCTCTGACTGTTCATTGGTCTGTCCATTTTTTTATCCATCCGCCCATCGTCTACCTATCTATCTGTGCAACCCCTCTATCTACCCATCTCTCTGCCTACTTGCCAGCCTGTCAGTGGGTCTCCTAGTCTGATTTTTTGCCCCTCCGTCTGCCCAAGTCTCTCTTTGCATCTGCCCTAGCCTGGTTCCTTCCCCTGGTGTCTGCTAATAAGGCCTCTGGTTTTCCCTTCTCCATAAGCCACAACTCCGTGGAGGCCTCTCCTACATTTCACTTGGTCACAAACAAGTCAGAACCAAGTTCCTGGGAAGTCTCAAAATTGAGCCTGATCTCCATTTCCCCCAGCTTGTGTTACACATGTTCCTGCCTCCAGGCCTTTGCTCCCAGCAGGTATGCCTGCCGGATGTGCCCTCTCTTTCCCTTGACACATCCAATGACTACAGACCAATCCCCCCCAACCCAGTTAGTAGGACTGGGCCCTGTACTAGGGCTGCCACTCTCTTGCTGTGTGACTTGGCAAGATCCTTCCCTTCTCTGAGCTCTCACTTTTATCATCTATAAATGGCCCCTCACAGGGCTGCTGTGAAGCTCATAGGAGTTCTGGGTGGACATGTAACCACATAACGAGTGGACAGAGAGGCCAGGGACTGTTTCTCGCCATCCTTTGGGACCTCTCCCCCAGGCCCACTTTCCCCTCTCTGAGCCCCTCTACCCTCTCCCTCAGTGGAGTCGTTACTGGGTTTCAGCAGCTGAGCTTCCTCAAGCCGTTTGATGCTCAGAACAACCCTATGACGTAGGGACCATCAGCAGCCCCAGAGAGGGAAGAGATGTACCCAAGATCTCACAGCTAATAAGGGCAGAGTATAATTTGAACCTAGGGCTTTGCAGCTTGTCTTGGGATGGGTCACTGGGTGCTGGTGAACCTGGGTGCTCCTGAAGGTTGAGATGGGCGGCACGGGCCTTGACCAGCAGTTTTAGCTCACCTGGGTGCTGGACCCATGTTTCAGATTGAGACAATGAGGCCCGGAAAAGGAAGAAATTGCCAAGGTCACATGTGAATCCTGGTCTATCAGGGGCTCTGTCTGGCAGGAAGATGGGACCCCATACTACGGGGGGAGGGCTTGCACCGCCAGCTGCCCTGGGGAATGTGTGAATCGGGCTGTGGTCACAGGTGACTGAGGTCTTTTCACACCCAGTTATCCTTCCTCCCTGCCTTGATCTGTTTGCTTCCTCAGTGGTGTGAGGGGGAGTGCAGCACCAGGGTAGAAAGGAACCACACCTGTCTTGCTCACTGTCCCCCCTGCCAAGCCCCCAGCACAGGGCCTGGTTCAGATACCTTTGGTGACTGAATGCATGAAGGGAAGAAGGAATGAATATCCCATCCCCACTTGGCCACTACTGAGTGCAGCCCCAGGCACTAATGAGCCCTTCAAGCAGAAGCACCTGGACTTCACAAGAGGATCTGGAGGAGGTGAGGCACTGCTGATGGAACTGCATCAGAGTTGGGAGGCGACGGGAACCGGTTGCCTTCCTGGTACCCCCGCTACAAGTCCTCACAGCAGCCTCGGAGACTCAGGCTCCTGGTCGGCTCTGTTGGCCTGCGGTGCGCCCTGACCCAGTGTCCCAGACTTGGTACCCTCCCTGCGGGCGGGGCGCAACAGTGCGGGGGCAGCCAGGGTGCCAGCGGTGGGCAGTGCCACCTGGACGGATGCACATGCACGGGGCAGCTGCCTGGCCCTGCCACCGCCTCCCGTGCCCCAAACGCGTGAGAAAAGCAAACAAAGACGTATTGGTTTCTGCTCTATTAGAGGCAAGGCGCAGGGGGGGTGGAAATCAATGTTTACTAAATGTGAAAAGAGAAAATCGTTCAGAAAAGGCAGTCTATTTCCAAGCGAGGGAGGGGTTCGTAAACAGCACAGTCCATTGCGGAAGAAGCACCGCGGGCCATAAAACTCCCCCAGCGGAGGAGGAATGTTCGCATAGCTAGCAGGACCCTGACTGCAGAGGCCAAGGCCGGACTCCTCGCCCAGGCTTAGGGTGGGGAAAGGTCGAGGCATCGTCCTTTTAAAGCCACACCCAGGCACCTCACTTTGGCCACATGCTGTTGCCCCTTAATCCCTTCCATGGCCCCCCCCATTGCCTGGGTTGCATCTGAGCCCCGTCCTTGGCCTGCAGGGGCTTGCATGGTGGACCCTCCCTCACCCTGTCCTGCCTCATGGCTCTAGAAACCCTGACTGCCTGGGAATTAGCTGTTCCCAGGAGGGTCAGGGCTGGCTTCCTGGAGGAAGTGCGTTTGAACCGGGCTTTGAATCATGTGGAGAACTTCTCCAGGTTAAGAAGAAAAGGAATGGTAATTTGGGGTGGGGGAACAGTATATGCAAAGGTCAGGAGTACTTGGGAAGTAACCGCAGGCTCTAAGGGGATGGATGCAAGCAGGGAAGGGGAACTTTTGTTTCAGAGGGGGTGGCTGAGGGAGGAAGAGGTGCTGGGGATGGAGGTGGGAGCTGGCATCCAGGTAGCTGGGAGGGCCTCAGCCAACCCTCTGGTCAGGCTGCACTGGCTCCAAAGGGTCCAGAAAAAAAATGCAGATACAGAGAACCCCTGGGAGGCCACAGATGGGAGGCTGAAGTAGGAGTAGCTCCTGCTCTGGCCCCAGCTGGGCTGCTAGACTGTTAGAACCACCTCTCTGGATGGCTGGGACGCTGCCCTGCCTCTCCATCCCACCAGCCCCTGGTGGCTGGCGTCTGTTCCAGAGAATGGGGTGCGTGGGATGGAGCCTTTTGTCCTCTCCATTCATCAAGGCCTGGTGGGCCGTGCCGGGAAGTATTGAATTTTAGCTTAAGATGGATGGCACGACTGGAGTCTCCTTTACAAATGAATTATATTCTGCTTACCATTTGTGTGTGCGTGTGTGTGAGCATGTGTGAGTACTAGATGGGGGTGTGGATTTGAGCACACTCCCATGGGTGGGCATGCATGTTTAGGAGTATATGTGCATGGAGAGGAAGTGGTGGCCGGGGTGCAGGCAACTCTTGCAAGGAGTTTGATAGAGAAGAAAAAAATCCTCGAGGGTGAGGCCAGGGAGGGTGAGCGGGGAAGGGCAGCAGCTTTGTTTTTATCATTGCTGTTACTATACTGGTACAGGACCCTGTTGCCTGCACTAAGTCCCTTCCAGGTGAGTCTTTCAGTTTCATAAGATCACGTGAGGTTGTGAGGTCAGATCGTTTTTCATCCCTATTTGCTGAGGAAATGGAGGTTCAGAGAGGTGAGGTGACCTGCCTGAGGTCACACAGCAGGATCCTGGAGCTGGGACTCCAGAGCATGGCTGGGGCCTGAGACAATTTTCCTCATGGGGAGGTGGCTCTGAGAGAAAGCTGAGATAGAGAGGAGAGAGTGGAGGGCAAGAGTTGAGAGACATGGGGGGCTGGAGTACCCCAGTGCAGAGCACTGAGATCTTGATTGCTCTGGGCAGGAGAAAAGCCTGGAGAAAGAATGTCCCCAGGTGAATGGCCCAACAGAGAGGCCTTTCTTCAAAGCTTAGGGGAAACCAACTAGACCCCAACCCCTCCCTGAGACTTTGCAACCCCACCTCCAACCCAGGATGTCTGCTTCCATTCCACCCCTCTGGGCCTCTGCTTTCCCATCTGTACAACAAGGTGTCTGGACTGGGTTAGGGGAGTGGAAGACTGCTGGGCTTCTCTGGGCTCTGACCTTCTGGAGCTCTGTGTTAGGCATATGCACAAGTAAGTGGGCATGTGTTTTTGTGGCGGAGTGTGTGCATGCCCAAAGGGCAGCACAAGTACAAAATGGGGGTCCAAAGGAATGTGGGCATGTGCTTGTGTGGGTCCCAGCCCATGGGGTTGGAGGAGCGTGCTCACATGGGGGAGGGAGCATCCCAAGGGTCTGCTAGGTCAGCTTAGCCCAGGGTGAGAAGGGTAAGTGAGTGTGGGCATGAGCAACAAATCAAGGTAGGCCAGGCCTGTACCTGGGTCTAGGCGTGGGGGTGGGGCATGGATAGGGTCTGGGTGCAGGGAGAGGAAGCAGAGGAGACCGTTGGATCTTAGGACTTGAATTTCCACCCACCGTAGCCCATTCCCATCCCTGCACCCACTCTGGCCCCACTGCTCAGGGCAGGCACAAAGAAAACAATTTTGTTCCAGCTAAGGCCAGCAGGAGATGGAGACTGTGATAAGGGAGATTCAAGGTGAAATCAACCAGCATAGCCCTGGCTGGTCAGGGGAGGGGTTTAGTGGGGGGGGGGGTTAGAAGGAGGGGACTCAAAGAGGCTCTGGGGTGACGGAGCCTGAGGAAGGAGAGATGAGGAGAAAGGCCACCCTGGGGGCCAAGCTGCAGAGAGGGGAGGACTAGTTCAAGGACACCAGAGGTGGAGGGACTTGCTGAGGAGGATGTAAGCACTGAGGAGGGCACTTTTAGGCCCAGTCCCGGTGGGACCCTCAAGGAGTCACCTCCCCAGCACCTCCTAAGTCGTGGAGTTGTCATCCAGTGTGAGCATCCAGGGCGGCAGGACATGGGCTACAGGACTGGGGAGCCCAAGTGGCAAGAGGAGGCCCGGGCTAGGCTTTTGGCCTTGAGTGCCAATGGAGGACCAAACATGGCCAGCCTCAGGACTGCTGAGCAGGAAGTTGGGTAGGGGGTTTCTGGCACCAGAGGCTGCACCCCTCCCCACTTCAGGAAGGCAGGCATCTTTCACCCCAGATGCCTGGTGTCAGGTGGGCACCTTCACCAGGTGAGGTATTCCTAGACAGGGAGCAGGTGTCAGATGCAGGCCATGCCAGGACCTGTTCAGCCAACCTGCTTCAGTGTCCCATCCTGCCATACTCTGAGGTCAAGAAGGACTGGGCAGTGGACTAGGGAAGTGGGAGCAGCTAGATGGGTGGGGCCAGGTGCTGCAGGTGAGGGAAGGGGGAAAGGTTCAGGCAGGTGTCCCTGGTGATGAGGTGTCTCACCCGCAAGAACCTCTCCCCCACCCTTGGCAGGAGCCAGGTCAGGCCTTGTCCAGATGCCCAGCCCTCATTGTTCCCAGTTCTTCTGTTCCTTATGGCAAGCACCCTACAGATTCCCCTGCTGTGACCCCCTTCAGAACAGGAAAGGGAGCTTGGCAGGGCTAGCTTGGAGTCTCCCTCCTTCCAAGGCTGTTGTGGATGAGTGAAGGACCCAAAGGCTGTTGCTGGGAGTGGGTTGTCCTTTTAGTGAATTTTGCTCATTGAAGAAACAAATGAGTCCCCCAACCTGAGGTCCAGGAGCCTCTAGAAAAATAGCTGCGGCCTCAGAATTGTTCTGGTTTCTTCAAGGGGGGCCCCCTGGAGGTCTAGACAATCTGTGATGAGCGGCGGGGGGCACTTTCTGCTGCTCCTGCCCTTATCAGCCAGTGCTTCCAGGGGCTCCTGTCTGTCCCCTTGGGCCTGACACCCCGCACGCTCTTGTGTCCCCCCAGCCTTGGCTTTAAGGTGCTATAGGTCTGGGATCTGTATCAGACCCCAGTAGGAAGTACTGCCTGCTGCAGAAATGTCATTGTGGACATGGTCAATCAGCCAGACAGTCAGGACCTCTGTCTCTCCTTCAGTCTATTTTTCTATTGTTTCTGCCCTTACTGAGGCAGCCTTGGGAAATCTCCCCGTCCTTCTCAGTGGGAGAGGGTGACGGGAGACCAGAAGAGGAGTGTTAGTGGAGGGAGAACTGGATGGGTGGGGCAAGTTGGGCTCTAATGTGGGCCTCCCTACAGTCTTCAGACCCAGGCAGAGGGGTGTGGAGGGCGGGCCTGGGATTCTCCCTGTGCTGGGAGGGAAGGATCACTTAGTAGATGAGCCTCAGCACCATGGAGGATTCCTACACACTGACCAGGCCCCTGCCGGAGCCCAGATGCCACTCTGACTATGAATCAAGGCCTGGGGTCCCTCCTGGTGAGTCTCAAGGGTCTATTGTCTCCCCAGTGAGTGCTGTCACATGTTGCCTATGTCTCCTCCACATTGGCCTGGACAGGCCAGGATCTCAGGGCCAGCGAGTTTGTTGACCAACTGAATCATGGTCTCCCGGGCAACCTCCACCACACCCTGGGCCGCTCTCCAGTCCTGGGGACCACCTTCCCACACTCTCCTTCCTCTCAAAGTTTTAATTTAACCAAGGCATCCTTTCTTCTCCCTGAAGAATCAATATTTTCTCTGTCTTTTGACACTTATTTTATTTTATTTTTACATGCGGCCTCCCAAAGGCTGTAATTTACGGCTAATACCGTGCAATCAAAGACAATGGCTGGGCACCTGTGAGAGGGAGCAGGCAGGCTCCCTGCCAGGTACCCTCAGCCCCCCTGCCCCCACCCACTCACAGGGGTGCCCGTGGCTGTGAGGCCTCTGGGTCCAAGATCCACGGGGAACCTGGGAGAGACATGAGCAGTAAGCCCAGCCATTATCTGGAGGGCACACAGGATGGGTCCTCAGCTGAGGAGGGCCCTGGAGTAGCCCAGGGGGGTGGGGGCTTCTGTGTGGGGGGGTGTCTGGTCTGAGTGGAGGGGCAGGCAGGGTGCTCAGGGGCTCCCTGCTGCTGAGCCCGCCTCAGCTGTAGAGCGCCCCCCAGCTGAGGAGCCAGGGCAGTGCCTCTCGCAGCCCCAACCTCCTTACTCACCTGCCACCCCTCCTCCGCCTCTGCTGCGCTGTACCCGCGTGGCTCCCGCACTGTAATCTACAGCACTGTTTCTCTGTGTCAGTGACTTAAATCCTCTGATGGAGCGGGTGACAGCTTAAATGGCTGCCACCCCCTCCCCGTACCCGCCGGGCCCTGACGAGGCCCCATAGGGGGAAGGGGGATTTGCTGAGGTGGGATTTAGATAGTATTTTCCAAGCTCCAGGGTGGCCAGGCTGCTGTTCTTTGCCCCTCTGGCGGGGAGGGAGCCCAGTGTGCCCTCTCCTTTCCCTCATCAGTGATCAAGGAGGGAAGATAAAACCCTCCATAAATTCCTGGGAAATGGAGTGTCCGGAACACGCTCAATTCCACCTGCCTGCAGGTGAGAGGTGCAGGGAGGGGTGCAGGGTACCCAGCACCCAGCGTTCCTTCTCTGTGGCCTGTGGCCCATAACGGTAGGGAGTAGGACAGGCCTGGAACCCAACCCTGTGCAGCAGCCCCAGCCCCAACCTCACCAGTCACCCACAGTTATGCTGATGCTCAGACCCCAGCTCTGCTCCCAGGTCTTTCTTCTTATCCTGGAGTCTTCCCTTCCATTTGGATACTTGATCCCCAGTTCCATCTCTCTTCAGCTAATGGGGTGGGGGACATTATACATATGGGGAAAGCTGAGGCACACAGAGGCAGAGCTAGCCAAGACCACCCAGGAGTTGGAAGCAGTGCAAGTCCTGGTCCCAACCCCTGCCTCATCCTGAGTTTCCTGAGAGTGGGGCTGGCCTCCCTGCCTGGCTCCCTCCCTGGCAGCAAATCCAGAGCAGGGCACTGGGGTGAGGTAGGCACAGAGCTGAGAGGTCTTGCTGCTGGATAGGGTCTCTCAGCACTGGGTCAAGAGAGCCTAAGAGGGTCCAGCATTGTCTGGTCCTCTGGCTCTGGGAAGGAACGGCCAGCCCGGTGCAGCAAGGTCCAAGGCTGGCTCAGGGCGGGCCTCGCGTGGAGGGAGGGCACAAGGTCTGGGCTCTGCCGATGGATGTCAGGGACAGGACTTGGCTCTTCTGGGGTCCCTGCCTAGTGGGCGCAGATGAGATCCTACATGATGAGAGGGAGCAGCCCAGGAGCCATGGGATCACCCAGAGGCCCTATTCAGATTTGTGGAAGGTCATTAAAGCAGAGGCCAGAAGGAAGGGTGAGTGGAATTCTCCAGAAGTTAGGTCCATGGAAGGGGGTAGGTATTACAGTCAGAGGGAACAACAAGTGTGAAGTAGCCCCTGAGGGAGGAGCCAGGACTCTGGCCTTGAGGGCGGAGGGGCAGAGGGGTGGCATGACAGAGTTCAGGAAGGACAGACAAGATCTTGTGACCTCCCTTGTCCCATGTGAGGACACAGGCAGCAGCACTCCCTTTCTCTGGTAGTGGACACTGAGGTGTAGCAGGGTTAACTGACTTGTCCAGGGTCAAGAGTTTGCCTGTGGTTGAGCCCGGATCCTGTTGCCACCCCTCAGCTCCCACCCTGGCCAGGACTCGGGCTAAGCTGAGCTTGTAGCTCGCCAGCCTCCTAAACCCCTGCAAATCCCTCCAGGGAGTAGGAAGTGTCAGAGGAGTAATTAAATGATTGAGTGAGCAGGGTCAGTGACTGGAACAAGGCACTCAGCCACACCAGGTGTCCTTCCAAATAGCCACATGTTCCCGGTTGGGGGCTCCAAGGGCCTGAGCTGGTAGGAGGGGCCTGTCTCCCTGCCTTATGGGAGTCAGGCGGACTTTCAGCTCTCGGCGCGGGATCACCGGAAAGTGGGCTCAAGGCTCAGTAGCCAAACTGTTCCCAGAGGGACCCTTTACTGCCACTGCTCTGTCCGTTGGAGCTCACGGTCTGGAAAGGCAGACTCTGGACGGCCGGACAGGCATAGGATAGGGTTGCTGGGGTGCGGGCAGGGGCTGACTTCTCAGGATTCTGTTTCACCCCGAACAGACCCCTTGCATAGAGCTGGGCTTAGGAATGAGACAGTCCTGGGGTCTCTTCCTGCTCGCAGGGCCCCCTCTGCAACCCCCCCCACAGATCCACAGCCCTGACTCAGTGGCTTAGCCCAGCTCCCTGCACCCCCCACCCCAACCACCTTAATGACTTTTTAATAAATTGAAAAATTGTTTCAATACCAAATGTGATCCTGGGACATTGTTCGTGACTGTACTGAGCTTAAGTCAAATGCTTTGCATCCCCAAATCCGACTGATTAATAATTACAAGGAGCAAGTCTGTCTTTACTGTAATATGTTTAGGAAAACTGATGGATTTAACTTTTTTATCGGCCAAAGTAAGAAAATGTAATCTTTCTGAAAGTATCTAATACAACAATGCACCATAATTAGTTTCTCTGGAAACAGGCATAATGGAATAGAATAATAAATCACTTCTCCTTTCATCCCTTCCCTCTGATGGAGAGAGATTTCCCCTCCGTGAGGCTGGGAATAGGACAGGGAACAGAGCTGGGGGGACTGAGGTGACCATGGCTGTGCAGCCCTGGTTCCTCTCCACTGAGTCAGTGGGCCATGGGCCTGCTCTACCTTCCGAGGGGCTTGGAGCTCAGGTTCTCCATTCCACGGCCAGAAGCCCAGCATCTCTCAGGAGCTGGGACCCAGGTTCCAGAGTGGTGGTTGCTCCCCCTCCTCCCACCCTCACAGCCAGGCCCATCCCCACTGCCTTGGACACTGCCCTGCCTGGGTAGCCAAGACATTGGCTGAGTGCTGAAGATCTGAAGATGCAGGAGGTAGGATAGGCAGGCAGAGGAGAGCTCTTAATTTGTGGCTGGGATTGCTCACAGTTACTACCCTCCCTGATGTGTCCCCTTCCCCAAGCTTGGGCTGTTCACAGAGAGAGACACCAGAAGGAGGGGGGTGGGTAAGAGGGGCCAGTCAGCCCACTTAGAGCCGCCTCCTCGCCCAGTCTGGTGGGGACTGTCCTGCCTCCCACCTCCTTCAGACGGAGCTCACTCCCCCTGCTTTGCAGGTTCTGGGCCCTGCCCCAACTTCTGGGCAGCCCTGCCTGGCAGCCTCCACAATCCTCATCCCCTGCACCCACCAACCTGGGCCAACACGCTAGACGTGGACTGTCCTCATCAGAAGCTCCCCCAGACCCCAAGTGCTGTGGCCAGAGTCACTGCCTAAAGCTCAGCTCAGACCCTCTCTCCCTTTCCACGAGGCTCCACTGGGACAGGACAGGCCCCCAGGTCCTCCCGGCTCAGTCAGCTTCATCCCCACTGTCATCCTTCCCTGGAGCAGGAATCTCAGCAGGATACCAGGCAGACCGAGGAAGTTTCATCTCAACCCTTGAAGTCCTGCTGGGCCAGGAGGCTGGAGAACATTGGCGCATGGGGCTGGGAGGTGAAGGCAGGGAGAGAAGGAAGGGGAAATCTGAGAGCCACTGTGGGCAAATGCCAAATGCCCCTGTTCTCCCTGTTTCCAGTCTAAAGGTAGAATTGCCCCTTCCTGCCCCCTGGTGGTCAAGTGGGGCTGCGGTCTGGTTCTGACCAATGAGTGGCAAGCAGAAGCAACATTTCCATGACAGAGCAGTTCATTGCCGGTGTGAGACCTTTCAAGGCCCTCTCTCCCTCTGCCATGACCGTTTTCTAGACTTTGGCTCTGTAGTCAGCCTGGTCTCAGTGTGAGGATGACATGGAGCAGAGCCTTGGCTGACCTATGAAGAACATGTAGCAATAAAAAGAAATAAATCATTATTTTAAGCCACTAAGATTTTAGGGTCGTTGTTACTGAAGCCAGATTTAATCCATTCTGACTGATGTGGGGAGAAAGTATATGCTGCGCGAGTAGGTGGTACTGGGAGAACGAAGGAGGGGGGTGGCAGTGACGGTAGGCTGTATGCCAGGAGGCCAGATTCTCACCCTTGTTTAACCACCCTGGCCCTTCCCCTCTCTACGCCTCAGTCTCCCTACCAGCGAGCCATCAATGTATCCTTTGGGACTGGGAGGAATGGAATGAGAAGACAGTGGGAAAGCATCTTGAGTCGGGAAGAGTAAGCACAGGTGAGTGTGGATGGAGTTGGTGACAGCACGTCCCTGGTTGGGTGATGATGCTACTGTGGGGGGCTGAGAGTGATGGTTAACTGTGATGGTGACGGCCACACGGAGCTGCTGGAGGCAGTGGTGATGGTGGTGTTTGTGCTGGCAAAGGCGATGTTGACAGCAATCGAGACCACTCCTGTCAGCCTGGCCCAGGCCCTGACTTCCACCAGGGCATAGGCACGGCAGTGATCACAGCAGACCCAGATGGAAGGTCTCAGATGTTGATTAATTACCTCCACTGGGGCTGGCTAATTGTCCACTGATCTCTGCTCATCAAATGCCCTGCCTGCCTGACCTGGGCTTGCCTTCCAGAGCAGTACTGCATGGTGTCAGAGCAGAGGTTTCATCAGATATGCCAGCCCCGAAGTCCTCTTCATTTGCCTTAGCTGAGCACTCCCCCCACTGGGCGCAGCACAGGCTCCTCCATGGGAGCTGGGTGCCGGGCTGGGCAGCTGTACAAAGCATCAGATGGTGTTTTCCTGACTCTTGATGAGCACAGTATGGAGTTGCCATGTGTCATTGACATGCTCAGGGTGCAGGGCTGGTGGGGGGAACTCTTAGGGTCTTGGCTCACGGAGTCTACCTGGACACTCCTTGCTGGTGTCAGGGAACTAGCCCTGGCTCCATCCGCAAACATCTGTGCCCCTTCCACGCAGGGCCCTATACTGATCACTGGGGGCACCACGGACTCAGTGATGACTCTGCCCTGTCTTGCCCTCTGCAAGTCCCAGTCTAATGGAAGAGGCAGTTCTGGACCCAGACTGAGCATGATGAGTTTGACATGGATATCTGCTCAAGGGCCAGGGCAGAGCAGCTCTACTGGTACCACTGGGCAAACTGAGGTCAGGAATGGGTGAGGTACGTCCCAGGTCACACAGGGACTTGGAGGTGAGCTGGGCTAGAATCACTTTCCCACCTCCAGGCCAAGGCTCCTCACACCACACCCCAGCTCCTCATTCTGAGCTCTATTTTTGCTGGAAGGCACAGATGAAGATTTTTTTTTTTTAATTCCTCCGTTTTGTTTTTGCTGAATTGGCATTTCTGTCATCCCAATCTGAGGGGCTTGGCTTGTCTGCTACAAGGGGGTAAAATGCCTCCATTTAAAAGCAAAACTAAAAGAAAAACATCCACAGGCCCCATTTCACTGCAGCAGACATGATGAGCAAACCATGGTCGTTAACATGATAAAAGTCACTTTGTCTGGGTGTAAAATTCATTTTTTCCCCATTTAGCACATGGTGCATTTGCATTGTGCTGCAGTTCGTGGGTTGTGGTCTCCTCCCAAGGATGCCCCCAAATTGTTCCTATTCCCCAGGCAGTGACCCCAAGACCTGCGCATCACCGAGGCGGGGGCCATGGTGCTGGGAGGGGCCCATCATGTGGGTGTTCCCTTGGCCATGAGGCTGCTCTCCCAGGAGCCTTGAGAGACCTTGAGGCCCCACACTCTCTGGTCAGGCCTGGAGGGGACTTGGCAGGGATGGATGAGTGGGGCACCTGGGGACCCCAAGGAGCCCCACTGACCCAGTTCTTACCCCAGCTCTGCTCAGCAGCTTGCCTTGGTGTCCCATTCACCCCCCTCAGCCCCAGGAGTCCTGCCTTCAGAGGCAGGGCCTCACTGAGCTGCTGACTCTCAGAGAGGGGAGGGAGTTGCTTATGGTCACCTGAGCAATTGAGGCAGGGCCCATTCCAGCCCACCATACCAGGGCCGAGGGTTCAAATCTCACTACCTGCTTTGCCAGGGCCCACAAAGGTCAAATTCGAGGGCTGAGGCAGACAGCCTGGGTCCCGCCTCCCATCCTGTTTTAGAATATAGCCTTGGATCTTCCTCTCATTTGGACTCAGTTTCCCCAACCATACAGTGACAGGCTCCACAGGCCAAACTCTGAGGTCGTTTCCAAGTTTAACCTTTCCTGGAGGGTGTTCAGATATGATCTGCTGTTCAGCCTGAATCTTGAGGGGGACCTAGTACTATAGGGATCACTGTTGTGCGCTGAGGGGCAAGCAGGCGGAGGGAGCAGGAACACAGAGCCCTCTGTCCCTCTGCCCAGCAGGCCAAAGAGGAGCAAGGGCCTCCCTGAAGTCCCTACACCCAGACCCTCCTCGCAGAGGCTGGGCTGGCTCCAGGAAAGAGGTGGTATCAAGCTCCTGCCCAGGTGGGGCTGACTGCCGATGTGGAGGCTGGTGGTACGATATAACCCCAGAGCTTTGGGAGGGGGGAGCTGAGAAGCCCTTTCTACAGAGTTCTGCCAACAGACATGGGAAGAGCGAGAAAGGACAGGACCCCTATGACCCTGCCCACAGCTATGGGGGCTTAGACTCTGTTACTGATAAGACTGCCAGCTGGGGTGGGCAAAGAAACAGAGAGAAGACTCCTGGAGAGAAGGAAAATGGCAGGCTGTCGGTGAGAGTGGAGGAAGCTCCAAAGAGGGGATGGCAATTGGCCCCAAGAAGGAGGAGCAGGGAACCCTTAGGTAAAATGCTTACCTGGCCCTGGTGCGGTCTTGGGCAGAGTGGACTCAGAAAATGCACAGTAACTGGAACCGGGGTTGCCAGATAACCCTGCCCTGCCCCCTTGATTGGGCAGACGGAGAGGCTGGGAAGACCTGAGCCCAGCCTGAGTGGATGGGAGTCCTGTCATAGCAGGGGACATGTCCAGGTCATGGGGCAACTGTGGGGGACTGGAGGCCCTTTAGAGATGATGTCCCACGTAGGCTTTCCCAGGGAAGGCAGGACTCCAGCAAGGCCATGGTCCAACCATAGAGGTAGATCTAAGCTACTCCTCTCCTCCAGCCCGGAAGAGAGAGCACCGGGCTCTACAGCTCACAGCTTACATCCTGCTGCCAGAAGAGGGGTCTGTGACTGCCAGCCAGAGCAGGGTTCTCAGTGCCTCTGGGGCGTCTGGGGAGGGGAGAGAGGCCCCCTGCCTGGTGAGAGAGTGCGGGTGGTGCAGTGCGCATGGCGGGTGGGACCCAGCAACAGCTGTTCACTTACTGAAGCTATTTTATAATATTGCCAGAGCTTTTAAAATAATCCCATTTCTGCAGAATATTCTCAGCTAATTGGAGCTGTCTCTTTCTTATTAAACAGAAAGGTTATAAAAATGTGTGTTGAGGGTTTAAGTGCGATACCTCTCGGCTGCTCTGATTGTTATGACAAGGATAACATACTGGAAACCGGTAGCTGGCAGGCTAGGCAGAGCAGGCTGTGGTGGCTGGGCCAGGGTGGAGCAGGGGCTGCCACCCAGGCAGGGCCAGGCTGGCTCTCCCCGTGGCACCTTGCTCAGCACAGGCTTGGGGAATGGCAGCCTTCCCTAGAACAATTGCTCTTTAAACACTTAGGCTGCTGTGACAGGGCTGTCCATCACCCAGGACTCTGACTGGGGCAATTCGCATAATTTACTGAGAGGCAGAGGAGAAGGGGGAAAGCGATTCCAATTAGCTGAGCCAGGCGGCAGATGAGTTCGCAAAACCTCAGCGCTTCAGGAGGATGAATAAATAGCCTCCTCTCCATGATGGAGGGCCGCCCAGGAGCACAACTGAGGGCAAGGGTGCTAAGAGGTACCCATTCTGCAGATGGGAGCCTGAGGCCCACGGCTGTGAAAGGCCTTCCCAAGGTCGTCCAAGGAGGGTTGAAACGAGTCCAGACCCTGTTTAGAGCTGAGGCCTTGTGCCCAGCTCCTGTCCCTCCTTATGCCGGCCTCTGGCATGCAGTGTGCACCGTAACTCTGTTCTGGGAGCCTCTGGAGCCCCCGACCCCTGCCATCCTCCATCAGAGCAGTCCCACTTCAATCTGTCCTATATGGGGGATCTGATCAAATTTAGTTTAAAATGAATTCCTGTTCATCAAAATATAGTTGGAAATCCAGTGTCCTGGAAGAGGCCCCCAAAACTTCAATGGACCACCCCCGAACCATTTAATGGGCAGACCAGTTTTGTCCCTGGGATCCTTCCTGGGACCTCTCCAAGAGAAGATAAGCTTCTAAACTGACCTGGGCCAGCCACCTCCTGTCCCTAACTGTCACATTCCTCCACAGGCCACCCCATTCTCCCTGTGCACCTCAGCAGCTGCAGGAAGGCCTCTGCCCGTTGCCCCAACCTCACTGACCTGTCACTTTGCAATATGCTCCAGTCCCAGTCCTGCCCCCGGCTTGGTGTGTGCTGGGCCTGGCTCATTGCCTCAACTGGGTGGAGTATGTAGGGGCAGGGGTGGCACTATGGCCCGTCGTCCTTCCATGGGCCTGGAGGACACCATGGGAGCAGCCCTGCTATGCATGCTTGTGACTCAGCATCAAAGCATCAAGCCCCCGGTGGCTTCCCAGCAGCTCTGAGAGGAAGATGAGGGGGCTTATTAAACCCATTTTACCTTCAAGGAGAGTGAGGTGCAGTTACATTGGGTAATGAACTCAAGGTTACCTGGGCCCAGTGGATGTCCGCTGCCTCCCAGACATGAATCAGGCCAAGGCGCTGGATGATTGTCCTTTCCACCCTGTGCTCATGGGACGTTTCTCCCATGATTTGTGGCCACTGCCTGTAGCCAGCCCTGCCACCCGCCTCCCGGCTTCCAGGCCTTCCTGCTCCAGTGCAATGGGCTCTTTCATCATGGAGAAGCCTCACTTCTGGAAACAGAGCAGACCTTAAATGCTTCACTGGCTTTCCCCGGAGCGGATCCTACCTTCACACCTTTTACTAATTCTCCAGTATACCCTTCACCTGGAATGTCCTCTCCTTTACCTCTAGAGAGCCTTCCCATATTCCCGCAGCAGCAAGCAGTTCCCGTCCTTGAGCATCCCAAAGTGCAGATGTTCATCTCTGCTGGGCCTGGGGCTCCATGGAGGGAAAGGGGAAGGCATGAGGCAGGCGGTCCTTGCCTTACCCGTGGGATCTGATACCTGCTCACAGGCTTTGTGGGGACAGATTCCCAACTGCTTTCTGCAAAGCTCTGCCCAGAGGTACCTTGGGTTTGGCAGGCAGAGCAGAGAGTTTCCATCCAAGTAAGAGAGAGGAGGCCTTTTAAATGCTGGTCAAACCCAAAGGCTGCACTGCTACCCTGGGAGTGGGCAGGAAGCACTCATTTGCATGCCTTGTGCATAGCTTTGCATATTGAGATAAGATGGACTTATTAAAATTTTTTTTAAAGATTACAATATGCTCCTCATGCCTCAACCAAGGAGGAGTTGGATTGGGAGTCAGATCCCATCTCCATTGCTTCCCAGCCAGATGGAACAACTCACTCGGAACCACTGGAGCCTCAGTCTTCTCATCCACTCAATGGGGATAATGCTATCTACTTGAAAGGCTACTGTGAGAATTAGGCATCCTTCGGGCCCCGTGTCTGGTGTGTAATGGGGAAGGAGAAGCTGGGGGAAAGGGAGGAATAATGATGGGGCTTATGATTCTCATTCACTTTCTGGAGGAAACATCAAGAATTCTCTTTTGGAAATCACAGGAAAGCCACAGTGACCAGGGTAAGTCCTTTTTCTCTGTACAGTGAATATAAGGTTCTTAGTCTCCAGGGGAGGTTGGGAATAGGGGCACTCCAGTGGTTGGGGGTTAGTTTGAGCTCTCTCAGGGCCTATTTTCCAGGAAGCTGCAGCAAGGCTCTCAGTGAGATCAAAGCACGTCTAGAGGGCTAGGGGATCAGCAGAGCCTGGGATGAGGAGATTCCAGACATGCCCAGCTTTCTATAAGAGCAGCTAGGCCAGGGTTCTGAGGCCAGCCTGCAAGGGCAGCAGTTGCCCTGGAGTGTCTAGCAGAATTGCTACAGTGTGTGTATGGGGGTGGGGGGCACTGAGTGGCTGGGGCTTGTGGGGAATCCTCAGTCCCATCAGAGATCTATGGCTGGCAGAGAATAGTACAGGAACCTGGGAGGAGGTTATATGGAGTTGTGAGGGCAGAGTCCATCTCACTCTCAGGGATCTGATCTGCAGGATTTGCAGAGGTCACATGGCTCCCATCCCAGACCCCAGCATGATGGAGATGATATATTATTACATAGTCATTTAGTCATTCATCAACACTTGATAATGCCCTATCTTCCGAAGGGCCTGAGCATGTCTGGCATACCTACTGCCCCCCCGGGATTAAGTACCATCCCCCAGCCCTGCCCCACGCCTGACTCATCACCAGTGTTTCCTGTCCATGGCCTGCTCCCAGCCACCCCACGGCAGCTGGCTTGGATTCGAAGGCAAGACCTAAGTGGCTTGTTGCAAAATGCTGAGTCCACATCCTGATCCTCCCCGAGGTCTCTCTCTGTCTCTCTCAGCGAGTCTCTCCATCCGGCTCTGCCTCTCCAAAGCTCCTCCTCGCTCATTTAGAAATTAAGACCTCAGCAAGATGGTGCTCTGGAGCCGCCAGATTGGGCTCAGGGAGGCCGTGGTGGTAGGTGTGGGGGAGAGGCCTTCCAGCTGGTGGGAACATAAGCAGGCAGAAGCCTCTCCATCCTCCGCCAGACTCTCACTGGCCTACCTGGGTGCAGCTTCCCAAGCACCCCTTTCTGCCTGCCTGGAGCCCAGCGAAGCTCTCTGATAGCTTTACTCTGCAGGAAGAGGGCTTGGCTCTGCCTTGGGAATTCCCAGACCTCCAGGGTCTTTTTCTAGGCCACTGAGGGGCCCTCTGCTCTCTGTATCTGTCCTAGTATCTGCCTTGCTCTGCTGGCCACAGTACTGGCCCTTAATCAGCAAGTAGAGAACAAACACTCAAGATGGGGATATGGGCCAGCTCTGACCATAAGAGAGTGCCCAGCCCCAAGCAAGGACCCAGGGGGTCTGGGTTCTGGTCTCAGAGGTGCCACTGTTCACTAGGCCCGGCCCAGAGCATCCCTGGGGCTCAATTTGTCAATTTATAGAGTAGAGTGAGTCCACAGAGGTCCTTCTGTCCTTTGAAAGAGATTCTGGGGCCTGGTTGTCTCCAGAACATCCAGGTTGTCTCCCAACTGCCTAGACCAGTTGGGGAGGGATCCAGAATCCTTGCAAGCCATGGTCACCTGCAGCACTTGTGCCCTAAACAACCTCCCTTTCCCCACCCCACACCTTCTGGGCAGTGATGTCTCTCCCTGAGCTAGCCCACCTGGGGTACAATGGTCCCAGGACAACCTCTGCTCTGCTGGTCCCCCTAACTTCCATCCCTGCCCCTGTTTCCTGTTTCCTCACAGGTTGTGCCTTCTATCAAGACCAGATGCTCCCTTCATTTGCCTAACCCGGTACTACCTCATGCTGGCAGAGGAGTGGAAGGAGTGTGTTTCCACCCAGCCCTGTCTGCTTTGCCCCTTCATGTGGCCTCAGGAGCTGGAGCTCCCAGCCCTGCTGCCTGCCTAGTCTAGGCCCACCTGTCTTGAGTGTCCCCAGCCTCCCCCTTACCCCCAGGCGGTAAAGTAGTCTCCAATCCAGCATGACTTTCCTCAGCAGATCCTAGTGGCTCACACATTCCCCCTTGGGTCAGTGCCAAGGAAGATTTCATGGGGGACTGGGTTGGATAATACCCTTCTCCTCCCAGGGCCTGGGTAGTTGCTGAATCGTAAGTGCACTTGGATTGTATTTGAGGCTAATGGCCTGGCTTCAGGGACAACATTTCCAGGCCAAGAGGGGGTCCTTCAGGCTTTCCAACTCCAGGCCACTCCAAACAGTGGGGGAGGAGTCCATGCCTCCTTCCTCCCTGCTCCCTGCGCCACCTCACCTCAGGCCCCGGAGGTGAGATCTCAAAGGCCCTGACCCAGGGAGAACGGCAAGGGGGCTGCAGTGGCGCCCTGATTCAGGGAGCAGAAAAACCCATATCCAGAGCTAATGGGAAAGGCTGGACTGGTTCTTGGCAGAAGGCCTCCCTTCTCCTCCCTGTCTGGTGTCTAAGGAACTCAGGGGGAGGGTCCTGAGTGCTGGCATCACCCCAAGAAGGCAGGGGCCTCATGAAAGGGGGCAGGGCAGCCTCTGGGCCACCTAGCCTCTCACCACGCACTGCTCCTACTGGCCCTGCTGCCACTTCCCACAGCGTCAACTTCTTTCAGTAATTGAAGAACACCTAGCCTCATCCGTCTTCCAGGCTCGACAAATGAAGTGCTAACTGCCCCTCACAGGAGCAGCAGCCATCAGTTAAATTAAGTGATGGTGGAGCCAGGTCCTGTCCTCCCCTCAACCACCTAGCAGAGGCTAATCCTCTAAAAGTTTAGTGGGCAAAAGCCAAGAGATGCTTTTAGCAGAAAAGCAGATTTGAGGACTTTCCTCAGGGTGTTTCCCTAGCCCATCGCTCGAGGAGGTGCTTCCTGGGGTCTAGCCTTGATCTCTCCTGCCTTTTCAGGTGCAGAGGGGAAGGTGGATAGCATGAGGCGTGGACCTGCGCTCGGAGAGCCCCCTCTCAGGAAACATCTCTCGCTCTGCCCTCACATTGAGCAGAGCTAACTCATTCAGGGACACATCGCTGGCTTGCTGGTTTCATTCACTGTCGCCAGAGCCCTCTGTCCCTGTTTCCTCATTTGCAAAATGAGCAAGTTAAGGAGGGGTGGTTCACAGAATTGACAACTGGATCCCAGCAATGCGCAGGGACAGGAGCTGACCGGGAAGCTCTTTCCCGGCCTTGGTTGGGGAGGCCAGCACCTGTTTCTCTCTGCTCTCTGAGGGCCTGGAGGGGTGGCCATCAGAGGAGGCAATTTGCTGTGGTCATTCCGCCGAGGCACTGATGGGGTGTTAGGAGGTGATGGAAGGCCGCCTCCTCAGAGCCTGACTTCGCCCACCGCTGACACTCTTCACTTCCACCTGGAGGCAGAAAAACACGTCTTGTGGAGAGTTAGAGCTGCTGTCAGTGCTGGCCGGGGGCTCTGAGGAGACTTTTATTTATTTGGAAGCCATTCAGACACCTAATGCTCTTCTGAGGGGAGAATTTCTCTTTTTTATTTGTCCTCATTTTCTCTTGCCACGGTGGGATGAAGGCCTCAGGGGAGGGGGCAAACCCAGCATCTGGGCCTCTGTGCCACACACATCACTGTGTATAGGACACAGGGGTGGCACTGAGGGGGCCTCTCACTCCGCTGGGGAAGATGTTCAGGTCAGAGTCCTCCCAAGGGGAGTTCTGAGGACTCTGAGGGCCCCAGTGCCTGGGAGGGGGCACAGAGGACAGAGTCTCGACCTCAGTCTGGAGCCTGAGTCTCTTTGCTCACCATAACCCCTGCCCAGGGATGCCTGAGTCTCTCTGTGGTTTCCCTTCATTAAGGCCTTGCAAAGTACCAAGTCCTGCCCTTAGGGTGTTACATGCTTTGGGTCTTCAGACCATCCCTGCAGGTACCATATCTCCCATTACATGGACGAAGAAACAAAGGCTCAGAGAGGCAAAGTGATTTGCCGATATAACCTGTGATATCTGAGGCCAAAGCTATCACTCCTTACGCCCAGGCCAGACCACTCTTCCTGGGCATAGCCCCAGGCTCCTGGAGATGCCACTCAAAAGTCTTATGTCAACACTTCCTGTGCCCTCCCAATGGCCAGGCTCTGTGTGGGGCCCTGAGGTGGTGACAGGGACTAGGGAGACTTGGGGTCCCAGCTTGGGTGCAGGTGTTTTTCTGAACCCAAGGCAGAGGCTGCTGCATGTGTGTGTGGCAGGGGGGAGGGGGCAGGAGAGTAGGGACTGGAGTGGGGAAGCCTATCTAGTTGAGGGGAGGTCCAGGAAGGCTTCCTGGCATAAGTGGTATTTATGGGTTCATAAACATTCTGGGTTCAAGTGGTAGAGATGAGTGTGTTCCAGGCAGAAGGAACTGCAGGGGTAAAACTCTAAGAAAGCCAGGAGCTCTCCAACCTACTGGCTTATAGAGCAGCAAAAGGGTGATGGGAGGGAGGCTGAAGGTGGGCAGGTTGAAGTGGGGATCTTGCTGCCCCAGGTGTCCTGGACATTCCTTTTTTCTTTGCGGTACGCGGGCCTCTCACTGCCGTGGCCTCTCCCGTTGCGGAGCACAGGCTCCGGACGTGCAGGCTCAGCGGCCATGGCTCACGGGCCCAGCCGCTCCGCGGCATGTGGGATCTTCCCGAACCGGGGCACGAACCCGTGTCCCCTGCATCGGCAGGCGGACTCTCAACCACTGCGCCACCAGGGAAGCCCTGGACATTCCTGATAGGCTTCCTCGTCCCTCAGGACTTGCTTGGCACATAGTAGGTTTTCCATAAAGACCTCTCAGTCTCTTCTGTCTTGCTTAGCTGACTTCCCCTCAGCCAACATGCAGAACTGGCACCTGCCAGGCCCCCTGCCACTCTCTGCTTGCTGCACCTTTACTTGCCCCTGCTGCCCTACATCTTCTAGCACAGGCACATCTGGCCAGATGGGTAGCCCCAGGCTTTTGCTGCCAAACCTGTCAATATTCCTGCCCAGGAAGTCCCCCTATTCGCTAGGAAGTCTTGATTTTTCTTCCCATGATCTTAACCTGTGGCTGGAGCCAGGAGCCAGGAAACCGAGGATGTTGTGAGCCTCTGAAGTTGGAGTGTGTAGACTCTTACTACCCGTTTACTCTTAATTACCTCCCCTCCTTATTTGTCTTCCTTTAACGGCCTGTCAACCAAAATCTCCCGCCTTTCCCTTGGCACCAGCAGCCTCAATTAGATGCACATCTGTGGAGGCTGGAACTGAAATGCCCAACTACCAATGCCCACTTGCTGCACCCAGCCTGGGTACAGGTACCTGATGACCTGGGCACTCTTTGAGGATAGTGCTGCCATCCTGGTGTCAAAGGGCAGGGAGGCTGCCCCTGACATTTCTCACTCAGCCCCTGCAGAGCTGGCCTTGGGAAGGTGCCCACCTAACCCCAGAGGGCACCCAGGAGGGATGATGCCCTTTGTGCTGGTTCCCTGGGGCCATAAGCAAAGGCATTTATCCAGCAAACAGATGGGTGAGGATACCATGGGCCAGCCCTTCCCTAGGCATGGGGGAGATAGAGGTGCTAGAGACAGCTATCAGTAGGAGGGGCTAGGAGGGGGCTGGTTAGGTTAGCTCAAGCTTGTTGACTCTTCTGTGAAGCACCCTGCCCCCATCATTCTGTCCAGGTGGAAGGACTGCCCTGCCCAGAAGTGGGGGTGGGGACATCTGCACAATCAGGGATCTGCCTTGTCCTCCATAGAACTGGCCTGGCTTGGCCTTCCAGAGTCCACTATGCCCCTCCTGTTCACCAGCCCCCAAGGCCTATCAGGGGTTTGGGGCCCAGGGCACTGCCTTCATTTAATAATATGTTTGGGACCTATGGCAAGCCTCAGTCTGGCCTCTAAAGACTCACTCAGGTCAGGGAAGGAGGATACTCCAAAGCTGTCTCCCTGCCTTGTGAGGGTAGGCAGGGGTAGGACTGCCCAGGCAGGAATAAGGAGCAAGTAAAGGTTGTCCTGAGCCCTATTCCCTTGCCGCTGTCTGGGTGAGAGGGGTAGCTCTGCCCTCCTCAGTCCAGAGGTTACCACTCTTCCCCCTCCACTGCAAATCCTCTTTAGGCTGACCTGTAAGTAGGTGATGGGAGACTCACCCAGATATCATAATGTGGGGGGCTTTTGCTCAGGTGGTTACTGGCCCTCACTCATATTAGGCACCGAATCTGTGGGCAGTTACTGCTTAGGGGGTTTTGCTCTGTTCCAGGCTGGTAGGAAGCATTCTCCCATCTTATCTGTGCCAGGGGCAGAGCAGGGCCCCAGGGCAACTTCAGGGGAATCTCAGGGATACTCTCCCCCAACCATGAGTGTTTCAATTTACCAAGCAACTCACTTCCATTCTCACTTTATCCTGGAAATGGGAGTGGGCACCCACACAAGCATTCACAAGGGAGGAGATTGAGGCTCTGAGAGACCCACAAGCTGCAGAGTCAAAACTGACACCAGCCCAGCCTTCTCCCGGCAGCAAGGGAGAGCCAGGAGCCTCCAGGACAGAAGGGATTGGATTGTGCAGGGGTGAGCTTACTGGCACTGGAGGAGTTTAAATAGAGGCTGTGCAAGCCTTGGGGGCTGGCTGGTCTGCACACAGTGCCCGATTAGCCCAGGGAAGTGAAATGAGTGGTTGCAGAGCGCTGCATCCATTCCCAGCCCCTCACAACTGTGCAACTGGACCTGTTCCCACCCAGGCTTTTTCTTTCTGTCAGAGCCTTGGGACCCAAGTTCTTCCAGAGAAGACTCGTGAAGGTAGCTGGAGCCCCTGGGGGTATGAGTTCAGCTCCGTTGCCCTCTACAGTGGTCTCTGCTGAAGCCTGCCATTCTGCCATTAAACCTGTGACTCCAGGCCTTAAGCCTCTTGAAGGTCGAGCCCCCAGCAGGGTCAATATGCGCCTGCCGGGGACTCTTCGCAGTCTGAGGCGTGGGGCAGGGCGCACATTGGAAATTCGGACCGCGGCTGGGGCTCAAGACGCGCGTGCCCCGTCTCGGTTCGGCCACGCGGGCCAACAGGGCTGGCTCAGGGCAGCGCGCGGGGCGCGCAGGCCGCGGCGGGCGCGTGGCCGCGGCGGGGGCGCGCGGGGGCGGACCGGCCGGGGAAAGGGAGGGGGAGGGAGGGGGAGGGAGGGGGAGGGAGGGAGGGAGGGAGGGGGGAGGGCGGCGCCGGCAGGTTGGCGGCGGCCGCTATTTGAGCGCTGGTCCAGGACCCGGCGCTCAGAGCGCTTCGAGCTAGCGCGGCGGAGAGATCGCGGCACGCAGCCCGCAGAGGTGCTGCGGCTCGGGCAGCCCCGGAGGCCCCGCGTGAAGAAGGCGGAGGAGGAGGAGAGGCGATTGCCGCCTGCCGCTCGCGCCCCCTCAACCCGCCGCCGCCGCCCCCACCCCTCCCCGCGGCGCCGCATCTTGAATGGAAACATGGCGGTGCCGGCTCGGACCTGCGGCGCCTCTCGGCCCGGCCCGGCGCGGACCGCGCTCAGCTGGCCCGGCCGCGGCTCGCGGCCCGGCCTCACCGCCCGGCGGCCGGCGGCCCGGCCCCCGCGCCCGCTATCGCTGCTACTGCCGCCGCTGCTGCTGCTCCCGCTGCTCGCCGCCCCCGGCGCCTCTGCCTACAGCTTTCCTCAGCAGCACACGTAAGTGGCCTCGGTCGGCCGCGGGACCCCGGCCGAGCCCGGAGCCCCCCTCCGTCCCCCAGCCCGCGCCCGGGCGGGGGCGCTGAGTCCCGCCGCTCGCTGCGACCGGGGGCGGCGGCCCCAAGCCCAGAGGGCGGGCAGCCGGGGTCCCGGCGCTTCTGGCTGCGTCGCGAAACTTCCCCGCGGTGCCCCTTCCCCCTCCCATCTCCCAAACCGCACAGAGCGAGATCTCTGGGGGGTCCGAGCTTGCCAGCTGATTTCCTTGCCGCTGTCAGGTTGAGAGGGGAAACCTGGGGTTGGGTGAGGGGGCGGCCAGCGACCCCTGCCCGGCGGAGTCAGAGCCCAGCGTCTGCCTCATGTTTCCTCCCGGGTAGGAACCTGGCGCTTTAGATCCAGAGGTGGGGGGTACCTCCACACTTGTTTTCATTGGCCTTTTCCTTTGAGGGGGAGGGCTGGATGCAGAGGATGCGAGCACCTTACTGTTTGGCCAGTGCCACAGAAGGGGTCAGTGTCCCTTGTTCTTGCCCCCGCCACTAAACCTGGGGGAAGGGTCCCCTGGAGAGCCCAATTGGGAGGTGAAGGTGCCGGGGTGGAGGCAGAAGGTGAATGGCAGGGAGGACCCCTGCCTGCCCCTGCCAACAGGGTAATAGCATCTCCTGGCCCTGCCAGTTTTTGCTGGTTCTCCGTGGTCCTTCTGAGCCTTCTCTCCCTCCCCAGGAGCCTGGAAACTCAGGCATCCTCTGGGTGAGCTTGGCCAGATGCATCTGGGGCTGCAAATGGGTATTCAGTGCATGTGGCCTTTAGGACAGCAGCTGTTTCTATGGGCACCATGACCCAGCCTTATGTCAGTGCCCAGACACCCCTGTGGCTTTGGGGCACGGTGACCACCTTGCTGTCTGTTATTTGTCTCTCGCTCTGAGGAGCCACCTGTCCCTGGACTCCTGCACCAGTGACCACACAGGGGTTTTGGGAAATGAGTAGCCGGGCTGCTAGTGGCCAAGAGGAAGGGTCTGTCCTCAGGGAAAGGGAAAGGGAAAGGCTGGCTCTGCGTCATTAGACCAGTTCTGCCCAAGGGTAGGGGCCCCTGGTTCTGCCTACTCCAGCTTGTAGGTTCTCCCAGATGAGGAAAAAACAAACTCAGGAAAGGCACTGCCTGAGTCTCTCTCCGTCTTGTCATCTCTCTCCTCAAACAGCCTGGCTGTGCTCAGGCGGGTGATCAGTAGGCAAATTACAGGTGCTACACGGACGTGTCCTCTGTCAGCTGTCTGGATTTTTTGTGTCTGTATGTGGGGTGTGCGCAGGGGGAAGAGAATCCTATAGAAGTTCAAGGCTTGTGGGTGCATTATTGTCTTTCATTTGCTGTGATGAAAATGGACTTAAGCCACAATGTTTAAAAAGAGCAAAAGCATTATTTTTTTGTTGTTCTTTTTTCCTCAAAGTCAAGACACAGTTATTTTTTTCCCTTGCCGTTTCGTAGCTCCTTGAGTGAAGGTTTAAGTAGACGTCTCTTTTCACCTTTTCCCACCTTGCTCCCTCTCCTTGCAACCTGCGGTGGGTCAGATGGCTGCCGGGCCTGCATGTTACATTTGTGATACCCTGACCAGAGAGGACACCTGTCCCTCTGTCCGCAGCCAGAAGATGGTGAGGCGGGTGTGATGGCAGTGGCACATTTTCAGCTGGACGCTCTTCTCTTGTCGATATAGTTGGAACTAATTTCAGGGTTTGGGACACGTCTTGAAAACCGTAATTAGAGAATGAGAGTGGGGGTGGGGTGGGGGCTGTACAGCTCCGAGGGTCCAGTGGGAGGTGACTAATGGTGCGACGACACGCAGGGCTGGCGGTGACAGCCAGCGCCCTTCAGCTGCCCTGGTCCCGCGGATGCAAACGCCCACTGATCCTTGGAGGCAGGAAGGGGGAGGAATTGAGTGGGGGTCCCTCCCCCACGTTCCCCTGCATGACCATGCTTAGTTGGAGTTGGGACTTTTCTTGAGCTGACATGAAAGGCTGAGGCTGCTGCCCTGGGGCTGCTCGGGGCCAGTGGCCTCCCTGAACTCTCCTAGGTTAGCATGGCCAGGCTAGGAAGGGACTTTGATACAGGAACAGGTGGCTTTCTGAGGTGGGCAATGGGACCCTCAGCTTCACGGCACTAGGGTGACGACCCCTCAGTAGAGAGGGCCCTTGATGGGAAAGTCATTTCCTCGTTAGTGTCTGGCAGTGCGACAGGGCCCAGCTTTGCAAGCTGCTGGGTTTTAAACAAGTGTGGGTTTAGGGTCCGGTGGCCGTTATTTCTGTAATCGCTTTGGCAACATGGCTCTCTGCCTACCAGGCAAAGCAGACCCTTTGCCACCTCCTCCAGGTGGATGGAGGAGGGCAGAGGAGTTACTGCTGGAGGGAGGACAGACCTTTGGTTTGGGGGGGGGTGCCCTCTCACCCCACCTGGACCTGGATCAGGTTTTCAAACAAGGGAAGGCCACGTGTGCACAGGCGCACGTGTGTGCATATGTGCACTCATGTGTCTGGGGTGAGGTAGGGGGAGATGGAGTCAGAGCACACACTCTCCGTTTTACCTGCTTCCTCCTGTTTCCTGTTTGCTGCTGGCTGAGGGGCAGCCCTCACTGCTTTGCCTCTCCTTGTGCCTTTTCCTCTTCTGTCAGTCACCTTTTCCAATTCTGTCAGTCGCCTTCCCCCTCCCCTGCCCACTTCTTTGGTTTCTCATCTCTTCTCCCCTCCCCCTCCCCCCACTTCCTTGCCCATCCCTCTCATCTCTCTGTGTACACCCTGCCCTGCCCACCTCTTCTGTCATCTCTATTGGACTTCTGTCCCCTGTTCTCCAGCATTCCTGGGTTTCTCTGTCCCCTGTTCTGTGGGGTCCTGCTGAGCTGCCTGGGTGGCTGCACCCTCTTAGCCCCACTCTTCCCCAGTGATGGTGCTGGCCAGTACCTCCCTTCCTCTGGGAGTGGGTAGGTGGGTGGGTGTGGAGCAGAAAGGAGCCCGAGGGGTCTGGGCCCCCCAGCAGATTAATGACAGCCAGAGTACGTGCGCCTTTTCCTGAGTGTCCACGACAGGGCATGCGTCACTATAGCTATGGTTAATGGTGGGTGACGTGTGTCTTTCTGGGCCTCCAGGCCCGCGTCTTCACCTCCCTGTAGCTCTCCGTATTAGAGGGAGGCAACATCACGCATCTGGGTCCCCCATTTCCCCAACAACCTGCCAACAGCTTTTGCAGGAAGGAGGAGGGGGCTGGGGCTTTACGGCCGGCTGCTGCTACCACTGGCTCACATCCCTCCTAGTGTTGAGGATGGGGGCTGGGGGACCCTTGGCTGCTTTCCCCCTGCAGGACCCACCTTTACTGGGCCAACTATGTCCAGCTAGCCCCTGAGAAGGGAGTAGCCTGTTTTAAGACGAGCTCCCCCATAGTGTGCGGGTGAATCTCCCTCCAGATTCTTTGTCACACTGGTGTCTCCAAGGAGAGACTGACTCACAAGTGGAGTGAGCACTTCTGCCCTCGGTGCCTCCTTCTCCCCTCTGCCTGTGTGCAGGTTGTCCCTGCCAGGTCCTGGGAGGAGGCAGTTTGGGGACATGGTGGGTGTCAGGTGTGGGCCCTGCAGGCTCAAGCTTTGGTCTCCAGAGCTGACCCTCCCCATTGGGATGACCTTGCCTCTGTTTCCCCAAATAAGATAATAGAATCTGCTTAAGAGGCTGGTGGTGAGAATTAGTGGGAGAGGGTGTCACCTCAGGTGAGCAGGGCGGGTTCCATGGGTGGGAGTCATGGCAGCTGTTGATAACATTAACAACCCCTGATGCTACAGCCTGATGGGCCCCCATCCACCAATCTTTTCACATTCCTCCCATGGACTGAGCGCCTTCCTATCCCTCTGCTTTGCTTATGCTGTCCCCTCATCACTGCGTGCTTTTCTCAGGGGTTTAGATCCTTCCTTCAGGGTCTCATACCCACACCTTCCAGAGGCCTCTGGGTTGTGCCACTAGCTCAGGCTGTACCCACCCGCAGGGATATCGGCTCCGTGAGGACGAGCACTGGGCCACCTCCCTCCCTCATTCCCTGAAGCCCAGCTTGACTGTGGTGGGGGATGTCACCAGGCTAATGGTGGCCTCCCCTCACTGAGCTCAGGCCAGGCCCCTTGTCCACATTACGTCCTCAGACCCCATGGTCATGCCCATCCCACAGATGGGGAGACTGAGACTCAGAAGGATGAAGGGACCTGCCCAAAGCCCCACAGCGACCAGGGGCAGGGCAGGGAGAGGACTAATCTGTCAGACACTTAGCTGTCCTGCCGGGTTGCTGGGCACATCTGGGCAGGGGGCCAAGAAGTTGGGGTGGGGACTCAAAGCCTGGGTGTTTGGAAGAAAATGAAGAGGCTTAAGACATGTGAGGGACGCCTAGGCTCCCAACTGTAACCTTTCCTGCTCTGTCCCTTTGTCTTCTTCTGGGTCTCAGGCAGCCCTGAGGAGGCCTTTCTTGGCCCATGGCCACCCTGCCAGCCCGGTGCTCATAGGCCCTGTGCCTACCTCCACCCCCTCCCACGTGTACACAGGCGATCATGGAGCCCCCCAGTCCAGGTTTTCCACCTTTCTGAGGCTTCGAGTCCTGTGCCGGGCATGCCTGCCATGCAGGGGTGGGCAAGAGGGACTTCATCTTGAGACTCTGAGATGCCATCTCCCCCTCCAGATTCCAGTAGGATTCCAGAGAGAGAGGCCAGGGGCGTGGGGGTGGAGGCTGTTCATGGAAACCTGAGGCCGCGTGCTCTAGTCCCGTGGCAGGTTTTTTCAAGCCTGAGGGGATTTCAGAGGGCTTGGACATTATAGGTGCTGGGGTTTTCACGTTGTGTGGACAAGAGGGGTCTGGGGGGCTGGGGAACCAGGGTTCTATTTGCTAAGAAACTATTCGGGGCAGCTGGGGGTTTGGGAGTCAAAGCAGGCCGGCATGTGGCGTGTACCCTGCCTTGGAGGGTGGTGCTGTCTCTGGGTGGGGGGTGGTCTCTTTCTCCTCCCCCCACCCAGTTCCAACCTCACTGGCTTCCAGATTCAATATCTGCCTCGGGAACAGGTGACCTCTGTCCTTACATGAGGGCTCAGGGCCTCAGGCCTGGGAAGGGAGACCAAGGCCTAGGGTGCTCTAAAGGCAAGGGTGGGGGCCCCTGGCTGCACCCCTTCAGCCAACTGGGGAGCTTCTCTTAGTGTCAGGTTGTTTTTTTTTTCCTGGTGCCTACTGTCTAAACAAGAAGCTACAGAATCAATATTCGTATTCCCAGAGAGAGGTGTATGTGTGGTTTTTGCTTTTTTTCCTTTTACTTCCTCTCTTGTCCTTTATAACCTGAAGAGCCTCCTGAGCTGCCTGTGGCTAAGAGTTGCGGGGGAGTTGGTGATGCAGGTGACCATGCGGATTGATATGCCCATGGGGGGCTTGCAAGGGACTCAGGGATGCTATCACTTAGGTCCACATAGGCAGGACCTGGGGCAGCACTCAGCCAAGCCCTGCCCTGCCACTGTGGGACTCAGGACGTTGGTTTGGTGTCCCTGGCCCTGGTCCTGCTCACGGACCACCTAGTTCCCCTCCCACCTCACCTGGGCCCCCTCCTTCTGGGGCTAGTCTAGCCTGCTGGACCCCTAGCCACTGCTGGTTCTGATGACTGAGCCTGTGAGGGATCTGGCCTTATAGAGCAGAAAACCCTGTCTAGCTGGGATTACATGGTGGGAAATCTTCACATGGGGGACCTGGGGGTCCCCACCTTGGGTTGGCCTGGTCCTGGAGGGCCTCTGTCAAAGGCAGTCCCAACCCAATCCTTTCAGCTGGTAGCTTGCATGGTGGTGACCTTGGACAGTCTCCTCTACTCTCTGGGCCTCAGTTTCCTCTCTTCCATTCCCTTCTGACTCTGACATTGCAGTCCCCTAAGAAGACAGGTCCAAGGTCTTCCTGCTCCTCTCCACACTTTGCTCTAGCTGTGGGGTGATACCTGACCCTAGCCCAGCTGAGCCCCATCTCCCCCAGTGTGAGGAGCCTGCATCTCCCATACTGTCCTCTGGCCACACCTTGGGTGTCTCAAAGCTGCTTCTCAGAGTGACCCACTTTGAGCTCTGATCAGCCTAATTGTTTAGCAGAGAGGGAGGGGCACGGGAAGTCTTTCCTGCTGATTATTAACCATCTCTCCCTACCTTGGAAGTGACTCATTAAACAAAGGGGAAAGGAGTGTGTAAAAAGGGGGAGAAGTCACCCCCTCTGCCCCTCTTTGCTGCTCCCCTTAGACCCTGGGCCCCTTGTTCCCGCCTTGGTGCCTTCCTTCCCTGCTGGACAGATCTTTCTGAATGAGTCCCCTGTTGACACACACTGAGACTCTGCCACACCTCTCACCAGCTGTGTGACCTTGGGAACTTCCTCAGCCTCTCTGGGTCTTGGGGCCTCATCTGTAAAGCAGGGTTCCCTTGATCACACTGCCTCATTGGGTTGGGGTGTGAAAGGTCATGAGGGATGCATGACAAGGACGTGTGGATTCTGACTGGATCTATGAGGGTTCTCAGTCCAGCTGGGCCCGTACTCTGAGTGCCAGGCACCTGTCCCATTGCCCATAGCGCCTACCACCCAGCCAGGCCCTACAGGAACCTGAGACTCCATTGTGGTTTCTGGATCCTCCCTCCTGTGCTTGGTCCTTGCCTTGGCCTGTGCGCACATGTAAGCTTGTGTGTGGAAGTGTCTATATGTCTGTGCTCTTATATGTGTTTGTGCACGTGTGTTGGATATGTTCACGTTGTGTGCACACTTGTGAGTGTCCATTTGTATATGAAGATGTGCTTATGTGAGTGCATGTGAATGTGTGTGCCCGTGTGTGTGGGTATGCTTCATGTATATGTGCAGATTGTGTGTACATGCATGCGCATGTGTATACACAGGTGTTGGTATGTGCATGTGTGTGCCTATGAATGCGAATGTGGGTGTGTGCTTGTGCGTGGGTGTGCATATGTATGTGTGGGCATATGTACGGTTTATCTCTGCACCCAGAATGCACTCCCAGTGCCCACCTTCTGAGCCCCCCTTTGAGGTTAATGCCAGGGCTCAGCTGGGCAAATGTTGGCAGTGGGAAATAAAGCCACCTGTTTGTTAGGACCAGTGTTTCACAAACTTTTATGTCAAGAACAGCCTGAGTTAAGGCTGAGCTGGGAAGTTGGATCATCTACCTACTGGCTCGATGATGTCTGCAAAGGAAACACACACCGAGGCTGCATCCTTGTAATTCAAATTTTTGCAAATAGAATGGTATTTAGATATGCCAGAGGACTTGTGACTCTGCGAAGCTTGGTGAATCCTTTGTGAAACAAAGCATCTTTGCTAACAGCCCTTCCCATGTGGAATCTGGAAACCCTTGCTGTGTGACCTTGGCCTGGCATTTTTCTCTCTTGGAGTGGGTGCTTCTCACTTGCACACTCAAGGGTGGGAGACTGGCATCCATTGAAGCATCTGCTGTAGGTTTGGGGTTCTTGCTCCTAGCAAGACATTTGTACAGTCAGCTGCAGGCATAATTTGGGTATAAAAGCTTCAGCTTGATGATGCCCTCATGTTCCTCTATTTGGGATGCCTCCAGCAAAGCTCTTCCTTTCAAGGATGAATTTTTGCCTACTGGGTCTTCATAAACAAGGCTGTCTAAGTGCCCTGTGCTGGGTGCTGGCCCTTGGCTCTGGGGGCCCTGAGCTGATGGGTTCTGATGTCTGAGAGAACTGCAAGTTTTGCTTTCCTGGCATTCTCAGGGCCTGTGTGTTGTCAGTGTTAGGATGGCCCAGCATCCTAGGTATCTCGGGAGGGGACTTCTGCAAAGGGCTTGGGCACCTACAGGGCTTGTGAGGGTCCCTATGGGGGCAGGGAGCCTGAGTGTGACCATCTCCTTGGGCAATAATGGGCCTTGCCTGGGTCCCTGATTTGGGAAGGAATATCCCAGCCACAGAAGCCCCTGGGGACCTAGATACCTCCGTTGTACAGACAGGGAAATTGATGTCTGAGTGGCGGGAAGGAGCCTTCAGGCCCCACATTTCTGCTGGCTACATATATTCTGCGGGCAGGGCCCAGCCCCCCACCCAGGGCTCAGTACAGGCTGCTCAAAGGATGCTCCCCATTCAGCCATCCTTGCACTATGATGTACAACTGATTATCTTAAATAAAAACATTCTTGCCATGAGATGCGGGAGTGCTTTGAGGCCTCCTTTGGCAAACCCTGCAGAGCAAGGTGCCTGTGGTGTGGGCCCCCAGCTTCTGGTGTTTCTTTGGGGCAGACCTTGGTGCACTTTGCCGTTTTAGAGTCAGTGAGGCTTTCAGGGTACCCATGGAAAGGACAGCTTTGTCGCCGGGTGGGCACGAATGGGTTGGAATTTTCCTCAGATGGGTAGAGGCCCCTGCTCTGCTGCGAGTTTCCAGCCTGACATGGCTGACGTGGCATTTTAGCCTTGATAACTTCTCTGCTCAGCCTATGTTCTCCTCCCTCTGGCGCTGCCTGAAATGCTACATTTGAAGCCTTAAAGGTCAGGCCTGGTGCTGCCACTGGTTCCAACAAACAAACAACAAAACAACCCACCTCAGCCCTGCCCCCACAACTTCATTTATTAGAAAAGAGAAATGAGCTGGCAGAACAGGCCTCTGCACTGAGGGCTCTCACAGATGGACGTTTCTCCTTTCTCCCTGTGAGCTGAGGCTAGGGTGGGCATGGTGAGAACCTAGGAGTCTTCCCTTCCTTTCCTGGACCTGCCAGGCATGCTGCAGTATCTCTCATTGAGGGTAAGCTATGACCTTGCACCCCAGAAGCCTGCCATGGGCAGAGCCCCACTTCTCACCTAGCATTTGAGGGCCCTCCTGGGCTGGCTTTGGTCTCTGGCCACTAGCTCTGTGACTAGACTCCAGCCAGGCCAAGCCACTTGCAAGTCCTGGTAGGAGCTCTGGCCTCTCCACCTTCTGGCTGTGTCCCTATACCAGGCTGGCCTGCTCAGCCTGAGTACTGGGCCAAGAAGCCCTCTAGATCATTGCCCTCCTCTGGCTCCCTACCCCTTGTGGGCCTCTCCTATCACCCTGTGCCTCTCCCCCAACTCTGTGCCCAGTTTGTAGAGGCCTTTCCAGGAGTAGGCATTGAGCTGACTACTAATCCTTCAAAAACTGAGTCCAAGGAATGGCTGCAAGGAAAAGAGGCTGCTTCTGTGCACTCCTTGGAAATCCCAGCACATTAATTTTTTTCATCATGGTTAGGCCCTCTGGCAGGGAGCTCAGAGGTGGGTATGTATAGGCTGTCATTGAGGACCAAGCCTTCACCTGCACCCTGCCTGGCTGGCCTTACTTTTGGTGTGGCTGTCTGTCCTTGACTGACTTCCTTCATGGCAACAAGATGGCTGCCACAGCTCCAGGAATCACATGTACCAGTCATTAGGAGTAAAAGAGGAGATGTTTCCTCTGGGTTCCTCTTAAAAAAAGAGGCTAGGAAACCTCACCCAGAAGCCCCCAGCCAATTTCCCCTCACACCTCATTGGCTAGCACTGGGTCACATGTCTACTCTAAACCAATCACTGGCAATCAGGAAGGTGCATTGTGATTGGCTCAGGCTAATGAGGATTTACCCTTGAGCTAAGGATGGGGTCACCTTGGGACTGGAGGCGGGAGAGATTCTTGCAGACTTGGGTTTTGTTAGCGAGAAGAGGGGGAGTGATGGAGAATGGGGAGGCAAGATGTGCTTCAGGGTCAGACAAGAGGCCTGACAAGAGGAGGAAGGTGGGAGGGGAAGGAAAGGGAGAGTGTCCATGTTCAAGGAAACATTTGTAAAGGAAGTAATTTTAACTACATCATCAAACACTGTGATCTGAGTCTCGTGTGCTATATTTCACATATGCTATCCAATGAGATCAGTCCATTTTTATTCCCATTTCACAGATAAGAAAAATTGAGGTTCAGCAGAGCTAAGTGATGCTGAAATCACACAGATGGTGAGTGGTGAAGGCAGGATTCACACCCCAGTGCTTGGGTCTGAGAATTCAGCCACTGCTGTACATAGCCCTTCTGCAGCTCACCTCCTCCAGAGAGGCCCTTGACCACAGGACCCTCAGGGTACCCCACCCTCCTATATTCTTCCAGCACATCTGTCCCTCTACCCTTCTTGTCTCAATTTCTTACTACTCCACCCTAGCCCTGGCCCGTCTCCAGCTTACTGTGGGAGTCTGGGCAAGCCACCTGCTCTCTTCCTCCAGCCTCAGTGTCTTCATCATACCCAGGACCCTCTAGAGTGATGGATTCTTCTGCAGCTGATGACGATGCTCCCCTGCCACCCCATCTGCATAGCTGCCATCTTTGTCCTGCCCTGTAAGCTGGTGCTATGGAGACCATGACCAAGGGGGCTGCTTCTGATTGGCATGGTGGTGGGCACAGGAGGGGAACTCTGCCCTCAGGACCGGCAGCACCGGGGCAGCAGCCATCTCCTTCCATGGGGGCTTAACAAGCACCTATTATGAACTGAGAGTTGAGTAAGCAGGGGAGAGGTTGGGTGGGCTGCAAAGGGCCCTGCCAGTCCCAAGCAGGACCCTGCCTATGGTCTGGCTGACCTCTGCCTGTCCCTTAGTGCTTGACTAGGAGTCACTGTTCCCTGAAGCCTCCCCTGACTTCCCTGTTTGGGACAGGGGCTTCCTAGGCCCCCTGAAGTCACTCCTATTCTTGTCTTGCAGTAGACCTGCTGCCTCCCCTTCCAGACTGTGTGCCTGGAGGGTGGGCAGGGGTCACGAGCACCTGTCCTTGGCTTGAGCTCTAGGCTAGCGCACACCAAGTGCTCAAAAAATGTTTGCTGAACAGAGAGTCAGCACAGGTGTCTACAGGCCAAGCTGGTTACGTCTCTGAAAGCTGGAACAGCTTTTGCATGTTCTGGGACAGGGTCCCACATGGCCCTGGCTTTGCTGGTGTGACAGAACAAAGGCCACCCCACACACCTTCCTGCAGCTCTCTTACAAGGGATGCCCCAGCCAAGAGGCTGCCTCCAAGGGCTGCTCGGGGGAGAGAGATGAAGGTGGGGTCCAGGGCCCCATGGGTTATGTTATTTAATTTGGTGGGGCAGGGCCTGGGCATCAGGATATTTCCAGAGCCACTCAGGTGAGCCAAGGTGGAAAGCCAAGGCCATAGAGGATAGGAAAGTAAACATAGGACCCCTCCCCCTGCCCTGCTCTGCCAGCAAGGAGAACTGAGGCTTCCAGGGAAAGGGGGTGGGGACCAGTGTACTGGTTCTGGGGAGTATTCTGGCCATTGTACCTGTTGGGGGGCAGCTGTTCATAGATGCCTGTACATGTGGCCAGTGGCCAGAGTCTGCAACCTGTTCCAGGGAGATCGCCAGGCCTCCTCAGCCGGCTGCCCTACTCCTTCCCAACTGCCCCTCTGTGTTGACACTTGCTCATGCCTCATCCACACTGCTGATTGCTCCATGGCCCTCCCATGTTTCAGGACCCCCCTCCTGACGGCCCCTGCCCCGCCTGAGTCTCCTCTCCAAACCTTAGCTGTGTGCCAGGGCTGCTCTCGGGGAGCTCACAGTCCGTGGGAGAGATCGTCAGCAAGGAAGAAATGGAAGTGAGGCCAAATAAATAATAGCCACACATGACTGGTGCTCTAGGCAGCATCCAAGTGGTGATGAGACGCAGCCCCTACTCCAGACTGAATTCTGACAGGCCCTCCTAGGGTCCCCAGCCTTTCCTAAGGCCTTGGGCCTCCCCTGGTCAGGGCTGTGGGGGCCCGGGGAGAGCATCAGGACCCATCTTCCTTTGAGAGTAAGCCGCTGACAGGGGGACAAGGATACGGGGCAGGGGTGGGGTGGGGGAGAGGCTTGCCTACATGGATCCAACCCCAGTTCCCGAAGCTCCAGGCAGGCCCCATCGCTCTCCTGCTGACGTGCTCCCTGAGGCCACTGCACCCCTGCACAGTGCCTCCTAGCACCCGGGGTGCCTTGGGCTGCCCACAGCCCATGACTGGGGCCCCACCTACCTGATGCCCTGCAGCCCCACATTCCCCGGCACAGAGTGGCTGGGGAGGGGTGGCGGGGAACAATCCCAGAGGACATTAAGCCGAGTGATTTACATGGTTCCTGAGCCAGCGCTGGGGGAAATATATTTCACAGGTGGTTTCCAGACTGGTGGCGTATGCAGGAGGCCATGACTCTAAAATGGAGAAGGGTGGGGACATCACGGGGCCTTCTAGAGGGACCCAGAGCCGTGGGCTTTGGTGGCCTCAGTGTGCCGTCCGCCTGCTGCTTGCTAGAAAGCATGGTCCAGGGTACGGGGGTTGAGGAGGGGAGGAGCTGGAGCCCCATATGTGACCATGAGTCATTTTGTCCCTCAGTTTTCTAACCTTTAAAATGGGATCGTAGGGCTTCCCTGGTGGCGCAGTGGTTAAGAATCCGCCTGCCAATACAGGGAACACGGGTTCGATCCCTGGTCTGGGAAGATCCCACATGCTGCAGAGCAGCTAAGCCCGTGTGCCACAACTACTGAAGCCTGCACCCCTAGAGCCCCTGCTCGCCAACAAGAGAAGCCACCGCAATGAGAAGCCTGTGCACCACAATGAAGAGTAGCCCCCGTACACAGCAACAAAGACCCAATGCAGCCAAAAATAAATAAATAAAATTAAATAAAAGTTAAAAAAAAAAAAGGACTCTAAAATGGGATCATATTTCCTGTATTTTATGATTGTGAACGTAGAACAAATCAAATGCCAGGGCAGGGGTGGCCCGCAGGTCAGTGCGAGGGGGATGCATGGCTATGGGACAGCCCATGGGTTTGGTCCTACCTGAGGCTCCCACCCAGTTCATCCTCTTCCAGTCAGTGCCTCCCCCACTGTGAGCACATTTGTTCCTTCCACAGACACTCACCACAACCTGCCATTCATTCATCCTCTCCACACTCATGAGCATCTGCCATGTGCCAGGCACTGACGGGACAGGCAGACAACAGTCTGGGGAGGTGATATAGACGGAGGATGTGTTATGTTGGAAGGTGACAAATGCCATGGAGAAGGGACAGGATGAATTTTGGGGAGGGTTTAACTAAGGAGGCAGGTCAGAGTGGGCCTCACTAAAACATTTGAGCAGAACCTGGAAGGAGGGGAGAGTGGGAGCCACATGGGTATCTGGGAGAAGAGTGTTCCAAGCAGAGGAACAGCCAACACAAAGGCCCTGAGGTGGGATGTGGTTAGAGCAGGAGGAAAAGGGGAGAGTGTGAGGAGAGGAGGGCAGAGGGCAGCAGGGACCAGGACAGCCTGGGCCATTAAATTAGCATGACTTTGAAGTGGGGGCCCCCGGGGAGAGGTGTGAACAGAGGAGCACCAGGGTGATGGCCAGTGGTGGTGATGAGACCTGCTGATGGTCTGGGTGTGAGAAAGGGAAAGGGGTCTCAGGACACCCCAAGGGTTTGGCTTGAGCATCTGGAAGGACAGAGTTTTCACCAGGTAAGCTGGAGGAGGCTGGGGAAGAGTCAGTCCAGGGGACCATCAGGTATTGGACACATTGAATTTGAGATGCAGACTAGGGCATCCAAGTGGAGATGTGTTAGAGCTAGATGTATGCCTCTGGAGAGGGCCAGGTGGAGCTGTGCCTTCCCAGGCTGGGTGCCGAGGACTGAGCAGAGAGCCCTGCTCTTTGAACCCTTAGTTTACCAGCCACTGACTGTGCCCGCTCTCTTCATCTCCCCAATGTCAGAAGCTCACTGTCCTTCACCATCCGTCACATGGAGGCGCTCACCATGTCCTTGAGGATGGAGCACTGCAGGCCTCAGTGTGGGAGCAGCCTGCTTATGCCCATAGTCAGTCTGAGGGTGTTCATAGGGCATCACCATGCGCAGAGCTCACTGCTGAGCCTTCCTTGCACGTGCTGTACCCTCTGTCTGAACTGCCCTGCTGCTCTGCAGTGCTACCTTTACCTGGCCAGACCCCTAGGCTGGGTCAGGCCCCTTGCCGTGCATCCCACCCCCCCAAGGCTCGCCGGACTCCTCCTCCCTCCACTTACTGAGTCTGGATCAGATCAGCTGTCTGCTCTGGTTGAATTCCAAGCTTCCGAGGGCAGGCTTGCATCTGCCCTGCTCACCACTGTGTCCCTTGGAGACATGGTGCCTAGCTTGGAGCCTGGCTCAGTAACTATATGAATGAATGAATGAATGAATGGGGAGTGAGGGAGCTAGTAGGGAATCTATAGAAGGTTGGCAACATCTGCAGAGTATTTTGTCTGTGATAAGCCCTCCTGGGTTTGGCCAGCCTGCTACTCATCAAGCCATCTCTTAGGACAACACAGGCTCACCAGGCAGTGGCTCCTTTTGTCCTGGTCACCAACCTGGGACTTCTCAGAAGGGGTGGGGCCGCTGGGGTGGCACCTGAAGGTCCCTCCTCATTGCAGCTCACAGAGGGGATTTGCATTGCTAAAGGATTCACCATAGAGCATGGAGAGTCAAGGTGGTCCGAGTACTCACATTTGATTTACATGCAACTTGGCTTGCGCTTAGAAGCCCAGAGCTCACTAGAGAGGAGCAAATCCCAGAGGAAGTGGGCATCTCCCCCCACCCCGCCCCCCGCCGTCATGGGAGGGATTTGAGGGAGCTTGGGCTCTGCACTGCTGAGACAACATTCCTACAGCAGGGTAGCTCTGGTGGGGTAAAAGGAAGGACTCTGACTGCACCCAGCTTTGGCTTGCTTGGGGAGGCAGTGAGGGCCCTGATTTGGAGTAGATCCCTTCGCAAAGGTGGAAAAGGTCATAAATGAGGGGTGGTCCTTACCTGCACCCTATTTCCTAAATCTTGGCCATTGAAGTCCTCTTTGGGATTAAGGAAGCCTAATTGCCTAGGGGACAGAACCTGGGCTCTGGAGCCATCCTTTGCTGGGTTCAAATTCTGGTTGAGCACAGACTGGCTGTGTGGCCTTGAGTGCATTGCTTCACCGCCTAGGCCTCCATCTTCATCCACGAAGTGGGCCTGAATCAGTTAGCACCTAGCCAAGGGTGCTGTGTGACTTCAGTGGGCTCACACTCACAGCACCCAGCACACAACGGGTACTCTGAATCATCTGTTACTTTCCTTGGTGCTCTGCTACCTGCTGAAGTTAGAAGCCCTTTCCCTGCCCTGCCCTCCAGCCTCTCTCCCATTGCAGAGGGGGTTGGACAGGACAGGTACCAGTCTGGTGATGGGAGGATGTTCAGGGAAATCTATCCCCAAGCATTTCCAGAAGAGTCTTCTTTGCCATCCTGCAAGCTAAGTTTTGCAGAAAGCTTGATGATGGGACCAGACTGCAGCTCCAACCTAAGGCAAGGGTTGGTAAAGTGGAGTAAGGACTGTGGGTTTGGGGGAAGGGGTGGAGAGAAATCCTGGAAGACTTTCCGGCAGAGGTGACTTGGCCAGGTAGGGGGGGACAAGGCCAGAGAACAAAGCTTGCCCTGATGGGTTGAGTTCTTTTCTGGTCTTTGCTTCACCTCTCCTTTGCACCCAGGGTGTTCTCTGGGACACTGCCAGCTTCCCTGGGGGAATCTCTGCCCTGAGGAGAAATAGAGGATCCCTAGAGAGGTTTCTGTCCTCCTCACGGCAGGAGGCCATGTCGAGGACGCACATGGAGGACGACTATTTGTGGCTCAGAGAGGATTTGACTCATGCTGGGGAATGGGGAGGATGTACAGGAGGGGAGGTGGGGAGATGTGTGAATGAATCAGAATCTGGCTGGAGTGGTTGGTGACACATGGACAGGGCCTATCTTGCCACCTCCAGTCAGGCTTCAGTTACTGGCGTGGGGCAAGAACAGGCAGCTGGAACCCCTGGGTTCCTCCTTGACTCTCCTGGTGACCTCCACCCTGCTGTGCACCTCCTGAGACCAGGCTTGGGTGTGACTCTCCCATCACAGCACCTGGCTGGGCACAGGGGCTGTGTCAACATATCTACCCCTGCCTCCAAGAGCCAGCCTCACTGAACCTCAGTTTACAAGTTTGTTAAATGGGCCTAGGCAGGGGTTACTTTTGCATTGTACCTGACTACCTGGGGAACATGCTGGGGAGAGAAGGAGGCTCTGCAGACCCCCAAATGTTCATGATCTGTGTCAGTGACTGAGGCAGGTGGTTCCAGGCCTGGGGAGCAGATGGTGGATCCTAGGCAGAGTGACTGTCTGTTCCATACCCTGTGTCCCTGGCCTGGACTTTTTGCTTTTCTCTGGGGAGGCCTTAACTAGTTCCTGAGCTCCTCTTGCTCATTGCTAAGTCCCAGGTCTAGATTGATGGAAAATTCACAAACAATGACACCTGGGTGTTGGTACCTTGGGCACCCATGGTCCTCAGCCCCCTGGGGAGTAGAGGTAGATGATTCTGCTGTCCCTGCAGTTTGAAAACCACCAACTCTGTCAGTCCACAGATGGGAAACCGAGGCACAGAGAGGGGAGTGGGTGAGTCTGCACTGAACCAGAATCCCAGTGTCCAGAATCCCAGATGGGGCAGGGTGGGTAGAGTTACTGGGCTATCTGAGATGGGAACAGGGTGAAAGGGATGGGAGGAGGACAGCCTGGGTCTGGGCCATTCTGTGCCTGCACTTTCCTTGCTTCCTGGAAGAAGTGGCTGCTCCAGCACCCGGCCCTCCTGGGAGAGCCATGAATTATGCACGGAAGCCACAGGCCTGGGCAGGCCCATCATAAATGAGCTTTAATAATTCATACGGAGAGGCGCCGGGGAAAGTGGCTGTCCCTGGGGCAGCCACTGCACTTCCAGCCCCTCCACAGGCTGCTACTGCACACCCCACCTGCCTGCTCCTGTGGCCGGCAGCATGCAGGCTGGGCAGGACAGCGGGGAGGTCAGGCCCCTCTGGGGAGGTGCGCTTGCTCAGCCAAGTGCCTGTTCCTCCAGGCTGGAGAGCAGGAGCCCAGGAGAGTTACAGCCCAGGAGGGCAGTAACCCCAGGAGGGCACCTGAGATCAGTTGCTGCTGGGAGGGTACAACTTAAAATGCGGAGCAAGGTGGACTTCACTGAAGGAGGTGAGAGGGGAGCCCTGAGGACTTCTGAGGAGAGACTGATCCAGGCATAGGGAACAGCACGTACACAGGCTGTGCAGGGAGTGCAGGAGTGTATTCAAGCCACAACGAGGAGGCCAGTGTGGCCTGAGGAGTGAGGTCAAGAAGGCCATTGAGAGTATGGCCCCTGGACGGGCTTTGTCTTTCTTCTAGTGCCATGGAGCTGTGGCCTGGTGTTGAGAGAGGACGGACACTGTTCCAACAGGGTGCTCTGGCTGCGTGTGGAGGTGAACGGCCCGGGGGAGGGGGTGCAAGGACAGAAGCTGAAGACCAGTGAACTGATGACTGCACTTGTCCTGGAGAGAGATGATGGCGGCCCAGGCCAGGCTGGGGGCCAGGGGGGTGGAGGGCAGTGGGCAGACTGTGAAGGTGGAGCCAACAGGACTTGCTGAGAGATTGGATGTGGGTGCGAGAGAAAGCAGGTTGCAGGTCACCCTGAGGCTTCGGGCCTGAACCAAGGAGCTGGCATCAGCTGAGCCAGGGGAGGCAGGGGGTGCAGAGAAAAGGTAGGAGGGGATCCAGAGGGAGGTCAGTATCTGGGTTTTGGACACATTCAGTTTGAGAGACCTGTTAGGCATCCAAGTGGACATGCCATGCCGCAGCTGGGCATTTAAGACTGGTGTCTGAAGAGAGGGGTGTATCATCCTGACTGGCGTTCATTAGCTGTGTGACCTTGGGCACATCACTCAATTGCTGTGTGCCTCAGTTTTCCCTCTGAGGACTGGGGATGATCTGACTGCTGTGAAGATAACTAAGGCAGTGCACTGAGAGCCCTGGCCTCACTGGTGCAGACCCAGTGAGGCAGACAGGAAGGCCCCAGTCAGACCCCTTGGGAAATAAATCCCCGCATGGCCTGTGGAGGCCCCAGGCCACCCCTCCTTGAGCAGAGAGGGAAACTGAGACCTGGAGAGTCCAAACCACAGAGCTGGGTGTGGACCACAGAGCAGGACCTGGTACACGGCAGGGGCTGAAGGAGATTCAGCCCCAGGGCCCATCCCCACCCTGGCCAAGCCCTCCAGCCTGGGTCTGGGCCTCAGTCAGTCCCCTGCTCTCCTGCAGAAAGGTGTTTTCCTTCCTGCTGCACACCTCCTTTGTCTCCCCGGCTCCCTGGTGCCTTCTCTAGCCCCTCTCCTGGTTCTCCTGAGGCTGCTGGGCAGAACTCATTCCCGTGGAAGCTGGAGCAGTGCCCCTTTTGGGCTTCTGCTGCTGGAACCCCCAGACCAGGCCTGGTGAGGAGGGTCCTGCTGAGGGACTGCTCAGGAACCTTGTGGCTCTGGGTGTGACAGTCTTGACACAGTATTGTGTTGCTGAAGTTCACTTTCTAGATGAGTTACCTGAGGCCCAGACAGGGGAAAGGATGTTACCAAGGTCACACAGCTAACCATGGCAGAAACAGAAATCAGGCTCAGGTGGCCCTTCCATGCTGTCCTCCTCATCTCCCCTGGGAAACCTCCTTCCCCTTCTCAGCCTGCATGTCTCTGGCTTGCCCCAGTCCTTGTGTGCTTCCCTGACTGCTGGTGCCGCTGTGGGCCCTCAGTCCTGCACTGATGGTGGGGAGTGAGGCAGAGTGCTGTGGCTATTTGCTGTGTGAGCCTGGGACACTCTCCATCCCTCTCTGGGCCAAATGGACTGCCCAGCTCCCCAGCCCTGAGCTGCTCCCTTGTTCCAGGCCTTCTCCCCTCTCCCCATCAGGCTACTGGGAGTAAATACTGGGCTGGACCTGGCGCCCTAATTAAAGTGGATGACTGTTCACTGTTAGTCTAAGCGGAGAGGCACAGGCTTGCTGCCTCCCAGCCAAGAGCCCACTGGAAGAGGAGGCTTCCCCCCCCGCCGCCCCCGACAAAGAAAGGGAAGGGACAGCCCCATAATTAATAACCTCATTAACGAGCAGTATTTGGGCAGGGTCCCAAGACACACATAGTCGAGGCCGATGGATTTGGACTAATTTGAGCTTCAGCAGCACCAGCCCCTCCCCAGCACCAGGGGATCTCTGAGGATCCCTTGTGATAAGTGGGCTACCTTCGTCCCTGTGTGCATGGGTTGGATGGGGGTGGGGTGGGGACGGTGCTCCTGGGGGCCGCATGTTACTCGCACTAGGAGCCCCTTAAGCAGAATCACAAATCCACTGAAGGTGAGCCTGTCCCTTTGAGTCCTGCATCTCAGTTTCCCTGCTTGTAAAGTGGTGGACGGCTAAATGGGGAGCCTTATTCCACGTGAATTGGCTGAGCCAGCATGCTCCCCTCTCCCCAGGCCTCTGTGCATCCCCCACCCCACTTGGTTTGTGCAGTGCCAGGTCAGTGCTGACTGATCTCCGCGCCTCTAGGCACTCTGATCTCAATGGTCTGGGGTGGCTTGGCCCACTTGGCCTCTGCAGAGTGAATGACCTTGGCTAGACTTGCCCTCTCTTCTTGGGAGGCTGTGACCAAATCAAGGTTGGGGGCCCTACCCTGAGCTTTGAGTCCTGAAAGATGTTGAGGCCAAGAGTCTTCTCTCCTGAGCGGACAAGCAGGAAGGATGCTCTGGTCATCGGAGGCCCTACCTTTCCCAAGGAGTCTCCCCTGTGTCGGGGTCTCTTAGGTAGTGTAGGGAGCGCTGCAGCCCACCTAGAGGCCCCAGTCCAAGGAGGAGGCACAGCCATCCCACGCTTCATGAGCTGTAGGTCTGAAGAAGGAGACAGGATTGAGGGGAGAGCGGCCCCGCCGCTCAGATGGGTCTGTGTGTGCATGAGTGTGTGGGGCAGTCATCCCTTCCATGAGGCAGTGGTTTCCACCTGCTTCTTTTTGGGGTCCTGGGAGGTAGACAAGCGGCGAGCTTTATCTCCATTTTCCAGATGGGAAAACTGAGGCCGAAGAGGGCATATCTGGTCTAAGGTCACGGAAGAGCCAGGGCTGAATCTGGGCACTCAGTCTAGGTTAGAGAGGGATATCTACTGAGTGGTCGGGGAGGACTCCTCAGGGGAGGTGGCTCTGGAGGTACCACGATCCTGGGGTGCAGCCTTGAGCTTCCTGCTGTTTGCAGCAGGACTGTGGCCTGGGGAGGGGTTGGCCATGTCCCAAGCCCTGCTTCAACAGGGGCCACGACTGCTCTCTGAGCTTTGCGTGGCCTCTCCAGGCTGGAATGGGGAGTGGCCCTCTTGCCCATGCACCGGTAATCTTCCCCTGAGACGGGGTGAACCTGACACCCAGGCCCTCTAGACCAGCTGTCTTGGGCTCTCTTCATGTCTGTGTCTCTCTGTCTTTCTGTCTTTCTCTTACCCGCCCCTCCTACCCTATCTTTCTTTCCCCTTCAGAAGACTGCTAAGGCACCAAGGTGGGAGGTGGCAGGCCAGCTGAAATATAATCAGAATAATTAAATAGCATTTTATTTTAAATCATTGCCTCCCCCAGAGCTGAAAGAATAATTGGCCAGTCCATCACAAGGGAAGCAGAAGACCCGTGGGCCCCCACCATTGCCAAGTTTGGCTCGTAGTACCCTTGGCAGCAAGTGGCCTCCCCTGTGACTGCTCCCCTGCACCCTTCACCTGCCCTAGCCTAGCCCTGCCCTGCCCTCTACTCCTCCCACCTCACCTGTTGTTCTACCCTTGGCATCTCCCCCTCTACGATGACTGCCTTGACTGAGCTGAGGGGAGAGCTGCAGACTGCTCTTAGGCCCCCAGTGGAATGGGGTTTATCCAGGCAGTCTGCCTGGCAGAGGCAGTCTGTAGCAAGGCTTTGGTGGCAAAGAAAATGCCTCCTTGGGAGTGGTGAGAAGCCCTGCAGAGGTAGGTGGGGGTCCAGAGATCCTCGCCCCTACTGGGCCTTAGCCTCTCCTGGGCCTTCCCCTGTCTGCTCTTGAACAAAGCCCTCCCCCTTCCCTCTCGTCCCTCTGCGGGGTCCAGCCGCCCACACCTACCCTTGCCCTCTGAGGGTGAACCTGCAGTGTCACCTGTCTCTGGTTTTTTGATTTAATTATAGATGAGTTTTCTGCATAATTTATTCCAAAAGCCTGGATTATACTGTACAATTAAATCACATTCTGATCAACAATTTCACATATAAAATTAACAACTGGCAACAGTTTAAACTATGCTGTTGCATCTGTATACAGGCTCTTTCCCTCTTCTCTTCCCTCCCCTCCCCTCCCCCCTCCCCCCCTCCCCTCCCCTCCCCTCTCCTCCCCTCCCCTCCCCTCCCCTCCCCTCCCCTCTCCTCCCCTCCCCTCCCCTCCCCTCCCCTCTCCCCTCCCCTCCCCTCCCCTCTCCTCTCCCCTCCCCTCCCCTCCCCTCCCCTCCCCTCTCCTCCCCTCCCTTCTCCTCCCTTCCTCCCTGTCTGGGGGAGCCTGTGCAGCTGGCCTCGGAGCTGGAGGCCCTCACTGCTCTTGTAGCTTGACCTGGGGCCTCCCCAGCCTTCTAGTGGGAGTCTTGATAGTTCTGTCTGCTAAAGGGGGTCCTCAGCTCCAGCTCCTCGCTCCACATACGGATGATTTTGCTCCCTTGCCTAATGATGACACCTCCTCTTCCCTCACGTACTCCTCTTGGTTCTGAAACATGCCCTGGAGACTAAAAGACCTGAAGTCCCACAGCAGCTGGTGTCATCTTCTTCCTGCTGTGCTGCCCTCAGCCCTCTAGCCCTGAGACACACACATCTTTGCCCTATGCCTGCTCCCAGCCTCTCTCAGCCTGGGGAGCAGGGCGTTACAGGGAGCCATTAGGGAAACCCTTTCCACAGTTCCGTCCCTCTGTGCTCTCTCCCCCCAGCAGGCACTCAGGGAATATTTTCTGAGCACTGGGGGGCAAGGAAGGGCTGGATTTGAAGAGCTTCTAGCCCTCAGGGGACTGCCCAATAATAATACTGCCCATCAAGGTTCCGTGTGGATTTGGCCCTGAAAGGTTTTCAGCCAGTCATTATCTTCCCTGTTTACAGACCGGAAAGCTGAGGTTCCGAGGGGCAAGAACTCTCCGAGGTCACAGAGCTGACAGAAGCAGTCTCTCCCTTAGGCTTCCCAGAGGCTGCATTGTCCTAGGAGGGTGGGGTCATGGAGCTGATGGAGCCAGGAAGACAGGTCTGGCTTCTCTCTGTAGAACATGGCTCCGCACCTGTCCTTGCCAGGGGCCTCAGTTTTCTTGTTTGTGAAATGGGGGCTCAGTGCCTGCACCCCACTAGGTTTGGGCACATTGGAGGACATAATGGTGTGAGGCTGTCATGGCCACACCAGACATCATGCCGGCTGCAGTCCCTGGCTGCACGTGCCTCCTCCCAGACACTCTCTCCTCACTGTCTTGCTAATTTGGCACTTAGAGACACTTGGAGATAAGCAGTGTCATCTCAATGAAGCACATGGAAAATCACAGGGATGTGGGGAGCCAGCAGGGGAATCTACCCTGTTGGGGGGGTGACCCATGGGCCACACTGTCTGGCCAGGGAGGCAATGGGAGATCCAGGGACCTGGGTCCAGATTGATGGGATCAATCCCAGGCAGGGATTTGGTCAGTTTGCCTTTGACCCAGTGGCGCCATGAATCCTGATGCATCCACCATCCTTTCAAAGCCCTCATGCCTTTCTGTTGGTGTTAGTATGACTGCCTGGCCAGGGTTAGTACGGGCTTGGTGGGTGGTTTCTCCTGCCTCTGGGCAAGAACACTGCAGGTGCATAGTTGACTCCTGGCCTCCTGGGTCCCATGTGTCACCCCTTGGAACCAGCACTGGGACACCAGCCAAACTCTGGAACCCACAAAGTCATGTCTCTGTGATGATGAAATGAATGATCTATCACGTTCTTTTAAACTCTTGAACACATATTGCCTTCCTAGTTGGGTTTGGTTTAGGTGAATGATCAGAATAACTTGTTTTCCCTGGCATCATGATGATGGGCATTGCAGCTGGGGCCTGGGGTCTACCCATCAGACCCACCGTGCCAGACCAAGGGCTAGAGCCACCTCTAGACCCCAGGAGGGTGTGCCTGTTCTGATGTGTCATGGGTAGGCCAGTCCCTGTGGCCCATAGCAGCATCCCAGGCTCTGTCTCAGGAGCATAAAACAGCCACCTGACACACTGTCAGGTGCTTATGGCTCAGCCAGGGCCAAGCCATCAGCTCCTGGTGGCCTGGAGCCAGGGGACAAGCAGGCTCTCCATTCTCTGCTGGGCTTTGCCCTCCCCCAGCAAAAAACCTCCCCTGGTGGTTGAGGCCTGATCACCCTTCATAGCCTGGCCTGTAGCCTGGCCTCCACCTGGGCTTGGGGTTAGCTTTTCCCCTGCAGTGGGGAGCAGAGGTGGGCATCAGGCTGTGTCTCAGCCAGCAACAAGCTGAAGCTGATACCTCTTTCTCCTTTTTTAAAAAATAGATTTTTAAAATTAATTAATTAATTAATTAATTAATGTATTTATTTTTGGCTGCGTTGGGTCTTTGTTGCTGCACACGGGCTTTCTCTAGTTGCGGCGAGTGGGGGCTGCTCTTTGTTGTGGTGCACGGGCTTCTCACTGCGGTGGCTTCTCTTGTTGCAGAGCACTGGCTCTAGGCACGTGAGCTTCAGTAGTTGTGGCTCGCAGGCTCAGTAGTTGTGGCTCACGGGCTCTAGAGCTCAGGCTCAGTAGTTATGGTGCATGGGCTTAGTTGCTACACGGCATGTGGGATCTTCCCGGACCAGGGCTGGGACCAATGTCCCCTGCATTGGCAGGCGGATTCTTAATCACTGCACCACCAGGGAAGCCCAATACCTCTTTCTTTTGATGTTGACTTTTTTTTTCCATCACGGTCCTGACATTCAGCTTGGCAAATTGCAATTAGTGATCCGCCTGCTTCCTGATCTGAGTTCCCATGCCAACCGATGCGGGCACACACAATGGCAAGGGCCCAGCCCCCAGCCACAGGGATATGGGGCAGGGGGCTGGAGTATAGACTTAAGCTTTTCTGACCCGGGGAGCTATAAGAGTCCTGGCCCCGAGTGGCAATAGGGGAGGTGGGGAAGATAGCAGGCCCAGGGCAGGAGTTGGGGCCAGACTCAATCTCCTGGATCCCATGGCTCCTGGGGTACCCCTCCAGAAGCTGGGGGCTGACTTCACCCCACCCTTACCTGGCCTCACGGGATGTGCTTAACCTGTGAGCATATTTCAGTCTGTGTGGTAGTTCTCCTATGAGCTCTCCCGGGGAAGGCTTTGTTCTGTGTCTGGTGGGAAGGGGAAGTTGAGATGCCTTTCAGATGCATTAGGGCAGGGGCTTTGGTCACAGCAGAAAGTGCTTTTGGCAGTGTGGAGAGTGTCTCTCTGGCCAGCAGGCCCTGGCAAGCGCTGGTGTGATTTTGCTCACCTGATCTGGCACTGCCTAAAGTGGGATCGCAGGTTAGAACCCAGGCCAGCCCTCTCCCTGGACACCATCCCTGTTCATGAGCATGGGCTGAGAATACAGGACTTTGTGACCACCTGTCCATCCTGTCCCCTCACAAAGATCCCTGTGCAGCACCCTTGACCCTCCAGTTCCCATGTGTTCTTCTCAGACCCTACAAGGTGGCCCCAAATTATCCCCACTTTCTGGAGGAGGATAGTGAGACCCAGATAGGTTAAAACGAGCTCAGCGTGGCACCAGTGCAAGGGAGACCTGCTCAGGCTGGTGGCTCTGGTGAAGGGCTCATGGGGCTTGCCAGGCCCCCAGAAAGGTGTGGGATAGTCTGAACTGGACCTGTGGGTAGACAGTTCATGTGGGGCATCTAGTGATGAGCCTCTGTTTACTAGGGTACTGGAAAGGCGAGGGCCGTCTGAGCAGGAAGCTCTCCATGTCCACTGTTTAAATGAGGCCCAGAGGGGCAGGGGCCTGCCCCAGGTTACACAGTGACTTGGTGGTGGCAGCAGCTCTCATGTTCCCTCCTCTTGCCCAGGTGCCACCCAGCCCTGGGGCAGAAGGCTCTGAGATCCAGCAGACACCAGGCTCACTCACGTCCCCTCCTCCCTGGTATCCTGAGTCCCCATGTTCAGAGCAGCAGCATCAAGGGCTGGCTCTTCACAGTGAAAAATAGTCTCCCTGCAGGCTTCTTGGAGCCGCTGGACTCCCTCAGTGCATTTAAACTATAATCTGCTCCCCTCCCTGGCTGTCCAACAGTACGTGAGGAGAGCCTGGGCCACTGGGTCCAGACTTCAAAGGGAATCAGAGGCATGCTCTGATTCCCAGCCTCTGTTTCTCTTCTAGTGAAAATTGGGTTCTGAAGGGGCAGCTGCTGCGGGTCACCCCTAGGTGGCCGGGCGGGGCTGTTCCAGCCCCAGGCGGATCCTCCTGACACTCCTTTCCTCTCTGCACACAGGATGCAGCACTGGGCCCGGCGCCTGGAGCAGGAGATCGATGGTGTGATGCGGATCTTTGGGGGTGTGCAGCAGCTCCGTGAGGTAAGCCTGGTGCCACTGGCTTTCTCTTTGGGGACCCTGTTCCAGCTGGAAGTGGGGGAAGGGCTTCAGCAATAAGGAGTGAGGAAGGCTTGGTGCAGTTGAAGACCCAGCATGATGGGACACTGTGGACTCATGGGGGCAGGTGGGGAAACAGCTAGAGAAACAGTGACTCCTTCGGGTCTTGGCCTGCTCTTCCCCAGGTCACAATGTTGAAGTGGTACTTAGTCGGCTCTGATGGGTAGGTGTCGGGCTTTTCAGGAGGGTGAGATCTGTTTTTGAGGCAGCATACAGAGTGGGAGGCCAGCCCCTGGAGGGTCCCGTGGGTGTAGTTGTGCACGGAAGCCAGAGAGACTATCCTCGCAATGAGTGGGGTGGCCAGGATGAACAGCC